>NW_027203605.1:0-600000 GCF_024711535.1 Dipodomys merriami | reverse complement strand
GGCAAAGTGAACTTTAAAAAAATATTAAAAATGCTAATGAAGCCCCGTGGCTTGGAATGTATGACATTTTTTTTGTCTGCAAGACCTGTGATTTGAACTTGGGGTCTGGGTAACTCTGTTGCACTGTGGGGAAACGGGAAGCTCAGTGTGCTTGAAGACCAGAAAGTCAGGCCTGTTCCCTAGGCCTGAATTCAGGCCCCAGCCATGGAAAACGTACTCCTTATATACATTTTAAAGATAGGATTGAACTTCCATACAGATGTTCATTCTATGTTATGTTTGGTGTGGTTATTCATTGTATTTTTTTGTTTTATTCATTTATTTTCCATATATTTTATTGACTCTGATGACACCTATACCATTTATTACATTGTTTACATCCTATCACATAGCATCTACATTTGCAGATGTGGTCTCCATCACGCCTGACACCCAGGACTCTCCCAGAAAAGGAAAACATTTGTCACACTCAGCTTCTTACTCCAAGATTAAATTTTTGGCAGTGCTGGGATCTGAAGTCAGGGCCTAGCAGACCCAATTCATGAACGGGTGAATGTGAGCACGGCAGCCTCTAGACAATGAAGCTTTCAGGTGGTTCCCACATACTGAGCTCGAGTCCCATGTTTGGCCAAAACAGCGATACATGGATCGCCAGATGGTGGTATACAAATAAATATATATTGGTAAAGAGTGCCAGAGCTGTCTATCTATTACTGAATGACCCTTACTACATTCCGACCAAATCTTAGGTATTTATTATACTGCCATTGAAGGAATATTATTCTTTCCATGCTTAATAAACTATTAATTAAGATCAATTGGGGGCTGGGAAAGTGGCTCAGTGGTAGACCGTTTGCCTTGCATGCATGAGGCCTGAGTTTGATTCCTCAGCACCACATAAGCAGATAAAATAAAAAAGCTGGAAGTGGCACTGTGGCACAAGTGGTAGAGCACTAGCCTTGAGCTGAAGAGCTGAAGGACAGTGCCCAGACCCAGATTTCAGGCCCCATGACCCCCTACCCCCCAAAAAAAGATCCATCAGCATCCTAGGATTATTGCACCCAATTTTAGACTTGACTGATGCACAAACTACTCTTTCAATCAAGTCTCTTGTGATCTCCTGCCATTGGTAGGTGTCGGGACTGGGATTTGAAAATGAGGCCTATGTTGACAGGTCGGCCTATAGCTTTCGTGATAGTCCACCAGCCTTCAGCAATGGCAGGTCAGGTCCACTTTGCAACCGAGTCATTGCAGACCCAGGATTATCACCATGCAAAGAAAAAAACGTAAAACCCCCAGCTTTCTGCAGCTTGTGACTTTTTGTGCTGTCCCACTTTTTTTTCATCCTGTAAGCCCTCTGGTCCTAGGATCCCAGGATCGACTATGGGTCTAGAAACTACACCTCAGCCTAGGGTGATCACAGCTGCGACAGGGTTTCCACGACCAGAGTTCAAGCCCCATGGTTGACAAAAATAAAAACAATAAATACAAAATTAATTAATTATTTAACTAAATAAAAAAATAAATCTCCCTGGTTTGAAATATCTGCTAGTTTTCTTTCCTAGCCTTGGATTTGAACTCAGGGTCTTGGTATATCTGTAGCAATGTGAGGGAAGGTTCAGAGTTGCCAATACTTGAGTTCAAACCCCATGCCAAGCCAAAAATAAAAAATTAAGTCACTGACCATGGCAGGGGGAGCAGTTGTGGGATATTAGAGGTCAGGGATGGTAGGGGGAAAACAAAGGAGAAGGCAACAATGCTCAATAGGAAATGTACTCATTACCTTGTACATGTAACTGTAACTCTCAGTACAACATTTTTACAATTAAAAACGTGCAAAAAAAAGAAACAATGTAATGATCAGAGAAGCATTTGGGGGGTAAGGGAAGGATGTCTAAATAGCTGTACAAAATTCTACACTGGTTTGCTTTTAATGCTCAGTATGAAACTGAATAAACATAACTGCTTCCATTAAAAAAATCAAGTCACTGTCTTGGAACTGGGCCAGTATTTCTGCCATTGCTAGGATTTGATTGCATCGCCCAATAACTCTTTTGCAACAAGGGTGAAGGTGAAGCTCACTGAACTTGAGGAAAAGAAATTCAGGCTAGAGTTCCCAGGAACTAAATGAAGACCCTGCAATGGAAAAAATACTTCCATACATGTGTAATATATGATATATACTTACATATGTATGTTTATTACATATTATTATTTTTATTATTGATTTTGTATTTATTATTTGATTCATTTATTGTTTATTGTATTTAGTGTTATTATACACATATTTTTACATGTTGTACATGTATTATAAAAATATACAAAATAAATTAGGACATTGACTCATTTTTCATTAATACTACATTAAGTGTTGAAACATAATACATAATTAAATGAAGGTATTTGTCACAGTCTTAACATGTTTAGAATCTGTTCCCAGTATGAGCCTTGTCTTATTTATCTATGGCCATCTTCCTATACGGATTTCTTTACATGACTTATACTCAGAAGCCTTTTCTTGAGGATAGGCAAATTGAGGGATAAAATTGCAAGGGTGGGGTTAAAATATGGCTTAGTGGTAAAGAGCTCACTCAGCATGCATGAATGCCAAGGTTTGAATTCTCAGAGCCACATACTCAGAAAAAGCCAGAAACTGTGGAGTGGCTCAAGTGGTATAGCGCTAGGCTTGAGAAAAAGAATGTCAGAGACAGTACCCAGGCCCTAAGTTCAAGCCCCAGGACTGTCAAAAACAGGCCAGATGCCAATGGCTCACTCCTGGAAACCTAGATACTCAGGAGGCTGAGATTTGAACACCACAGTTCAAAGACAGCCTATGCAAAGAAAGCCTGTTAGACTCTTATCTCCAATGAACCACCAAAATACCTCACATGGCATTGTGGCTCAAGTGGTAGAGTGTTCACCTTGAACTGAAGTGCTCAGGGACAGTGCCCAGGCTTGATACAAGACACACAACTGGAAAAAAAGTGAGGATTAATTAAAGTACTTTTCCTACTTTCTAATTATGAGAACATTCTGTGGAAAATGAACACAGATGTACACTAGAATTGGAGTCAGAGCTCAAGGTTCAAGTGTCCACATCCATATACCCAGCCTCTCTGACTCTAGCATTATAACTTTGCATACTACAGGGTTCTGAAAGGTCCAATATTGAAGGGATTAATATGATCCCCAAGCCCTTTGTGATAAGCAGTTGACTTGTATTGTCAATTTCATTACAGTTCTGAAGCTAGCAGAGCACCAGTAGCTCACGCCCATCACCCTAGCATAGGAGGCTGAGGTCTCAGTATCACAGGCTGAAGCTAGCCAGAGCAGGAAAGTCTATGACACTCTGACTTCTTCTTCTGAAAGGTTAGATGTTCAAGAGCTTCCTCTGTTTCGCTTGGTGATGAGAAGTTACTCACACTCTAAATATTCTTAGAATTCTTGAGCTACAGAAGCAAGAAAGAAACATCATTGACCCATCCTGGGATCAAATGAAGTTCTCAGGATCCAAGCCTTAGCCCTGTTGGCAGGAAGAACTCCAATGAAATGCTATATTTGAAGGACAGAAAACAGTTTTAAAAGCTGGACTAGGTGAAGAGTCCTAGGACTGCAGGATTAGGAGGCAGAATGTACACACTCAACAGGGAAGTGAGCTGCAAAACGACTTCATTCATTCCAGGCACAGCCAGAAATGGGGGGAAACCTGAAATATTTGTAGACTTACACCAGGGTCAGGCTTTTCTTCTCATCCTCTTCAAACAACAACTAATTAACCTTCCTCTCTCAGGTGAACCGAGCTTCAAGCTATCATTAAGTTCATAATAGTGAGCCAGTTTAGTGGGGGAGAGGGCAGGAACAGAGTAAAAAAAACATGCTCTCTGGTCTTAGGGAGTGAGTTTTTGACTCTCCATCTGTCAGATTTGAAGGCCCTTCTTCTACATCTTCCAGTCCATTCTCCTTCCTTCATTCTCCACATCATTAATTCAAATCCCTAGTCCAAGGAGAGGCAGGGCCCTTTCTCTACTGTCTCCAAGCACCTGAGTTAGAACCTGGCAGTGCCCGCTTGGCTCTGGGGCCTTCAGCTGCCTGAGAAGTGGGACAGAGACAGTCTTCTTGCTCTGTGGTTGTTTGAAGGTGATGCTGGTGTCCTGGCACACTGTAGAAGGCCTCACGACAGAATTGTTGCCTTCTTTCCTTCTAACGACCAAGACCAGCTTCATTTATCATCTATCTATCTATCTATATCTATCTATCTATCTATCTATCTATCTATCTATCTATCTATCTATCTATCTATCTATCTATCTATCTATCTATCTATCTATCTATCAATCTATCATCAATCTCCATATCTACCTACCTACCTACCTAGCCAGCTAGGTATCTTTTTGCCAGTTCTTGGGTTGAACTCAAGGCCTGGGTACTGTCTATACCACTCTACTACTTGAGCCACAGCATCAATTCTGGCTTTTTCTGTGTATGTGCTGTTGAGAAATCAAACCCAGGGCTTCTTGCATGCTAGGCACTCTCTCACTAATCCACATTCCCAGTCCCCTCATCTTTTCTTAATGGTAGTTTTTACCTAAGCATGCTTCCATTTCACGTTTAATTTTACATTTAATTTTTTGAATGCCAGTTACTACTATGAAACCTGGTCTTCTATTTCCCTGCCTCATTTGTGGCCATTCATGCATTGGCCTCA
Organism: Dipodomys merriami; assembly: GCF_024711535.1. Classification (NCBI taxonomy): domain Eukaryota; kingdom Metazoa; phylum Chordata; class Mammalia; order Rodentia; family Heteromyidae; genus Dipodomys; species Dipodomys merriami. The sequence goes on along the minus strand of NW_027203605.1, from coordinate 595,295 downwards.
TAATAAAATGTAAATAAAGGCTGCTAAAAGCTTAAGTATGCATCATATAAAGACACAGGCCAGGAACCCTAGAAGAGAAAAGCGATAGGCCTGAAGTGAAGAGAATGATGTAGGATGCAAAATGAACATATCTGAAAAATAAATCAGTAAATAAAAGCAGAAGCATTACATGTGCTCTGTTTGCATTCAGGGAGGTAATTTACACACATAAGTAGATAGGGCACTGATTCATAAACTTGGCCTCCTCTTTTTGAATTTTCTTTTTGGCCATCCCAGGGCTTAAACTCAGGGCCTGATGCGTTCCTGAGCTGTTTTGCTCAAGGCTGTGGCTCTACCTCCACCACAGCTCCAGGCATCTGGTTGTTAATTGGACATAAGCACCTCCCAATCTTTCCTGCCTGGTCTGGACTGTATCTCCCACTCAGCTTGTTCTCTTAAAGCTCGAGCTCTACCCTCTGGGCCACTGCTCCACTTCTGGTTTTCTGGTGGTTTATTGGAGATAAGAGTCTCACAGACTTTCCTGGTCGGGCTGCCTTTGGATGGCGATCTCCTGAGCGGGTTTCCAGTGGCTTTTCTCAGGGATTCACCGAGGAGCCTCTCCATACAAACCCTTAATCTAAATCTCAGGAGGTACTAGAGAAAACAGAAACATGCAGTTGTTTCTAGTATGCTCCAGATACTTAAGGTTGGAGACACAAAACACTCATAATTATTAGATCATTTTATAGGCAAAAGGAGCAATGCAGACAGTATGAAGATCATTCCAGCTTTGGTCCTCTCATCAATTCAGCTCAATGCTAATTGATGGAAATGGCATGTCCTGTGGACATATGCTCCCAAATCCTGTGACACTCATTTCTCACTTTTGGCTTCAAATCTGTGACCAGAGAAGATGAGGAGAGAAAATCCTTCTCAGAGAAAGCAGCTATAAAGAATATTGGGGTAGTTTACTCATAAATTCAAACTATTGTAATGATACTGTTAAGAACTCAGATTGTCCAGATTAAAAAAAAATGAAGAAGAAAAGTAAGGCAGTGTCTGTGTAATCCCAGCTTCTTAGGAGGCTGAGATGTAGAGAATATTAGTTTGAATCCAGCCAGCATAGGAAAGGAAATGACACTTTTATTTCTAAGAGATCCCAGAAAAATCCAGAAGTGAGCTGTGACTCAAGATTAATGCACTACCCTTGAGCAAAAGGAGCTCAGGGACAATGTCTAGGCTCAATGTTCAACCCCTGGACCTACCTGCCCCCAATAGAGCCTATACCTCCATGTCTTTGTGTATGTCTGGATGTATTCCTATAGGCAAAGCTCCAGAGTAGATATGATGAATGGCACCAAGTTAGGAAATTTGTTTTCAATACAATGATTTCATAACACAGAGACTACTTTTATGACAATATATGTTCCAGGGCTCCCTTCACTGTTCCCAGTGTAGCCTGAGGGTTTCTCTGCATCCCAGGCCTGCTGGAAGAAGTCTCTCTCATTGTCTGGACAGGCAGACAAAAGGCCTCAGTCCTGTACAGCTTTGTAACAACTCCACATCTGGGCCAATTAGTGAGGATGAGTGTGTGTGTGCTCTGAAGGCCAGGAGAAAAAGGCCTCTTTGTACTCCAAGCTATCTCTCTTCCCAGTGCTCTCTTTTGACAAGAAGCCTTCATTTGTGCCACCTCCCATGGCAGGCCAAGTTCCCTGCACTTATCCTGCCTTTGTGAGACTATATTCCAGTGCTCAGATACAGTGCTCAATATAATTCAGAAGTCCTTCTTGCAGACAACTAGGGCACTGAACTTAATAAAATGTTTCATTGCCAGCGATAATGGGCCTATGATACCTCTCCTTGGTTTTCTGGAAGCTTGAGAAATCCAAGAACATGTTGGATATCACAAAGCTTCCTGTCATCTAGGGCTGGTGAAGATCATCTGGTTCTGAAACCTTTGACCTCTATTAATTGGGCCTTGGATGGCTAGGTTTGGAGGTTGAACACAGGGCCTTGGTGCTGACCATAAGTTCAGTGGAGAAGTCCAGTGATTTACCATTTTGTGTCACAACTTCACTTCTGGTCTATGTGTGTGTGTGTGTATGTGTGTGTGTGTGTGTGCATCTGTGTGTCTGTGTGTGTATGTCCATGTGTGTGCGCGCATACAGTCGTGGAGCTTGAACTCAGCACTGTACCTAATTTCTGTTGTACAAGGATAGCGTTCTCTCACTTGAGCCACAGAACCACTTCATGTTTTTTCTAGTGATGTTGTCCTGAGTAATCAAGCCCAGGGTTCCATATATGCAAAGCATTCTACCCCTAAGGCACATTCCCAGCTCTGTACTTCAGGTTTGTTAGATTGTTTCTGGTTTTGGGTTTTTTTTTTTTTTATGTTGTTGGTTGTAGGAGTTGAAGTCTGGGACTGGGTGCTGTCCCTGAGCTTTTCAGCTCAAGTCTTGTGCTCTATCTCTTGAGCCACAGCACCACTTCAGGTTTTCTGGTGGTCCATTGGAGCTAAGTGTCTCAAAGACATTCCTGCCCAGGCTAGCTTTGAACCATGATCCTTAGTTCTCATCCTCCTGATTACCTAGGATGATAGTCATGAGCTGCAAACATCAAGCTTCCACTTAATGTTTCTTAGTGGTGAATTGGAGATAATAGTCTCATGGGACTTTTTGTGTCTGGGATAATTTAGAACTCAGATCCTCAGATCTCAGCTTGCTGAGAAGGCAGGATGACAAACCTCATCTATCGACCCCTAGGCCATGGTAGTCTGCTGCAAGGGGATCCTTGGCTCCACCTGGTGGAGTGCTAGCCTTGAGCCCAAGAGGTAAGGGTCAAAATCTAGGTCCTGAGATCAAGGTTCATGACTGAAAAAACAAACAAACAAAACAATGGTCTGCAGGAGACAACTCACTAGTCTTCAGTTATACTTAATTTTGTTCCTTCCATGGAGATATATCTGAGCCTCAATATTCTTATCTGCTTAAGCATCTCAGTTGTGGAGCTCTTACAAGGACCAGATGAAAGAATGCACCCTGTGAAGGACATAGCACATGACACTGTTTGAAGGACTCAATACACAGCATCATGTGAAAGACACAGCACCCAGAACCCAATTCAGGACTCAGCACACTGCAACCTGTGAAAGACTCAGCACATAGCACCCTGTGCAGTACTCAGCATAGAGCACCTTATGAAGGACTCAGCACATAGCTGTATTCCACAAGCTGTCATTAGAATCAATGTGTTTTCTTCAGTATCACCATTCTTTGAGGAACATTTCACAAACCACACAAGTTCACATCTAATGGTTTAGTGGAGTGTTTTTTTTCGGGGGAGGTTACCTATGGGGCTTGAACTGAAATGTAGGGATACTGTTCTAATAACATTTGTTCAAGGCTACAGCTCTACCACTTGGAAGAGTCTCACAGACTTCCTGCTAGGGCTGGGTTTTAAAGCCGGTGAGCAGCTAGAATGACTGAGGTAAGCCATCAGCGTCTGGTTTGGTGGAGCTGGGTTGCAGTGATTTACATCTGGATAAGTCAGGTTAGGTGGCAGCTGTCAGCACCAGACTCCTAGCTTGCTCTGTGATGAAGTATTTGAAGTCTTGACCTTCTATAGTTGCAGTTAGAACAGTCTACCTTTTTTGGCAGCAGTTCTGGGCCTTTAGTAAGGGCTTAGCCACTCTCCCCAAGCGTTTGTGCTCCAGGCTAGCACACAATTGATTGAAAGAAAGCGGAACTTCTGGTTTTTCTTTTTATATGGTACTGAGGAATGGAAGCCAGGGCTTCCTGCTTACTAGTCGAGCACTCAACCACCGAGTCCCAGGAGTGCATGAGGTATAAATAGAGATTGCTGTATATAAATATTATATATACAAAAAGAAAGATGTGGGCTGGGAAGGTGGCTCAGTGATAGAGTACTTCCCTTGCAAGCATGAGGACCTGAGTTCAATTCCTCAGCACCACATAAGCAGGAAAAAAAAGCCAGAAGTGGTGCTGTGGCTCAAGTGGTAGAATGCTAGCCTTGAGCTGAAGAGCTGAGGGACAGAGCCCAGGCCCAGACTTCAGGCCCACGACTGGACCCAAAAAAAAAATATAGAGAGAGATTTATGCATATTATTAAATTATAGCTAATAGTACTACCAATGTTAGGTATTAAATGATGTCTCCATTTAATTATATATCCCAGTTGAACAATTAATAAAACATTAATTATTACTCAATTTACTGTTATTGTTTATCATATATGTACACACATCCATACATATAATTACATATTTTATAGAATGAGACCTCTATTTATAATTAATTTATGCATCATGTGTTACTACCAATTATTAGGTATTTAACTATGTCTCCATTTACTTTTCATTCTGTTAATGCTTAATAATATATTAATTAAACTTAATCCACGTCCTATAATTATTTTGTCTAATATTATCCCAGAATGATTCGCTACTAATTCAATCCATTTTTCATTTATTGTAGTGACCATTTTTCCACCTATGACATTTTTACCTTTATGACATTCTATTACATAGTATATAGATTTGCATACGAATTATACATCCTACCTGACACAGAGCAATTTCATAGAAAAGGAAAATATGTGTCACTCTTGAGTTCTTACTCCAAGATTGCATTTTTGGCAGGACTTGGATCTAAACTCAGGGCCTAGAAGGCTCAGCTCATGAATGAGTGACTGTCAGCACAGCAGCCTCTAGCCAATTCAGCTGCTAGGCAGTTCCCAGCCGATGAGAATGAGCCCCGTATGTTGACCCCATATTGTGCTTAGTGAAGTTATGCATTTTATTTGTTGTTTTGTTCATTTATTTACCATTTATTTTATTGACTGGTATTACACATGGAATATTTATTACATTTATTACATGGGATATAGATTTGCCTATGTATGAAACTTCATACCTGACACCCAGTCGCTCACAGAAAAGGAAAACATGTGTCACCAGTGCTTCTTACTCCATGATTCAATTTTTGTGAGTGCTGGCATCTGAACTCAAAGCCTACAAAGCCCAATTCATGAATGGGCGAGTGTCAGCATGGCCAACCTGGGCCATATGGAGCTGACAAGCAGTTACCAGCACCTGAGATCCAGCCCCAGGGGTTGACAAAATAAGACAGATTGACATGCGGATGGTAGTACACAAATAAATATAGATCTTTATAGAGTACCAGAGATGTTTATATATTCTTCAGTTATATGGACTACATTTTTAACAATTCTTGGGTATTTATTATGCTCCCATGTCATTAGTATTATTGTGTTCATTCTTAATGAATTATTAATTTAATCAACCACTGTCACAGAACTATTGCATCCATGTAATTAATAGTATTCTTTTAATGTGTCAAAATATTCATTAAAATCCATCAGCCTCCTAAAATCACTACTTTTATAGTAGTATCATTCAGGAACAACTAATTTAATCTTGACATTCATAATCTTCTATTAGTATTCCTATGAATAGGAATGAGACTCTTAGGATCTCCCACCATTGGTAGGGGTCAGGAACGGGCCTCGACCACAGGGCCTATGTTGCCATGTTGACCTATAGCTTGCCTGGTAGCCCACCAGCCTTCAGCAATGTCAGGTTACAAAACTTTTCATCAATGTCATTCAGACCTACGATGGTCACCTTGCAAAAAAAAAAACAAAAAACAAATGTAAAACAGATAGCCATTTGCAAGTTGCCAGATTTTTATCTGTGTCATTTTATTTATCTTTTTCCTGTAAATCTTTGGGGCCCAGGAACCCAGGTTCAGCTGTGGGTCCAGTGGTTGCACCCCAGCCTAGAGCGATCAAAGCTGAGGCAGAGTTGCCCCAACCTGAGTTCAAGCTCTGTGCTTGACAAAATAAAAATAAATAAATAAATAAATTCATTAAAAATATTTATAAAATAATGAGGCTTCTTAGCTTGGAATTCACACCATTTTTTCTGCCAGGCCTGGGATTTGAATTCAGACTTTGGGAAAATCTGCAGCATTGTCGGGGAAGGGGAAGCTCACCATGCTGGAAGACAAGAAAGTCAGGCCTGTTCCCAGGGCCTGAATTCAAGTCTTAGCACTCAAAAAATAATATTCATATACATTTTAAATACATGATTTATATTTGCATACACATGTTTATTTATATTGCAGTTAGTGTAGTTATTCATTTTATTTTATTTTTATGTATTTCTTATGTATTTTAGTGAGTATGATTACACATATAACATTTTTTACATCCTATTACATAGGACATAAATTTGCCTATGTATTACACATCATTCCTGAGACCCAGGAATTTTGACACCCATAAGGAAAACAAGTGGGACAATTGGCTTCTTCCACTAGGATTAAGTTTTTGGCAGTTCTGTGATTTGAACTCAAAACCTAGCAGGCCAACTTCATGAATGGGTCAATGTTAGCACACCAGTCTGATGCAAATGAAGTTTTCAGGCAAATTTCAGGACCTGAGATGAAGCCCTAGGAGTGGCCAATATATAAAAAGATAGATATGTAGATTGCAGTGTGTGTGTATTTACATATGAATATGCATCTATAAATAAATGTATACAGAGAGAGACAGACATTTATGTAGAATCTAGTGTATAACTCTATATAAAGTGATGTCTACATCTTATTTTTATATATTCTATTACTACCAATTATATATTCTATTACTACCAATTATTTGGTCTAATATTATGCCTCCATTAATTAATCACTGTAGAAGTTATTAATTGAATTAATCAATGATATATATTTATGCATACAATATTATACTAGAAAGACTAGATAAATAGTAATTCAATTTGTACATGTCAAATATTCTATTAATGTTCCTATAGATAGGAACGAGTGTCCTAGGATCTTCAGCTGTGTGTAGGTGGAAGTCTGAGAATAGAACTCACGGCATAGGTATCTGGGTGGGGCTTAGGCTTTACCAACAATCTGTGAGCCTTTGGCCATGCAAGATCACATACAATTTTCAAGCTGAGTCATTGAGACCCATGGTGGTCACAGTGCAAAGGAAACAAAGGTAAAACAGTTGTGTAATACTTGCTGGTTTTTTCCTCATCTATATTTGTTGGTTTGATGTATTTTTGCCAGTGCTGGGAGTTTAACTGGGGTCCTAGGATGACTAGATCATCTGTGGGTGTAAATGCTGCAAACCAGCGTAGGGTAATCATGGGTTAAGACACAATATGGTGCTTCCTTGAGAAAAAGGAACTCAGGGACAGTGCCTGGGGTCACAGTTCAAGCCTCAGGACCTGCCACAAAAATAGAGCCAGTAACTCTATGTGTCTGTGTATGTATGCATGTATTTCTATCAGTGACCATCTAGAGTTGCTGTGAAGAAAGGTTTGAATGGAATGATTTCACAGCACAGGGAGTTCTTTCAAGACAGTGCATGTTCTGGGGCTCCCTTCACTGTTCCCAGAGTAGCCTGAGGGCTTCTGTGCACCCCAGGCTGCTGGAGGAAGTCTGCCTCATTGTTGGAACAGGTAGACAAAAGGCCTCACTCTTGAACAGCTGTGTAACAAACAATTCATCCGGAACAATTACTGAGGATGAGCAATGAATGAGGATGAGGGCAGACTCTGAAGGCCAGGAGGAAAAGGCCTATTTGTACCCCAAGCTATCTCTCTCCCTAGTGCTTTGTTTTGACAGGAATCCTTCATTTGTGCTGCCTCTCGGGGCAGTCCAAGTTCCCTGCACTCATCCAGTCTTTGTTAGACTATGTTCCAGTGTTGAAACAAACTGCTACAATTTATTTAAGGGTCCTTCTGGCAGAAAACAAGCGAGCTGAACCTAATGAAAAGATTCCTAATTGGCAAAGGTGCGTCCCTAGTTTTCCAGATGCTAACTCTAAGCATTTGTGCAAAATCACAATGCTTCCTGTCATCTAGTGCTGGTGAAACTAATCAGGTTTTGAAATCTTTGCCCTCTCTTAGTTGGGCTCTGGGTGTTTATAGTTTGGGGTTAAACACAGGGCCAGAGTGCTTACCATGAGCTCAGAGCAGAAGCTCTTTTCTTTACCATTTAGTGTCACAGCTTCACTTACGGTATCTTTGTGTGTGTGTGTGTGTGTGTGTGTGTGTGTGTGTGTGTGTGTGTGTGTGTGTGTGTGTGTGTAAACACCAGTCCTGGAGCTTGAACTCAGTACCTCAGCTCTGTACCTGAGTTTCTCCTGTATAAGGATAGTGCATTACCACTTGAGCCACAGAACCACTTCAGGCTTTTTTTTTCTAGGGATGTAGTACTGAGGATTCAAACCCAGGGTTTCATACATGCAAAGCACTCTACCCCTAAGAAACATTCCCAGCACTCCACTTCAGGTTTCTTTCTTTCTCTCCTTGTAGTTGGAGGAGTTGAAGTCTGGGACTGGGTGCTCACGTCTAGCACTCTAACACTTGAGCTACAGTGCCCTTTCAGGCTTTCTGGTGGTTCACTGGAGATAAGCATCTCAAGGAATCTCCTGCCCAGGCTGGCTTTGGACTGTGATTCTCAGCTCTCAGGATCCTGAGTAGCTAGGATGACAGGCATGAGTCACCAATGCCCAGCTTCCACTTCATTTTTCTAAGTGGTGAATAGGAGATAATATTCTCATGGGACCTTTTGTGTCTGGGATTGTTTGGAACCCAGAACCTCAGCTTCCTGAGAAGGCAGGATGACAGACTTCAGTTAAAGACACACTTTGCTGCAAAGGTGTCCTTAGCTCACAGATAGAGCACTAGCCATGAGCCCAAGAGGAAAGTCAGTACCTAGGCTCTAAGTTGAATGTTCATGATGGAGTAAACTAAACCAAACAATTGTCTGCAGGAGACAAGTCAGTAGAGTTCAGTATATACATAAATTTGGCCCTGCCTTGGGGACATATCTGAGCTTCAACTTTCTCATCAGCACAATCATCTTACTTGTGGAGCTCTAACAAGGACCAGATGAAAGAATACACCCCATGAAGGGCTCATAGCATAGCACCCTGTGAAGGACTCGGCATACAGCAACCCGTGAAGGACTCAGCACCCAGCATCCCAGGAAGGGCTCATCACATAGCTGTATCCCACAAGCTGTCATTAGAATTCGGGTGCTTTCATCAGTATCACCATTCTTTCAGAAACACGTCACAAACCACACAAGTTCACATCTAACAATACAGATGGGTGGTTAATGGGGGGTAGGGTCGTCCGCTTCGGGGATGTCACTCATAGGTTGGGGGTACTGTCCTAAGACCTTTTCCTCAAGGCTAGAGCTCTATCACTTTGAGCCACAGCCCAGAGTCTCACAGACTTCCTGCCAGGGCTGAGTTTTCAAGCCACCAGTGTCAGATCTCATCCCCCAAGCAGCTAGGGGTGAGCCAGCAAAATCTGGCTAAATAGAGTTGGTTTGCAGCAGTTGACCTTTGGCTGTCAGGTTAGATGGCAGCCATGAGCTTCAGACCCTCGGCTTGCTCTGTTATGAGGTATTTGAAGTCCTAGCCTTCTATAGTTTCAGTCAGCACGTTCTAACTTGATTTTTTGGTGCTGGAGTGACAGCACCACTTCTGGCTTTTCTGTGCATGTGATAGTGTGGAAACAAACCCAGGGCTTCATACATACTAGGCGAGCACTCTACCACTGAACCCCAGGAGTGACAAGTGGAGACTTAGATATGTAGATTGTTTTATATATACATATATATGCATAAAACAAGAGGGAGATGTCTGTATATTATTAAATTATATATACTATATTACTATTAATTATCGATAAATTATTTCTTCCTTTATTTAAGTATCATGGTTAAATACATAATGAAATATTTATTGAAAATTAGTCAATGTACTATGATTATTGTGTATAATTTTAATATAATCATACACTAAATACTAATGTAATTGTTACTTTTACAACATTCCATTCATATGGATGACTATTGGAATGTGTTTCTTAGGATCTCCTGCCATTTGTAGGTAGCAGTCCCGGGATCCGAACCCCGGACCTAGGTTGCTGGTTTAGGCTGTGGCTTTCCTGATAGCCCACCAAACTTCAACAGTGCAAGGTCATGTACACTTTTCGGGTCCTGTCATTTAGACCCAGGATGGTCACAATGCAAAGGAAAAAAAACAATGTAAAACCGCCTTCCGGAACTTCCCAGTTTTATACTTCTCCTTTTTTCCCCGTCTTTTTTTTTTTTTTGGTCTGTTGTGGGGCCAGAAGTCTGGGTCTGGGTGCTGTCCCTCAAATCTTCAGCTCAAGGCTATCATTCTACCACTTGAGCCATAGCACCACTTCCGGCTTTTTTCTGCTTATATGGTGCTGAGGAATCCAACCCAAGGCCTTATGCATGCAAGGCAAGCACTCTACTATTGAGCCACCTTCCCAGCCCTTCACTTTTTTTTTTTTGCCAGTCCCGAGATTTAAACTTGGGTCCTGGGATCTCAAGATGGGCTGTGGGTCCAGAGGTTGCACCCCAGCCTAGGATGATCAAAACTGAGGCAGAGTTGCTACTAGCTGAGTTCAAGCCCCAGACCTGGCCAAAAAAAATAAGGCACTGGTTTGGAATTTACACCATTTTTTTGCAGGCCTGGGATTTGAACTCAGCGTCTGGGTATCTCTGTGGCACTCTGGGGGACAGGAAGCTCACCGTCATTGAAAACAAGAAATTCAGACCAATTTCCAGGACAAAATTCAAGCCACAGCACTGGAAAAAATAATATTCATGTATGAAATCATTTTACATACATGGGTTTACCCCATATGACATTTATTATCCTTATCTATTTATTCTTTATTTTACTATTATTACATATATAATATTTATTTCATTAATTACATCTTTATCACATGGATATATTTGCACATGGATTTTACATCATACTGAGACCCAGGACTTTTACAGAGAAGGAAAAAAACTATGTCAAAATTCGCTTATTACTCCACCTATAAATTTTTGGCCATGCTGGGATATGAACTCACAACCCACAATGCCCAATTCATGAAAGTGTCAGTTGTAGACAAAGCCTTTGGCAAATTGAGCTGCCAGTCAGTTCTGAGGACGTGTGATCAAGCCATCATAGTGGCCTAGATTTAGATATAGATATAGATAGATAGATAGATAGATAGATAGATAGATAGATAGATAGATAGATAGATAGATGATAGATAGATAGATAGATAGATAGATAGATAGATAGATAGATAGATAGATAGATAGATGTGTAGTTTGCTCTCTCTCTCTCTCTCTATATATAAATATATATGAGAGAAAGACAATATGAGGATATTGAATAATATATATTGTGAATTATTAGTTATTAAATTAAGCCTCCATTTAATGAAGTATCATGGTTTAATACTTATTAAAGCATTAATGTAAAAGTAGTCAGTATTCTTTAATTAAGAGAATCATACCATGGTGCTAGAATGAAAGACATAATCCAATACTTTTTGTGTGGCATTCTTTAGGAGAATCATGAACAACTGTGAAATTTAATTGTTACTTTTATGACAGTCCATTAAGCATTCCCATGAATAGGAATGATTTTTTCAAGATCTCCCTCCATTTGTAGGTATCAGTCCTGGCATTTGAACTCCAGGCCTCGGTAGTTTACTTTGAAATGCAAACCATTAGTATGACACTGTGAAGATTTCAGATTGTCATGATAAAACAAAGAACATCAAGAATAAAAGAAAGCCAGGTCTCAGAGGCTCATGCTTGTAATCCTAGCTCTTCAGGAGGCTGAGAGGTAGAGAATGGCAGCTTGAATTCAGTCGGGACAGGAAAGTTCAGGACACTCTTATTTCTAAGGGATCACAGGAATATAAACACCCATGAGTGGGACTGAAACTCAAGGGCAGAGCACCACCCTTGAACAAAAGGAGCTCTGGGAGAGTGACTAGGCTCATAGTACAAGCCCCGGACCTGCTAAAAAAGAAAAAGTAGTAAATCCATGTCTCCCCATGTATGTATGCATGTATTTCTATTGGTAAAGATCCAGAGTAGCTATGTTGAAATGCACTCAGCTAGGAAATTTGCTTTGAATAGAATGATTTCATAGCACAGAGAGTGCTTTCAAAACAGTGCATGTTCCGGGGCTCCCGTCACTGTTCCCAGTGTAGCCTGAGGGTTTCTGTGCACTCCAGGTCTGGACAGACAGACAAAAAGGCCCCCCTCCTGTACAGCTGTGTAACAAACAACTCCATCTGAGCCAATTAGTGAGGATGAGTGTAGGCAAAATTTGAAGGCCAGGAGAAAAAGGCTTCTTTGTACTCTAAGCTATCTCTCTCCCCAGGAAGCTTTCATTTGTGCCACCTCCTTTGGCAGGCCAAGTTCCCTGCACTTATCCTGTCTTTGTTAGATTATGTTCCAGTATTGAAATAACCTGCTCCAATTAATTCATGGGTCCTTCTGGCAGACAATAAGGGAGCTGAACCTAATGAAAAAATTCCTAATTGGCAATGGTGCCTCACTAGGATTCCAGAAGCTTGCTAAATCTAAGCACTTGTGCAAAATCCCAAAGTTTCCTATCATCTAAGGCTGGTGAAGTGCATCAGATTTTGAAACCTTTGAACTAACCTAGTTGAGCCCTGGATGGCTAGCTTTTGGGGTTGAACACAGGACCTGGGTGCTGACCATGAGCTCAGAACAGAAGCTCAGTGCTTTACCACCATTTGGTGTCACAGCTTCACTTCTGGTATCTGTGTGTGTGTGTGTGTGTGTGTGTGTGTGTGTGTGTGTGTGTGTGTGTGTGTGTGTGTGTGTGTGTGCATACACTTGTCCTGGAACTTGACCTCAGGACCTGAGCATGGTTCCTGAGTTTCTCCTGTACAAGGGTAGCACTCTACCACTTGAGCCACAGGGCCACTTCAGGCTTTTTTCTAGTGATGTGGTACTGAGGATTCAATTCCAGGGATTCATACATGCAAAGCACTCTAACCACTCCTCTATTGGTTTGTTTGTTTCTTTTTTTTTTTTAATTTTATTTTATTTTATTTGAGAACATACTGTACAGAGGGGCTACAATTACATGGGCAGGATAATGCATACATTTCTTACCAAGCATTGCAGCCTCCTCCTTTGTTTACCCTTCACCTCCCTTCCCCGCCTCCCCCCTCCCCCCACCCAATGTAAGTTGGAAGAGTTGAAGTCTAGGCCTGGGTGCTGTCTATCCTAGAGCTTTTCAGCTAAAACCAAGCACTCTACCACTTGAGCTACAACACCCCTTCAGGTTTTTGGTGGGTCACTGGAGAGAATTGTCCATCTCAAGGAATTTCCTGCCCAGGCTGGCTTTGGACCATGATCCTCAGCTCTCAGGCTCCTGAGTAGTTAGGATGACAGGCGTTAGTCACTGGTGCCCAGCTTCCATTTCAAGTTTCTAAGTGGTGAATAGGAGATAATAGTCTCATGGGAACTTTTTTGTCTGGGATAGTTTAGAACCCAGATCCTCACATCTCAGTTTCTTGAGTAGGCAGGGTGACAGACCTCAGCTACAGACACCTAGATCATAACTCTCTGTTGCAAAGAGCCATGGGGAATGCACTGAAAATTTGGGGGTACTGTTCTAAGGTCTTTTGCTCAAGGCTAGAGCTCTACTACTGTGAACCACAGCTCAGAGTTTCACAGATCAGCTCCCGAGTATCTTGGATGACAGTGGTGAGTGAACCAGCAACTTCTGGTTCCGTGGAGCTGGGTTGCAGTGATTTATCTCTGGTAAGTCAGGTAAGATGGCAGCTGCAAGCACCAGACTCCATGCTTGTTCTGTGATGAGGTATTTGCAGTACTATCCTTATATTGTTGCAGTCAGAACATTTTATTTTTTATTTTTTGGTGCCAGTCCTGGGTCTTGAGAAAGGGTCTAGACACAGTCCCAAAGCTTTTATGCTCAAAGCGAGTGCTCCACTGCTTAAGCGACAGCACGACTTCTAGATTTTTCTGTGCACAAGGGAGTGAAGAATCGAACTCAGGGCTTTGTACATAGTAGGCGAGCAATCTACAAATGAGCCCGATGACTGACAAGTGTATGAACACATAAATATGTAGATTGATAGATAGATAAATAGATGCATATATATATATATATATATATATATATAGCAAGAGAGATATATACTAGGAAATTGCATATAAAATATTATTACAAATTATTGGCATTTAAATTATTCCTTCTTTTTTTAAGTAACATGATTGAATAAATAATAAAGTATTAATTGAAAATTAGTCAATGTAGTTTTATATAATCATACACTAACTACTATTTTAATTGGTACTTTTTTTTCTTTTATTTTACATTGTGAAAATATTGTACAGAGGGGTTACAATTACATGGGCAAGATAATGAGTAAATTTCTTATCAAGCTTCGTAGCCTCTTCCTTTTTGTTTCCCCTTCCTATCTTTTCCCATTCTCTCCCCGCCCCTCACCCCCCACACACAATCATCGTTCCAAGCACCCCCCCCTGCCACAGTTGTAAAGATCATATTTTGACATAATGACTTGTACATTTCATTGTTGCAATGGGTCCACCTGTATCCCTATTTAAACAATTTGTTTTTTCCCTTCCCCTCCACAAATTATACCGACATCAAATACAGTGAAAGCAGGGGTTATAAAGTGGGGAGGGACATAGAAAGCAACAAAGAAATAATCTTATAAATGTGTTAGAAACAATCACATGAAAGAAAAAACACATTTGAATACATATCTTAGGGTTCATTTCCGGGAAATCAATTTATTTGACCTTTTCTGCTTGACTCAGACATACACTAGATATTGCAAATGAGGGAAACCATGGGACCTATGTTTCTTTGGACATGGATTACTTCACTTAATATAATTTTTCCAAGTCTTTCCATTTCCTAACAAATGGGGCAATGCCATTCTTTCTGATGGAGGCATAGAATTCCATTGTGTATATATACCACATTTTCTTGATCCATTCATCTACTGAGTGGCATCTGAGCTGGTACCATATCTTAGCTATGGTAAAAAATTCTGCAATAAACATAGTCGTGCTGGTAGCTTTAGTGTGGTCTTGTTTGTGAACATTTGGGTAAATGCCCAAAAGTGAAATTGCTGGGTCATAGGGGAGCTCTATGTGGAATCTTTCGAGGAACCTGCATACTCCTTTCCAAAGTCATTGAAGAAGTTTACACACCCACCAACAATGCAGTAAGGTTCCCTTCTGTCCACATCCGCTCCAGCACCCGCTGTTATTATAGTTCTTGATTATAGCCTTTCTAACTGGGGTGAGGTGGTATCTCATGTTCTTTTGATTTGCATTTCTTTAATGGCTAGGAGGTTGAACATTTCTTCAGGTGTCTATTGGCAATCCTTCTTTCCTCTTCAGAGAAGTTTCTCTTAAAGTCTTTAGCCCACTTATTTATTGGGCAGTTGTTTCTTTAAAGATTTGTTTTTGGAGGATTTAATTTTTTGAGTTCTAGGTATACTTTAGATATGAGACGCTTGTCCATTGTATGACTAGTGAAGATTTTCTCCCAATCCGTGGGCTTTGATTGATCTTACTAGCTATGTCCTTTGCCATGCAGAAGCTCTGCAATTTCATGGAATCCCATTTCTCCAACTATTCTTTGATTTGTTGCTTTTCCGGCTCTTTATTAAGAAAATTTCAGCCTGTGCCAAGGAGACCTAGGGTTTCTCCTATTACACCCTATAATGTTTTCAGAGTGTCTGCTTTGACTCTGAGGTTTTTGATCTTTTTGGAATTGATTCTGGTGCACGGTGGTATATAGGGATCTAGCTTATTTTTCTAAAAGTAGTTAACCAATTTTGCCACCACCATTTACTGCAGAGGCTGTCTTTTTTTCATTCTATTTTTTTAGCTCCCTCATTGAAGATTAGATGGCTATAGGTCTGTAAGTTCATTTCTGCGTTTTCAATTCTATTGCATTGGTCCTGAGATCTGTTCTTGTGCCAGTATCAAGCTGTTTAGATTACTATGGCTTTGTAGTAGAGTTTGAAATTTGGTATTTATATTCCTCCAGCACTGTTCTTTCTGTTGAGGATCATTTTTGCTATTTGGGATCGTTTGTTGTTCCATATAAATTTTTGGAGTGCGTCTTCTATTTCCTTGAAGACTGAGGTTGGAATATTGATAGGTATCTCATTGATAGACAGCCTTGGGAAGTATTGCCATTTTCATGAGGTTAATATTTCCAATCCATGAGCATGGGAGTTTTTGCCACTTTCTAAATTCTGTTTTGATTTCCTTTTTCAACTTTTTAAAGTTTTCATCATAGAGCTCCTTCACTTTTTTGGTTAATTCCTAGATATTTTATTTTTTTGTGGGGCTATTAGGAATGGAGTTGATTTCCTAATTTCAGCCACACTTTTCTCATTGTTGGCATACAGAAAAGTCAATGATTTTTGAGGGTTAATTTTATATCTTGTTACTTTGCCAAAGTTTTGAATCAGCTTGAGTAATTTCGGAGTGGAGTCTGTGGGATTCTTTAAATACAAGATCATGTCATGTGCAAAGCGGGAGAGTTTTACTTCTTCTTTCCCTATTTGGATCCCATTTATGTTTACATCTTGTCTTATTCCTGTAGCTAGGTATTCTAATACTAGATTCAAAAGAAGTGGAGAGAGTGGACCTCTTTGTCTTGTTCCTGAGTTAAGAGGAAATGGCATTAATTTTTCACCATTAAGAATAATGCTGGCTGTAGATTTGTCATATATTGCCTTTATTGTATTGAGGAATGTTCCATGGTTTCCTAATTTTTCCAACACCTTCATCATAAAGCGGTGTTAGATCTTGGCAATTGCTTTTTGTGCATCTATTGAGATAACCATGTGGTTCTTATCCTTGCTCCTGTTGATGTGATGAATTATATTAATTGATTTGCATATATTGAACCAGCTGTGCATCTCTGAAATGAATCTTGTTTGATCGTGGTATATGATTTTTTGGATGAATTGTTGAAGTTGATTGATCAAAATTTTGCAGAAATATGACATTTATTACCCTTATTTATTTAGCATTATTACATATATAACATTTCTTTTATTACATCATATCACATAGGATATATGTAGATATGGATTATACATCATACTGAGACCATGGACTTTCACAGAAAAGGAAAACAATGTGCTAATATTGGCTTCTTATTCCATGAATAAATTTTTGGCCATGCTGGGATTTCAGCTCACAGCCTAGAATGCCCAGTCCATAAATGAGGTCACAGTCTTAGCAGACCAGCCTCTGGCAAACTGAGCTGCCAGGAAGTTCTGAGGACCTGTGATCAAGCCACAGGAGTGCTTGATATTTAGATAGATAGACAGATAAATAGATAGATAGATAGATAGATAGATAGATAGATAGATAGATAGATAGATAGATAGATAGATATAGAGACATGTGTAGATTGATATACATATATATATATATATATATATATATATATACAAAGAGAGGGATTGTGAGGTAATTAAATTATATATGTTATTACCAATTATTACTTATTAAATTATGCCTCCATTTAATGAAATATTACTGTTGAATACTTATAAAAGTATTAATTAAAAATCATTCAATACCCTTAATCATACCATGGTGCTAGAATGGAAGACATAAATCCAATATTTTTTGAGTGGCATTCTAAAATAGAATCATGAATCAACGGCACATTTATCATTTTTATAACATTCCGTTAGCATCCACATGAACAGAAATGAGTTTTTCAGGATCTCCCTCCATTTGTGGGTGGTATTCCTAGCATTTGAACTCCAGACCTCGGTAGTTTACTTCGAATGCAAACCATTGGAATGACACAGTGAAAATTTCAGACTGTTAAAATTGAAAAAAATAACAAGAAGAAAATAAAGTAAGGTGTCATTGGTTCCTGCCTATAACCCTAACTCCTCAGGAGGCTGTGATGTAGAAAATGCCAATTTAAATTCAGATGGGATGGGAAAGTCTAGGACACTCTTCTTTCCAAGAGATCACCAGAAAAATAAACATGAATGGGGCTGTGACTCAATGGCAGAGCGCTACCCTTGAGCAAAAGGAGCTCAAGAGCAGGGCCTAGGATCATAGTGCAATAGAGTACCTGCCCTCCCCCAAAAAAGAGGCAATAACTACATGGATCTCTGTATGGATGATGGGCATTCAGCAGGTTGCCCGGTCCCCAGCCACCCCAACCTGGTCAAACTGGGACAAGCCCTCATAGAGTACTAAGTGTGAGCCAGCAGCTTGAACAAAGCACCCTCTGCCATTTAATAACTGAAGACCTGAAGACTTTGCCTGGCCTAGTGTGTGCAAAGGGTGCATAATGTTCTGTCTGAGGCATCTCATTGGGACACTTTGCAGCCAGCCACTGCTTCCAGAGAGTCCACAGTCCCTAGGTTGGAGGAGTTGTCCAAGGTTCTCTCTGCATAGTCTCTATCCCTGTGTAGGATGTGAGCCTAGACCTCTGGGGCCTGGTGGCTATCACTCATCTATCATTCCTCATTGCCAAGTCAAAAGCTAGTCCCAAATCTTGGCATAGACATGAAATAATCAGCTATTTCTACACCAAAAGGGGTAATTCAATAAATCCCACTCTCATAATTCCCATTAGAAGTGGGCTGCAAATGTGGCTTAGTGATAGAGTGCTTACATAGCACAAACGAAGCCCTGAGTTTCATTCTTTAGTACCACAGAAACAGAAAAAGCCAAAAGTGGCACTGTGGCTTAAGTGAGAGAGTGCTAGCCTTGAGCAAAAGAAGCTCAGGAACATACCCAGACCCTGAATTCAAGCCCCAAGACTGGCAAAAAGAAAAAAAAAAGTGAGTCTGGTGAGACATATTCTTCTGGGACACAGAGGAGGGCCAAGGTTATAGGTAAGAGGTAGAGTAGAAGGCAGGTGCTGCTGGCTCACCCCTGTAATCTTAGTTACTCAGGAGGCTGAGATCTGAGGATCCCAATTACTAACAAAAAGTCTATATGAGACATTTTTCTTCAATTAAACACCCAAAAAGTGAGAAGTAGAGCAGTGATTCTAGTAGTAGAGTGCTAGCCTTGAGCACAAAAGCTCAGGGTTAGGACAACGTCCAGACCATAAATTCAAACATTAGGACTGGCACACACACACACACACACACACACACACACACACACACACACACACACACACACGCGCGTGCATGCTCACGCGGGTGCACACATGCACATGCACATGCACACACAACACACCAAGATAGAGCATTTGCCAGTCACCCTGCACAAAGTTTTGTCTATAGCAACTCAATAATAAAAAAAGAGAGAAGGGAAGGAAAAATTTGCTCCAGGAGGTGATAAAACCAGTGCCAAAATTCCACAGGAGTTCTAATGCATGGAACCGGACAGAGAGCCTCAGGCAGAAGGTCCATCATGGGCAAAGGTCCTTATGTGTCGTATGGACCAAGTGATGTAGGTGGAATGAAGGTTCTGTGGCTTCAGACATTCTGGCAGAACATTCAAGGCTGGATCAAGATTTGTTGAGACACAGGTAGGGCAAATGGTGGGTTCCCAGAATGGGGCCCAGGGGGAAGATTAGCTTGGCTTTTCACCATGGACTCCAGCCATTTCCTGTGGCTGGAAGCCTATTTTTCACACCTCCTGACCCTCAGGCCTCCTTTGCATGGAGGATTCAAGGCAAACACAGGGAAGAATGCTTGCTTAAGAAAAGCTTCTAGCACAATGCCAGAAGTGGCTCAACCCCTGTAAATCCTAGCTACTCAGAAGACTGAGATCAGAGATCATGAGTCAAGCCAGCTCAGGTGAGAAAAGTTAGTGAGACTGTTCTTGCAGATTAACTACAAAAGCCAGAAATGGAGCTGTGGCTCAAGTGGTAGAGTGCCAGACTTGAGGGAAAAAGTTAAGAGACCAGAGGCCAGACCCTGAGTTCAAGCCCCAGCATTGGCACCTAAAAAAATAAAGAAAAGCTTTCAGGAGCTACTGAAAGGTCAGATCAGCCAGGTGCCAGTGACTCACACCTCTCCTCCTAGCTCCTCAGGAAGCTGAGATATGAGGATTACGGTTCAAAACCAACCCCAGGCAGGAATTCCAGGAGACTCTGATCTAAAAGGAACCTCCTGAATACTGGAATTGGCCCTGTGACACAAGTGGCAAGCTGAAGAGCTAGGGGACAGCATCCAAGCCCAGAGTTCAAGCCCCATGAACAACACCTGGCCTTCTTGGGCCTCACTCTGTGACTCTAGGCAGAGTATTTTCCAGTGGGCCCCTGAGGATCTCCCAATGTCTTGGTCTTCTACAAGTCTTGAGTGCAGCCTCTTTTGAGGCCTTTTCCTATAGAGCAGGCCACGGTATCAGAGAAGAATCCAGCCCTGGGGTATGGAGGTCATTGGTCGGGTCATCAGAATGACATCTGTCATGGGTGCAGTGTGCATCTGACCAGGCAATCGACGTCTCAGATCATAGTTCTGGGCCAGGAGGGGCAATGGCTGCAAAATGGCACAGCAGGTAACACCCACTCATACAAGTATCACAACAGTGTTAATCATCAGGCACACCTTGAGCAGGTGTTGAGTTGGGCTCATGATAGACTTGTAGGCTCAGGAATCTAAAGCCGGCTGGCTGCTGCTTGTAGCAGTTGCTATCTCTGGAGTCCCAGGGCTCAGAGCCCTGTTTTCCTCACCAGTGCGTGGGGGTATATGAAGGTCTGCAATTGTGGGCCGACTACAAAGGAGCATCCATAGTGTCCTTCCCTGGGTCCTGTGGCCCCATACACGGATGAAGGGGCAGGTTCCATGGTACTAACTGCCATGGCCCAGAACCCTCAGCCCATGAAGGACTTAGGGAGAAACTACTTGATCCGCCTTGAGAGTTTACTATGTCTATGCCTCAGGACTGCCCCCAGTTCTAGCTCAGCTCATCATTACTACCTTCCTGTGTGTGTGTGTGTGTGTGTGTGTGTGTGTGTGTAAAGAACACTGCTGGTGGAATATCAATACTAAATTTCAAACTCTACTATAAAGCCATAGTAATCAAAACAGCTTGGTATTGGCATAAGAACAGACCTCAGGACCAATGGAATAGAATTGAAAACCCAGAAATGAACCTACAGACCTATAGCCAACTAATCTTCGATAAGGGAGCAAAAATAATAGAATGGAAGAAAGACAGCCTCTTCAGTATATGGTGCTGGCAAAATTGGTTAACTACTTGTAGAAAACTAAAACTAGATCCTTATATATCACCCTGTACCAGAATCAACTCCAAATGGATCAAAGATCTCGGAGTCAAAGCAGACACTCTGAAAACATTACAGGATGGAATAGGAGAAACCCTAGGCCTCCTCGGCTCAGGCCGAAATTTTCTTAATAGAGACCCAGAAACACAACAAATCAAAGAAAGTTTGGAGAAATGGGATTGCATGAAGTTGCAGAGCTTCTGCATGGCAAAGGACATAGCTAGCAAGATCAATAGAAAGCCCACAGATTGGGAGAAAATCTTCACTAGCCATACAACGGACTAGGGTCTCATATCTAAAATATAGTTGGCATCCACATTCTTTGGCAAGACCAGCCCCAGGGCTCAGCCCCATAGCTCACCTGCCAGTGGGGTGCTTGGGGCGGTTTCTGCCATGGGGCTCTCTAGCAGGAGCGCCTTGGGAGGCACCCGAATTAGGGCCCCATCCCATTGGTTTGCACATCAGTACCTGCACCTTGAGCAGGATTCGCCCTTTAGGTCTCCCTCCATCCCCTGGATTCAGGGAAGAACAGATGCAGGGGCCTGACTGGGCCCACCCACTTCCTTCTGCTCCCACCTGCATCACAGGGACAGACTCACGACAAGGCCCTGCCATTCCAGGCTTGCTGGCATCTGTTTCCTGAGCCTGGTCCCGCCCCATTTTTCCTGCTGCTGCTTGGATCCCAGTGTCTTGTTCCCAGTAGGCCTTTTGCAGCCCCGGTACCCCAGGCAAGACCCTCAGGCTGAGGCCCCAGCAACTCTTCCTCTGCCCCGCATCAGCCCATGGGATCAGGACAGCTCCAGAAGTCATTTCCTGGAAAGCAGAGAGAGAATGGCCCTGGCCTGGAAGGGATGAGGTTGGAGCAAGCTCCAAAACTGGGAACTGACTCTTAATGGCCCATGGAGCCTTTGCCATTCTGAGAGGGCCAGGCTGCCAAGGAGGGGTGGGATAAGTGGAAGGGGCATGAAACTTAGGACAGGGGCAGGCCAGGAATGGAGGAGGTAGGGCTGATGGGGGAAATGGAGGAGCAAGGATGGAGCAGATGCAGATGGGGTCTCGGTGTTGTGCCTGCTGGGCCCCTAGGCCCCTATGGTTAGGAGAAGCAGGAGAGGGACTGGCGGGGCAGGAGAGGCAGGAGCAGTCAGTGGGAAAGGGCCAGCCAAGCAGGGAAGAGGAAGCCAGGATTTCTGGGCTTCCTCAATGAGAACCAACCCGGACTGCCAGGGAGGGGCAGCAAATGGGGAGCAGGCCAACCCAGCAGTGTGGGTGGACTTAGTAGGCGGAGCCCTCAGAGACCAGTAGGGGAGAAGGTGTGGGCCTCCATCTGGGAAATCTTGAAGTTGGCCTTCAGGGAAGGGAGAAAGTAGGAAGGGAGAATTCGGGGCTGCTGCCATATGCCTGCAGTGGGGAGGGGGGCTAGGCCTCCCTTGGGCTTTGCTACAACACATCCGACCATACCAGTGGGGCCACGGGGCACCAGCACCTCCTCCCAGACTAATATCCTGGGATGAGGGAATGTAGGAGATAGGAAAGGCTGCCCTCAACCTGTGGGTCCCCTCTGGTTCCTGAGGCCTCTCTAATTCAGACCCACTGTGGCTGACATGGCCCAGGTGCCAACAGAGAGCCTTGGCTCTGTGTGTGGCTGTGGCATTGAGAGGTCATTTCCCAGGGAAATGGGTGAGCATGGTGGAGGGAACTCAAGACACATCCGGGAGCAGTGGAGGAGAGAGCCTCCCACAGGAATGCAGGCCAGCTTCTGGATTTCCCACACAGATCAGACTTGGTTGCGTAGGGCTGGACAGCCAAGAGGGATCCAAGAAGGAGCTGGGGATGGGAGTGGGGTGAGGGGGTGGGGAATCAGCTGGTGACCTCTCCAGGTGGGGTGAGAAAAGGCATCTCCAGAGGAAAGGGGTTGGGGGAGGCCGTGTGCACCTGCAGAGCCCACAGCAGAAACAGTCCAGGAAGGAAGAGGGGGAAACATGAGCCAGGTGCTTGGGCCTACTCCTGTCCCACCAGGGAGCCCATCTCTCCCAGTGAGTTGTCTCCCTGGAGTGGGGGGAGGGGTGGTATTGCGCCTTTGGCTCCCTAGGTGGGACAGGGGGCAGGGGCATGTCCCACAAACCTTATCCAGACATGGAGAGGTCCTTCCTGCAAGGGGAAGGTGGAGAGGGAAAGCACAGTGCAGAATCAAGTCCAGGAAGGAGCAATGGAGGATGCACGGTGTACAGGGAGCACCCTCTGGCTCAGCAGTGGGTGGAGCAGTGAAGGGCTGGCAGGGGGGAGGGTGAGAGTGGGTGGTCGGTTCAGATGCGGCATCTGGTACTCTGTGTATGTGGGGGGGGGTTCTCCTAAAATCTATTCCCAACAGATGGAGAGACCCGCACTCAGGAAGTGAAGAAGCCTGAGAGATCTTGGTGGTCATGAGTGGCCAGGGATAGAACAAGGTAGGAGGGATGAGGAGGGAAGATGGCCCCCTTTGGGGTGGTGCAGGACCTACTCAGCAACTTGGGCTTCTGGGGGCATTCTGGTGCAGATCTGATCTGTTTGTGTGTGGGGGGAACTTTGGCACGTGTGGTGGGCAGGGCTTCTAAAAGCTATTTCTGCTGGGAGGGTGGGTAGGAGGGATTTCTAAGAGCAGGAAGATTTAAGAAGCAAAAATAAAGACATTAGACCATGAAAATTATGTAAAATTGGAAAGGGTGTGGAGGATTTGACAGGAGAGTGCTGGGGTGAAGAGGGGCTGCATGTGGTCGAAATTAAGGAGATGTGGCTCCACCTGCTCAGCTAATCGGCAGCTCTGGCCCCAGGGATGGGGGTCTCATCCAGAGGGACACTTCCAGTACACAGATCGGGGGAGAAAGAGGGGGGAAGGAGGTTGAGTCAGATACCTTCTAAGAAGTCACCCAGACTTCCATTTTCCATTGGTCTCTGTAGGTTCCAAGGTAGAAGGTGGCTCCGAGGCTTTGTGTAGAATCAGGGTCAGTATGTGAAGATCCACGTTCAGACCCCCTTGCAGAGACCAGGGACTCGGGAAGGAGCTGGACTCGGAGCCGCAGGTCTCGAGCAGAAGAGTGCCTGCCAAGTGGGAGAAAGACACGCCGGATTATACAGGCCTGTGGAACCAGAGTCTGGGCTCTGGTGTACACACACACACACACACACACACACACACACACACACAAACACACACACACACACACACACACACACACACACACACACACACACACACACACACACACACACACACACACACACACCGGCCTTGCCTAGAATACCTATCTATAGGTAATGGTGAGAGAAAGATATCCTGCACAGGGAATATACATATAAGGTGTCTTCAACCTAAGCCAACACGGCTTAGGGCCAGTGCAGACAGCATATCCAATTAGATGTAGGTGGGAGTTCATCAGTAGCATTTTTTTAAATTGCAAAAAATTTGGACAGGGAACAAATATACACATTTTTCAACCATCATATTCCACATCCTTCTTCTTCCTTCCTAGGAAACACACCCAATCAACAAAAAGGCTTAGATATGGCTCTTGACCATGAAAGTGGAAGCAGAATATTTTGGATGTCTGAGCTGTTAATAGTGTTTTCAATAATAATGTCACATGCAACAGCCCTATGAGTCCTGCAGGTCAACACTGTACTTCCTTAGTGATGTGATAGGAATGTAAACCTTACTGGACTTAGTATTGTTTTCCACTTCCTTTTCTACCACTTGGCCCAAATTATAATACAAAGTAATGGAAAGAAAAAGTAATGCCATCTTAAGAAAATCATTTAGGGTTCTGAGAATTTGGCTTCATGGTACAGTGATTGCTTAGCATGCATGAAACCCTAGGCTCAATTCCTCAGTACCACATGAACAGAAAAAGAAACACTGGAAGTGGTGCTGTGCCTCAAGTGGTAGAGTGCTAGTCTTGAGCAAAAAAAAAAAAAAAAAAACCACCGAAAAGCTCAGGAACATTTCCTTGGCCCTGAGTTCAAGCCCAAGGACTGGCAAAAATGTCACTTAGCTAGTAAATGCCGAATAGAGAATCCATACTTGGAAAATATAATTGCTCCTTCCAACTATTACCTAACAGTAGTCCTTAATTCATGTTTTTTTTAAACCTATATTAGGATACTGTGTTTAAAAAAAAAACCCTTTTGTTAACAGGTCACAGCAATTAGTGCCAGGAATGTGCTTAGATATCAGGTGAAGATTAATCCTGGAAATTCAAAGATTCCATGCTTTTGAGTTGTCACTTCTAATCACAATGAGAAGGGTAGTCTAATTGAGATTTGGAAATCTTTTTTGGTCAGTTATGGCACCAAAAAGGCAGAGGCTAATTAATAGTTTTAACAGAAGTGAAGGAATAACCCCAGCTCGAAGAAATAAATGATAATAATAACTAAATTATACCAGAAACTGTTCTAGGGAACTATTTTGGGTTATTGAAGAACTAGTTATCAACTAGGCTCATTCCACATTGCCTTTAGCATTCTAAATCACTTTGGCTAGTTCTTAATCTCTGTGTGATAAGTTGTATCTCCTTTTATGTTGTTCTTTCATTCTTGATATCCTTTGCTTTCTAAAAATCTGTCTTTCTCTATTTCTCTATGAACAATTCCTAATATTAAATAACACCTACACAGATGGCAGAGGATGCTAATGTAAGAGTCCCATAGTTCATGAGTCATTAGTATAACAACATGGAAAAATGAGGACATAGTTATTCCTACCTCAATTTTTCTGAAAAGCTGCAAGGTCATCATTTGATTCAAATTTCCATTCTTTGCATACATAGTGTCATTAAATGCAGTAAATTCAAACATGAGCCAGGTGCTGGTGGCTCACGCCAGTAATCCTAGCTACTCTGGAGGTTGAGACCAGAGGATTGTAGTTCAAAGCCAGACTGGTCAGGAAAGTCCATGAAACTTTTCTCTTCATTTAACCACCAGAAACCCGGAAGTGGTTCTGTAGCTACAGTGGTAGAGTGCTCAACTTGAGCTGAAGAGCTGAGGGACAGTGCCCAGGAGCAGAATTCAAGCCCCATGACAAACAAAACAAGTGCAAATATGACTTTCAGTTTCCCCAAAAGGAACTACGAAGTCAATATTAATCTTCCTATGCATAAAAAATAATTCCAAAATGATTCAGTGCACCTACTTTAGTTGAGTTGTTTAAGTTATGGCTTCTTTGATGGATATATTCTCTTATTTTAAAAATTACCAAATATTAGCTTTATAAATAAACTTCTTCTAATACTTCTTGTTTCAAAAGAGAAGTCCATACAGATGATGTCACTTGGTTTTCTCAGTTCAAAGCCAACCCAGGCAGGGGAGTCTGTCACATTGTTATCTCTAATTAAACACCAAAAAAGCCAGATGTGGGGTTTTAGCTCAAGTAGTAGTGTACTAGATTTGAGGGCAGCTAGACAAGAAAGACAACTGTTCAGGGACAGGGTCTAGCCTCTGAGTTCCAGCCCCACATCCAGAAAAAACTAAACAAATGAAGAAGCAAACAAAAAACTCACATATTTCTTTGGGACCATCCTTACAGTACTGGTTTGAGAAGAGGCTCCTTTTGCTTATCATATTCACTGGAACCTGCTTTTTGGAATCCTCATTGCTATGGTGAACTCAGGACCAGATTAAAGGAATGGATAACTGACTTTTGCAACAAGAGAATCATCTCAGGAGTTAAATACCCATGCATAAGACATTTTAAAACCTCATGTCTTTGTTTCTTTGAAGTAGAATACTTTAAAACAAAGTTATTTTCTTTTTCTATGCTGGCCTTCAAATGGCAGATTGTTTCCTTTTGTAATACTCTCAATTTTAGAAGTTTACAGAAAAGTTTTATATGAGTAAAGAACACACTGGAGCAAGTCAGGGACAGATTTTCCTTCAAGCCTTGGATTATTTTCTTGTACAGTAAAAAGGACAGCACAAATTAACTTGAACTTGGTCATTTCCCTATGTTCAATTCCTCTCTTAGAATCAGTATCCACTTCCCATAACAGTTCCTTCCACTTACTTCCAGGAACAATCTATGGTGCTACTCCCGATAAAATGAATGTTTTCTGGCTTCATTGAAATAGCACAAGTACATCTTTGGACATAAGGTAACACGTGTTTCAGAGACAACTTAGTAACGAGAAAATATGGAATTGTCATGGTTTATAAAACATTATCCATGTACATATGGCCATATAAGATGATGTTAAATAAAATGAACCTCAAGATAGGAACACAACTTGGTTTTTTTTTGTTATTGTTTTTAATGTACTAAATGTACTATGTGATTTTTTGTTTCTCTTCTATTTTCTTCCTCCATGGTGTAACCCCTGTTTTCACTGTATTTGATGTCGTTAACCTGCACATTACATATACATTTTTCTAATGTGGGGAGGGGAAGGGAAATAAAACGCTGAAACAAGGAAACAGTATGACCCATTGTAACAACAAGATGAACAAGACACTGTTGAAAACGAACTTTAAAACTTGGGGATGGGAGGGGGGAGTTTGGATGGTGGAGAGAAAAAAAGATGACGGGGAAAAACAAAGAGGATGTAACAATGCTCATTAGATAATGCACTTATTAACTTACTTATGTAACTCTAACCCCTCTGTACATCATTTTCAAAATAAAAAAACATGAAAGAAATTATCCTGGAGTACATTAAGTTGAAATTTCCTATGCTCTGTAAATTAAGACCAATTTTAAGTGGGAAGAAGATTCTCAGAAACATTTTTTAGTAAGTGTGTGTGTTGTTCATTAGTTCCCTAGTGTACGTAAGTTAACAGTAGGAGATACAATGAGAATAATAGGAGAAAGAGAAGTTCTGTGTTTAAATATAATGGTCCAATACACTATAGAAGACTCTGCAAAACACAACTTTGAAACAATAAAGCCAAAACCAGTATTTAGATCTATGGGAGTGATATAGAGAAAGCATTACTATTAATGAAACATGAAGGATAAGGCCACTCTCTTTCATCTACTAACTCTAAATCATGGTAGCTAATCATGCAAATTTGTAAAATGTAGAATGGAAGAATAATTCTGGTTCCAAGTAAGTCAGATATAAGAGCATGGACTTAATTGGAAAAAAAAGGCCATGTTGAGAAAGCAGGAATTATATTAGCAATGAACTGGTGGCTAAGATCACATTTCTTTTTCCATTTTTCTTTCTTTCTTTCTTTCTTTTTTTTGGATGGTTGTGGGCTTGAAGTCTGGGCCTCCACTCTTCAGTCCAAAGCTAGTGTTCTACCTCTTGAGACACAGTGCTACTTCCAGTTTTCTGCTGGTTAATTGGAGATAAGGGCCTCAGAAACTTTCCTACGCATGCTGGATTTGAACTGCAATCCTCAGATCTCAGCCTCGTGAGTAGCTAGCATTATATGCATGAGCCACCAGCATCCCTCTTAACATCACATTTCTAACAGTGTGCACTCAGTATATGTAATGTGTATGTTTCTCTATCTTTATATGAACTCGAGTTAAAAATCTGGGCTACAGCTTTTGCACTCACAAAAATGTTTCTAGTTTAAAAGTTGGTACTCCTGGAAAAATAGAAACTAAGAATGTAAAGGAGTCTGGGAAGTTCAGCTTGCATCCAGCCTGGGAGAACAGTCTTTGAGACACTATTTATAATTACCAGCCAAAAGCTGCACTGGAAGAATGGCTCATGTGATGGAATACTAGTTATAAGCAAGATTGCTGAATAAGAGCTTGAGGTTATCATATATATATATATATATTATATAATATATATATATATATATATATATATATATATATATATATATACCCACAAACATACACATACACACAAAGACACTTATATGTGCAAACACACATATGAAACAACTCTCAGAATGTGCAGAAATGTTAGAAAATAATAAAAAAATATGTCCTAAGACTAGAATCAAGTGATAATTTTTTAATTTTAGAAAGTCCTCAAGTGAAATTTCCCTCCAAAACGCTTGAGAATATTACATAGTTAGGAACCAGAGATAGTAAGAAAGTCAAGTAATCGTTATTGAAGGGGTTGGATCCATGGAGGAATGAATCAGAGACCCCTGCAGGTGCATCTGAAAACGTTCATATCCTGTGGCAAATGTTAGAAAATAGTACATAAACATTCTGAGCCATCAGTCTTTTGAAAAATATTATCGGAGAAGTTCAGAAATGCTAGTCTATATCAAGATTAAATAAACCAACAAAGTATGGTAGGACAATGAGATACAAGCCTGGAATTCTAGCACTCAGACTAAGACAGGAGATTTGAGAGTGGAATTACATAGTGGTACCTTCCCTGGACTAGGTAATATAATTTTGTCTCAATAAAACAAAACCAGAAAGGAATAAAAAAAAAACAAGAAAGGAATATACAGTTGCAAGTTTTGGCTAATTTTGTCATTATGTTTTAAGAAGTCAAGTTTCCTATTGAAATGCAACTCATATGTAATCCTCAGTTGTGTTTTAAATGCTGTCATCATTACAGAACATTCCTAGATGCTAAAGAGCTCAAGATTCCCAACCAAAAAATTGAAAAGTAAGCATCATTCTGTTGGATTCCAAAGAAATGGTGAAGGATTACAAAAGCTTAATCCTGGGGTCAGTATAATATGTGGAGGAGATGGGGACAAACAAGTTGTTTAAGGATTCAGGTGGACCTGTTGCAACAATGAGAAGTACAAAATGTCATGTCAAAACCAGCTTTAAAATATCGGTGTGTGGGGGGGAGGGGGGTATGATTGGGTGGGGGGGAGGGGGGAGGCTGGGAAGGGAGGTGAAGGGTAAACAAAGGAGGAGGCTGCAATGCTTGGTAAGAAATATATGCATTATCCTGCCCATGTAATTGTAACTCCTCTGTACAGTATGTTCTCAAATAAAATAAAATTAAATTAAAAAAAAAAAAGCTTAAGCCTGGGGAAATAGCGAAGTTCATCTAATGTAGGACTTTGTGGACCTGTCTAAATTAGAATTTAGATTTAAAATAAATATTTTTGTTTGTAATTTTTTTTGTAATTTCATATTCTATTTCATATTGTATTTCATATTCTATAGGATAGAAGATTTAATTCACAAATTCACAAATGATTCTGGCATTCTATTTGCCTAAAATATTCTGTCAAGTGAGGTATAATTAGAACTTAGTTAATAGATAATTGCAACAGTTCCTGTGTAACATGATAATGTGAATAATCTAGAAAAAGTTGCCAACAAATTTATGACATTAATTTATAAATTTAGAAAAAGAGGAATTTTTTGAGACTTTGGTGCACCATGATGGTATGTATAGAGTAATTGTGTGACATCCTTTTTCTTCTACCTATATATAACACAGGAAGAAATTTCCTTAATTACCTACCTCTGTATATGATGAGAAAAATGCTAGGTTTGGGGTTTGTTTTTATTTTGGTTTTGTTGTTTGCTTTATCCTTGGGTTTAAATTCTGGGCTTGGGTACTGTCCCTGAGCCTGTTTTTGCTCAAGGCTACTGCTCTTCAATTGAACAACAGTGCCACTTGTGTCTGGCTTTTCGTGAGCAGTTTATTGGAGATAAGAATCTAAGGAACCTTCCTGCCTGTGTGGGCTTTGAACCATAAGCTTCAGATCTTCATATTCAGGTATTCAGATCTCCTGAATATCTGTGATAGATAAAAATATAGCTATAAATAATATTTGCAAGTGTTTTGATCTCAAGAATACCACTGGGGGGAAAATGATGCAGCAAAGTTTAGTGTAATGTTCTTTCCCCAATAGGAAGAGCATCACATTAGCAGAAGTTTAGTATTTTTTCACAATAATGATAAGCTAGTCCTGATGTGAATTTAGGGAATTTCAAGGTCCACCTTACAAGTTGGAAACTGTTGGGCTAGGATGAATTTACAGCATAAAAAGGATTGATGGTCATAGAAATAATAGCTTACTCTGATGAACATATGTTTACACTTGAGGAATTTATTATAGATACTTCATAGTTTTATCTTCTACCAGAATGTGGCTATTTTTTCTGTTGACTTTTAAATATGTACTCCCCACACTGGAAACTGCATCAATTGCAGAATAAAATGCAAACAGGTACTGTTTTGAATGTCTCTGGTTCGGCATGTTCAGAATTTGAAAATGAGTAGTTAGTAGTTACAGGAATGTTGAAAAATACATATATTCTGTCCTCTTAACAATTAGTCAGTTTTAAAAGTTAGGAGTTTCCGTAGAATTGAACTGTTTTCTGTTTTAGTATGACAATACTAAAATAATGTGTTTTTTCCAAAATAATGGCAAATATATTCTGAAAAATTTGTATAGTTTGATAACATTCAAGTTGATGACCATCTGATAAAGAAAGGGGTAATTAATACAAATTAGAAGACAAATAGCGTTCATTTTTTAAAAAGGTAATCCACATAGAATATTTACTATACCAATATAGTGAAATTACATTTTATGTAGCTTATTTTTTAATTTAATTTTATTGTCGAGGTGATATATAGAAGTGGTTGCAGTAATTGTAAGGTAGTAAATATATAGGATGTTGAACTTTTTACCTCCTCCCTCATTTTTCTCATACTTTTCCTTCACCCTAATACCCCTTACAAGTTGTAATGTAAATTTCCAACAAGTCTTGTGAGTATTGCTATTGCACTGGTTTGTCTTTTGCCCTTTGTCTCGCCATTTTGTTGTTCCTCTTCTCTTGCCAAATTAAGATATATGTATATACAATACACAGGATCCCAAAATCAAATATAGTAGGGGATAAACCATAGGGGTAAACACAAAGAAAAAGAAATTACATTGTACATCAAAAACAACAACCTCAAAGAAAAACCTGTTTCCATATCTAGGAGTTTATTTTGCTCAGCATTATCTTATATGGTCATATATACATAACTATTGAGACATTTGGCTCATCTGCTAGGACTATCCTAGACATTTCCTACTTATTACAAATGAGAGAAACCATGGAATCTCTTTGTGTCTTGCTTATTTTACTTAGTAGGATATTTCCAAGTCTTTCCATTTCCTTATGACTTAGAAGCATATAATTCCACCGTGTGTGTGTGTGTGTTTGCATGTGTGCGTGCGTGTGTGTGTGTGTGTGTGTGTGTGTGTGTGTGTGTGTGTACCACATTTTGTCAATTCGTTCATCAACTGAGTGGCATATTGGTTTAAAACATGATTGCATGTAAGTATCACTTAGGGTCATTCAAAAATGACAGATGCCACTTCCCCAGACATTCTAAAATCATGATTTCTAAGTCAGGATTTTATGGTGGCAGGTGTTGAGATATCTGAATTAGTCTATCTATATCTTGCACTGAATTAGGCAGGAAGATATCCAATATCATATAGGATAAAAATGGTAGTGATAAAATATTCCCTTGAGAAAGACATAGGAGGTTGCCAGAAGTATGAAGTAGTTGAGATAATTTTGAAGAATTTAGAAATGCAAGCTCAGGTATGTCTCTTTAAATAATAATTATGTAAGTGGAAGGGCAAAAGAAGGGGAAGAGAAGAAAATAACTGACAGCAGATCATTGTCCCAAATTAGAGTATAAAAGACATAATCTATAACTTCCAAGTTAAAAAGAGACCAATATAATACGTCGCACTTGATTTAGGTACATGCAAAATGTTTACATGGCTTTTTCCTACTCTAATGCTCCTAAATAAATGAAGACATAAGAAAAGGTATGTGATTGCCATTATTTCAACCTGAACACTAACTGTGATGAGCCCTCTTTTTCTCACTTTGCACTTGGAAAATAGTACCTAAGTTGATGATGTTGTGGCTGATTAGAGGTAGACTAAGGAGCTTCTAATTGTACAATTATCCCAGAATAGTTTAAAGTAGTTTTTTTCTCCCAAGATATCCAACTACATTTTCTGAAGTTGTGCTTTGAACACACCCTCACACATGAGCAGATTATTTGAAATTATACTTCAGCATTTCCTTGGCACATTCTACTTTGTGCCTTTGTCTTTTTTTGCACATTCCTTTTGAGTTCATGGTTGCTCTATTTCCATTTCATCTGTAAAAACTGCTAAGAACATTGTTCAACTACCCCTTCTTGTTTGCACATGCCCAGTCTATGTATGAAGGTACTTTGTACATGCTAAGCAATAGGGTAGTACTCACTCTCTGAGGAGAATAGTTCCACATTATAACCTTATGCTCACATTAGAGGGCATAGAATTTAAAGCATTTTGAGACAAACAGTGATATTATAATTGAAAGGCTCCTTAGGGACATTTTCTTAGAGCTCATTAGTTTACCCAGGAGAAATATAAATATCCACAAAACCTGGAGCTTATTAGTAAGTATCCGAATTAACACAAGATCTTAGATGCTGTGTTAATACAAGTCACCATTGTATTATTGTTACATCAGAATCCTTCCCTATTGCAAATATGGATGAGAAAATGAAAGAAAGGCATTACAAAATGTCTTATCTTTTTAGGCATTTAATCCTAGTGGTGAGGGTAATGTCTGAACTCTCCCATTCAATAAACATTTAAAGTTTATAAGAGTACTTCCTACATAAAAGAAGTTGTGGCATGTTGATTGACAGGGTTATTTCAGCATGGAGATATCCCTAACAAGAACTACATTTAAATAGAATATATGTCAGTTATGATGTGTCAATCAGGCATTTTCTATTCTAAAGAAGAATCAATTCAAGGACTGTTCAGTAACATCAGTAACATCAGTATTACTTGTCCTACATTTATAATGAATAGGCTGATAAAATATCCAAACATATCTAAAGATATTTCAATAAAATCCCAAACTGAATGGATACATGGGTCACTCATTGAAACTGTAGACAAATTAGTCTTATCTGTGCTCTAGCTCAATCTATAATCACCTGGCTAAACAAACTCTTCAAAAATATTCACAGAATTCCTCTAAGTAAAGATCATGACAGTTATATCTGTATAATTCTTCTAAGGTCAGGATAAAAGAATTTGTTCTCAATATTTTAAATCAACAGGATCTATTGAATTCATGGATCCAGAATTTTATGGTTTCACATTCATATCTCAAAATTTTATTAATATGACTTTCACCAAAACACTGTTCGTATTGAACTTGTCTATGTCCTTTTAGTTTTCAAATCCAAATAGCATATTTCCTTCAGTATCTTCCTGACAATTTGTTCCCTCGTTTACCTCTCTAAATCTGTTTTTGGTCGTGGATATTTTAATGATGTCTAAAAAGACTTATCTATGCATCTGTTTAACATAAATTTTAGAACTATCAGAGAGTTTTTTCCTCTAAATCCATCATTTCCACCTGTAATCCTTATCACCAATAATATTACTAACATGGTTGCCAGCCAGAGATGTGGGAGCACTTTAGATTTCTTCTTACCCTTCTTACTTCCGTCTGTTAGATAAGATGAATGATCAAGATTTTCTGTTTCTGTCACTAATATAATTTCTATGTACTCCTTTTTATGCAACTGAAACTGGCCTGTTTCAAATACTCATCATTGGTCACTTTGTCCTAAAACAACTGCTTACATAGTATGCTTTTTCCCAATAGACTTTTCATATTGTTCTTCTCCATCACCAAATTACTGCTCCATGTAAGCACACAGAGTGAATATCTCAGACACAAATTCTAGTATCATTAATTACTCACTACATTGACTGTTGGCATTACATTTCTCATCTGTAAATGGATATAGTCTACCAGAAATATTGAAGAATGAATTTGTTGAATTCTAGAGCAAGAAAAAAGAAAAGTGAAGAGTCCTTACCTTTTCCACCTTACCTTACAAATAAGAAAAGAGTCAAATTAAGTTTGTTGGTTTAAAATCGCAATTTTTTCATGCAGAAATAAAAATAAGTCATCATCAGGCTACACTGTGGTCATCATCCTCACCAAAATTATTATTAGCATCATAAGTGCTAATTATTGAAAGCCTGGTATGTGTCTATGACGTTGCTATTATTTGTCTTTTGATTAATAATTTTAATGTTACCACTGTGCATGCATCCATATTAAAATTTTGAACAAATAAAGAAACTAAAAAAAACTAAACTATATCAGGTAGCTTGACTATGTGCTTTTAACAAATTATGGAATAGATTTTTGAAGCATTACAAATTCCTAACCAGTATGAATTAACTTCCTCTCTCTCTGTCACAACACACAAATATTTAAGAGTTTGAACAGAACTTTTTTCAAGTGATATACTCTAAATGTTACTACAATATCATGTGTATATCTAAAATTTCCTTTAAAGTAATAAACTCTACTTTCAAATCAAGTATTAGTTATTTTATTCTCAGGAACTTTTAGATAAAGACTGTATATCTTTGAAATGCAAAAGGTCAAAATAGTAGCATAAAAATTTTAGAGGGAGTCTGTCTTCAGAAATACATATACATATATATCTCTATATACATTATGTGCAGAAAGATATAGATTTTTAGAGATTATTTGTCATCAGAAATATGTACATATATTTAAATTTCTGTGTAGAATGATGTACATTATAGTGAAAGATACATCTTAAAACATAATTAAAATTTAAAAAATACATCAAACCAAGTGCCAGTGACACGCTTATTATTCGAGCTATTCTGGGTGCTGAGATCGTAGAATTGTGTTCAAAACTAGCCCAGACAGAAAAGTACTTGTTAGAGTCTTATCCCCAATTAATCACTAAAAACAGGAATTAGCTCTGTGCTTCCAGTTGTGGAGTGCTGTCCTTGAGCATAAAAACATTGGGGACAATGCCAAAGTCTTGCAAACAACAACAACAACAAAATGTATCACATTAATTTCACAAAAGCAAATTTTAACTGCTGTGAACATTTCTTAGAAACATGAATACATGCCCCTGGAAAATGTTAAGTAAAAGTATAGAATATTTATGTCTATGTTAAAGACAAGACTATTTAGATTGTTTAAGATATTTAGGTGATGATTAGGAATTAAGAATAATGATAGTTAGGTAATAGATTGGGATTGGACTTTAATTCTAGTTTACAGTAGTAATAAAATGATATTTATAATGATTATATAAAATTATTCTTGCTTGGTATATGCATTATAATAAGTGATAAACATTTTAAAATTATTTCCAATGCAAAGGATTATCAATTCTTTTGTACTTTCAAAAAA
This sequence comes from Dipodomys merriami, assembly GCF_024711535.1. Lineage (NCBI taxonomy): Eukaryota > Metazoa > Chordata > Mammalia > Rodentia > Heteromyidae > Dipodomys > Dipodomys merriami. Next base: position 558,991 of record NW_027203605.1, on the reverse strand, counting down.
TTAAGAAATCTATTCCAAGGCTAGTTTGCTCTAAGACTATATTTTTTTTCTAAAATTAATTTAGGAATGAGTTAAGATTTAGATAACGATGCACAGCAGAAGAGAGTGAGAAGGGATAGAATGATGGACCACATAGGAGCTGTATGTCATTGGTACTGTGTTTCAAAAAACAGAAAGACTTCAGAGAAGAGAAACAGGAATATAAGGTGTCCTGAATCAAGTTTCGTTTTAATCCACCTAATAGTTTTGACTGAGAATCAGAGAACATGGGAAAAATAGAAAATAAAGCATTGTGTAAACCTGTTACAATGTAAAGAAATTGTAATAGGAAGATGATAATTTCCAAAGAAATAAAAGAAAGGATAGGTAAACTCTAAAGGGAAAAAGAATGAAGAGAGAAAAGAAGCAAAATAAACCTTTATCAATAACAAACACAGGAGTTTGGAAGTGGAAAGCCAGTAGAAATATTGTAAATAACAATAACATAACAATAAAAATTGCTAACGTGGATAGAAGATGGATCATATTTTATCATATATGATTTTGAAGTAATGGGAAATGAAAATTAAAAAGTCATAATTTATAACACTATAGCCCAATGGTAAAACATTGCCATAGCATGTGTGAAGCAATGGTGTGATCGCCCAAACATTACAAAGTACACCCAAAGCACACACAAACACAAACCCACATTAACACACACACACACACACACACACACACACACACAACATACACACATTTGGAATATTGATATTATCATATTAAACAGAGGTAATTATCACAAATAGTTAAATATGTTAATATGAAATCATATTATTGCTCATACTATTTAAAAGTTTACTAGAAATAAAATACTCACAATATACTTAGATTCTTATAGATCAACTAAATTGAAAATTAAGAAATAGAAGACACGAGAACCTTTGCAAACAAGTTTTAAATAATAAACATTTTGAAACATGTATACTTTTATTTTGACAAAAGATTGATGTACCTGGTATTTTAACTCAAGATTTAGAATATGATAACCAGATGCTCTATATCTCGCTAGAGATGGCTATATTTCTAATCATTTCACTCTGGATACTTTTATAATAAAGGTCTCATCATTTCAAAGCCTCTCCCGAATCACAAACCCTGCTTATATTTCCCACCATAGCTAGAAAATGGAAGCCACAAATCACCATTCCCTGCTCAAACATTTTTTTTTAATTCAAGTACAAATATTTCCAAAAAGTGACCAGGTAATGAAGCCTTCTTAATAAAGTGTGTGCTTCTTGGAAACACAGTAAGGACAAATATGTTTAGAACTATAAGAAATTAAAATTATTTAAATTCACCAACCATATAAAAATTAAGAAAATAATTTTTAAATATTCATGTTAAATATTTTAAAAGCAAAATATATGTGTCTAAATAATTTACATTGTAAATCTCATGCAAAATTAAATTAATCCTTCGACTCTGAAAAAACAATTACTCTAAAGAAACAAAAGAAAATAATTAAGTTCAAAATTTGAAATTTAGAAAATGAAATGAATTGCATTTTTTAGTTGACTGAAGAAACTGTAAACCCTCTGTATATCAATTTTATAATAAAAAATGCATGAACAAAGAAAGCAAAAGTACCCATTGATCAATAGCACCAGCTAAAGTATCAGTATTTCTTTTTTTGAGTGTACAAGAAAATCGTTGGAGGGGATAACAATGTTACTTCCATTAAAAAATGTACTCATTACCTTACTTATGTTACTGTAACCACTTTGTACATTACCTTTACAATAAAATTAAATTGAAATTAAAAATAAACTAAATAATATACCAATTAAGAATTCTTAGAAGCCATTGGTTAAAAACTTTGTAAAAAACTGTCTTAGGAACCCAAGGAATATACTTTGATGATACTATTTAAATACTTAAACTTCAGCAGAGAAGCAAAAAGTTTATAAATGTTACAAGTAAAGTAATAAATCAGAATATATTACTATTAATAAAAATCATAAGATGAATTTATAGTGGTAGTCAACTATGTAACAAATGAGACGAATTGCCATTCGTTTGCACTTAATAAGTGAGAAAGAACTTTCTAGGTCTTTTAAAATATATATTAAGATAATGAAGAAACTATTCTGTCACATCATATGATAATCAGATAAAGATGATATTAAAACAAAGAACAGATTGTACTAAGTTGTGGGATGTTAATATATTTACCTATTTGGGTTGTGGGTAACTGGGGATTTCAACTTGGAGTATTGTTCTTGCTAGGCTGGCGTCATATCAGTGGTTAATTATAGGATAGGGGTTCCCTTTCCACAAGAACATGCACCTGATCTGTCCTTTTAGCCTTCCCATCATCAATAGCATCAGAGTTGCACACCAACTTGTCTAGCTGCCTACCTTGGCTGGCCTGGATTCTGCAGTCCTTCCAATCTTTGCCTCTAGATAGTGCAGGATCGTGGAAATGATCCAGTTCACCCAGCTATAGAATGAGAAGGAAGTCCACTAAACTTTTGGCTTGGGTTCTGTACTGAAGCCTCCTAAGTAGTTAAGAGTAAAGATGGGAGCCCCTGGTGCCAAGCAGTAGCAGTATTTTTAAAAAACTTGACATATATATGAGTTAGGCTTGTGACTACCTCAGGAAAAGAATAAAAGAGCAGTGAAGCATAAAGGATAGTCAGAACTTTAACTAGCTACTCAGAGGCTGAATCAGCTTAGCTAGCTACTCAGGAGGCTGAGATCTGAAGACCACTGTTCAAAGCCAGTCCAATCATGAAAATACATGTGATTATTTCCCAAAAATCAGAAGTGCAGCAGTGGCTCGAGTGGTAGACCACTATCCTTGGGCACAGAAGCTTAGGGATAGTGCCCAGGCACTAACAAGCTTCAGGAATGATGAATACATGCATGAGCTCCTGCAAATGTGCATGTGCATACACACGTGTGCGTGAACACACAAACACACCAATGAGTATTTCAATACTACCTTCTTTAATTTTTTTTACCTTGTTGTACCCTATTGCCATGTATTGGTTCACAAATTAACAAAATCAGCTAAGCAGCTATTTACATACAACTGATCATGTTTCTCTAAAGTCTATTCTCTTTTTGCAAGCCTGCTTTTATATGACCCAAAAGTAAATTGTTCAGGAGGGCAATTCATCTCCCTCAACTCTGTAGTATTAGATGATTGTTTAGGTTCTTCCTAGCCATATGATTTTGTGAAATTCTGCATCATACAGTGTATTTCTTTCACGAGAAGGGAAGTCTTTGTCAAACAATTAATAATAGGATTTTCTCCTCCTGGCAAGCATGTATAGTTTTATTATCTTCATATATTTCATGATATATTACTGAAATTGCTTTGGAATAAATAATGTTCACCTTGACTATTTTGAGAAAGAAGAATTGGTTTCTCAGCACTTAGGTAAGAACGTGAGTGAAAGAAACAAAAGGAAAGTTTGGAACAACTCAACACATACATTCAAATGAAACAAAACAACCCAAGAAAACACAAATTAATTCAGTACTTAAAAACCTGCAGGAAATCCTCCTGAGTAACCATGATTCCAGGCATAAGCTGTCTATTTTTTAAATAGTTTAGTAAATCATGTAGTTACAGAAGTTATAAATTATCATTACAACCTGTGTAATAGATGTGTGTATGTATATATCAATGCATACAGACAGAAATATTTTATCGTATCTTTGTATCTACAGTAGATTTATGAAATATCAACCTTCGTTGTAAAATAAAATGGAAACAAAAGTTATTAAGGAGCAAAACAAAGGGAATTGTCACAAGTTTCTTGTTGAATGGAATATGAATTTCGAGAATCAGTTTGGGAAAACCATCTTAATTTAACATAATGGATAATGGGTATTAATTCCAATCTATCTATTTGCCCATATTGTGCATCCTCACATATGAGTGTCAAAATCAAACCACAATTTTTGCTTTTGTATTTAACGCACCTGTTATAATTTAGGGGATTGATGAAGTACTCAAATAAAGATTAAAACAATAGTAAGTGAGGCTATGAGTTAGAGCTGAAAATGTTTTTAAATATTATAATAGCTAATTAAATTGAAATTTTCTTACTTTTACTCTATTGTCATGTCTCTCATTCCCACATTAGAAAAGTACATAGAAGGTTCTCAGTAAATTATGTGTATAATCATGAAAAAAAAGTATTGAAAGAATATGGGCCCAGTGTGGTTTTAGCTTATTGAGACCTGTAGGGGGTAGTGTGTTTTTGAGGCCTTGCAAAAAGTTATGATGGAGATGAAAGGAGGGATGTGCTTATTCTTGAAAAATTGTCTAGAGGATTGCTCCCAGAAAGATAGTGACGAATTCTTCCAAAAGATATAGCAAAATCACTTCCACAACCATGTTCACTGCTGCACTATTTACCGTAACCATGTTATGAAAACAGCCCAGATGTCTTATGGTAGAAGGATGGTTGGAGAAAGTGGGGCACATATACACAGTTGGATTGCACCCATCCATTATGAAGACTGTTACATAATTTGCAAAGAAATAGATAGATCTAAAAATATGTTAAGTAAACTAAGTCAGAGCCAGACACACAGAGGACCCATGTTCTGTCGTGTATTTGGAACATAGGACTTTATGCAAGTTTACACAACAGTATTAACCAAAGCATGCTCTTTGCAGACGAGTATTTAAAAGGTGTAATTTCTTATAAAATTGAACTTTTATTCCAACAAAATGAATACCAAGAAACTATCATTTGGAAGATATGAGCGGAAGTCAAAGGGAAGGAATAAAGAGAGTTATGGATGAAGAGAGGGAATGTATAATATTCAATGCAGAAACTAGAAGAAATGAAAGTGGGGTGAGGTTTGGAAGGGTATTGGAAAGTTACGTAAAGATCCATTGTACTTATAAACTGATTTGTTGAATGGAAATTCCTTCATACAACTATTTAATAAAAATATAATTAAAAACAATGGAGACGGGGCTGGGAAGGTGGCTCAGTGGTAGAGAACTTGCCTTGCAGGCCTGAGGCCCTGGGTTCGATTCCTCAGCACCACATAAGCAAAAATAAAAAGCTGGAAGTGGCGCTGTGTTTCAAGTGGTAGAGAGCTAGCCTTGAGCTGAACAGCTGAGGGACATCACCCAGGCCCAGTGTTCAGGCCCCACGACCGGACCCCCCCCCAAAAAAAACAATGGAGACATCTGAACCTTAAACTGTGTTCTCTTAAATCATGAGTCAAAATAGTAGTTTCCTTCTCAGAAATTTTCTTTGCAGTTATTTTCCTCAAAATGACAGAAAAGTGACCAACAAAATGAATGTCAATACATCACATTGCATATCCTAAAGAGAAACAATATAAAAATCACAGTAAAAATGTTAGAATTCATCACATGATAAAATAACAGGTAGAAAGGATCAAATGCTGATTGTTTTTCCAAGTACGTTACCTATGGTATCTAATTTAATCCTCACAATAATCCCATAAAGTAGAACTACTTCTATTTCTAAATCTCAGATGATGATATTTATTGAAGTCTTCATAGTTGGAATTACTAGTACAACATTTCACAAATGGTAAATCTTAGCCTGCGGCCCATTCCCACCGTATCAAAGAACTTCATTCTATTTTGTGACTAAAATACCAGCACTTAGTTCACTAATTCTAGGAAAATTTCCCAGAATTATTGTTCACACTCTAATAATATTTCACTTTATCTTTGTTAGAAAATAGGAAACTAAGCGGGATGTCGGTGGCTATACCTGTAATTGTAGCTACTCAGGAGGCTGAGATCTGAGGAACGCGGTTCAAAGCCAGCGCAGTCAGGAAAGTCCGAGAGATTCTTATCTATAATAAACCGCTAATAAACCAGAAGTGGCACTGTAGCTCAAGCGGTACAGTGCTTGACTTGAGCGGAAGAGTGAAGGGACAGTACCCAAGCCCAGAGTTCAAGTGCCAAGACCAACTAAAAAAAAAAAAAAAAGGAAATAGGTAACTGCAATATGAAAACTCCAAGTTCATAATCAATTTATACCTCCCTGGTGAAAGGAACTGCTAAACTATAACATTTTTGATTTCTAGCTCAAAATTGTAGAAATTATATTCTATCCCATGACAACACTGCATCGCAGTCATACTGAAAGAATAATCTCCCCAATTCCTGAAGGAAACAGATTGCAGGTCTTATAGACCAATCATTTCCACATTGTAGCTCACATAAGTTGTTTACCATTAGATGTATCTTGATTGCTTTTTATACCCAACATTTTGAGAGAAATGTATTGCTTTAAAATGTTATTAAAGCAAGACTGATATAAAAATCACCTTTGACCCCAGATAACTATTTACCTTTCATATACCCAAAAATGCAGTCTTACCTATCATTAATGTTAGGAACGAGAGGTTAAAAATCATGGAAACCAAGACCTAAGCATGAATTAAAGACTCTCCAACTTGTGAATACAATTGGTTTAAAAAGACATCAATACTACTGCATGTTTTTCAAAATTTCTTGTGATATTGAAGATTCAATGATAAAATATTAACACTTGAAAATAACTCAGTTTCTTGGGAGTACAGAAAACACAAGATTAATCCATCATTTTCAAATACCTTTATTTTTCTACAAATTCACTCTTATAATTATCAAGATTATAAAACTAACTGAAGTACAGAGCCACAAAGGAAATAATTTAACTGCATCATCTACATTCAAAAAACTGTTACTGGGGCTGGGAAGGTGGCTCAGTGGTAGAGTGCTTGCCTTGCATGCATGAGGCCCTGGGTTCGATTCCTCAGCACCACATAAGCAAAAAGGAAAAAGCCGGAAGTGGCTCTGTGGCTCAAGCGGTAGAGCACTAGCCTTGAGCTGAAGAGCTGAGGGACAGTGCCCAGGCCCAGAGTTCAAGGCCCCACGACCGGACCCCAAAAAAAGAAAAAAAAAAAACTGTTACTAGAAAACAAAGTTATTCTAATAATTAGCTTACCAAATTCACTTATATCCTTTTATTCTATTTCATAATATTTCATAATATTCTATTGCATAAAAAGCCTATATACCCACTTACATCTTCAGATCTTAACATTTATTTCAGAAATGTCTATAGCTCTATAGTCAATGAACTGAAATAATACTAAAAATATTCAAAGGCTTTTCAGAAATTGCAAGATGCTCTCGGGGTTGTTATTTATATTGGAAAAGATATTCGAAAAGCCTTATTTGTTAAAGTTGTGATAGTTACTTTCACAAAAGAGCCATTAGTGAGGATCCCATTGCATGTACAAAAGAACTTCAAATGCATCCACAATCTGGAGGTGACACATGCTTTTTGTTTGTTTGTTTTGAAAGGTATATCTAGCAAGCATATCCACAATACTGGTTTTCAGTCAATATGATGAGATATTCAAACCAAATAAATACAGGGTTGATTATCTTAGTGAGAATAGATATAATGTTACAAAGAAAGTTATTTTCAACAGAAATCCAGAAAGAGTTTATTCACCTTGTGTTTCACAGGAATAACCAGAGAGTAATACCTGTTTGGTCAAGTCAGTCAAACTCACTCCATGAGTATATCTTAAAAGTATAACCAATTTAAGAGGTCAAATACATATTTTGTACTGACAGTCATCTTACAGCAATAACTTACTACCTAATTATATCTGTATCTTCTTACCTAACATATAATAAGAGCTGAAAGTGGTCTCTTTTATCTAACTTAATGTTGTATATGCTTTGATTATGATGATGATATTATTTGACAAATAAAATGTACAGAAGGGTGGCTCCACAGAAATGACATGACAGAACACTGATAAATAAAAACATTGCAACACAGTTAGCTCTTTTGAGCCTCACCTTGTCCACATTGGCAAGCAACATTGCAACAGCACACGCACACATATACACATACACACATGTGTGCACATGTACACACATATACTTGCATGCTAAATTCAGGGTTTAGTACAAAAAAGTACAAATAAAATTTTAGTGATTAGGACAAATGTTAATTTGCCTTATTACAAAATAATACACAATCCAGTCACCATGGGTGTCACATTTTAGTTGCCTCGCCACATGTGACCACTTAATTTATTTTAATTAATTAATTCATTCATTTGTTTGGTGCTAATACTAGGCTTGAACTCATGGCCTGGCTCTGTCCCAGAATTTGTTGTTTTTTTGTTGTAGTTTTCTCAAGCCTAGAATTTTACTGCTTGTCCCACAGCTCCATTTCTAGCTTTTGCTGGTTACTTTCAAATCAGAATTTAATGGACATGTTTTTGCTTGGTTTGGTTTCAAACCACAATCCTCAGATTTCATCTTTCTGATTAGCTAGGATAAACACATGAGCCACAAGTGTGGCTTCTAGTTTTTCCTCTATAGCTATCTAATACACATATTAGATAGTAATTTAAAACTTAGAGTATAGAAGCAAGTTGTACAGTGATGATATTGTCTTGTCAGAAATTTAAGCTAGTAAAATTCTTCTTAAAACCATAAACAAAAATACCATGGTATAATATAAGAGAACTCACTATTGAACATATGAGCTTTAAGAGCTTTCTAATAGATCCATTATTTGTTACCCAACATTAGAAAAAACTATATAATGCAGTAGTAAAATAGAAGTCCTTTGTAGGAATACTTAATTACCTTGTTTTTAAAGATACTTGTTTTCATCCAAAAAAGTAGGCCTGTCTAATGTCTTCATGTGATTTTGATGATTGAAGGTGCTTAATGAGAAGTCAAAGTGTATTACTAATCCTTTGCTATCAATTAAATCTCACCTTTTCTTCTTGGAACTTATAATTATTAAAGAAATAGTTCAGAATCAGCAAGCAATAGTTCAGATTCACACTTCCAGTGCAAGTGGATCACCAGTACTTAATCCTTGATACCATTTTCCACATAGTTTTGTCACAGATACAATCGGTCTGCCTTCTCTAGCTGCTTTCCTAGCCTGGACCTATTCCTTCACTCTACAGGAAAAGTGTGATTCAACTGATTTCAGTCAGATCTGTTACTAGAATTATCAAGGATTTAGATTTTTGTCTGTAATTTGGTCAAAGCTATGTCTCTTTATGTAGGCTAATAAAAATGTATTTACTAATTTCAAGTAAATTCATAAATTCCATTTCCACCTCTTTTAAAAAATAAAATTGTTTGCTCTATAAATTGATCAGAGGCATGGGTTTTGTGGCTAGCTAGGTCATTGTACATCTGTCTCTCTCTTCCTCTCTCCCTTTCATGGTTCTCATAGATAATGTGACTGCTCCATAATTATCCTAATTTATTTTGTTTTTATATTTTTGGTTGCATCATTTCACTTTCTGCTCTGCCATTTCCCAAATAATTTACATAGAAGGCATTATTTCATATTTTCTCATTCCTATAATAAGCTGCACATGAAGACACCACTGGTCCCATTTTCAGTCTGTACCTTTGAATATGGAGGAAAACCTTTCCTTTGCTCTCTATGAATTCCCTACTCTCCAGTTAGAATAATTTCCAATAGTAAAATTGGAAAAAGAGAAAGAAAATCATGGTGAAATAACAGATGTAGAAAATTCACTGGATTTTTCTGACCAGTTCAACCAACGTGAACTATTCTGGAATACATGTGCACCCCATTCCCACTGGTACTCACTGTCTCTGGTTAGGCAATTCTGATGAAGACAAGGAACAAGATGAAAAAGTGAGGAATGATATCATTTGCAAAAAAATGGAGAAGTATTAAAACAAATTTTTGTTTGGGCTGCTGAAAATAATTGGCTTACTACAGTGCAGACACTGCTTTCCTAAAAGGCCACTCATGTGAATACTAGGGATGATGATGAGTATACCTCTCTTCATCGGGAAGCCTCCAGTGGGCACTTAGACATGGTCCATGAGTTGGTGGCTCAAGGCAGATATTCATGCAATTACTGTGAATGGCTAGACACCCCTGCACAGTGCTTATATGTTGAATAATACCAGAGTGGCTGCTTCCTTAGTTCACATTGAGGCAGATACCAATGCCCAAACTAAAGTCCTCTTAACTCCCTTGCATCTTGCTGTTTGGAATAGAAATATCAAAGATATGCTGGATTGCCTTCTATTGAAGCATTATATCAAACCAGGTCTGAAGAACAACTTGGAAGAAACTGCATTTAATATTGCCAAAAGGATAAATATGTATCACTACCTCTTTTAAATTGTGGAAGGCTGTAAAAATTGTTCTAACTCATAATGGTTTGGTTAAGATTCTTAAATTTCAAAAATGCCAATCCATCTTTGTGTCTGTACAAAATATTTTCACAATACAAAGCAACAGCAATATCTTACTTTAAAAATTCATGGATTCCATAGTATTCTTCAAGTGAATTGCCTGACTTTGATGTCAAAATGTATTCAAGAGTTGTTTGTATACATCTATAATGATTTCTGCAGGGTTTGTGATTTTTAAATCAGAAATCACTTTAACTTATCTGTTGAAATGAGTAGTACAGAAACTAAAAATATTTCTGGTGCTTGTATGGAAAAAGTATATTTTAAAATACTCTGTATTTTGTTTGTATAATGTCCATAATCTATTTAATTCTCTCCTAGATATAATACTTTGAATTATACATTGTTTTATAATATATAGGTTCGTTAATAAATGTCTTATTTCAGATAGCATTCCATATAGAAAAAGTTTAAGATTCCTTTTTTTTCCTAGGTCCTTATAGTATTTTATTTCTTTGGGATAAAATGACAATGTTATCCAATTTCAAATGTTTTGTAAAGATTATGCTATGTAAAGGCCATTCTAAGGTGAGGATTTAACACACTGATGTCAAACTAACTTTCAGTTCAATGAATTACATATATTGTTACATTTGCCTTTTTAAATTTTTTATTGTGAAAATACTGTACAGAGGGGTTACAATTACATGGGCAAGATAATGAGTACATTTTTTATCAAGCATTGTAGCCTCCTCCTGTATTTACCCTTCCCATCCATTCCCATCCTTCCCCTGCTTCCCCACTCAATCCTCCCTGCTACCCCTCCACCAGCACAAAGTTGTAAAGTTCATTTTTCGACATAACGACTTGTATTTTTGTAATAAATTTTTAATGACTGTTTTTCATTTCTTGCATCTCAAGAATGAAAAATATGGAATATTTCACAAATTTTCATATCATCCTTGTGCAAGTGCCATGATAATCTCTATATTGTAGTAATTTGGGTAAACGTCCTGCTGAAGCATGTAGTATCCTGTAAATTTAAGTAGTTATTGATGCAATCTTTATACAGGCATATATCCTTGGTTGACTGTTTGTAACTAGGAAACCTTATTGTTCCTAAAAATGTTATTGATCTTACTTCTCTAAAATTCTGTGTATATTGGGAAAAGCTAATATTGTTTGGTTGATTGCTCACATTTGCAATTTTTTTGTCAATGACTATTTTAAGTCTTTTTCATTTTAAATTTGATCATACTTTGAAGCCTTTATAGCTAGGTCCAAAGGTGATTGTTTTCCAAGTACTTATTTATAAACTGAGTTAGCTTTGTGGAGCTAATGGATTCAAAGTAAGCCTTGCTTAAGAGCTACTTCTAAATTTCTGCAGCTTAAAAATTCCTAAATGATGTCTTACTGGTAAAAATGTCTACCTGATCCTTTACTCTTCTTCCCTGTAGCAACAGACCAACCAGAATATCTTACCCTGACAGCATAGATTTTCTTATTGGAACAAAACTAATATTAGTTAAAAGGGATCATAGAGAGATAAACAGTTAAGACAGAATCATTTAGACTAGAAGGTATTTTATCAAAATATAATTGTTTTTTATACCTAACATTTCAATAGTAGCTAAAGCCAAGAAGGTGAAAAAAATTTTCACATGCATGATTACCAAATGTCCTGGTCAATCTACCATCCATCCAGGCAGGAATTTACACTACTGCCTTTCTTTCATCAAATATTTTCATAGTTACAAGAGAAGTCTATATGTTTCTCCTCGATATTAGGCCTTAAATTGGTAATGTTTTAATCACAGTGTTTCCTCTTGTCTCTAGGCTGTAAATCTCCAAATGGTAAAGTTTTAGGTCCAACTCTACCAAACACTGAGGTAGAAATAATGGAATAATATTTTAAAACACAGTTGCCTTTGATACCCTAACCACAACAGAACATTGCAAAACATGTGCCTTTTTTCTTATATTTTATAGTTATATATTTTATATTTATACGTGCTGATATTTTTTCACACAGTGAAACTTACTAGAATTAATTGATAATTTGACAAATAAATAGATATTTATTACAATAAATAGATTTGAATATAAATAATAAGGTTTAGAATGTACATTAGAATATAAAAAGTATCAATGCAATGTCTTTGGTATAAAGTTGTGATATGTTCTAAGTATTCTTGGTCTTTTGAATTCACATTGTAAAAAAAAAATTGTTTTCCTCTAATCTATAAGGGATTTTACTCTGCTGCTCTGTTTATTGTTTTAACTCACTGGTTGCAAAATGTTTTTCTCTATATTTCTGAAGCATTTCTACTTATTGTACCCAAATTTTGCTGATATGATATCTAAAAGGTATTATTCTTCTGCAGGACTAATGGGTCCTAGGATCCCAGGTCTTAGTTATCCTCTTCATCTGATAACAAGGGGAAGATTTCTCACCGAGGCTCATGAAACATGCCAACAGAAATTAATTGAAAATCCATCTCAATTCCTTATGACACCGGAATTAGTGGTAAGCAATTGTGTAATGCAATGCAACTTAAAATGAAAGATGAGATCACAAAATCTGAGAGAAAGTACAGTAATTCAAACTTTCAATTAACAAATGACCAGCCCATATGAGTGACCAAGATCACAAATGTCACAAAATTATTTTTAATACCCCTCTTCTAATGATTACTCCAAGATTTCAGTCCAGCATAAGTAGGCAAAAAAAAAAATAGTTCCTAGAACGATAGATCCATAATTGGTCTACCAAGGCTAGGAAAACTTGACTTACAGGTCAAATATAATTCACAAAAACATTAATTGAGAAGATCGTTAATGCTTCAAAATACTGGTACTTCAGTAAAACTTGTTTCTGTAGAATAAAAATGTTATCATTCTCAAACCAATGATAACCTACACTTAATCTCCTGAAAACATATTCCTTTTCAAATAATCTCTTAAAAATCACATTCACCAAAATAACATTTGACAAGTAGACAATATTGACATTACAAATTTTTCAAGTTTAGGGTGCAAGTTACAATAGAGTTGTTTTATTTACCCAGCACTAACGCCAAACAGGTTCAACCATTCATTAAAGTGTAGAAATAGTACCACCCACCATTTGTGTTGTTCAGTAGGTGCCTTACAGAAATGTGTCAAATAGAAAAACTTCCCATAATTCAAACCCAAACACTAGCTAATAAAGTAAGTTTAATCACTTACTAAGGTACATTTTAAAAAGTCACAAATAGTTGCTTTATCATATGTTGTTTTATGTTTTACCTATCAGTTTAACATAGGAAGAAATATGACTTAAAGTCATGAATATGGGTACTCATCAGAGATGTGACAAACATAAAATCTGTCTTCTATTTCTACCATATTCCTGTATAGTAGTAAATCGTAGTCTTCTTCTTTTTCCAAAACTTATAGGTAGTAGAAAATATTATCCCATGTAAAATAAAATAATCACAAACCTTTTTCAAAGCCATTTATAAAATTTGGTAGTTAGGAATATATTCTAAGCCATTTTTAAACTTTCTTGTTGACTAAAGATTAATCTTACAAATGGATGAGAATAAAATCATGTCTAGGTGCTTCACGTCTCCAGTCTTGCAAATTGTTATTGCAGATTAATGAATTATGGAAATATAAGCTGACATCAGTTCAAGTGTACGAAGGATTGAAACTCCATGGATAGTATATAAACTTTTCAAAATATTAACAGTTTAACAGAATGACTATCAGGAAGTTGAAACCAGAGAGGAATAATAGTAAAGAAAGAATGAATGAAAAATGGAACAAGGGGCAAGTACAGCTAGAATACTCAATGTACACATGTGATAAAGGAAGTGATAAATCTGAAATACATCTTGGAGAAGGGGTTGGTTGAGAATGAGAGAAGGAGTCACTCTGATCCAGGAGCATTGGACAATTAGATGGACATATTTATTGTAATACACTTGCACAACCTTTTGAAATTTAATTAAAAAACACAACAAAAAACAAAAACACACAAAAATCATAACCAAACAGCAATCTCTAGAGAGGATGTATATGACCTCTCAAAATTTTAAATAGTTCATGAAGGGTAATCTTGGGAATAGCAAACAAAGCTGTTCAAAGAGGGCAGGTTGGGGTAGCAGAGAATTTTGAATAGATTTAAGTAGATTATCTAAGGTTGTGAATCACCTACATCTGCTGCAAATATTTTCTTCTGTGAGTTCTCTTTGTCTGCAATGGATACTCCAGTCCTCAGCCACACTTGATAGCTTGTGAAGATAGAATGGAAGAAACAAGATCAAGAATCCATTACTCCACTGGAGACAGAAGAGTCCTCTATGTTTTCTCTCATCTCTCTTCACTACTCTTTCTTCATACTTTTAAGTCAAGTGATTTTGAATTATATCTTTCATTCTTTGCTCTGGCAAAGTAATTAGCCAAACTAATTTCCTAAATATTATTTGCCATTTTTTTCTACCATGCTGTTTACTTGTCCAAGGGAGTCCATTAAGCTTCACCCTTGCATTTGGTTGCCACGAAAATCCAACATCTATGTTAATGAGGACAAACTCTAATGTAAAACTTTGTCTCCAAAAAACCGATCCAAGAAGCTGTGATCACAAATATTTAGCTATACTTTTTCTTTTACCTTGAAAGTCTTCTTGTGTCTAAAGTTCCACAAAAATAAGTACTCCACTACTTTTTGGTTCAATCACTTCTAACCTCAAAGATATATTTTGCTAACAAGATGCTTAGAGGAAACTGAAGTATACTCCACTTTTATGTTCTCTCTTAAGACTCTCCTTAGATACCATATCAGGATCAGTGAAGTTATTCTTTGCAAAATTATTTCAATAGATTATTTTTTCTTAGTCTTGCATTTGCTCAGCAAGATGTATGGAATAGAATAGAGTTAAATCATCCATACCTTGGGTAACAGTGTCTATTACAAAGGACAATGCTTCTATGTCCTAATTCTATGTCCTCCTCTTAGCTCTTCCCTGATTTCCAATTAAGCACAGCTTCTTGACTTCAAGTCCAATGAAGCTGAAAGACTATAAGATCTCCTCCCCACCCCACCCCGCTACATCTTCATGGTTTCTCTTTTAAAACTCTTTTAAGTTGCCTCATTTGGACGTAGAATTTATTTTCCTGTCCTCATTCAAACTGTTCTACATTGTAGTGAGCCAAATAGGCTCTGTAAAATCACTTTAGGTAGCAAAAATATTAAGACAATCTATATCAAAATTTTTGGCCTCCCTCCACTGCTGAAGTCAGTATGCTTAGATAGGGCTTCTAAGAACATTGTTTTCTTACCCTTTCAATTTTCTCAATTCTTTTCTGATCCCAAACTTTTTGGCTTATGTAATAAGAGAAGTCTTCACTACCTCATGTTAATAAGGATATTACTTTTTGTGAGCTACTTAGAAATGTGTAATCATTGGCGTAACCAATCAGATTTTTTTCTGTGTTTCAGTGCTTCACATGCAAAGACATTGTGGAAAGTGTTACAAACAGAAAAGTCTGAACCCAATACCTTCTTTCATTTTGAAGGGCCCTTTCTCCCTAAATATTTTGACCCAAATTATCTTTTTCAAAGAATAATTTGGGTAATTAAAGGTCAATTCACAAAAATTGATGTCTTAGTTTTCTTAAGAACTTTGAATTTCACACAGTGAGAGTATATTTCCTGGGTAAGGACAATTCTCAAGGGAACCTACAGGATTTACAGTAAGGTTTCTGAAGTTTGTTTAGTGTGAAAATGAGCTATCTTTACCCACATTGCTCCCTCTCAACTAGGTCTCCATAGCTTTCTTTGCATGAAAGCCTATTTTCCCAGGCAATTTTCTTAATAGGCTAATTTGTTAAAAATTTGAACAATTAAAATATACCTGTCATAATTTTTAAACTCTTTTGAAATTCCTTTATCAGAATCACGTTTTCCCCAATCCTAATTCAACCTTTTCCATCAAAAACAGTAACATGTTTTTTATATGATATAGTGTCCATACAACTATTATTTTCCAGTGGCTTTATGTGTATATATGAACATAGAAGCTGATGCTGAGCAAAATGAACTCCAAGGTATGGAAACAGAGATTTTTTTGCAGTTGTTTTTAATGTACTATGTGATTTCTATTTTCTTTGGGTTTTCCACCTATGGTTTGGCATCGGCTGTATTTGATTTTGTGCCCTGTGTATTGTGTATACATTTACCTTAATTAGGGAAGGGAAGAGGAACAACAAAATGGCAAGACAAAGGACAAAGGGCAAGCCAATGCAATAACAATACTCAAAAGACAATATGTTGGAAATGTATATTAAAACTGGTAAGGAGTATTGAGGTGAAAGAAAACTGTAAGAAAAATGAAAGAGGGGGTAAAAAGTTTGAAAAGTTATGTTTTCACTACCTTACAATTACTGTAACCCATTGTTCACCAATTTGACAATAAAATTAAATTAAAAAATAAGCTACATAAAAAATAATTTCACTGTATTGTTATAGTAAATATTATTTTATGTAGTAACTTTTTAAAAATCAATATTATTTGGCATCTAATTGGAATTGATTACTCCTTTTTTTATCAGAGAGTCATCAACTTGAATGTTATACAACTAGACAATATTTTCACAATAAACTTGACAATATTTGGAAAAAAGGAAAAATTTAGTACTTTCTCATACTAAAACTGAATGTAGTTTAATTCTATGGAAACCCATAACTTTTAAAAGTAAATGAGTTGTTAAGAGGACAGAATATATGTGTTCCTCAAAATTCCTATGACTAATAACTACTCATTTTCAAATTCTGAACATTCCATACCTAAGCGATTCAAAACAGTACCTGTTTGCATGTTATGTAATTTTGCAATAGATGCAGTTTCCAATGGAGTGTTACAGATTGAGAAGTCAACAGAAAAATAGCCACATTCTGGTAGAGGATAAAATTATGAAGCATCTGTAATTAATTCTTCAAGAGTAAGCAAATTTTATCAGAGAATGCTATAATTTCTATGAACCATCAATCCAAAGATTTATGCCATAAAGTCATCCTAGTCCAATAATTTCCAACTTGTAAAGTGCACCTTAATATTCCCTTAATTCACATCATGAATAGCTTATCTCTATTGTGAAAAAAATACTACACCTCTGATAATGTGATTCTCTCCTTCTTCTGGAAAGAATACTACAATTAACTGGGTTGCATCACTTTTCCCCCAGTAAGATTCTTGAGATCAGAACACTTGCAAATGTTATTTATATTTATACTTTTTTAAACTATCACAGATATTTAGGATGCTAAGGTCAGAAGATTATGGTTCAAATATCCAATAAACTCAGAAAAAGTCAGACACAAGTGGCACTGAGATTGAAGTGGTAGCACACGAGCCTTGAGCATAAACAGGCTCAGAGACAGTTTCCAGGCCCAGATTTCAAGCCCTAGGCAAACCAATAAAACAAAAACAAACCCCAAATGTAGCATTTTTCTCATTGTATACAGAGGCACATAATTAAGGAAATTGTTTCCTGTGTTACATATAGGTAGAAGAAAGAAGATGTCACACAATTATTCTCTTCATACAATGTTATACAAAACCCTCAAAAATTGCAATTTTTCTATATTTATAAATTAATATCAATTTGTTGGCAACTCTGTCTAGATTATTTACATTATCATTTTATACATGAATTGTTGGAATTTTCTATTAACTAAGATCTAATTATAACTCTCTTGAAAGCATATTCTAGGCAAATAGAATGCCAGAATCATTTGTGAATTTGTCAATTAAACCCTCTACTCAAAAAGAATTTTGTAGTATCCTATAAAATATGAAATTAGAAGCAAAACTAAAATATTTATGTTAACTCTAAATTCTAATTTAGCATGATCTACAAAGTCCTGCTTTAGATGAACTTTGAAATTTCTCTAGGCTTAAGATTTTGTAATCCTTCCTCATTTCTTTGGAATCCAACAGAATGATGTTTACTTACTTTTTCAAATTTTGGGTGGGAATCATGAGCCATTTTGAATCTAGGAATGTTCTGTAATGAAGAGAGCATTTAAAACAAAACTGAAGATTATATACGAGTTGCATTTCAATAGGAAACTTGACTTCTCAAAACATAATAACAAAATTAGCCCAAACTTCCAACTGTGTATTCCTTTCTTGTTGTTTGGTTTGTTTTATTAGACAAAATTATACTACCTGGTCCAGGAAATGTATCACTATTTATTTCCACT
Organism: Dipodomys merriami; assembly: GCF_024711535.1. Taxonomy (NCBI): domain Eukaryota; kingdom Metazoa; phylum Chordata; class Mammalia; order Rodentia; family Heteromyidae; genus Dipodomys; species Dipodomys merriami. Next base: position 540,524 of record NW_027203605.1, on the reverse strand, counting down.
CTCTAATCTCCTGCCTTAGTCTGAGTGCTAGAATTCCAGGTTTGTATCACATTGCCCTGCCATGTTTGTTGGTTTATTTAATCTAGACATAGACTAGCAATTCTGAACTTCTCCAATGATATTATCCACTAGACAGACTGCTCAGAGTGTTTATGTACTATTTTAGAAGATCTTCTAACATTTGACACAGGATATGATCATTTTCAGATGCACCTGCTGGGATCTCAGATTCATTCGATCCCTTTAATAGTAATTACTTGACTCTCTTACTATCTCTCGTCCCTACCTATGTAATAGTCTCAAACTTTTTTGAAGAAAGTTCATGAGGACTTTCTAATATTAAAATTCATCTCTTAATTATTACTCAGGACATATTTTCTATTGCTATTTTTAAACTTTTCTACATATTCTAAGAGTTGTTTCATTTGTGTATTTGTGTGTACACATATAAGTGCCTCTGTGTGTATGTGTATGTTTGTATGTATGTATGCAAAAGCCTCAAGCTCTTATTCATCAATCTTGCTCATGCCTGGTATTCCATCACCTGAGACATTCTTCCAATTCAGGTTTTGGCTGGTAGTGTGGCAAAAACTGTTCTGCCCAGGCTGCATGCAAACTGAAATTCCCAGACTGCTTTACATTCTTAGGTTTTATATCTCCAGAAGTATCAACTTTTAAACTACGAACATTTTTGTGAGTGAAAAGTCTAAGCTGTAGCCCACATTTTTAACTCAAAAATTCATATAAAGATAGATGAACATACACATTGCATATGCTGAGTGTACACTGTTAGAAATGTGATCTTAAGCTGCGTGGTGGAGAGATCTGGGGATTGGGGTTCAAAGCCAGCCCAGCTAGGAAAGTCCCAGAGACTTTTTTCTCCAATTAACTACAAGAAAACTGGAAGTGGCACTGTGGCTCAAGTGGTAGAGCAGTAGCCTTGAGCTGAATAGCAGAGGGACAGTGCCCAGTCCCAAAGATCAAGTGCCAAGACCAACAACAACAACAAAATGCAAGTAAAGGAAAGAAAAAGAAATGTGATCTTAGCCACTAGTTCATTGCCAGTATAATCCCTGCTCTCTCGAGATGGACTTGTTTTTCCAGTTAAGTCCATGCCCTTATATCTGACTTTCTTTGGAACCAGAATTATTCTTCCATTCTATTTTTAAAACTTTGTGCGATTAGCAAACGTGATTGAGAAAGGGAAAGGCCTCATACTTCATATTCCACTTAGGAACACTCCCATAAATCTACATATTGGACTTGGCTTTATTATTTCGATGTTGTCTTATTTGTAGTCTTCTATATTGTATTGAACCCTTATACTTAAACACAGAACTTCTCTTTCTCCTATTGTTGCAAATGTTTCTCTTACTGTTAATTCATGTGCACTAGGGAAATAACACACAGCAAATACACTCACAAAAAGAATGATCTGAGGACCTTCTTCCCATTTAAAATTTGGCTTAATTTGCAGAGCAATTATGAAGTTTGAACTAAATGTACTCATGGATAACATATTTATAAGCAATATAAATTTTATATTTTCTCTTTTACTAAGTTTTCTCTGAAACACCTATTACCTCATGTCCAAAAGTGTCCTTGTGTTATTTCAATGAAGACAGAAAACATTCATTAGACCTCAAGAAGCACCAATGATTGTTACTGGACTTTGTGGAAACTGATCCCAGGAGAGGAATTGAACACAGAGAAATGATAAAGTTCAAATTAACTTGTGCTTTCCTTTTTACTGTACAAGAAAAGAATCCCAAGGATTGAAGGAAACTCTGTCCCTTACTTTTTCCAGTGTGTTTTTTATTCATATAAACTTGTCTGTAAACTTCTAGTTGAGAGTATTACAAAAGATAATAATGTGCCATGTGAAGGCCAGCATAGAATAAAAGGAATTAACGTTGTTGTTTTTTTAGTTAGTTTGCATTTGTTTTTGCCAATTGTGGGGCCTAAAGTCTGGGCCTGGGCACTCTCCCTCAGATCTTCATCTCAAGGATAGTGCTCTACCACTTGAACCACAGCGCCATTTCTGACTTTTTCTGTTTATGTGGTACTGAGAAATCAGGGCCTCATGCATACAAGGCAAGCACTGTACCACTGAACCACATTCCCAGCCCCTAATAACATTGTTTTAAAGTTGTTCTACTGCAAAGAAACAAAGACATGGAGGTTTAAAAGTGTCTTATGTATGGATATTTCATCCCTGAGAAGATTCTCTTTTGGCAGGAGTCAGTTATCAATTCCTTTAGTCTGGTCCTGAGTTCTCCATAGCAATAAGGATTCCAAAAAAGCAGGATCTTGTGAATATGTTCAGCACAAGCAGCCTCTTCTCAGAGCAGTACTCCTTTAAGGACAGTCCCAAAGAAATATCTGGGGGTTGTTTTTGTTCTCTTGTTTGTTTAGTTTGTCCTGGTTCTGGGATATGAACCCAGGGGCTGGACCCTGTCCCTGAACAGTTGTCTTTCTTGCCCACCTATCCTCAAAGCTAGTACTCTACTGCTTGAGCCAAAACTCCACTTCCGGCTTTTTTTAGTGTTTATTTAGAGATAATAGTTTGACAGACTTTCCTGCCTGGATTAGCTTTGAAATAGGATAGTAAGAAAGCCAAGTGATATCGACAGTATGGACTTCTCTTTTGAAAAAAAAATATTAGATGAAGTTTATTATAAAGCTAATATTTGACAATTTTTAAAAGAAGAGAATATGCCCAGCAAAGAAGCCATAACTTAAATAACTCAGTGAAAGTAGGTGCAGTGAATCATTTTGTAATTATTTTTTATGCTTGGAAAGATTACTATTGACCTTGTCATTCATTTTGGGGAAACTGAAAGTCATATTTGCACTTTTTTGTGGGCGCTGTCCCTCACCTCTTCATCTCAAGTTGAGCACTCTACCACTTTAGCTACAGCACCAATTCCAGGTTTCCTGTGATTAATTGAAGATAAGTGTCTCATGGACTTTCCTGACAAGGCTTGCTTTGAACCACAATCCTCTGGTCTCATCCTTCTGAGTAGCTTGGATTACAGGCTTGAGCTACCAGCACCTGGCTCATATTTGCATTTATGTGTACTTAATGACACTATGTAGACAAAGAATGGAAATTTGAACCAAATGATGACATTGCAGCTTTTCAGAAAAATTGGGGTAGGAATAAATATGTCCTCATTTTTCCATGTTGTTATATTAATGACTCATGAGCTATGGGACTCTTACATTAGCATCCTCTGCCATCTGTGTAGGTGTTATTTAGGACTAGGCAATATTCATAGAGTAATATAGAAAGACAGGTTTTTAGAAAGCAAAGGAGATCAGGTATGAAAGAACAGCATAGAAGGAGATACATTTATCACACAGAGATTAAAAACTAGCCTAAGAGATTTACAATGTTAAAGGCAATGAGGTATAAACCTAGTTGAGAACTAGTTCTTCAATAACCAAAAATATTTCCCTAGAACAGTTTCTGGTATATGTTAGTTACTATCATTTATTCCTTCCATCTGGAGTTATTCCTTCTCTTCTATCACAACTGTTAATTAGTCTCTGCCTTTTTAGTGCCATGACTGACCAAAAAGATTTCCAAATCTCACTTAGACTAGCCTTCTCTGTGATTACCAGTGACCACTCAAAAGCCTGGAATCTTTTAATTTCCAGAATTCATCTTCCCTTGACATCTAAGTACATTCCTGGCATTAACTGCAGTGATCTAATGAACAAAACATTTTTTTTTCAACACAGTATCCTAATATAGGCAAAATGCATGAATTAGGGACTATTGTCAGGTATCAGTATGGAAGGAGCAATTATATATTCCAAGTATGTGTTCTTTATTTTGCATTTACTAACTGTTTTCTTTTGTTTTTGACAGTCCAGGGGGCTTAAACTCAGGACTAGGGAATTATTCCTGAGCTTGCTTTTTTTTCCCTCAAGGCTACCACTCTACCACTTGGGGCACAGCACCTCTTTCAGTGTTTTTCTGTGAGGAATTGAACCCAGGCATTCAGGCAGGCTAGGCAATCACCACACCATGAAGTCACATTTCCAGAGCCCTAAATGACTTTCTTAAGATGGCATTATATTTTCATTCCATAACTATGTATCATAATTTTGGCCAGGTGCTAGAAAATAACATACAAAAATACTAAGTCCAGTAAGGCTGGATGGACAATGAATAACCGTTATAGTTTAGCCAGGACACAGAGGGGCTTACCTCATGGAGCTGGTTCAACAGGCTGAGCAAGACAGCTCCTAACCCACAGTCTACCTCCAGAATGAGAGGGCCACCTTGGGTTCCAACCACATGGGGACGCTGGGCCACCTCCTCCAGCACACATTCAACCAGTTCCTGTGAGAGAGAGAAAAAAAGTCAGAATTAAACTTAAGCCGGGTGCCCATGGCTCAGACCTCTAATCCTAACTACACAGGGGGCTGAGATATGAGGATCATGGTTCACAGCCAGCCCGGGCAGGAACGTCTGTGAGACTCTTATCTCCAAAGAAGCACCAAAAAACTGTAAGCAGCTCTGTGGCTTAAGTAGTAGAGTGCTAGCGTTGATCTGAGGAGCTCGGGGACAGTGCCCAGGACCAGAGTTCAAGCCCCACGACTGACAAGAATTGGACTTCTCACCACAAGAAGTGGACTGAATAGCACCCATTGTCCTAGGGAGTATGGCAGAGAAGTCAGGCAGAGCTTCCTGTGAACTGGAGGTCATGAGTATGTCACCTGGCTTCTCCTTGCCTCAGTATCCCCAGCTGCAAAACTGAACACAGTGAAGGATCCCCTTCCTCATGGGGACAAGGTAAGGATGAAAGAGAGACATGTTTTGTTTCATAATCCCTCACCTGTTCCACGATTAATAACAAGCCCCATGTGAGCCTTTTCCAGCTATCTTCCTTTCATTTTCACAGAATTGCCAGGAACCATATCTAATGGCCGCTCCCTCTGTGCCCTGTGCCAGAGATCCCTCTGTATAAATCCATTGTTTCCTCACAACTGTTCCAAGAGGAGACTGAGGTCCAAGAGTTGAAGCCTAACCCAGGGCTTACCCTGTGGTCAAGAATTGACTGCTGTGCACTAAGAGTTTGAGATAATCCATCTAAACCGATGACTGAACATGGTGCTACATGTCTACTATCCCAACTACAGAGGACCAGGCCTGGTGGAGCATGCCTGTCACAGATAGGAGTACCATGATCCAGCCCAGCCTGACCATATATTTAGTCTCTATTTTGGAAATGCCCAAGACAGAAAGGTTTGGCTCACATGGTGGAATACCTGACTGGCAAGCCTAAGGCCTTGAGTTCAAACCCTAATATACCAAAAAGAATCAGAGGCCCAGTGCCAGAGGATCATGCCTGTAATCCCAGCTACTCAGGAGTCTGAGATCCTAAGATCATAGGTCAAGATTTAAAATAGGGTTGGCCTCAACCATCAGACATCATGATGAGAAGACCCGGAGTCTAACCTATGCTGGTGCACTCCATACTCGCAGGGTGCATATCCTTACTAAGTGCTGGCCACATACTCTGTCCCCCTGGGAAACCACCCCCTGTGAGACGCACCCCCAGGTCCTACCAAGCTGCCACCAACCAGGCCCAAGGGAGTAGAGACCTCCAGGGCACACAAATCCCTTGGTCTTGTAATTTAAAGGTGATCAGTCACCTTCAAGCACCTTACCCTTCCAGGCCCCTGGACCTCAGCAATGAAGCCCATGCACTCCCCCTCCCCTCGTGAAGATAGCAGGAAAAGTTACCAAAAGCTTCGACCATCTTTGTTGTAACCCACTTCTACACACACACAAATCCAGACTGGTGACAGAAGACTTATCCATGCAGCACCTGAAATTTGCCAATTGATCACTCACCTGAGCACTGTCAGGATGTACAAGTAGAAAGATGTCGAGAGCCCTGCAGGGAGTCTCTCTGCATGATAAGCTTGACTATCTCGCTGGAACATCTCTCGAGGTTATTTATAGAATCTGGTCTTTTCATCCTGCCCCAAACAAAGACCAGGTAGCTGCTATGGACCACCTTTTCACATTGCCCTAAGCAAACATCTTGCAGCTGCTATGGCCAATGAAAAAGCTTCCTTATTGTAAGCATATAAATACCCCTGTGTGAAAAATAAAATTTGGCAGCTTGATCAGAATCCTTGTCTTGCTGTCCTTCTTCGTGTCTCTTGTCCCTTCATTCCTTCTCGCTTAGGTTCATTGCCCTGGTTGAAGTCCTGCGGGTCGGGACAACTGGCGCCCAACGTGGGGCACGAGCCTCTGACTAAGGAAGGAACGCCATCCTCTGGGAAAACTTGGCTAAGTACAGTCTGAGATCATGAGATCGCCTCGACAGACCCCGCCGAGAGACAGATCCAGGAGGAGAGTGGGGACAGCGCATGGTGAGTGACCCACTATGGGACAAGCAACATCGTCACATGATCTATTTCTGTCAGACCTCAAGGAGGCCCTCAAGACATGGGGAACATGGGTTAAGAAAAAGGATTTAGAATTATTTTTCTCATTCATAGAGGACTTGTAGGAATCATAGATGCAAAAAGATGGCGAAGAGTAGGAGATTGTTTAAAAGATTATTATGAAACCTTTGGTCCGGAAAAGGTTCCTGCTACCGCCTTTTCCTATTGGAATTTGATTAATGAAGTTTTGAAATGTTCTCTATTTGATGGTGGAATTTTAAAACTTGTAAAAGCAGGAGAGGAGGTTCTCCAAAATGCCTCTCGGCCCCCCACGGCTTGCCCATCAGTTGTATTAGATATGACTGCTGGTCAATTTATTGAAAATACCTCCCTTTTGTGACCTGGCCTTTCAAGGGCCCACTGCCCTTCCAGATCCAGATTTTTTTCTTCCCGCCCTTTACCTAACCTGGCACCTTTATCCGAGACTCTTCAACATAAGCGAGAACACCTTCAACTTTTAAAAGAACTGTGGTCCCTTGATTATGAACTCCGCATACTGGCCTTGGCCGATACGCCAAAAACGCCTGATAAAATTAAGGTTAGATCAGGACATCAATCAGTTCTCGCCTTTCCAGTAACTTGGAGCCAGACAGATAAGACCTCAGAGGGTGGGGAGGATGAATCAGAAGAAGAGGAAAAGGAGGATGAGGAACAGGATACTGGGGATGAAGAGGAACAACCCACCCAGGGAAAAGGCCAACAAGAGTATAAGAGGCTTAGGCTTTGGTTTGTTGAAAAGCTTAAAAATGCATGTGCCCAATATGGCCTGACTGCCCCTTATATGTTAGCCTTGTTAGAAAACCAAAGTGCGTGCTGGTTCACCCCCAATGATTGGAAGTTTCTGGCCCGCGCCACCCTTAGTGGGGGTGATTTTGTTTTATGGAATGTGGACTTTAAGGAACAATGTAGAGAGACCGCGCAAAAAAATTTGGCTAAAACATCTTCAAAAACCTGGACCTATACTAAACTTTTGGGTAATGTGCCCTTTGATACCAATGTTAAACAGGCGCGCTTTCCTGCCGGACTTTTGGCACAAATTCAAAATGCTGGCCTGTATGCTTGGAAGCGTCTCCCTCAAAAGGGATCGGCTACAACTTCCCTGGCAAAAGTTAGACAAGGGCCAGATGAACCCTACAGTGACTTTGTCTCGCGGCTTAACTTGGCTGCAGAAAGGCTTCTTGGGCCTAGTGAAAATGAAAGTGCCTTTGTTAAACATCTTGCCTTTGAAAATGCTAATCCGGCATGTCAAGATGTCCTCCGACCACATAAAAACAAGGGTGACCTCTCTGAGTTCGTCAGGCTTTGTGCTGGAGTAGGAACTGCCCACCCCATGGGACTCGCCATAGGTGCTGCCTTTACCAAGCCCTTTCAAGGTTCAGTCCCCAGCTCACATACTTGCTTTAATTGTAAACAACCTGGTCACTTTGCGCGTGAATGTCCCTTCAGCAAACAAAGCCAAGGGGAAATGCCCTCCCAAGCTACAGGTAGACCACTCCCTACCACTCTTTGTCTTTTAGATCAAGAACAAGCGGCCCCAAGGTGGCTGCCAGAATGCTTGATAAAACAGGTTAATGGCTTACCACAACCCAGGGGAAACCTTCCCCCGAGGATGATGCCTTTTCTCTTGCAGATGCAGCTAGAACTCCAGACATGGACCATCCTATTTGAATTTATTAAATAACAGATTAATCTCTTGGCTTCTAAGCCCATACAGGTTCATCACCATCGCCTTGATATGGCAGACTGCGGCATTGAGATCTAGGATTTACCCCAGGCTTTTAATTAGTGTTTTGCCATGAGCTTGTTCCAGTGGGAAACAGCCCCCCTTTCTTTTCTTATTTAGAAAATCTTTCTCCTTATTCATAACTCCTGACCATTCAACGGGCAAGACCTATTGCCATAAGGGATAGGTTCGCCCCTCCTCCTATAGGCCCCTGCGCTTGGGGGAGGATGCACCTATGGGAGGAAGAAAAAATGCTCAAATCAAGGGTGCAGTTAAGACTGCAGGGGGATGGATCCACGAGATCCCAAAACCCAAGACCCCTGAGTAGCAAGCTCTGGTGCATGACGGTTGGCATGCATATCCACAAGCCATCTCCTCAAAAAACATGCCAAGGCCTGTAAAACTCCCCACCCCAAGTGAGGATGCTTGCTCGGAGCAGAGAAAAACCCTGGGCCCTTAGAGGAACAGAGCCTCTGTCACCCCCTCAAAAAGAGCAGCCAACAATTGATGGTCAATTTTCTAAATAAGAAAGGGGGAGATGTCGGGAGCCCTGCAGGGAGTCTCTCTGCATGATAAGCTTGACTATCTCGCTGGAACATCTCTCAAGGTTATTTACAGAATCTGGTCTTTTCATCCTGCCCCAAACAAAGACCAGGTAGCTGCTATGGACCACCTTTTCACATTGCCCTAAGCAAACATCTTGCAGCTACTATGGCCAATGAAAAAGCTTCCTTATTGTAAGCATATAAATACCCCTGTGTGAAAAATAAAATTTGGCAGCTTGATCAGAATCCTTGTCTTTCTGTCCTTCTTAGTGTCTCTTGTCCCTTCATTCCTTCTCACTTAGGTTCATTGCCCTGGTTGAAGTCCTGTGGGTCGGGACAGAAAGATGATCTCTCTCTCATTCCCTCTCTCTCTCTCTCTCTCTCTCTCTCTCTCTCTCTCTCTCTCTCACTCACTCTTTCTCTGTCTCTGTTTCTCTAATGCACACACACACACACACACACACACAAACACGACTCAGAGCAGTGCCTCTGTTCATTCCTCATCTGGGACAATGTACAAGCTGGAGCATGGAGGTTCCCTTGAGACAACCAGGGGCTCCCACCCAAGGGGAGCACCACTCAAATGATGCAACACCACCACGCCTCTCCGTTTCTCCAGGGTCAGATCCTTCCCCTTGGGAACAGCCTTGACTCTACATTCACCAAAACCCTAGGCCAGGATGCTGGGTGAAGGAGTCCTGAGACAGGTGTCTCCTCAGAGCCTGGGGAAGAAAACTAGCAGAGGGTCATGTTGACCTCAGAAGGGTGTCTGACCAGGGGTGGGGCACTGTTGGTGAAATGGATGGAGTCCTGAGGCTACATACATTGATATACTCCTTCCTTCTGGCCTACATGCTTCTGGGCTAATTGGTGGATTCTTGGGGAGGACGAGGAAACCAAATGGACCAAGCATCAGAACATGCTGGCAGAGCTGGGAAAGGTGATGACCCTGTGAGAACTGTTGACAGCTGAGGGGTAGGGGAACAGGCCAGGTGTATGTGTGTGTGTGGGGTTGGGGTTATTCCTCCCAGATATTCACCTTCTGCTTTGACCACCAGCGCCCTTCACCTCCCTTCTGGGCTTTTCTGGGACCCTCTTCAGGTGAAAGGATGACCAAGCACAGAAGACAAGAGCTCACACAGCAAGGGGGGGGTCTATCTTCTGTATCCAACAACCCCCATGCCCAGAAAAAAGGAAAAGACCTGAGAAGGCAGGTGTGGAGGTGCTGTTTCCCACCTTTGACTAAAGCCACCAAGTTCCCACTAGGGAGAGAAAGGGTGCAGATGCATGGCTCTGTAGCTCCCACTGCTCCAGGCCAAGGACGATGTGGTGCTCCCTTTTCACCCATCACTGCATCTGCCCTTTTCCTGGGACATTGGTCACTAGGGATGGGAGTGGGATCCCCGGGTTAACACCCACCCCCTACCCTTGGGGCGCATTAGTGGCAGAACCCTGGCTGGACTGTGGGGTGTGAGGGAGGTGCAAGTCCGTGACCTGTGGGGGTGTCACCAGGTACCGGTGTTGCAGGGTGCAGGCTCACAGGGCGACCACTCACCTGTGCTGCTGGGAGAAGTTGTTGGTGGATGCTCCTGGTGGGGTGAGCAGCAATGGAGGGGGCATTGCAGACACTCAGGTCCAGAGCAGAGGACTAGGGGCCGGGACCAGGTCAGGGCTGCAAGCCTGCCAGCAGCTTGCCACCAACCGAGGTTTGAAATACAGTGCCTTGGAGGAAGCAGGGGAGGGGGCTGGGAAGCAGGAGGGCACATCAATTTCCTACTCCAAAGTAGCTTCAAGACTCTTGTTCACTACTCAGCCATCTCTACCTTCTTCAACTGCTGGTAGTGGTGACAACCAACCTAGGGAATCCCAGGGGGTACGAGGCAGCATGGAATGTGGGCGTGGCCACCATTCTTGTATTCCATTGGTCAGAAAGAAACATGAAAGAATGGTGGTGTGGCCAGAATCATGTGATGCAGGCAGCATGGGCAGAGTCAAGATGACAGCAATTCCCCAGGCACTTTCCCAGGGAACTATGTCCAATTCAGTTGGGGACAAGAGGGTAACCTGCTTTAACCAGATCGCTGCACAGATTCTTGTGTGTGCCTATTTGTTGCCAGTCCCAAACCTTGAAATCAGGATCTGAGCACAGTCTATGAGCTGCTTTTGCTCAAGGCTAGCCCTCTACCACAAGAGCTACACGGTTCTTATGGCTTTGTTGGCACTGAAGTTGGACAGGGGTCTCAAGGACTTTCCTACTTAGGATAACTTTGATCCTCCCATCACAGCCTTGTAAGTAACAAGGAGGATTGCTGAGAGCCACTGGGCCTGCCTAATCACTGGTCTTGTTTATGTTCTTGGACAGACTGGTGAGTTCCCTATCCTCAGGTTGAAGTGGTGGGAGCTGGAGCCCACTATTCGAATCCAGGTCCTGCCACCTCTAAATGGTAGGAGATCCTAAGAAACTTGTTCCTATCCATATGATTACCAATGTAATGTGATGTAAGTCATGATTGAACAGTTCTTGAATAATTCTAGGATAAAATGATACACAATTATATTATAAGACACTGATTGATTTTAATTAAAACTTTATTAAGCATTTAAACAATCACATTCATAAAATGGAGGCATAATGAAATACCTAAGAAATGGACCTTATATACTATAAAGGTGCCATTTTTTCTGCCAAGACTGGGATTGGAACTCATGGTCTCTTGCACTGTGTGGGAAGGGGAAGATTTCCTCCTTGAAGTCAAGAAAATCAAGTCTGTTCTTAAGCCTGAAATTGATTCCCACCACTAGAAAATATCCTACTCATGTACAATTTACATATATGATTTATATTTATATACATATGTTGACTCCATATTGCATTCAGTGGAGTTATTCATTTTATTTTTTGTTTTAATCATGTATTGACCGTTTATTTTATTGACTATTATGACACATAGAACATTGATTACATTGATTACATAGGACATAGGTCTGCATATGTATTCCACTTCATACCTGACACCCAGAAGATTCACAGTAAAGGAAAACATGTCACCATCAGATTCTTACTCCATGATTCATTGTTTGGGAGTGCTGGCATCTGAACTCATGGCCTACAAGGCCAAATTCATGAATGGGTGAGTGTCCACATGCCATCCTGGGGCAAATTGAGCTGACAGGCAGTTCCTACGACCTAAGATTGAGCCCCAGGGATTGACAAAATAAGAACAGATTGACACGCAGGTGGCAGTATACTAATAAATATATATCTTTATAGCATTCCAGAGATGTCTGTCCATTATTCACTTATATAGACTACATTTGTACCAATTCTTGGATATTTATTATACCTCCATGTAATTATTGTTATTGTTTTCATCTTTAAACTATTAATGAACTCTGTGTCTTGAAATTATTGTGTTCCTGTAATAGTATTCTTTTAATGCTTCATAATATTAAATAAAATCAATCAGCCTCCTGAAATTATGCTGTCTAATTTTATAGAAGCATCATTCACAATCAACTTATTCAACCGTGACATTGATAACATTCCATTGTTATTCCTATTGATGAGAATAAGTCTTTTAGTATCTCCTGCCATTGGTTGTGTCAGGAGAGTGATTCGAAATCAGGGCCTACATTGCCACGTGGGCCTATGGTTTTCCCGGTATTCTGCCAGTCTTCAGCAATGCAAGGTGAAGTACCCTTTGCAACAGTGTCATTTAGACCCAGGAGGTCACCGTGCAAAGGAAGAAAACATAAAAAGCTGTCTCACAGCATTTTTCTGTGCATTTTTTCCCTGCAAGGCCTGGGGGTTTAGGATCCCAGGAGCAGCTCTGGGTCCAGTGGCTCCATCCCAGCCTTGAGTGATCAAAGATGAGGCAGAGTTGCCACGACCTGAGTTCAAGTGCCGTGCTGAGCATAAAATAAAATAAAATAAAATATAAATTAGCTCTCTGGCTTGCAATTTGCACTGTTTATTCTGCACAGTTTTCGATTTGAACTCAGGGTCTGGGTACACCTGCAGCACTGTGGATAAAGCGGAATCTTACCATACTTGAAGATAAGAAAGTCAGGCCTGTTCATTAGGCATGAATTCAAGCCCCAGCCCTGGAAAACATACTATTTATATATATTGTAAAGATAGGATTTATACTTACCTATAGATGTTCAGTCCATACATGTTTGGTGTGGTTGTTCCTTGTATTTTTTTATTCATCTATTTACCATTGATTTTATTTACTACGATGACACCCACTCCATTTATTACGTTGATGATATACTATCACATAGCATCTAGATTTGTAGACATGTTCTCCATCATGCTTAACACCCAGGACTCTCAGAGAAAAGAAAAATAATTTTCACACTCAGTTTCTTACTTCATGATCCACTTGGTAATGCTGGGATCTGTCTCAGGGCCTAGCAGGACCAATTGGTGAATAGGTCAAGGTGAACAAACCAGCCTGTGAGTAACTAAGGAGCTAGGCCATTCCCAGGATCTGACATTGACCTCAGGGTGCCCCACTATAGTCATAAATTCATTATTTAAACATAGGATCTATATTTACATACATGTGTGGACAGCATTTTGCATTCAGTGTACTTCTTATTTTGTGACTAATTCATGGAGGTATTGTGTATTTTATTGAGTTTGGTGACAGGTATAACTGTGCTGACATGGATAACAACCTGTTCCTATGGTTATAGGTTTGCCTATGCATTCTCCATCCTTGTTGAGACCCCGCATTTCACAGGAGAGGAAAACATGTGCAACGATTGCTTTCTGACATAAGGATGAATTTTTGTCAGTGCTGGGATTTTAACACAAGTCTGGGTAGCTCTGTGGCACAGTGGGGGAAGGGGAAGCTCACCATCCTTAAAGACTAGAATGTCAGTCCCAGTCCAGAGCCTAATTTGAAGCCCCAGCACAGGACAAAATAATAAACCCATCTTTTTTAAACATAGGATCTCTCTTTACCTACAGGTGTCGTATGCATCTTGCATTCAGTGTAGATTTTTTTTATTTTTTATTTATTCATAGATATATTGTGTATATTATTGAGTATGGTGACAGATATAACTGTGCTGACCTGGACAACCTATTTCTATGGCTATAGAGTTGCCTATATAGCATTCTCCATCCTCTCTGAGACCCAGGACTTTCACAGGAAAGGAAAACAGGTAGATCGATTGGATTCTCACATCAGTATGAAACTTTTGGCTGTGCTAAGATTTGAAGTCAAGGCCTAGCAGACCCAATTGGTGAAAGGGTCATCGTGAGCACACCAGCCTGTGAGCCACTAAGGCGCTAGGTCATTCCCTAGACCTGAGATCGAGCCCTGGTGGGGGACAATATAGTCATAAATTCATAATTAAACCAAGGATCTATATTTCCATACATGGGTGGGCAGCATCTTGCATTTGGTGTAGTCATTCTCTTTATTTTGTCTCTTATTCATTGATATATTGTGTATTTTTTTGAGTATAAGATGACAGATATAACTGTGGTGACCTGGATGACAACCTAGTCCCATGAGTATAGAGTTACTTATACATTCTCCATTCTACTTGAGACCCAGAACTTGCACCTGTTTTCCTGTAAACAGGTGCAATGACTGGCTTCTCACATCAGGGTGAATTTTTGGCAGTGCTGGGATTCACACTCGGGGCCTAGGAGACCCAACTGCCCAATGAGTCTACGTGAGCACACCAGCCTGTGAACCACTAAGGCGCTGGTCTGTTCCCAGGAGCTGAGATCGAGCCCTAGGGAGGCCACAAGAGTCCTCAATTCATCATTGAAACATGGGATGTATATTCACATCTGTGTTTGGACTGCATCGTGCCTTTAGTGTAGTTATTGTCTATTTTGTATGCTATTCATGGATATATTGTGTATTTTCTTGAGTATATGGTGACAGGTATAACTCGGCTGACGTGGATGACACCCTATTCCCATGGCCACAGGGTGGCCCATGCATTCTCCATCCTAGCTGAGACCCAGGACTTAAACAGGAAAGGAAAACAGGTGCAACGATTGGCTTCTGACATCAGTATGAATATTTTGGCAGGCTGGGATCTGAACTCGGGGCCTAGCAAGCCCAATTGGCAAATGGGTCCATATGAGCACAGCAGCCACCACCAAGGAGCTAGGCCATTCCCAGGACCTGAGTTTGAGTCACTGGGGAGGGAGAAGGAGAGCACAATAGTCATCCATTCATAAGCTCAATTTAGTATGCAAATAAGTACATATTTGTATAGAGTAGGAGAGAAGGCGACCTGTGATGGAATCCAATCTACCGTGTGACTTCCGATTTTTGGATCTTTCCTGATGCCTTCATTTCATGACTGTGATGATTATTGTCATGCTTCATCAACTCTTCATTACAAATAATTGATATCTCATGAGTCTTGCCTATCATTTTCTACTCCCATCATGCACAAACTACTCATTCAAGGATGATAACAGTTGCATCCCATGGCTCTTTCTAGGTCCAGAAACGAGAATCCCAGGATCTCCTGTCATTCCCTCCTCCTAGGGGGGCTGAATTTAAGCCTCAGTCCTGGAAAACATACTCCTTATATACCTTTTAAAGAAAGGATTTCTACTTCCATACAGATGTTCAGTCCATATCATGTTTGGTGTAGTTATTTATTTTATTTCTTTTTTTATTCATTTATTTACCATTTGTTTTATTGACTCTGATGACACCTATAACATTTATTATATTGTTTACATCCTATCACATAGCATCTAGATTTGTAGATGTGTTCTCCATCATGCATGGTATTGCTAGGATCTGAACGCAGGGCCTAGCAGGCCGAATTCATGAATGGGTGAGTGTGAGCATGGCATCCTCTAGCCAATGAAGCTGTCAGGTGGTTACTAGGCGCTAGTTTGTGCCCCAGGTTTGGCCAAAACAGCGATAAATAGATAGGCAGATGGTGGTATACAAATAAATAAACATTGCTAAACAGTGCCAGAGCCTTCTATGACTGAATGACACCTACTACATTCCTACCAACACTTAGGTATTTATTTTTCCACCATTAAAGGCATATTATTCTTTTCATGCTTAATAAACTATTAAGATCAATCAGCAACCTAGGATTATTGCATCCAATTTTAGACTCAATTTGTGCATGAACTACTCTTTCAATTGGCATTCATATGCAAAGGAACAAGTCCCTTGCATTCTTCTACCATTACCATTCTACCTATGTTGACAGGTTGGCCTATGGTTTCCCTGATAGCCCGCCAGCTTTCAGCAATGGCAGGTCAGCTCCACTTTGCAACCAGGTAATTAAGACCCAGGATAGTCACCTTGCAAAGAAAAAAATCCTAAAACCCTCCAGCTCTCTGCAGCTCACCACTTTTTGTGCTTTCCAGCTTTTTTTTTTTCTTCCTGCAATCCCTCTGAGCCTTGGATCCCCCAATCGAATATGGATCCAGATGCTGCACCCCAGCCTAGGGTGATCGAAGCTAAGGCAGACTTCCACGACATGAGTTCAAGCCCCATTGTTGGTCAAAAAAAAAAAACCAACTAAAAATTAATTAATTACTTAATTAAATAAAAAAAATAAAGCTCACTTGTTTGGAATTTCTGCCAGTTTTCTTTCCTAGCCTGGGATTTGAACTCAGGGTCTTGGTAAATCTGTAGCAATGTGTGGGAAGGTTCAGTGTTGTCACTACTTGAATTCAAACCCTGTGCCAAGCCAAAAATAAAAAAAAATAAGTCACTGACCCGGGCAGTGAGAGTAGTTGTGGAGATGGTAGATAAGGTATGGTAGGGGGAAAACAAAGGAAGACGCAACAATGCTCAATAGGAAATGTACTCATTACCTTGCTCATGTAACTGTAACCCCTCTGTCCAACATTTATTCAATAAAAATGTACAAAAAATGAAACAATATAGTTCTCAGAGAAGCACTTTAGGGGTAAAGGAAGGATGTCTGAATAGCTGTACAAAATTCGCCACTGCATTTTTGTTTAATGCTCAGTATGAAACTGAATAAACATAACTGCTTCCATTAAAAAAAATTAAGTCTCAGTCTTGGAACTGGTGCCAGTATTTCTGCTATTGCTGGGATTTGATCTCACTGTCCAGGTAACTCTTTTGCACCATAGGTGAAGGCAAATCTCACTGTCCTTGAGGAAAAGAAATTCAGGCTAGAGTTCCCAAGGCCTGAATGAAGGCCCTGCAATGGAAACACTATTTCTATACATGTGTAATACATGATATATACTTGCATATGTATGTTTATTACATATTATGATACTATTGATTTTGTATTTTATTTTTATTTGATTCATTAATTTATTGTTTTATTATTATACACATAATATTTATTACATTTTGAACATACATTATAAAATTATACACAATAATTTAGGACATTAACTCATTTTTCATTAATATTTTATTAAGTGTTGAAACATGGATACATAATTAAATGGAGGCATTTGTCACAGTCTTCACATGTTTAGAGTCTCACTCAAGTATGAGCTGTGTTTTACCTTTGCACACCTTACTACAGTGATCTCTTTAGATGATTTATAGTCAGAAGCCTTTTCTTGAGGATAGGCAAGTTGAGGGATAAAATTGTAAGGGTGGGGCAAGAAATGTGGCTTAGTGTTAAAGAGCTCACTCAGCTTGCATGAATGCCAGGGTTTGAATCCTCAGTGCCACATAATCAGAAAAAGCCAGAAGCTGTGGAGGGGCTCAAGTGGTTTAGCACTAGCCTTGAGGAAAAGAAGCCCCAAGACTGTCAAAAACAATAGGCCAGATGCCAGTGGCTCACACTTGGAACTCTAGCTTCTCTGGAGGCTGAGATCTGAAGACCACCGTTCAAAGTCAGCCTAGACAAGGAAAGCCTGTTAGACTGTTATCTCCAATGAACCACCAAAAAACCCACGTGGCACTGTGGATCAAGTGGTACAGTGTTCGCCTTGCTCAGGAAAAGTCCCTAGACTTGATTCAATTCACACAACTAGAAAAAAGTAAGGGTTAATCAAAGTACTTTTTCTATTTGCTAATTAGGAGAACATTCTCTGGAAAATGAACGCTGATATATAGCAGAATTGAAATCAGAGCTCAAGGTTCAAGTGTAGCAGATCCATAAACCCAGCCTCTCAGACTCTAGCATTATAACCTTGTGTACTACAGGGTTCTGAAAGGTCAAATGAAAGGTCAAAGACATAATATGCTCCCCAAGCCCTTTGTGATGAGCAGTTGACTTGTATTGTCGATGTCATTACACTTCTGAACCCAGCAGAACAGCAGTGGCTCACACCCATCACCTAGCTCAGGAGGCTGAGATCTGAGGATCACAGGGTGAAGCCAGCTAGGGCAGAAAAGTCTAGGACAATCTAACTTCCACTTTGGAAAGTGAGAAGCGTGAGATATATATAACCAGATAGACCTGTATTTGCCATTTTGTATTAGACCAGTATTTACCATTTTGTACTTTCTTTAACTTGCCTTTCTGCTTCTGTACACATGCTTGCTAAACCTTGAAGAGTGCAGCTGCTATTCTAACCACCCTTGAGCCCCTGACACTCCTGGATCTGGAGCTGAAATTAACGACCCTCTGGCAGGGAGTACCTGACAAAGTACCTGATACATTCCAGACCACTTTCTCTGGGCCTAGGATCAGAGATAGTTGCTGCCCGGCAAGCACTTCCCCTGGGTCAGGGTCAGAGATAGTGGCCATCTGGCAACTACTTCTCCTAAATTACCCTAGAAGTACTGTCTAATTAGTTTAGAGCACAATAGCTCACTAAGGCTGACCAATTATTAGCCCCAGCCCTTTTCCCGCTTTGTACTGTGCCAATCATCCGCTAGAATTATGATTTAAATTTCCCGCATGGTGTATTGATTCATTGCCAATACATACTGAGGCCTTACCCCTACCAAAGAACATATAAAAGACGCTGTAACCCTGTGCTGGGGGCCGCTCTCTGCACTCGGACATCAGTGCACAGAGGGGTCCATGCTCGAGCTCGTCAATAAACGACTCATTGCCGCTTGCATTGATCTTTGGTCTCTGGTGGTCTTTTTAGGCGCTTCAAGTCTCTGGGCATTACAAAAGGTCAGATGTTCAAGAGCTTCCTGTGTTTCTCTTGGTGATGAGAAGTTACTTGCACTCTAAATGTTCTTAGAATTCTTGAGCTATAGAAGCAGAAAAGAAACATTTTTGACCCATCCTGGGTTCAAATGAAGTTTTCAGGATCCAAGCCCTAGCCCTCTTAGCAGGAAGAACTCCTGTGTAACATTGTATTTGAAGGACCAAAAACAGTTTCAAAAGACATGCTAGGTGAAGAGACCTAGGCTTGCAGGATTAGGAGGCAGAATGTACATAATCCACAGGGAAGTCAGCTGCAAAAGCACTTCATGCATTCCAGGCACAGCCAGCAAAGGGGGGGAACCCTGAAACATTTGTTAGAGTTACACCAGGGTCAGGCCTTTCTCAGCCTCTTCAAACAATGACTAATTAACCTTCCTCTCTCAGGTGAAGGGAGCCTCAGGCTATCTTTAGGTTAAAAATAGAGCCATTTTAGAGGGGGAGAGGGGAGGAACAGAGAAGAAAAACCCTGCTCTCTGCCTTAAGGAGTGGGATTTTGACTCTCCATCTGTCAGATTTAAAAACCATTCTTCTACCTCTGCCAGTCCATTCTCCTTCCTTCATTCTGCACATCATTAATGCAAATTCCCAGTCCAAGGAGAGGCAGGGCCCTTTCTCTTCTGTCTCTAAGCACCTGAGTTAAAACCTAGCTCTGCCCTCTTGGCTCTTGGGCCTTCCACTGCCTGAGAAGTGGGACAGAGACAGTCTTCCTGCTCTGTGGTTGTGTGAAGGCAATGTGGTGGCCTGGCTCCCTGCAGAAGGCCTCACACTGGGAAGTATTCCCTTCTTTCCTCCTGACGTCCAAGATCTATCTATCCACCTATCTACCTACCTTCCTTCCTACTTACCTACGTAGCTAGTGATCTCTTACCAGTTCTTGGGATGAACTCAAGGCCTGGGTACTGTTTCTAGCTCTCTGCTACTTGAGCCACAGCACCAATTCTGGCTTTTTTCTGTGTGCTACTGAGGAATCGAACCCAGGGCTCTTGGATGCTAGGCAAGCACTCTCTCACTAATCCAAATACCCAGCCCCCTCATCTTTTTCTTCATTGTAGTTTTTACATAAGTATGCTACCATTTTATGTCCCCAAGTTTAATTCTGAATACTGGTTATGTCTATGAACACTTTTCTTCCCCTGCCTGATTTGTCACTGTCCCTGCTTTGGCCTCATAATAAAATGTAAATAAAGGCTGTTAATAGCTTAAGTGTGCATCATATAAAGACACAGGCCTGCTACCCTGGAAGAGAAAAGCCATGGGCTTGAAATGAAAAGAATGATGCAGTATGTGCAACGAGTATATCTGGAAAATAAATCAGTAAATAAAGCAGAAGCATTGAATATGGTCTGTTTGCACTCAGGGTGGTAATATACACACATAAGTAGGTAGGGCACTGATACATAACTTGGTATTCTCTTCTTTATTTTGTGGCCATCCCAGGGCTTATTCTCAAAGCCCGATGCGTTCCTCAGCTGTTTTGCTCAAGGGTAAGGCTCTACCACCCTCACAGCTCCACTTCAAGCCATCTGGTCATTAATTGGACATAAGCACCTTCCAAACTTTCTTGCCTGGTCTGCCCTGTTTTTCCTGCTCGGCTTTCTCTCTCAAAGCTGGAGCTCTACCCTCTGGGCCACTGTTTCACTTTTGGTTTTCTGTTGGTTTTTGGAGATAAGAGTCTCAAAGACATTCCTGCTTGGCTGGCTTTGAACGGCAATCTCCTGAGGAGGCTTCAAGCGGCTTTCCTCAAGGATTCGCCAAGGAGGTGCTCCACAGAAATCCTTAGTCTAAATCTTGAGACCATGAGCTCAGAGCAGAAGCCCAGACTTTACCATTTTGTGCCACAGCTTCACTTCTAGTCTGTGTGTGTGTGTGTGCGCACGCACACACACATGCTTCTGCTGTGAGCCCATGGTCAGCACCTAGTCCCTGTGTTCAACCCCAAAACCTAGCCACCAGGGCCCAACTAAGAGAAGTGAAACATTTCAAAACCTGATGAGCTTCACCAGATTCATATGTCAGGAAGCATTGTGATACCAGACATGTGCTTGGATTTCCCAAGCTTCCAGAATCCTGGGAGAGGCATCATAGGTCTATCATTGCTGCAGGTCCTGGGGTTGAACTGTGAGCCTAGGCATACTCTCTGAGCTCCTTTTACTCAAGGGTATTGCATTAACCTTGAATCCATGCCTTACTTCTGGGTTTTTCTGTGATCTCTCAGAAATAACAATGTCAGGGACTTTCCTATGCTGGCTGGATTCAAACTAAGGTTCTCTACATCTCAGCCTCCTCAGGAGCTAGGATTACAGTCAGCAGCCCTTGGCACCTGCCTTTCTTTTCTTCTTCATTTTTTAATCTGGACAATCTGACTTCTTAACAGGGTCATTCCAATGGTTTGAATTTATAAGTAAACTACCCCAATGTTCTTACAGCTGCTTTCTCTGAGAAGGATTTTCTCTCCTCATCTTCTCCTCTGGTCACAGGTTTGAAGCCAAAAGTGAGAAATGAGTGTCCCAGGATTTGGGAGCAAATGTCCACAGGACATGCCAGCTTTGTCAATTAGCATTGAGCAGCAGTGAATTTACTGTTTCAGGATGAGAGAACCGAAAGCTGGAGCAATCCTCATACTCTCTGCATTGCTTCTTTTCCCTATAAAATGACCTAATAATTATGAATGATTTTTTTGTCTACACCCTTAAGTATCTAATACACACTAGAAGCATATTCATGCTTCTGTTTTTCTCTAGCATACACACATGCACGTACAGCTTCACTTCTGGTCTGTGTGTGTGTATGTATGTGTGTGTGTGTGTGTGTGTGTGTGTGTGTGTGTGTGTGCGCACACACGCTCATGCACACACGTGCACATGTGTGCATACACCAGTCCTGGAGCTTGAACTCAGGACCTGAGCACTGTACCTAGTTTCTCTTATACAAGGATAGCCCTCTCCCACTTGAGCCACTGAGCAACTTCAGGCTTTTTTCTAGTGATGTGGTCCTGAGAAATCAAGCCCAGGGTTTCATATATGCAAAGTATTCTACCTCTAAGGCACATTCCCAGACCACTAAGTCAGGTTTGTTTGTTTGTTTCTGTTTTTTTTATTGCTGTTGTTGTAGGTGGTAGGAGTTAAAGTCTGGGTCTGGTGCTGTCCCTGAGCTCTTCAGCTCAAGTTTGTGCTCTACCACTTGAGCAACAGAGCTACTTCAGGTTTTCTGTTGGTTCATTGGAGCTATATGTCTCAAGGACTTTCCTGCCCAGGTTAGTTTTGAACCATGATCCTCAGATCTCATCCTCCCGAGTAGCTAGGATAACAGGCATGAGTCACAAGCACCCAGCTTCCACTTCAGTTGTCTTAGTGGTGAATTGAAGATAATAGTCTCATGGGACCTTTTGTGTCTGGGATAGTTGGGAACCCATCTCCACAGATCTCAATTTCTTATAAGGCAAGGCAACAGACTTCAGCTATCAACTCCTAGGCCGTGGCATTCTGCTGCAAGGTGGTTAGTGGCTCCACATGGTGGAGTGTTAGCCATGAGCCCAAGAGATAAGGGTCAGCACCTAGGCCCCGAGTTCAAGGTTCATGACTGAGAAAAATCAAAACAAAACAATTGTCCACAGGAGACAACTCACTAGTCTTCAGTAATACATAATTTTGTCTCTGCCATGGGGACATATCTGAGCCTCAATATTCTTGTCTGCATAATCATCTGAGTTGTGGAGGTCTTTGAGTACCAGGTGAAAGAGTGCACCCAATGAAGGACACAGCACATGTTACTCTCTGCAGGACTCAGCTGAGAGCACGCTATGAAGGACTCAGCACATAGCTCTATTCGATAAGCTGTCATTAGGATTGGGGTGCTTTCTTCAGTATCACCATTCTTTGAGGAATATTTCCCAAACCAAACAAGTTCACATCTAATGGTTTAATGGGATTTTTTGGGGGGGAGTTAGCCAGGGTGCTGGAACTCAAAGCATGGGGATACCGTTCTAATAACATTTGCTCAAGGCTAAAGCTGTACCACTTCAAGCCACATTTTAAAGTGTCCCGCAGACTCCCTGCTAGGACTGGGTTTTAAAGCCCCCAAGCAGCCAGGATGATAGGGGTAAGCCAGCAGCGTCTGGTTCCTTGCAGCTGGGTTGCAGGGGTTTACATCTGGCTAAGTCAGGTTAGGTGGAAGCTCTCAGCACCAGACTCCTAGCTTGCTTTGTGATGAGGTATTTGAAGTCCTGTCCTTCTACAGTTGCAGTTAGAACATTCTGCCTTTTTGGCAGCAGTCCTGGGGCTTGAGTAAGGGCTTCGATAGTGTCCCTAAGCATTTGTGCTCAAGGCTGGCACTCAATTGAGGAAAGGCAGCAGAACTTCCAGGTTTTCTGCTTATGTGGCACTAAGGAATCAAAACCAGAGATTCGTGAGAACTCAACCACTGAGCCCCAGGAGTGAACAAGATATAAATAGATAGAGATTGCTGTATATAAATATTATATACACAAAAAGAGAGATGCCTGTATATTATTAAATTATAGATAAGATTACTACCAATTATTAGGTATTAAATTATGTCTCTGTTTAATGATGTGTCCCAGTTGAACCATTAATAAAGCATTAATTAATAATTACTCAATATCCTGTTATTATTTATCACATATGTATATACATCCATACATATAATTACATATTTTATAGAACAAGACAGATGTCTACATATAATTAAATTATGTATGCATCATGTGTTACTACCAATTATTATGTATTTAATTATGTCTCCATGCAATTTTTATTCTGTTAGTGCTTAATAAAATATTCATCTTAATGCAGTCCTATAGTTCTTATATCTAATTTTATCCTACAATGATTCACTACTAATTCAATTTGTTTATCATTTACTATAGTGATAATTTTTCCACCTATGACATTTATTACATTTATGACATCCTCTTACATAGCATATAGATTTGCATACGAATTATACATCCTACCTGACACCGAGCACTTTCAAAGAAAAAGAAAACGTGTCATGCTCAGCTTCTCACTCCACGATTACATTTTTGGCAGTGCTGGGATCTAAATTCAGGGCCTACAAGGTTTAATTCATGAATGGGTGTCTGTCAGCACAGCAGCCACTAGCCAATTCATCTGCCAGGCAGTTCCCAGGCCCTGAGATCAAGCCCCATATGTTGACTCCATATTGCGTTTAGTGTATTCATTTTATTTTTTGTATTATTCATTTATCTACCATTTATTTTATTGACTGTTAATACACATGGAATATTTATTACATAGGGCATAGATTTGCCTGTGTATGAAACTTCACACCTGACACCCAGACCTTTCACAGAAAAGGAAACATGTGTCACTTTGGGCTTCTTAATCCGCGATTCAATTTTTGTGAGTGCTGGCATCTGAACTTACAGCCTAAAAAGTCCAACGCATAAGTGGGTGAGTGTCAGCATGTCAGCCTGGGGCATATGGAGCTGACAAGCAGATCCCAGCATCTGAGATCGAGCCCCCGGGGTTGACAAAATAAGAACAGATTGACATGCAGATGGTAGTACACAAATAAATATAGATCTTTATAGTGCCAGAGATGTTTATACATGATTCAGTTATATATGCTACATTCCTACCAATTTGTGGATATTCATTATGACTCCATGTAATTAATATTATTGTTTTCATCCTTAATGAATTATTAATTAAATCAACCACTGTCTTGAAATTATTGTGTCCATGTAATTAATTGTATTCTTTTAAGGTGTCAAAAACATTAATTAAAATCCATCGGCCTCCTAAAATCACTCTAACTTTATAGTAGTATCATTCAGGAAGAACTAATTCAACCTGGACATTCAAAACCTTCCATTGGAATTCCTATGAATATGAACGAGACTCTTAGAATGTCCTGCCATTGGTAGGGGTCAGAACTGGGCTTCGAACTCAGGGCCTATGTTGCCATGTTGGCCTATGGCTTCCCTCGTAGCCCACCAGCTTTCAGTAAGCCATGTTAAGAGCATTTTTCAGCTGTTTCATTCAGGTCCAGGATGGTCACCTTGCAAAGAAAACAAATGTAAAACTGTCAGCCATCTGCAAGTTGAACGGTTTTATTCTGTGTTGATTTATTTACTTTTTTCCTGTCAGCCTTTGGGGCCTAGAAACCCAGCATTGGCTGTGGATCCAGTGGCTGCACCCCAGGCTAGAGTGATCAAAGCTGAGGCAGAGTTGCCACGACATGGGTTCAAGCCCTGTGGCAAAATAAAAATACATACATACATACATACATACATACACACATACACACATACATATGTACACTATAAATATTTAAAAAATTATGAGGCTCCTTGGCTTGGAATTTATGCCATTTTTATCTGGCAGGCCTGGGATTTGAACTCAGGATCTGGGTAAATCTACAGCACTATGGGGGAAGGGCAAGCTCACTGTGTTGGAAGACAAGAAAGTCAGGCCTGTTCCCAGGGCCTGAATTCAACCCTAGCATTAAAAAATATATATTCGTATACATTTTAAATACATGACTTACATTTACTCTCAATTGTTTACTGCAGGGGCTGGGAAGGTGGCTCAGTGGTAGAATGTTTTCCTTGAATGCCTGAGGCCCTGGGTTCGATTCCTCAGCACCACATAAGCAAAAAGAAAAAAAGCCAGAAGTGGCACTGTGGCTCAAGTGGTAGAGTGCTAGCCTTGAGCTGAAGAGCTGAGAGACAGCACCCAGGTCCAGAGTTCAAGCCCCACAACCAGACCCCAAAACAAATGTTTACTGCATATTACAGTTAGTATATTATTTGTTTTATTTTGTTTTTAATTGTTTGTTATGTATTTTAGTGAGTATGATTACATGTATAACATTTTTTACATCCTATCACATAGGACATAGATTTGCATATATATTGTACATCATACTTGATACTCAGGACTTTGACCGGTAAGGAAAACATGTGGGACAATTGGCTTCTTTCACCAGGATTAAGTTTTTGGCAATTCTGTGATTTGAACTCAGGGCCTAGAAGGCCCACTTCATGAATGGGTCAATGTTAGCATACCAGTCTGATGCAAGTGAAGTTGTCGGTCAAATTTGAGGACCCAAGTTCATGTCCTAGGAGTGGCCAATATATAAACAGATAGATGTGTAGACTGAAGTGTGTGTGTGTGTATTTGTATATGTATATGCATCTATCAATAAATGTATACAGAGACAGACATTTATGTAGATTCTAGTGTATAACTATATATAAAGTGTGATATCTATATTGTATTTATATATATATATATTCTATTGCTACCAATTATTTGGTATAAAATTATGCCTCCATTAATTAATCACGGTAGAAGACTTAATAAAGTATTAATTAAATTAATCAATAATCTATATTTATTGTGTACAATCTTATACTAGAATGACTTGCTAATTAGTGATTCAATTAGTACATGTCAACATTCTATTAGTGTTCCTATAGATAGGAACTAGTTTCCTAGGATCTTCAGCCATGTGTAGGTGGCAGTCCTAGGATCGAACTAAGGGCCTCTGTGCATGGATTGGGCTCAGGCTTCATTGACAGCCCCCCAGACTCAGCTATGCAAGGTCACATAAAATTTTCAAGCCTAGTCACTGTCACCCAGGATGGTTACAGTGCAAAGGAAACAAAGGCAATACTGTTGTGTAAAACTTCTTGGTTTATTCATCCTCTGTTTTTGTTGGTTTGATGATTTTTTGCCAGTCAAGGGAGTTGAACTTGGTTCCTAGGATCCCTGGGTCATCTGTGGGTGTAAAAGCTGCACCCCAGCTTAGGGTAATCAAGGCTGAGGCAGAGTTAGGACAACTAATTTCAAGACCCATGCCTGCCCCCCCAACAAAAAATGTTAAGGCATTGACTTGGAATTTAGGCCATTTTTTCTGCCATACCTGGGATTTGAACTCAGGGGCTGGGTAACTCTATTGTGATCTGGGTGACATAGGAGCTGACCGCCTTGAAGAAAAGAAATTCAGGAACATTTCCCAAGGCATGAATTCCAGGCCCAGGACTGGCAAAAATAATCTTTATATACATTTATATTGTATATCATATATATGTATGTATTTGCATAGATATTACATATTGTAACTAGGACACAAGATTTTCACAGCAAGGAAAACAGTTCAAAATTGGCTTCTTACTCCACCTATTAACTTTGGCACTGCTGGGATTTGAACTCAGGGCCTGGAATGCCCAATTCATCAAGTGGCCATTAAGCACAGCAGCCTCAAAAAAATTTACTACCAGGCAGTTCTCAGGACCTGACTTCTAGCCCAAGGAGTCGCCAATATATAAATAGATAGAAGTGTAAATTGCTGCAAATATATACATATATATATATGTATATATATATATATATATATATATATATATATATAGAGAGAGAGAGAGAGAGAGAGAGAGAGAGAGAGAGAGAGAGAGAGAGGGCTGGGGGAGAGAGATTTATAGGTTTATTTGATTGTATATTTAAAAATATAAAAATATTTATAGAATGCAAGATGTTTACATATTAAATTACATGTAATATATTACTAATAAATAATAGATATTGAATTATGCGTCCATTTAATGATGTATCATGTTTTAAGGCACAATAAAATGCTTCCTTGAGCAAAAGGAGCTCAGGGACAATGTCAAGGATCACAGTTCAAGACTCAGGACCTGCCGCAAAAAAAAGAGCCCCACGTATCTGTGTATATATGCAAGTATTTCTATTGGTGAACATCCAGAGTCCCTATGAAGAAAGGAACCCAGCTAGGAAATTTGCTTTGAATAGAATGATTTCATAGCACAGCTTTCAAGACAGTGCATGTTCCAGAGCTCTCCTCACTGTTCCCAGTGTAACTTGAGGGTTTCTCCACACCTCAGGCTGCTGGAGGAAGTCTGCTTCATTGTTGGAACAGGCAAACAAAAAGCCTTTCTCCTGTACAGCTGTGTAACAAACATTTCATCTGGGGCAATTAGTGAGGATGAGTGTGGGTGGGCTCTAAAGGCCAGGTGAAAAAGCCCTCCTTTTCCCCAAGCTATCTCTCTCCCCAGTGCTCTGTTTTGACAGGAAGTCTTCATTTGTGCCACCTCCTGTGGCAGGCCAAGTTCCCTGCACTCATCCTGTCTTTGTTACACTATGTTCTAATGTTGAGACAAACTGCTACAATTAATTGAAGAGTCCTTCTGGCAGACAACTAGGGCCCTGAATCTAATGAAATGATTCATTATTGGCAGTGTTGCCTCCCTAGGTTTCCGGAAGCTTGCTAAATCTAAGCACTTGTGCAAAATCACAATGCTTCCTGTCATCTAGGGCTGGTGAAGCACATCAAGATTTGAAACCTTTGACCTCTCCTAGTTGGGCCCTCCGTAGCTAGATTTGGGGGTTGAACACAGGGCGAAGGTGCTGACCATGAGTTCAGAGCAGAAGCTCAGTGTTTTCCCATTTGGTGTCACAGCTTTACTTCTGGTCTGTGTGTGTGTGTGTGAGTGTGTGTGTGTGTGTGTGTGTGTGTGTGTGTGTGTGTGTGTGTGTGTGTGTGTGTGTGTGTGTGTGTGTGTGTGTGCGTGTGTGCATACGCCAGTCCTGAAGGACTCAGGAACTGACCACTGACCTGAGTTTCTCTTGTACAAGGACAGCACTCTACCACTTGAGCCCCAGAGCACTTTAGATTTTTTTTCTAGTGAGGTGGCACTGAGGATTCAAGCCCAGGTTTCATGCATGCAAAGCACTGTACCCCTAAGACACATTCCTAGCACTCCACTTCAGGTTTCTTTTTTCTTATAAGTTGGAGGAGTTGAAGTCTGGGCTCAAGGAGTTGAAGTCAGCTCAAGTCTAGAGCTCTACCACTTGTGCTAAAGAGCCCCTTCAGATTTCTGTTGGTTCATTGGAGATAACCATCTCAAGGAATTTCCTCCTCAGGCTGGCTTTGGACTGTGATCCTCAGCTCTCAGCCTCCTGAGTAGCTAGGATGACAGGCGCGAGTCACTGGTACTCAGCTTCCACTTCAAGTTTCTAAGTGGTGAATAGGAGATAATAGTCTCATGGGACCTTTTGTGTCTGGGATAGTTTGGAACGCAGATCATCAGATTTCAGCTTCCTGAGTAGGCAGCATGACAGACCTCAGCTAAAGACACCTAAGCTCTGACACTATACTGAAAAGAGTCCTTGGCTCCACGTGGTAGAGTGCTAGCCATGAGCCCAAGATGAAAGTCAGTGCCTCGGCTCTGAGTTCAAGGTACATGATGGAGAAAAGTAAACCAAAATAATTGTCTGCAGGAAACAACTCACTATATTTCAGTACATACATCATTTTTGCCCTGACATGGGAACATATCTGAGCCTCAACTTTCCCATCTGCACAATCATCTTACTTGTGGAGCTTTTACAAGGACCAGATGAAAGAATGAACCCTGTGAAGGACTAGACATACAACAACTCATGAAGAACTCATCACATAGCTGTATCCCACATGCTGTCATTAGAATTAGGGTGCTTTAATCAGTATCACCATTCTTTTAGAAACACATCACAAACCTCACAAAGTTCACATCTACTCTAATGATTTAGAGGGGTGGGTTTTTTTGGGGGGGAGTCAGCCACATGGATTGCACTCAAAGGTTGGGGGTACTATCCTAAGATATTTAGCTCAAGCCTAGAGCTCTGCCACTTTGAGCCACAGGTCAGAGTTTCACAGACTTCATGCCAGGACTGAGTTCTAAACCCACCACTGTCAGATCTCAGCCCCCGAGTATCTTGCATGACAGGGGTGAGTGAGCCAGCAGTATCTGTTTAGGTGGAGCTGGGTTGCAGTGGTTTACCTCTGGCTAAGTCGGGTTAGATGTCACCTGTCAACACCAGACTCCCAGCTTGCTCTATGATGAGGTATTTGCTGCCTATCCTTATATCATTGCAGTCAGAACATTCTATCTTTTTTTTTTTTTTTGGTGCCACTACTAGGGTCTTGAATAAGGGTCTAGACACAGCCCCTATGCTTTCATCCTCAAAGCTAGTACTAGACTACTTAAGCAAGACAGCACAACTTTCGGATTTTTCTGTGCATGTGGTAGTGAGGAATCGAACCCAGGGCTTTGTATGTCCTAGGAGAGCACACTACCACTGATCCCCAGGAGTGACAAGTGTACAAACAGATAAATGTGTAGATTGGTGTATAGATAGGTAAGTAGGTAGATAGATAGATAGATAGATAGATAGATAGATAGATAGATAGATAGATAGATAGATAGATAGACAGATAGATAGATAGATAGAGAGGTATATGCTTAAAACAAGAAAGAGATGTCTGTACATTATGAAATAGCATATACAATATTGCTACCGATTATTGGCAATTAAATTATTCCTTCCTTTTTTAAGTATCATGATTGAATACATAATAAAGTATTAATTGAAAATTAATGTAGTATAATTTTTGTATATAGTTTTTTTTATTTAATTTTATTTTATTTGTGAACATACTGTACAGAGGAGTTACAATTACATGGGCAGGATAATGCATACATTTCTTACCAAGCATTGCAGCCTCCTCCTTTGTTTACCCTTCACATCCCTTCCCAGCCTCCCCCCTTCCCCCCAATCCCAATCCTTCTCCTTCGCCCCTTCCCACCACCCCCCCCCCCCGCACCGACGTTGTAAAGCTTGTTTTGGACATGACAACTTGTACTTCTCATTGTTGCAACATAATCACACACTAGTAATTTATTTGTTACTTTTATAACATTTCATTTGTATGGATGTATATCATAATGCGCCTTAGAATCTCCCACCATTCATTAGTGGCAGTACCAGGATTCAACCTCCAGGCCTAAGTTGCCTCTTTTGGCTATGGCTTCCCTAATACCCCACCAAATATCATCAATGCAAGGTCATGTACACTTTCTGCGCCTTGTCATTTAGACCCTGGATGGCCACAACGCAAAGGTGGAAGAAAAAGTAAAACCACCTTCTTGAACTTCTCAGTTTTTTTTTTTTTATTGTGAGAATACCATACAGAGGAGTTACAATTACATGGGCAAGATAACCAGTACCCTTCTTATCAAGCATTGTTGCCTCCTCTTTGTTCCCCTTTCCATCTCAATTTTATCCTTCTCTTTTTTTTTTTTTTTTTTTTTTTACTAGCCTCAAGATTTGAACTCTGGTCCTAGGATCCCAGGGTTGGTTGTGGCAGAGATGCCAAGACCTGAGTTCAAGCCCGATGATTTCGCCAAAAAAAATAATAATAAGGCCCTGGCTTGGAATTTGCACCATTTTTCTGGCAGGCTTTTGATTTGAACTCAGGGTCTGGGTAAATCTGTGACACTGTAGGTGAAGGGGAAGATCACCGTCCTTGAAAACAAGAAATTCAGACCAATTCCTAGAGCCTGAATTGAAGCCCCAGCACTGGAAAAACTAATATTTATATATGAGATCTATATATATTGCATGGGTTTACAGCTTATGACATTTATTACACTTATTAATTTAGTATTATTACACATATAATGTTTCATTTCCTCATATCACCTAGGATATATTTGAATATGGATTATACATCATACTGAGACCAAGGACTGTCACAGAGAAGAAAAAAATGTGTCAAAATTAGCTTCTTATTCCATGAATAAATTTTTGGCCATGCTGGGAATTCAACTCACAATGCCCAATCCATAAATGGGGTCATAGTCTTAGCAGACCAGGGTGTGGCAAATTGAGCTGCCAGGAAGTCCTGAGGACCTGTGATCAAGCCACAATAGTGCGCAATATATAGATAGATAGAAAGAAAGAAAGAAAGAAAGAAAGAAAGAAAGAAAGAAAGAAAGAAAGAAAGAAAGAAAGAAAGAAAGAAAGAAAGAAAGAAAGAAAGAAAGAAGTAGATAGATAGATAGATAGATAAATAGATAGATAGATAGATAGATAGATAGATGTATAGATATGTGAGTATGTGTGTATATATATATATGCATATATATTCAGGGAGGGAATGTTAAGATATTATATATATAACCAATTATTAGTGATTACATTATGCCTCCATTTAATGAAGTATTATGGTTGAATACTTACAAAATCTGTAATTAAATATTAGTCAAAACCCTTCCATTAGGTGCTAGAATGGAAGATATAAATCCAGTAATTTGTGTGTGGCACTCTAAAATAGAATCAAGAATTAACTGCAAATTATTACTTTTATGCATTCCATTAGCATTCACATGAATAGGAATGAGTTTGTCAGATTCTCCCTCCATTTGTGGGGGGCAGTCCTAGCATTCGAACTCCAGGCCTGGGTAGTGTCCTTCGAATGCAAACCATTGGAATGGCATTGTGAAGACTTCAGATTGTCACGATTAAAAAAAGAACAAGAAGAAAAGAAAGCCAGGTGTCAGCGGCTTCTGCCTATAATCCTAGCTCCTCAGGAGGCTGAGATGTAGAGAATGCCAGTTTGAATTCAGCTGGGGCAGGAAATTTCCTGACACTCTTATTTCTAAAAGACCACAGGGAAAAAATGCACACATGGGTGGGGCTGTGGCTCAATGTCAGAGCACTACCCTTGAGCAAAAGGAGCTCAGGGACAGTGCCTAGGCTCATAGTTCAATCCCGGACCTGCCAAAAAAAAAAAAAAAAAAGGAGGCAGTAATTCTATGTCTCTGTGTATGGATGGATGGTGTATGGATGATGGGCTTTCAGCAGGTTGCCCATGCCCAACCCCCAAACCTGGGCAAGCTGGGACAAGCACTGAGACAATACTAAGTCTGAGCCGGCAGCTTGAACAAAGCATCCTTCTCTGCCATTTAAGTACTGAAGCCCCAAAGGCTTTGCCTGGGCTGGTGTGTGCAACAGGTGCATTATGTTGTGGGTGAGGTGTCCCATCAGGACACCTAGAAGCCAGCCACTGCCTCCAGGGAGACCACACTTCCTAGGCTGTAGGAGTTGTCCAAAGTTCTGTCTCCATATTCTAGATCCCTCTGTAGGCTGTGGGGCCTGGTGCGTATCACTCATTCATCATTCCTGACTGCCAAGTCTCAGGCTGGTCCCAAATCCTGGGAAAGATAGGACATAGCCAGTGATTTCTGTGCTGAAAGGGGTTAGTCAATAAATTCTGCCCTCATAGCTCCTGTTGGAAGTGAGCCTTGGGCTGCGAATGTGGCTTAGTTGTAGAGTGCTTACCTAGATTGCATGAAGTCATAGGTTTGATTCCTCTGTACCACAGAAAAAGAAAAAGCCAAAAGTGGCACTGTGACTTAAGTGATAGAGTGCTAGCCTTCAGAAAAGAAGCTCAGGAACATGCTCAGACCTTGAGTTTAAGCCCCAAGACTGTCAAAAAAAAAAAAAGGGACCCGGTTGAGACATATTCTTCTTGGACTCAGAGGAGGGCCGAGGTTAGAAGTAAGAGGTAGAGGTCAGGTACTGGTGGCTCACCCCTGTAATCTTAGCTACTCAAGAGGCTGAGATCTGATGATCAAAATTACAAGCAGGAAAGAATATAATGAGACACTTTTCTCCAATTAAACACCCAAAAAGCCAGAATTAGAGCTGTGGTTCAAGTACTGGTGTGTTAGCCTTGAACACAAAAGCTCAGGGATACTGTCAAGGTGATGAATTCAAACCCCCCAGTCTGGCAAAACACACACACCAGTCAGCCTTCACAAGTTCCATCTCTAGCAATTCCATATTTTTTTTAAAAAGAGGGAAAAGTGAAGGAAAGAGTAGCTCCAGGAGGTGATACAACCTGTGACAAAATTCCACAGGAGTTATAAGATGTGGAACAGGACAGAGAGCCTCAGGCAGAAGGTACAGCATGGGCAAAGGTCCTGAGGTATGATGTAGAGCCGGTGGTGTGGGTGGAATGAAGGTTCTGTGGCTTCAGACAAGTCTGGCAGGACATTCAAGGCTGGGTCAAGGTTTGTACTTGAATCACAGGTAGGGCAGAGGGTGGGGACCGAGAATGGGGCCCAGGGGGAAGATTAGCTTGGCTTTTCACCACGGACCCCAGCCATTTTCAGTGGCTGGAAGCCTATTTTTCACAGCTCCTGACACTCAGAGGCCTCCTTTGCATGGAGGAGTCAGGGCAAATGCAGGGAAGAACTCTTTCTTAAGAAAAGTTTCTAGCCATTAGTGGCTCAACCCCTGTAAATCCTAGCTATCCAGGAGACTGAGATCAGATATAGTGGGTCAAATACAGCTCAGGAGAAGAAAGTTGGTGAGACTCTTTTCTTGCCAATGAACTACCAAAAGACAGAAATGGAAATGTGGCTCAAGTGGTAAAGTGCCAGCTTGAGAAAAAGTTAAGAGACCAGGGCTCAAACTGAGTTCAAACCCCATTACTGGCACAGAAAAAAATAAAGAAAAGCTTTAAGAAGCTCCTAGCCCACTGTGGTGAAAGGCCATATCAGCTAAGTGCATGTGGCTCTTACATGTCCTCCTAGATCCTCAGGAAGCTGAAATCAGAGGATCGTGGTTCAAATCCAGCCCTGGAAGAAAGTCCAGGAGACTCTGATCTCCAAGGAACCATCAGAAAACTGGAGGACACCTGTGGCTCAAGTGGTAAGCTGAAGAGCTGAGCTACAGTGCCCAGGCCCAGAGTTTGAGCCCCATGACCAACACCTGCTTGTAACTCACTCTGTGACTCTAGGCAGAGTACGTTCCAATGGGCCCCTGAGAGTCGGGTCTCTTAATGTCTAGGTGTCTTCAGAGCAGTCTCTTTGGCAGCCTTTGTGTATGAAACGGGCCACAGTATCAGAGAAGGCTCCCGCCTTTTGGCATGGAGGTCATCAGCCGGGTCATCAGAATGGCATCAGTCATGGGTACAGTGTGCATCTGAGCAGTAAACCGATGTCTCAGACCACGGTTCTGGGCCAGGAGGGCCAGGAGCTGCAAGATGGCACAGCAGGTAATGCCTACTTATGCAGGTATCACAAGTTTGTGACTCTGTCAGGCACACCTTGGGCAGGTGTTGAGTTGGGCTCATGAAAGACTTGTAGGCTCAGGAATCCACAGCTGGCTGGCTGATGCTTGTAGCAGTTGCTATCCCAGGAGTCACAGGGCTCAGAGCCCTGCTTTCCTCTCCACTGCTTGGGGACAGATGAAGGTCTTCAATCTTGGACTGACTACAAAGGAGCATCCATAGTGTCCTTCCCTTGGTCCTGTGGCCCCATGCACAGATGGAGGGACAGATTCCATGGAACTTCCTGCCATGGCCCCGACCCACTTGGCCCAAGAAGGACTTATGGAGAAACCACTTGATCTGCTTTGAGAGTTTACTATGACTATGCCTCAGGAGTGCCCCCAGTTCTAGCTCAGCTCATCATTAACACCTTCCTCTGTGTGTGTGTGTGTGTGTGTGTGTGTGTGTGTGTGTCTGTGTGTCTGTGTGTCTGTGTGTATGTGTGTGAGCATGTGCGTGTGTGCACGTATACCCATGCATCTTTGTGCTAGGGCTTGAACTCAGGGCCTGGGATCTTTCCCTCAGTTTTTTCATTCAAGGCTACCACTCTACCAGTTGAGCCGCAGCTTTTCTTCCAGCTTTTGGGTGGTTATTTGCAGAAGAGAGTCTCACACACTTTTCTAGCTAGACTGGCTCTGAATGGTAATCCTCACATCTCAGCCTCCTGAGGAGCTAGGAATAGGACAGCATCAGCTAGTAGCATCTGGCCACACTTTCCTTCTTGGCTAAAACAGAGTACCTCTCTCCCAGCCGAGAACCCAGCTGCAGCTACCCCTCCTAACCCAGGCTGCAGAGGAAACATTCCCTCCCCTGAGGACAAAGAAATAGGATCAAGTTTGAGCTTTATGTTCTCCACACAGACAGGGGCTGCTGGGAGCTGATGTGGAGGTCAGAGGATCTAGGCCAGGGCAAGTAGACAATGTGTTAGAACAGAAGAGAGTATGAGAAGACATCCTTGTAGCTAGATGCCAGTGGCTCATGTCTGTAATCCTAGCTACTCAAGAGTGACAATTGAGGATCAATCAAGATTCAAAGCTAGCCTGGGCAGACTCTTCTCTCCAATGAATCACCACAAACAATGGAAAGCAGAGCTACCCTAGTTCAAGTGGTACAGCACCAACCTTGTGCAAACAAGCTAATGGATAACACCGAGGCTCTGAGTTCAAGCCCTGGTAAACACACACGCACACACACACACACACACACACACACACACACTCTTACATGTGCACGTAAACACACATACACATGGTAACGTCTTTAGCAGTTGCCAATGGCTCATACCATCAACCCCATCTACTCAGAAGTTGAGCTCTTAAGATGGCAGCTTGAAGCCAGCCCAGGCAGGAAAGTCCACTAGACTCTTCTCTCCACTAAACTAGTAAAAAGGTTGAAAGGTAAGCTGTGGCTCAAGTGGTAGAGTGTTAGCTCAGGGACAGTGCCTAGGCCCTGAGTTCCAGCTCTGAGATATTTTTTCTTAATAGATACCCTTTGCCATCCCCATCCCCACAGGCCATACATCCAGATTTTGGTTATCCTAGATCTCACTTCCACTCCTGCCACTTCCACAGCACTGCCACAAGAGGCTGGTGTGTGGCCAGCACTGGATTAACAAGTTAACATACACAAGGGGGGCATAGCCAGATCAAGGCTAATGCCCCAGAACATTGAGGTATTGGCCATACCAGTCTCTCATCCCCCAGTTCCCTGGCCATGGAAACTAAAGTCTGTGCCTCTGTATTCTGGGCATCTGGAATTGTCTAGAAGGACCTAGAGAGGCCCAGCTGGGGCTGGAAGATACTTTCCTGTGGTAAGGTACATTGACATTTCCTAGACACTGACAGATACTCCCAAGCTACCATGGCCTCACCTCCCATGTAGCCCCAGAAGATCCTTGGTTGGGCGGCCTTCAGTCAGCTATCATGTTTGAGTTGGCCAGAGCCACTGGCAACCACCCTTCCCCCACTCCACTACCAGCCTACAGGAAGGGACATGCAGCCAGAAGCCCAACTGAGAAAAAGTACAGGACATCACATGACTGAGCCCTTGCCCCCCTCACCCTGTTGTCAGGGGAGAACCTATGCCAGCCTGCCCTGATAAACCAGAATCCCCTGGAGGTGGCCAAAGACATGGATGACCAGACTTGGGCCCCAAAGAAAAGCTGGAATATGCAGGTCTCTGGCAATTTAAGACTCATTGTAGACCCTGGTAGGGGGCTAAAGGCAAGGTTGCTGTGCAGGAAGGGCACCAACTGAAGTCAGAAAGAGGCAAACAGGCAACAATGAAGGGGACAGAGAAAGATGAGGGAAAAATACACGCGCACACACACACACACACACACACACACACACACACACACACACACACCATGGGTAGCCCAAGGCCTCAGCAGTCCCTGAGCACCTTAACATCCCAACCTTGAGAAGATGGCACTACCACCCTCAGACCAACTGTAGACAAAACTCAGAAACTTTCACATGTCTGGAATGGCTCATGACACAGCATGCCATTTCCTACTGTACATACCGCTATGTAGAATACTCAGCTACCTTATTTTTATTTGTTGGTCATGGGGTTTGAACGTTGGGCTTGTGCGCAGTCCCTCAGCTCTTCAGTTGAAGGTGCACGCTCTACCACTGGAGCCACAGTGCCACTTCCGGTTTTCTGGTGGTTCACTGGAGATAAAGTCTCACAGATTTTCCTGCCCAAGCTAACTTTGAAACTCGATCCTCAGATCTCAGCCTCCTTAGTAACTAGGATTACAGTTGTGAGCCACTGGCAACGCCTGGCTTCAGTCACCTTCTCACACCCAGGGTAAACCCACCTTGTCAGGCCACAAACTACATGCAGCCCTTCCCTTCAGACTTTGACACCAGCATACAAAACCATTCTGCCATGGATGGGGAGAATATAATTGACACTACCCTCCCACCCCTATTCCCATTCGCCACTCCCTGCCTAAGAAAGGCCACGACCTCTGGAGTTCTTGGTAAGGCAAAGCCCACCATGCTGTAACTTCACCCTTGGGCAAAACTGGGCAGTTAGAAATGTCTGTACCCTGAGGCCAGCACCTGGTCTCCCAACCACAGCAAACCCACTCCTTCACCATCTCTTGCAGGCAAGGGCAAGGGGTGTCTTTTTTTCTTGTTTTATTTATTTTTTTTTGGTTGAGGGTCTTAAACTCAGGGCTTGGGTACTGTCCCTGATGATGATTTTTGCTCAAGGCCAGTGCTCTACCATTTGAGCCATGGTGCCACTTCTGGTTGGAGATTGGAGATGATACTCTCCTGGGGCATTCCTGCCTGTGCTGGGGAAACAAGATACTCCCGAGTAGCCAGGATGACAGCCATGAGCCATCAGCGCATGGTTTACGGTGTCTCAGACTTTAGAATTTCCAACTAGTCCTCCTCTAGACACTCCCACCTAGTCACTCCTCTAGATCCCTTAGGGACAGCAAAGGGAGGCTCAGAATCTGGGTAGGGCCATAGGCATTAAAGTGCCCCTTCCATATCACTACTCCTCTCTAACCTCCCATCTACCTCCTCTGGAAGGCATGGTCATCTGGGGCAGATCAGACCCACTAGGACTTCTGGGGCCTGCCCTGTATCCCCCTGCCCCACCCAACCGGTATCTGAGGATTTCTGGGGCCCGCTGTTCCATGTCCTGGTGGAAGATGTTGGGAGGGTTGCTGATAACTGGGTCCAGGGAATGCCAGGGCAGAAGGAGTGTCCAGCTCCCCTCTGTCAAAGAAGGAGACACATAAAAATGGATGGATCTACTAAGAGCTACAGGGCATAGCCATCCACCTGTCACCAAGGACCCTTGGAGTGCTGTTTTATGTTGACAGTCTAAGGGCTATACCTCGGGGTTTAGGTGCTAAACACAAGCTTCTTTTGGTCGAGGCCAGTGCTCTTCCACCTGAGCCACGGTGCCACTTCCAGCTTTTTCTGTGTATGTGGGACCTAGGAATAGAATCCAGGGTTTCCTGTGTGCTAGGCGAGCCCACTACTGCTAAGACACAATACCAACCCTGGATAGCTGTTCTTCTGTAACCCCTCGGGCGTGTCTCAGGACACTCTTGCACATCTGTACTGAGTTTCTCAGCAGCAGCTCTGGCTGAAAGTGAACATGCTCCTCTATGTTGTCCTTTATGTACAGCATCTTTGCTCTGTGTGCTTCCTGTCAGAAACTCTTTGTTAAGCAAGACCCCTTTTCAAGTGCTGCTTCTAAGAAGGCTGCTCCAATCACCCTGGGAGAGTGGGGTCTTCTCTCCTCTGCAGGATGTTGGCCTTGTCACGCTCTCCCTTCCTGCTGGTGTGGGTTGAAAGCAGATGAAGGGGAAGGTCTGGCTTTTACCACCCAATTTCTGAAGGCTCTGATACACTACCCAGGGACTGGTGCTGTATCACACTCCATGAGAGGGCACTCGAGGCCCAGGCAGTCTGGGAGCAACAACATGGGTCCATTTCTTTGGTGGGCTTGAACTGAGGATCTGGGAGCTGCATCTGTGAGTTTTTGTGCTCAAGGCTGGTGCTTTACCACATGAGCCACAGCTCCACTTCTGACTTTTTGGTGGTTCCATGGAGAGAAGAGTCTCACCAGCTTTCCAGCTTATGGCTGGCTACAATCTTTGATCCTGAGATGTCTGCCTCCCAGGAGGTGTGAGCCTGAGCCAGTGCCACGGACCGGCTCTGTAGGGAAGATGGAGGACACCTGGTGGAGGTAACTGGAACAGGTGGGGAGATGGCAAACAGACAACTCACACACAAGAGGAGTGAATGCTGAGTGCGATTTATTGCAGAGGATAACAAGCTTTTATAGCAAAAGTCTCCATGAGAAAGGGCAAAAAGTTACACAATCTTGTTGCAAGGCTTCGTTCTTGGGTGGTCACCAGCTGGTCGCCTGATCTTGTTTTTTGGATAACGAGTTATGACGATAGGCACTTGTTTTCGGCTTTACCTCTATTTTTAAGAAATACAATTGGTTTTGATGTTTATCACCTATTAACCATTAACCAGAGCATATGGGCAATGTGCTGGACAGAAAGGCATGAACTCTAGTACTTTATTATTATTTTTGTTTAGTTTTGTACTTTATGTGTTTTAAATCTTTTCTAAGCAATTGTGCTTCTTTGCCATTCTTTAGAGGGTCCCCAATTTGTGGCCAAAAATCATGATATTCAGTATACTTAGTTAAATCTGGCCATATATCAAATTGAAGCTCATAGTGTCTTCTCTGTAACCCTTTCACAATTTTTTTTACTCTTTTTCATAGAGGCCTTAACTGTCTCATAAGATCTTTCTTGTTTCTTTTTTTTGATAGTAAGCACTAGATCTAGCAAGTCTCTCAGTAAATAGAGAGTAATAGGAAGTTCTTTCTCCTAAGTAGTTTACCCAACGGTTGCCATCCTTATCATATACACCTGTAAAAGGCTATGAATCTGGGGGAAGTCATTGGGGTCCTCTAGATAATGGAGGATTCCACCGTTTTCTTCTGATAATCATTGCCACCTTCCATCTACCAACCTTTTAGGAATCTTATTTAGCTTTTGGTCTAAATATCCCTCTACATCTTTCTTATCTACAGGATATCTATATGGGTCTATTGTATATGTTTTAGGATTAAAGGGAAGTCTCCAATAGCCATGCACTCTTTCTGTTTTAGCCGTGCCGACAGCTTCTTGTAAATCTCTTACAAACAATTCCTGCTGCTGAAGTGATGTCATGAAACCCCCAATACTTTTATATTTACTTATGACTTGTCTAATAGCCTCCATAAGAGGGGCTTTTAGGGTAGCACTTAACTCTGGTGAGTTAGTCATATTCTTAGGACACTCATCGGATGTTGGAGTCGTCAACACTTCCAAGAAAGAGCCCTGAATAAGGGAACGTTGAGCATGAGTAAGTAGAACAAACAGCAGGAACAGTAAAAGATTAATAGGCACTCCTATACAGCGAAGAAAAGAAAAACAGGAACAGAAACACATCTTTCCCAGGGGTTTGCCAGCCTTTCCAGGAGGTAGGCCTCTTTGATGCCCCATTTTCGGAGGTAGACTTCGGTGAAGTCCCATTCTCAGAGGTAGGCCTCTTTGAAGCCCCATTCTCTGAGGTAGACTTCGGTGAAGTCCCATTCTCAGAGGTAGGCCTCTTTGAAACCCCATTCTCTGAGGTAGACTTCGGTGAAGTCCATTCTCAGAGGTAGGCTTCTGTGAAGCCCCATTCTCAGGTCTGAAAGTAGGTGTTCCATGCTAAGCAGACTCCGCCGGAGTAGGCGTGGCAGTGACGGGCACCAGAGCCTTTCTTTTGAGCTTCTTTTTATCTCATGTCAAGTAGCGAGCCCTAGTTAAAATAGTCATTTACAGGATCAAGTTCCTCTCCTAGGTCAGTTAATCCAAGGAGATGAAGTGTCTTTGGAAAAAGCTAGTCTGAGTTGGCCTGGGTGAGTATGTGTGTGTGTGTGTGTGTGTGTGTGTGTGTGTGTGTGTGTGTGTGTGTGTAAGTTTCGGGGATACCTACTCTATCTCTCCGGTTCCTTATCCTCCCTGTGGTGAGTACAACCAGGTTCCCCACCCCAAGGAAGGCGGGCAGGGGAGGGTACACAAGGTCACATTGAGTGGAATGATCTGAATTCTATCCTTCAACTGAAGCCTGGAAAGATAATGGAGAGAAGGAGAAGTTTAGAGGAACATCAAGAGAACCCCATTATCTTTGGATACAAGTACCAGAGAGAAGACTGAATCCATCCTTTTTGGTAGTAAGGTAACAGATGCCCATTCTTCATTTATTTCATTATTTTTTGTGAGTCCTAGGGCTTGGATTCAGGGCCTGAGTGTCATCCCTGAGCTTCTTTACTCAAGGATGAGGCTCTACCACTTGAGCCACAGCACCACATCTGGATTTGTGTGTGTGGTGTGGTGGTTGTTGGTTTATGGGAGATAAGAATCTCACAGACGCTCCTGTCCCGGCTGGCTTTGAGTCACATCCATCAGACCTCAGCCTCCCCAATAGCCAGGATGATGTGCGGGAACCACCGACACCTGACCACCACCATCCACTTATAATCCCCTAGGGCAAGTGCTGGACCACCTGCACTGCACCCCCTTGTGAGTGGGAAGCAGACATGGGTGGGTTTGATACTTCAACAGCCTACATACCTTTGAGCATTGTTCCAGGTCAGTCTGATGGCGGCTTCCTCGTCATACACAGCAATGACTTGGCTCTGTCACAAGAACAAATGTCCCCCAGGAGGTGGCAGTTCTGGGGTCTTTCATCTTCACACTGCCCCCACTCCTCGAAATGACACCCCAGCAAAGCGATATAGACATAGAGTGAATTCATTTTCTTATAACCAGGGTCTGGCCAGAAAGGTAACAGTGAGGAATCCCGATGCAGACCAGCCTGAACATATATTGAGACTCTATCTCAGAAATGCCCAAGACAGAAAGTCTTGGCTCGCATGTTGGAAGACCTGACTGGCAAGTCTAAAGCCTTGAATTCAAACCCTAATATACCAAAAAGAATCAGAGACCCTGGTGCCAGAGGCTCATGCCAATAATCCTAGCTACTCAGGAGGCTAAGATCTGAAGATCACAGCTCAACATTTAAAATAGGGTTGGCCTCACCCATCAGACATCATGATAAGACCCAAAGTCTGAACCATGAAAGTGTGCTCCATATTAACAGGGTTCTCATCCTTACTAAGTGCTGGCCATGCTCTTTGTCCCCCTGGGGAGCCACCCCCTGTCGGCTCCACCCCCAGGTCCTCCTAAGCTCCTTCTGCCACCAACCAGGCCCAAGGAAGTAGACAGCTCCAGGACATACAGATCCCTTGGTCTTATAATTTAGCAGTGCTGAGTCCCCATCAAGCATCTCACCCTTTCATGTTCCCAGACCTCAGCCACAAAGTCCATGTACCCCCCAAAGAAAGCAGGCAGAAGTTACCAAAGGGTCCACTGATCCTTGTTACAGCCCACTTCCACACTCACATACACACACACACACACACACACACACACACACACACACACACACACACACACACACACACAACCTGCAGGGGTGGTTCATGTTTGTCTTCCTTGCTACTCAGGAGGCTGAGGTTTGAAGATCACAGTTCAAAGCCAACCCATTCTGGAAAGACTGTGAGGCTCTTATCTACAGTGAACCACCAAAAATCCAGAGGTGGAGCTGTGGCTCAAGTGTCAGAGCAAAAGCTTTGATCACAGAAGCTCAGGAACAGCACCAAGACCCTGAGTTCAAGGCCCAGGTCTTCTAACTCCAAACACAGACACACAGACATAGACACAGACACAGAAACACACACACATGCACACACACAAACACACACACACACACACACACACACACACACACACACACACACACACACACACACGGACAGCCCAAGGCTTCAGCAGTCCCTGAGTACAGACCCATGAACTGTCTCAATTAGGATCACATCCTACCCTCAAGAAGGTGGCACTACCGACATCAGACCCACTATAGAAAAACCAGTAAGCCTCTCACATATCTGGAATGTATCATAGTCCAACATAGCAGTTCTTAATGTACATACTGCTATGCGGAAAAGTTAGCCCCCTCTTTTTTTGTAGTTGGTCATGGGGTTTGAACTCTGGACCAGGGTGCTGTCCCTCAGCCCTTCAGCTGAAGGTGAGCAATATCCCACTTGAGCCACAGCACCAAATCCTGTTCTCTGGTGGTCCATTGGATATCAAGTCTCACAGACTTTTCTGCCCAAGCTGGCTTGGAACCATGGTCTTCACATTTCAGCCTTCTGAGTAGCTAGGATGACAGTTGTGAGCCACCAGAGGCTTCCAGCTTCACCTCGTCTTGCCACAATCTTCTTGCAACCCTTCACTTCAGACTTTGTCACCCAGCATCCAAATCTGTCCTTCAATGGAGAGAATACAGACACAATAATCCCACCCCTGCACCCATTTGCCCACTCCCTGCCTGCCGCAGTCCAAGTCCTCTTGAAGCTCTGGCTTCAAACTGGGGCAAACGGGGAGTTCTTAAAAATGTCTGTACATTGAAGCCAGCAGTTGGTCTCCCAAACAAAGCCTCTCCCACACACACACCTCCACCATTTTGCTTTCTTTCTTTTTTCAGTTGTGGGGCTTGAATTCTGGGCCTGG
This sequence comes from Dipodomys merriami, assembly GCF_024711535.1. Taxonomy (NCBI): domain Eukaryota; kingdom Metazoa; phylum Chordata; class Mammalia; order Rodentia; family Heteromyidae; genus Dipodomys; species Dipodomys merriami. Next base: position 496,558 of record NW_027203605.1, on the reverse strand, counting down.
GTGCTGTCCTTGAGTTCTTCAGCTCAAGGCAAGCACTCTACTACTTGAGCCACAGCACCACTTCCAGTTTTCCAGTGGTCCGTTGGAGATAAGAGTCTCAGGGTCTTTCCTGCCCATGATAGCTTTGAACCATGATCCTCAGATCTCAGCTTCTGAGTACCTAGGATGACAGCCATGAGCTACTGGCACCTGGCCAAAGATAATTTTCCATCCTTTTCATCCTATCCCCTCAGGAGACAGATATCTGAGGACTACAGTTGGATTCCACCCATGGCACAAAGTCCATTAGAACTTTTTTTCTACAATTAAACTCCCAAAAAAGTTGGAAGTGAAGCTTTGGCTCAAATGGTAGAGTGCTAGCTTTGATCATCAAAGACAAGGGATAAAACCCAGTCCTTAGCTTCAAGCTTTTTCTAGCAAAGACCCACCTAAGAAAGGGAAGCAGGTTGGTACACGGGAGCTCAAAGTTCACACATAATACTCAGGACTCCCAGAACAGACCCCATCCGGCTCTGATTCTCTAGATTCTATGTCCTACATCATGGCAGTCTTAGATGGGACTGACCATGAACCAAGTTAGGATGTTGAAGTACAATCTCATACTGAGGATCCCTTGACCTTATCAAAGACTCAGGATCTCTCACTCTCCTGCCTTGACACTGGGCAGCAAGGTGAGTTGCAGTTATCCAACCACAGGATGTGAATATGAAAGGATTTCTCCGCCAGGGACTCCAACTGGATGGGCTCCAGGTCCCTCTATCTCTGAAAGAAATGTTCCTAGGTTGTGAGTATCCTCAAAGAAACAACCCTGCTCAGAGCCCAGTGCCTCTTGTTTTCCCACTAGCCTCTATCCAAGCCTGCCCCACCTTCAGTCAGCCCTTTCTGAATCCCAGATCTGCCATGTAGACTAAAGGTTGAGCCAGCAAAGAGACCCACCCACCTCTGCCTCTGAGAATGGCAGTCACGTGGTCCTAGTGCCCTCTACAGGAAGTCTCAAAGTAACTCAGGTCTCGACTCCTTCCTCATTCCCTGACTGTCCTGTGCCAGTGGCCCACTTACCTCTGTCTATGGTGGCGGAATAAACACCGGGAGTGTCATCTTCTGATTGAGCCAACGAAAGTCCCAGTCCCCAAGGATGTACTGAACAGGCATCCTGCAGTGGACAACAGCCAGGCAGTCAATGGTGAACCCAAGGTTCCAGGACTCTTAATAGAAGTGTGGCTGGGTCAAAGACTCTATAACTGGTGGTCTATATTGTCAGGAAAGGTCATGGCTCCAATGTCCTGAAACACCTGACCTGGGATCGTCCTACCTCTTCCCTCATCCCAACACCTCCCTGTCCCTTAGACAATTTCTTATTATCTGTCCAGGAAATAAACTTGCTGGGGCCGGGATAATTGAAACCTGGTGACCCCCCCCCCCCTGAGCCCTAGGTCCTTCCTGAGGCTGCTTCCCCGTGCAGTTGGTGACCACACAGCTCCTAGATGTCATGAAGTTGCTGAAGGGTCAGTGGCTTAATCCTACATACTGGCTTTAGGCTCTGAAATGTTACCCACAGAGATTGTGAGTGGTTGGCTTTCTTGATCCAGGGACTCCAAACCAAGGCTCGCATGCTCCCTTCTTCCTTCCTTTCCTCTTTTTTTCCCTTCATCCTTCCTTCCTCTCTCTCTGTTTCCTTCCTTTGTCTCACTCCTGGCCTTGAATTCAGAGCCCGGGTGCTGTCCCTTAGCCTTTTTACTCAAGGCGACCAGTCTACAGCTTGAGGTACACATCCATTTCTGGCATTTTCTTTTTGGTTGTTAGTTGGAGATAAGAGTCTTATAGTCTTTCCTGTCTGGGCCTTAAGCCTTGATCCTCCCATCTCAGGCTCCTAAGTAGCTAGGATGACAGGCATGAAGCCCCAGCATCCAGTTCAAACCAAGGTTTCTTCATGTGCTGTGGAACCAGCACCAGAACCTTTCATCATCTATGACCCCCACTCCCTTACCCCCTTGAGCATGGCGCATACTGTAACTCTTTGTTGGATTACTAAATGAGCATCTGTCTATGACAATATTATAGAAAAGTCCCATTCAATTCATGTAAGCATCCTGGGGCAGGGCGGGGGGAGGCAAAGCCTGATGTAGCTCTCCCACAGTTCTCCCTCGTCCCTCTTCCCACCCTCCTGATGCCACCGCACTTAACTGTTTTGGCTCCCAGGATGTGAGCCACGATGTGCTCGCTGGATTCTGGGGCCACTGGGATGCCTATCTGCTCAAAGATCTCTGTCCAGTGGCCAACCAACTCTGTGGCACTCCATGCCCCCTCAGGTGTGAATGAGGTTGCCGTGAGCTGAACCCCTGGCTCAAGTGGCCTCCTTTCCTCTCCGTGGGGCCAGACAGGATGGTCCACTATATCTGGCCCCAAGTTTCATGTTACAGAGAAAGGATTCTCGAGGCATCCCGGATCTCTAAATCTTCCACAGTCCATTGCAGGTGCTGAAAATCATCTCTGCTCACAGCTGGCAGGCTGGGGATGGTGAGGTCACTCTCTGCTCCCCATGACATCCTTGACTGTGGTGGTCACCCTGGAGAGAGCTGTAGAAGAATCAGCAGCTGCCAGAGAAAGGCAGTCAAGGCACGACATTCATAGCAGGAGACCATCTGGCTTGGGAACTCTGTGTGTGCCACTTTGAACTTCACTGTCTGACCGCTGAATTGGTTCATGTAATTTGACCCATGAACCCAAGCATTAGTGGAAATTGCCAGCTTCAAGAAAAAAAAAACCTGGAAAAGGTGGCATATCACTTGTCCCAATCAAACTTAAAGGGTTCCAAAGTCAGTGGTCCCCTTTTCCTTCCAGACAGCCTACAGCAGGTTACAGAAACTGGCATTCAGAGAGCTCTAGCTAACTGCCACAGTATGATACCGAACAGGCTCCAGGAGGGGAAACTTGCCTACCACTGTCCAGCTGGAAATGGCCCAGGTGGGACACAGATTGGAGACTGCAGGACTCTAGGGAGGACTACACATGGATGCACTGCCCCAGGAGGGAATCCACGCCACCAGAGGGGGCCCAGAGCTCCCTGCCCAGATGCCCATAGACACCGTCAATGTCCTGGGTAAGGTTCTCCTCTCATCCTTGGTTGTGGTGAACCATCTGCCATGTTACACCGTTCACCACTCCCCGACACTCCTAGCTTCACAGCCCTTGCCATACTCCCACCCATCTCATTCCTTAATTATGTTTGGCAGGCACATTCCCAACCCTTGAATTAGCTCCAACTATACACATGAGAGCAGAGTGTCTGGCTGGAAGAGTGTGGCTGTGGTCACATTGGCCTCACGAGCCTTCTGGCTGAAGACAGGACAGGTGTCCACTCTGTTCTGTGGTTCACACAGGCCTCCTAGGGAGTCCATGCAGGTCCAGCAGCTACTGTGGCTACAAGAAAGTGGAAGAGGGAGGTGGAAAGAGGTGGAAAGGAACATATACTGAAACCTTCCCCAAAGGAGCCATGAAATGGTGAAGGAGAAAACAAAAATTGTGGCTGAGCTCATACTGGGCATTATGAAAAAAGAACAACAAATACACACATACACACAAATAAACTGCTTTTGCTCTTTTTAGACATGATGACTTAAATATACTTTCATTTTTCTCATCTCCTAATCTCCCAACACACACAAACACACACACACACACACACACACACACACACATACACACACACACACACACACACACACACACACACACATCTAAACTGGTCACAAAAGACTCACCATGCTGCACCTGCAATTTGCCAACTGATCACTGATCTGAGCACAGTCAGGCTGTACGAGGAGAAAGATGATCGATATCTCCCTCCCTCCCTCCCTCTCTCTCTCTCTCTCTCTCTCTCTCTCTCTCTCTCTCTCTCTCTCTCTCTCTCTCTCTGTCTCTCTCTGTCTCTCTCTGTCTCTCTCTCATACACACACACACAGAGAGAGAGAGAGAGAGAGAGAGAGAGAGAGAGAGAGAGAGAGAGAGAGAGAGAGAGAGAGAGAGAGAGAGAGAGAGAGAGAGAGAGAGAGAGATTCAGAGCAGTGCCTCTCCTGAGTTTTTTAGTTCCTCATCTGGGCAATGTACAAGCTCGAGCATGGCAGTTCCCTTGTCAGAACCAGGGGCTCCCATCCAAGGGGATCACTGCTCTAATAATGCAGAGCTACCCTGCCTCTGGCTTTACCAAGGGCCAGACCCTTCCATTGGGAACAACCAGCCTTGACTCCCCATTCACCAAAACCCTAGGCCCGGACACTAGGTGAAGGAATCCCGAGACAAGTGACTCCTCAGAGCCTGGACAAAAACAAATCAGGCAGTCCTGGTGCCTCCAGAGAGGTGTCTGACTTGGGGTGGGAGCGTTGTTGGGGAATTTGATGGGGTCTTAAAGGCTACATACATGGATGGTTTGCCTACTTCCAGCCTAGATGCTTCTGGGCTAACTGGCGGATTCTTGGGGAGGACTAGGAGACCAGAAGGACCAGGAACACCAGCAGAAGCTCTCAGAGCTGGGAAATGTGATCACCCTGTGAGTACTGTTGACAGCTGGGGGGGCAGGATAGGTGTGTGTGTATCAGAGGGGGTGTGTTTCTCCCAGATAGTCACCCTCTGAACCCCTGTGCCCTCACCTCCCTAGTGGGTTCTTCTGGGACCCTCCTCAGGTGAAAGGGTGACCTAGCACAGAAGACAAGGGCTCACACAGCAAGGGGGGCCTATCCCCTGCATCCAACACCCCCCACCCCCAGCAAAAAGGAAAAGACCCGAGAAGGCAGGTGTGGAGGTGACACCCACCCCCCCTCTCCTGGGGCACATTTGTGGCAGAGCCAGGGTGGACTGTGGGGTGCAGAGGAGGTGCAGGCAGGATGGGAGAGAGTAGGCTGGAGGTGGGGGTCTGGGTCTGCGGGGGAGGGGGGATGAGGGGGTGAGGAGGTTCGCTGGGGGTGGGAGTCACCAGGTGTGGTCCCATGGGCGGCCACTCACACGTGCTGCTGGGAGAAGCTGTAGGCAATGGTTCTGGGTACACCCAGGCCCGGAGTGCAAGGACCAAGGGCAGGGACCAGGTCGGGCCTCATGCCAGGCAGGGACCCACCATCTCTGCTGGGAGATTGCTTAAGGGGCCGCCGATCAGAGCAGGCAGAGCCATATTTTAAACTCAGTGCTGCTGGGAGGGGGCAGGGGCACCTGCACGGGGCTGTGCTTTCTGCTACCCCTGCCTCAGCTGCCATCACCACCACCACCACCTCTGCCTCAGCTGCCTGCTTCTGCTGTCTCCACCACAGAAGCCACCACCGTGCTTCCCATGCCAGGACCTCAGATTCAGGGCAGACATGGCCACCATGCCCTGTGGGGCTGCCCACAGTGATGTGCCTGCCTCGCTGGCTCCAGGTGCTCTGTGTGTCCAGGACTACACTTTGATTGCAGCAGCTGCCAGCCACTGGAACGGCTTCCCCTTGTGCTTGTGCTTGCTCTTCTCTTTGCTCTTTCTCTCTCTGCCCCCACTCCACTCCTGGGCCACCACACAGGCGTGCCTGCTCCCCCCCATCGCTGCCACCACAGTGCACCCCAGGGCCCCACCCCCTCCTCTACTTGGCCATGCCCACTCCTCCCTTAGGCCATGCCTCCTACCCTTAGCTGCAATCACAGCCCTGACTGGGCTCTAAGGCTACCAGGCCATGGCAATTGCATCATCACCTCAGCTCAGCACGCTCCCCCAACCCCAGTACCTTTCCCAGGGATTGAATCTCCCCTGAGCTCCACTCCTGGAGGAGACTCTCCTCCATCCTCCTTCACTCCACACACTAAGAACGTGCATGGTGACCCTTGTGTGTGTGTGTGTGTGTGTGTGTGTGTGTGTGTGTGTGTGTGTGTGTGTGTGTGTGTGTGTGTGTGTGTGATTGTTGGGGATAACTTCCTCTCAAGGACTCAGAACATAGCACTCTTTGGGATGACACACAGCACACTTCCAAAAACAGCACAAAGCACCCTGTGTAAAGGACTCAGCACACAGTTCCCTTTGAAGGACTCAGCATATAGTACCCTGTGTAGAGTACTCAGCATACAGCACCCTTTGAAAGAGGGAGTCCATAGCTTGCAGTGTAAAGGACTCAGCACATTGCATGCTTTGAAAAACTCAGCACATAGCACAGTTTCACAGGGGCTCATTAGACAGCACCCTCTGTGTTAAGACTCCACACATAGTCCTTTGAAAGGCTAAGTACAAAGCACCCTTTGTAAATCACTCATTGCATAGCACCCTTCAAAGAACTCAGCACATAGAAGAATTTTGAAGGTTTCAGCACATACCGCACTATGGCAGGACTCAGCACATAACACACTGTGGAAGCACTCAGCACACAGCACCATTTGAAGGACAATACTGAGCACCCTGTGTAAAGGACTCAGCACACAGCACTCAAAAAACTCACCTCATCCCTCTCTTCTCAAGAGCTCAGCACATAGCAGGACCCTTTCAGATGAATTAGCACACCACACCTTTTGAAGGACTCAGCATACAGTACATTGTGTAATGGACTCAGCACACAGCACCCTTTGAAAAACTCAGCACTGCCCACTCTTCTCAGGGGCTCAGCACAAAGCACCCTATGCGATGTCTCAGCAAACAGCACCTTTTGGAGGACTCAGAACAAAACCCCCATGTGGGAAAGACCCAGAAAATAGCACCCTTTGAAGGACTCAGTACATAGCTGTATGTCACAGGTTCAGCTTTCATTAGAATTAAGGTGCTTTCTTCAGTATCCCCATTCTTCAGAAACACTTCACAAATCCTACTAGTTCACATTTAGCCAACCTGTGTTTTATGGGGGAGGGTCAGCTGGGGGTCTTGAACTCAAAGTTTGGCGGCCCTGTCCCTGAGCTCTTTGGTTCAATGCTAGAGCTCTACCACTTGGAGGCACAGCTCCAATTTTGGTTTTTTGGGTTGCTCTTTGACAGGACTTATGGTTATAAGGAAGGCCAAGTTAGGGTGTCTGTGGGCAAAGGCTCTTAGCTCAGCCTGGAGCTGACCTCTCTCTTTCTTGTGCCCTTGGGAAGCTAGGCCTCCTGGAGCTCTCTTGGCCTAGGGTGGAACAGACTTGCTCTGGCATCAGCACTCAGGGTGAACAAAAGTCAGCTTGGCCCTGGTCACTTCTTAAAATTGAACTTTAGAGGACAATAGCATGGGGCTGCATGTCCCGCATCTGACCACCAGGGGGCAGGAGTGTCCCGCCATAGGGATTCTACCTGTGAGTTGTGTTACTCTTGCTTCCCTGGGGTCTCCATCATGCTTCCAAGTCACCCTGGACAGGAAAATCCTTGAGACTCTTACCTACAATTAACAATCGAAAAGCAAGTGGGGCTGTGGCTCAAGTGGCAGAGCAGTAGCCTTGAGCAAGAAAACTCAGAGATAGAGCCTAGGCCCTGAGTTTATACACACACACACACACACACACACACACACACACACACACACACACACACACACACCACATGCATGGAAAATCAGAGATTTCTACATCGCAATCTTTGGGTATTCTCTACTTTTCCCCCACTAAGCCTGGTGGCTGCTGGCCTAGGTGTCTGATGCATACACCGCTACCTGGCATCTTTAATTTTGGGAACAGAATGGGTAGAAGGTTATCCTTCTCCGATCCCAGCTCCTTGATTGGGTCATGTTCTATCCAGGCCCTTTGGGGCTCCTTTACAAAATTGCCAAGATGCCTTCAAAAGTAATCACATACTGGGCACTGGTGGCTCATGCCTGGCATCCTAGCTACGCAGGAAGCTGAGATTTGGAGGATCACAGTGCCAAGATAGCCTGGGCAGAAAGTGTGTGACACTCTTATCCTCGATGAACTGTCAGAAAACAAAAGTGGTCCTGTGGCTCAAATGGTAGAGTGCCAGCCTTGAGAATAAGAGCTCAAGGACAGTGTTCATGGCCAACAACAAGGAGAGGCTTTGCATGTTGGCTTTGGGATTGGCATTGGCCAAATATAATTGGAATTTTCAAGTGCTCCACGACAAAGCAGTGCCTCCTTTAGTCCTGTGCTGGTCCATCTTGTCTCACCCCCTGGTCTTGTCCATGTTTTGGGTCAGCATGGCTCTGGATGGAAGGGAGGGCTCCAAGGAGGAAGATCCCAGAGCAATCACAGCATCTCCTTCTGCCATGCTCACCCTGCTGCTTCTGCTCTTTGCCACAGACCTTCTTCCTGGAATCCATCCATGAGGTCATCACCTCAACATAGAGGTGAGTGGTGGGTTTGGCCTAACTCAGGGCAGTCAGAGGTGGAAGTAGGTCTGGGATTAGGAGCTTCCACCCTGGGTGTGGGCTGAGCCCAGGGTTGACCTTTATTTCATCCTGAGCCTTGCAGTGGTGGGAAGACAGTGTAGACTCCACATTGAGTCAGGTAAATTGGAATCTGGGGGAGGATGTGGGGCTCAGGGGGCCACTATTAATAGTCCTCTCTTGGTACTCCCCTCTCCCTCCCTCATCCCTCAATGGTAGAAGAGAAACTTCAAGTAAGGGTTTGGGAATAGGGGGCGGAGAAGTATTTTGGTGTGAACCAGAAGTGCTTCATATTAATCCTAGCCCCTACTTCTTATTTTTCTGAGGAATGGCCATATGGGTTAGGGAGGGATGAATCATCCTAGCTGAGAATGTGGCTCAGTGATAGAGTGGTCACCTAGCATGACTGAAGCCCTCGGCTTGATTCCACACAGAAAAAGTTGGAAGGGGAAGTGGGGCTCAACTGGTTGAGCACCAGCCTTGATCAAAAAGAGCTCAGGGACAGTGGCCAGGCCCTTAGTTCAAGCCCCAGGACTGGAAGAAAAAAAATCTTTGTTGGAGGCTTTTTTCCCCTTTGAAAACAATTTATTCTTTGTGATAAGCATAACATGGGTCCCTTCCCTCACCACCAATGGGCCATTAGATGTCCCTTGAACTTGGGCCACCTCCAGGCAGCCTCTACCCTACCTGACTCCCAGTTTAACCTTCCCATCACCCAGCAGATGGAGGCCTGAGAGAAGGCCACCTGACCACCTAATTCCGGTGGCTTCTAAGGCTTTTGAGAGTCAGTAAGTCATATGGAGAGTCATTATCTGCATCAGTCTACAGAAGAAAGAGAGGGAGTGCTCCTCACCTGAGCTGTGGGCAGATCTGTATCTGGGGCATCTGCAGCAAGATATGCTCCTTGGGGGAATCCTCTATGGTGACAAGAACCCTGACGTATCCTCTGGCAGTTTCCACGCTGTCTTCAAGTTGCAATTCTTCAAAACCTTTCTGCTCCTCCCTTATTTCACCCACCACAGGCCCTGATGCATCTGAAGCAGCTTTGGTGGTGGGGCTCAGCCTGTGTTGCATCTGGAGCCTGCTGTCCATGCCTTCCTCTGTGAGGATCAACAGCAGCTCCTGTAGCACTCTCATCTTCTCCATCTTCTCCTGGAACATCCAGCACACACACTCGGCTTTCTCCCAAAACAGCTCATTCAGGACCAACATCTGCTATTTACACACCACGAGGGACTCCTCAATTGTTTGGATGTGTGCTGACAGCTGGCTGCATTGATGGTGGAGCTCACCTGCTGGATTCTGGAAGTCCACCTCATCAGGCAGGTTGTGGATGAATCAGATTTTCTTCTTGGACCCCCATGTGTCCCGCTTCCCATCCCCATGATTGCTGTGGTGGCAGCTCATGGGGCAGGTGGCTGTAGCTCCAGCTCAGTCTGGCACTGAGCTGCCAGTAGGGCCAGGTGCCTGCAGCTGGCCCACCGCTCCTGTAGTATGATATCCCCCCTGTTGATCTCAGCCTCAGTGTGTTAACAGAGCCTCATCCATCTACCAGGCAACATGGAATGTGGGCATAGCCACAATTCTTGTATCCCATTGGTCAGAAAGAATCATGAAATAATGGGGGTGTGGCCAGAATCCTGTGATGCAGGCAGAATGGGCAGAGTTAAGATGATAGTGGCTCCCCCAGCCCCTTTCCTAGGGAACTCTGTTCAATTCAGTTGGGCCAAGAGGGTGACCTGCTTGAGCCGGATGGCTGTACAGATTGTTGTGTATGTCCATTTGTTGCTAGTTTTGGACCTTGAACTCAGGATCTGGCACAGTCCCTGAGATGCTTTTGCTCAAGGATAGCCCTCTACCACTGGAGCCACACGGCTCTACTTCTGGCTTTGTTGGCATTGAAGTTGGACAGGGGTCTCAAGGACTTTCTGGTGTAGAGTGACCATGATCCTCCTATCACAGCCTTGTAAGTATCAAGGAGGAGCCACTGGTGCCTGCCTCATCATTGGTTTTGCTGATGTTCTTGGACACACCCTTGAGTTCCCTATCCTCAGGTTTAAGTGGTGGGAGCTGGAGCCCACATTTGGAATCCTGTTCCTGCCACTTCCAAATGCAGGAGATCCTAAGAAACTCATTCCTATCCATATAAATACCAATGGAATGTGATGTATGTTTTGATTGAATGGGCAGTTCTTGCATGATTCTAGGATAAAATTATACACGATTGTATTCTAGCATACTGATCAATTTTAATTAATACTTTATGAAGCATTTAAACAATCACATTCATTAAATGGAGGCAGAATGAAATACCGAAGAATTGGGCATCACATAGTATAGAGATGCCATTTTTTCTGCCCGGACTTTCTTTACTTAATTGCTATATAACATTTTCTGAATGTACTTTGGCATATGCAAGTAGGATATATTATACTTGATCTGGAAATCAATTATTCAAACTTTTTTTTTTATCAAAAATGCTTATAGCACAATAAAGAGGTAAATCCAAATTATGTATATTTGAAGACAATGCTTGGTTAGTCCTCTTCTCACATTACCCGTTCCCTTCTTGAGAATAATACACATTGTAAGGAAATGCTTAGAATGTTTTGGAGAAATAGGTTGACTTTAAACAAGAGTTACTCTATGTTGCATTTTGTTTACTTTATATCTAGAAAAGCTAAATTCTTACCTTGTCATTTTCCTTAGGCTTTATATTCAGGTTTAATCTCTGATGGGCAACAGATAAAGATATAAACATTTTTTAACAGTTGTTAAATTTAGGCTGAGGAATCTAGGTACAATTATGCTCATGCAGATAGGCCTCATCAGTCATGAGACCATGATACCAAAATGTTAACCAATGCTTATTGGTGTCATGCTTATGACATTTTGTGTATTATAAACAGTGGTGATTACTATTTATTTTGTAATCAACATCATTTCATGGGTTAGGAATTGATGTGAGACATTATATTCAGAACTATATTGAAGGAGGAATCCAAAATTAGTTACCAAGATATACACTTAACGCAATGTTTTTAAAATGCAAGCAAAAGAAATAATTTATGAAAAAGTCAACATTTACAATAAGTACAGAATCAGTATGATTGATATTTTCTTTTATCCCAGTTGCAATACTGCTTGCATGATGACTTTTCTGGTTATATGTTTAGTTAGGTCTTGATATTTAGTTGAAGTTCTGTTTTTTCATATATTCATTTGTCAGATCAAAGAGAAAATTAATTCCATGCCAGAGCCAACATCCATAATAATGTTACAGTTGTATCCTGCTACTTTGCCAAAGTTTCAAATGAGCATGAATATCTTGGGTCTTTTTTGGATCTAACTAAATATGTATGCAATTTTGTCAGTAGTAGAAAGATTTTTTGACCACCCTTTATTAAACTATTATTTTCCAGAAACAACTACTCTCTTTTCATGAGAGTAGTTGTTTTCAGGTCGTGGGGCCTGAACTCTGAGCCTGAGCACTGTCTCTCAGCTCTTCAGGTCAAGGCTAGTGCTCTACCACTTGGGCCACAGCACCACTTCCGGCTTCTTTATTTTTGCTTATGTGGTGCTGAGGAATCGAAACCAGGGCCTCATGCATGCAAGGCAAGCACTCTACCACTGAGCCACCATACCAGCCCTTTTCATGAGATTTTTAATGTCATTTATTTCCTTTAAATAACCCACATTCTGTCTGCTGCAAAGTGTAATTTGGAGTAGTTTAAAATTATGTACACTCAGGTACACTGCTCAGATTCTACTATTTGCCTATTTTGTTCTTGTTAAATCAGTAGGATGTAGGTTTCAATATGGATACTATTAGACTTATTCATTGCATTTCTGAATTTTTTAAGATGTCATGATTTTTGTTATTTTATTCTCTTAAATATATTCAGATCTCACTCCACTTACAGTCAGATTTCTTTTAAACAGTTTGATCCATTCAAGGGATTTGCTATATTAGGTTCATCTAGATGAATTTAATTACAAATGAACACAACTGTATTTCTGAGACACAGTTATCTTTATGGTTCTAGTCAAGGGTAACATGTATTTGAGGTTTTTGTGCTTAAAAATAACTGGGCACAACATGTTTTTGTTCCTGAGGGCATTCTAATTTGTTGGTTGTTTTTCCAGCTGTGGTGACTTCAACATATGTGTGCATTTTATTTCAATTGTTTTGTGTCTATATTTTGTTTCATATAACAGAAAGTACCAAAAAAATAAGTGATTTAGAACTTTTTGAAATAGAGTTTCTAAGGGAGACACTTGAAGTTTTGTGACATCTGGGACCGGATAGGTCTTGTTAGTGGAGGGGGTAGTAGAATAACAGAGACATTGACATGATTAGAATTCTTCCTCTTATTGCCTCACTATTTCATGTAGTAATACTTCAAAGTCTTTAGTGGAAAGAAAATAATTTTGTTTGTATGAACTCAGAATTTTTGCTTTAATTGGGACACACTACACATTTATAATTGATTTTAACTCTAAAACCTTCTTTCCTTCTTTTAAAATTACAGATGTGAATTTATAATGGTAAAATAGCATCTACTAATTTATATTAAATAATCCAACCTATTTTCGCTTCACACTATATGTAATATAGACTGTAATAATCATGAGTAATATAGTATGTAATAACTGACTTTGGGGTAAGTCAATTACAGTGGATTTTGTGAGATACTGAGTAATAGTAAAAATTATATTTGATTCTATTAAAAAGTTCACAGTTACATCTAAAAATAACTCATAGTTATAAACTAATGCTAAAAAGTAAGATTGCTTATTGGAAAAACCAGAAGTTTCAATAAGCTTGCTTTTTAAATATTGACTTGGATCTGGGCTTTGGTTGCTCATGCCTATAATCCTAATTACTCAGGAGTCTGAGATTGAGATAGTGGTTCAAAGCCAGCCTCAGCAGAAAAGTCTGTGAGACTCTTATCTCCAATATCCCACTTGAAAACTAGAAATGGCACTGTGGGTCAAATGGTACAGTGGTATAGATGAGCTGAAGAACTCATTGAAATCTGCAACCAGGCCCATAGTTCAAGCCCCACGACCACCAAAAAAAATTGACATGGATTTTACTTTATTATTTCATGATTTTTTTATTGTGAAAATACATATAGAGGGGTTAAAATTACATGAGCAAAGTAATGATTACATTTCTTATCAAACATTGTTTCCCCCTCCTTTGTTTCCCCTTACCATTCCTTCCCATCTTCCCCGCAAAGCAACCCAGGCACCAAAGTTCTAAAGTTCATTTTCCGACATAACTTGTTGTATATCTGATTGTTGCATGGGACCACCTGTATCCCTATTTAAACAACTTGTTTTTCCCTTCCCCTCCACAAATTATAACAACATCAAATACAGTGAAAACAAGGGTTATGTCATGGGGGAGGGACATACAAAGCAACAAAGAAATCATCTTATAAATATCATAAAAAAAACACTACCAAGAGAAAAAACATTTGAGTCCTTATCTTTGGTTCATTTCGCCCAACATAAACTTATCTGATCATTTCTGCTTGTCCAAGATAATGAGTACATTTCTTTTCAAGAATTGTAGCATCCTCCTTTGTTTCCCCTTCCCATCCCACCCTTCCCACGCCCCCCCAACCAGCGCTCCCACCCCACCAAAGTTGTAAAGTTCGTTTTCGACATAACGATTTATTCATCTCATTGTTGCAATAGGTCCACCTGAATACCTATTTAAACGATTTGTTTTTCCCTTCCCCTCCACAAATTATAACAACATCAAATACAGTGAAAGCAGAGGTTATACCATGGGGAGGGACATACAAAGCAACAAAGAAATAATCTTATAAATGTGTTAGAAACAATCACATGAAAGAAAAAAAAACATTTGAATACATATCTTAGGGTTCATTTCCCTAACATCAACTTATCTGACCTTTTCTGCTTGACTCAGACATATACTAGTTATTGCAAATAAGGGAAATCATGGGACCTAAGTTTCATTGGGCCTGGCTTACTTCACTTAATATAATTTTTTCCAAGACTTTCCATTCCCTAACAAATGGGGAAATGTCATTCTTTCTGATGGAGGCATAGAATTCCATTGTGTATATATACCACATTTTCTTCATCCATTCATCTACTGAGGGGCATCTGGGTTGGTTCCATATCTTAGCTAGGGTAAATAAGGCTGCAATAAACATAGTCATGCTGGTAGCTTTAGTGTGGTCTTGTTTGTGAACATTTGGGAAAATGCCCAAAAGTGGGATTCCTGCATCATAAGGGAGCTCTATGTGGAGTCTTTTGAGGAACCTCTTTACTACTTTCCAAAGTGGTTGAACAAGTTTACACTCCCACCAACAATGCAGTAAGGTTCCCTTCTGTCCACATCTGCTCCAGCATCTGTTGTTATTAAAGTTCTTGATTATAGCCATTCTAACTGGGGTGAGGTGGTATCTCAATGTGGTTTTGATTTGCATTACTTTTATGGCTAGAGAAGTTGAGCATATCTTCATGTGTCTAATGGCAATCCTTCTTTCCTCTTCAGAGAAATTTCTCTGTAAGTCTTTAGCCCACTTATTTATTGGGCATTTGTTTCTTTGAAAATTTGTTGTTGGGGAATTTAATTTTTTGAGTTCCAGTTATATTTTTGATATGAGACCCTTGTCTGTTGTATGGCTAGTGAAGATCTCCCAATCCGTGGGCTTTCTATTGATCTTGCTAGCTATGTCCTTTGCCATGCAGAAGCTCTGCAATTTCATGCAATCCCATTTGTCCAACCTTTCTTTTATGTGTTGTGTTTCTGGGTCTCTATTAAGAAAATTTCGGTCTGTGCCAAGAGACCTAGGGTTTCTCCTATTCCATCCTGTAAAGTTTTTAGAATGTCTGTTTGACTACGAGGACTTTGATCCATCTGGAGCAGGGTGATATATAAGGATCTAGCTTAGTTTTCTACAAGTAGTTAACCAATTTAGCCAGCACCATTTACTGAAGAGCCTGTCATCAAGTTTGTAATATAACAACGACATATACAATTTCAATTTCTTCTATGTCACTATGAGGATACTGTAATAACCAGTGGAGCCAGAATTATCTGTGGGAGCCATTAATCTTTGTAAATTCTTGGTCTGGCCCACCGGAGAGTGTGAGGAATGCCATCAAAGGTGAAGGTGTCAAGCCTCACTTGGTGAGCTGTCAAGAAGTGATTGAACATTGGGCAGTTTGGGAAGTGATGGTTGAAAACAGGCAGAAGACCCGTTGGAGTGAGGAGAGGTACAACCTATATATAAGTTGCATTTTCAGAGCATTGAAAGGGGATATAAAAATGAGAGCTACCTGGATGGAAGAAAGTGGTAAGACAGCAGGAAGGGAAAAACCTGAGAAGAGGGAAGCAGAAAAGTGGTCATTAGGGAAGAGTAGTGTAGGCCTGTGGAGACTGGAGAGGCCTGAAGAGAAGAAGGAAATGGTGGAAGGGAAAAAGAGAAAGACCAGAAAGGAATGACAGGTCTGTAGTGAAGGAGGGAGTAATGGAAAAGTTAAAAGCCTTGCCCATTGAGGTTTGGAGCTTTGGAGATCATAATTTTTTGGCTGGTGGTTTGCAGACCAATTAAGATAGGGCGGGGCTGCCATTGGAGGTCTGAGGTTTGGTGGTCAAGGCTGATCTTGGACCTGGTTATCCAGTCCAGGATAAGGTAATCACAGTCTCCTTTCTAGTGTAAATTGGATTATTATATTAAATGTAACTCAATGGTTTGTCTCCTTGCCTTAGAGGTAATAAGTATGCGAGTTCACAGAAAAGAACTTGAAGTCTCAAAGGCCGTGAATTTTTTAAGATGTGATGTGGCCATAATAGGTTTGTAAAAGCACAATGGGACAGTGAAATAACAATGCCAATACCACAATATCATCTCAAAATAATGCTTTGATACCCCAATTAGTTGTTGATACCATTCTCGTGATGAGGTCACAATAAGTTTGTGATGTCACAATAGGTTCATGATGTCAGAGTGGCATGGGATATCTCAAATGTCATTAATTGATAATGAATATATGAGTTCAAAAAGGGACTGTAATGTCTCCAAAGGCATGTTTTGTCACAAATGTGATGCCGTTCTAACAGCTTTGTGATGTCACAATGTGACACAATGGTCATGACATCTGGCAGTATGATGTCATAAGGGATTTCTGATATCACATGTCATACCAGAAATATGAGATTGAAAACAGATTATGAGCTCACAAAGGCCCTACTATATGACAATGGCAGCATGTCACAAAACTTACAAGGACAGGACTGGTTGTGAAGGCACAGCAGGTTAATAATATCACAATGGCAATGTGATGTCACAAAGGATTGTGATATCACATTGGTTATATGGTCAAATGGGTTTCTGAAACAGAGTGAATTCACAGAATAGGCCTTCACACTGTTAAGTCATAACAATGTCACTGTGATTTATAATGCTATGATGCCATTGTTTTTTAGTGATGTCACAATGAGCTGATGGTGTCATAATGACAATTTGATGTCACTGCTGATTTATGATGTTACAGTGGTTATGAGGTCACATTATGTTTCTGATATCAACACACATGTCAATTTTGAAATAGAATGAAAAAGCCGGGCGCCGGTGCCTATAAACCTAGCTACTCAGGAGGCTGAGATCTGAGGATCGCAGTTCAAAGCCAGCTCAGGCAGGAAAGTCTATGAGACTGTTATCTCCAATGAAAACCACTAGAAAACCAGAAGTGGCTCTGTGGCTCAAGCAATGGCGTGCTCACCTTGAACTGAAGAACAGGGACAGCACCCAAGCCCAGAGTTCAAGCCCCAGGACCGAAAAAAAAAGATTAAAAACAGGCATTCATAATCTTATTATAACATCACAATGGTAGTGTGATCTCATAATGCTATCTTGTCATTGTAGATTTGTGATGTCAAAAGTAGTTGATGATGCGATAATGACAATATTATGTCACAAAGGGTTTGTGATGTTACAATGGCATGTTTGATATCAATTGTCAGTTCACAATGAGGTTATAGTTACACAAAGGGACTGTGATATCACAAAGGCCTTGTGTTTTTTCAAAGATGCTAAGAGGTCCTAATAGGTTTGGGATGTCACAATGTGATAGTGATTGTCAAATGGCAATGAAAGCTCACAATGGGTTTGTGATGTCACATTGGTGATGAAATCAAATAATTTTGTGAAGTCACATCTCATAATCACATGTCGAATTTCAGTTGCTACTATTTCACAATGAGGATATGAGTTCACAGAAGAAGACTGAAGTATTAAAGGCTATGAATTTTCTAAAATGCTGTGAAGACACAGTAGGTTTTTGAAAACACAGTGGAACAGTGACATCACAATGGCAATGTCATGTTGCAATATGATGACTTCGTAATGTTTTGATATCACAATTGGTGATGCAACATTGGTGATGAGTTTACAAGAGGTGTGTCACAATGTCACAATGGGTTGGTGATATCAAAATGACACATGTGATCTCAATTGTCATTAAACCACAATGAGTATATGAGCTCACAAAGGAACTGTGATGTCTCCAAAGGCATGCGTTGTCACAAAAGTGATGAAGTCCTAACAGGTGTGTGTTGTCAGAATATGACAAAATGCTCATAACATCTATCAGTGTGATGTCACCATAATCAAGATGTCACATTGGATTCGGGTATCACATTTCATACCTGGATTGGGTATGAGAGGATTGGAATTTCACATTGGGTTAGTGATATCACTATCGAAATATGGAGTCATGCAGGGATTGTGCTACCACAATGGCTATTAGATCACAATGTGTTTCTACTATAATAGGTTTGTGCTGTCACAATTGGTTGGAAACGTCACAATGGCATGCCGGGTCTCAAATGTCATTAATTCGCAATGAAAATATGAGTTCACAAAGGGACTGTGTTGTCTAAAAAGTCATGTCATTGGCACAAATGTGATGAAGCCCTAACAAATTTGTGAGTTCACAATGTGACACCATGTTATTGATGTCTATCAATGTGATGTCACAATGTTCATGTCAGAGTCAATTTCTGATATCATATGTCATACCTGAAATACTATGAGTTTGAAAACAGATTATAAGCTTACTAAAGGCCTAAAATATCCTAATGGCAGCATATCACAAACGTTATGACTAAAAACTCATGGTCTTTGGAGCTTTTCTTTCTTTGAAATTGTTTCCTCATTGTGAACTAGTAGAAATTGAAATTGGACATGTCATTGTGATATTACAAACTCATAATGACATCACAAACTCATTGTGACCTTATCACCACTGTGACATCACAAAACCATTGTGACATCACATTGCTGTTGTGCCTTCACAATCACATTGTGACATCACAAAGCTATTGTGAACTCTTGAGATGTACAAGTTGTTATGTCGAAAACGAACTTTACAACTTTCATTGGGAGGGGAGAGGGGGAGCGGGGAGGATTGGGTGGGGGGCAGGTGGAGGAAGGGAAGGGATGGGAAGGGTAAACAAAGGAGGAGACTACAATGTTTGATAAGAAATGTACTCATTATCTTGCCCATGTAATTGTAACCCCTCTGTACGGTATTTTCACACACACACAAAAAAACATGAAAAACAAAAAAACAACACATGACCTCTGTGGCATCACAGACCCTTTATGTACTCATATCTTCATAGTGAACTAATGAAAATTGTTATCACACATAGCATTTTATCATCACAAATACTTTGTGCAATAATTATGACTGTGAAATCACATTGTCATCATGACACCACCATTTATTGTGACATCAGCAAACCCCAATGACACCATGCCATATTTTTCTTTTTTTTCTTCTGTGAGTTTTTTTTATTGTAAATACAGTGTACAGAAGATTACAGTTACATGAGCAAGGTAATGAGTACATATACTATCATCATTGCTGCCTTGACATCACATTGTCATTTTCATGTCATAGACCCATTTTGAATGCCTATCTTTGATTTCATTCTATCTGAAATGTGCCATCTGCATTGATATCAGGAAACCATTGTGAACTCATAACCTTTGTGACATCTAAATCTCTTTGTCACAGCACATTGCCTTTGTTATATCACTAACCCAATGTGACATCAAATACCTCTCCTGTTCTCATAATTTTGTGACATGCCATTGTGATATCTTAGGTCCTTTGTGAGTTGAAAATCTGTGTTTGACCTCGTATTTCAGATATGACATGAGATATCTAAAATCCTGTGTAACATCATGATATCACACCACTGGACATCATAACCATTACATCACTTTGTGACATCTCAGACCTGTTAGTTCTTCACCTTTTTGACTACATATGCTTTGCTGACATCAGAATCCCTTCCCAAACTCATATACTCATGGTGTGTTAATGACAATTGAGATCCCACATGCCATTGTGCCATCACCAACCCCTTGGGACATCTCAAATCTATTGCAACCTCCTCATCAGTATTGCATCACCAATTGTGACGTCAAAACATTCTTATAACAGTATGGTGAGATATCACATTGTCATTGTGAAATCACTGTCCCATTGGGTTTTCACATAGTATGACCTCATACTATGGAGCTTCTTCTATCACCTGGTATCCTCATATTGAATTATGAGTCATTGAAATTTGATATATCATTCTGATATTACAAACAAACTGTGACATCACAAAATCATTGTGACCTCATCACCACTGTGACATGAAAAACCCAATGGGATATCTCATTTCCATTGTGACATTATGGATCACATTGGGCCATCCCAAACTTATTATGACTTCTTACCACCTTTGAAAACACACATGGCCTCTGTGACATCACAGAACCTTTTTCTATACATATCCTCATGAGGAACTAATGAAAACTGACATCAGATATACCATTGAAACATAACAAATCCTTTCTGACATAATCATAATTGTGACATCATGTTGCTATTATGACACCATCAGCTCATTTTGACATGTAAAACTACAATGACATCATAGCATTGTAGCATCACATTGTCATTCTAATGTCATAGACACGTTGTGTTTGCCTATTATGTTATTTGATTCTATTTCTAATGTGGCATGTTGGTTGATACCAGAAATCCATTGTGAGTTCATGACCATTGTGATATCACGGTGCCTTACTAGCATCACATTGCGAGTGTGATGTCACATTGCCAAATGGATGTCAAAAAGGGATTTTGATGTGACAATGGTTATGACATCACAATGAGTTTCTGATATTAACCCACATGCCACATTTCAAATACAATGAAATCACAGATTTGGCATTCATAATGTGACAATGATGTCACAATGACAATGGCAAATGCTATACTGTCATTATCATTTTGTGATGTCACCATAAGCTAAAGATGTCATAACAACACTATAATGTCACACTGGTTATGATGTCACACAGGGTTTATTATCTTACAATGGTTATGAGGTCACAATGTGTTTCTGATATCAACTGATATGCCACATTTGAAATAGAATGAAATCACAAGATATACATTCACAATGTGTCTATGACAGCAAAATGTCAATGCAATGTCATAATGCTATGATGTCACTGTAGCTTGGTGATGTCACAATGAGCTGATGGTGTCATAATGTCAGTCTGATGTCACACTGGTGATGATGTCACAAAGGGTTTATGATGTCACAATGGCATGTCAGATCTTAATTGCCATTAGTTTATAGTGAGGATATGAGAATGAAGTCACAATGACATATACAAATGAACTGTGATGAAACAAAGGCCATGTTTTTTGTCAAAAGTGCTAGGGTTCTTAACAGGTTCTGGTTGTCAAAGTGTTAATGATATAAAAATGGGTTAGTGATGTCAAAACTAGTTTGCAATATCACATCTTATTTCTATTTTCAATTGCTACAAGTTCACAATGATACAAGTTCACAGAAGGAGCTTGATGTCTCAAAGACCATAATTTTCTAAGATGTGATGAGATCATAATAGGTTTGTGAAAGCATGAGGGTTCAGTAATATCACAACTGCAATATGATGTCAAATTATAATGTCATAAGAGTGTTGTTATGTCACAATTAGTTGGTGATGCCATAATAGTGATGAGTTCAAAATAGTTTTGTGATGTCACAGTAGTTTGGTGATGTGACAATGGCATTCCAGACCTCAATTTTCATTAACTCATAATGAGTATATGAGTTTAGAATGGGATTGTGAGGATTCCAAAGTCATTTGTTGGCACAAATGTGATGAAGTCAGAACAGATTTGTGATGTGACAATGTGACACAATGGTCATTACATCTAGCAGTGTGATGTCACAATATTCATAATATCACAGTATATTTCTAATATTTAATGTCATACCTGAAATAATATGAGATCGAAAATAGATTGAGCTCTCAATGGGCCTAACACAGTGGCAACATGTCACAAAACTTACAAGGACAGAACATGTTTGAGTTGTCACAGTTGTTTAGAGATATCACAATGGCAATGTTATATCATAAAGGTATTGTCATGTCACTATGGTTATGAAGTCAAAATGTGTTTTTGATATGAACTCACATTTGAAATACAACAAAATCACATAATAGGCCTTCATAATGTATATATGTTGTCACAATGACAATGTGGTGTCATAGTGGTATGATGTCATTGCAGATTTGTGATGTCACAATGACCTGATATTGTCAAAATGACAATGTGATGTCACACCAATGATTATATTGTAAATGCGTTGTGATATTACAATGGCATATCTGATCTCAATTGGTATTTCACAATGAGGATACGGATACACAGAGGGACTGTGATGTCACAAAGGCCATGTGTTTTTTCAAAGGTGCGAAAGATGTCATAATGGGTTTGGGAGGTATCAAGGTGATTGTAATGTCACAATAGCAATGTGATATCACCATGGCTTTGTGATGTCACATTGGTGATGAGGTCACAATGGACAGGACAGGTTTGTGATTTCAGAACAGGCTAATGATATCACAATGGCACTGTGATGTCACAAAGGAATTTTCATGTCACAATGGCTTTGAGTTCACAATAGATTTCTGATATCCAGCAATATTGTTAGCTTGTAATAGAATGAAATCACAGAATAGGAATTCACATATGTCTCTAATGTCACTATGACATATAATGCCATAATATTATGATATTTAAGTTTAGTGATGTCAAAATGGCATGTCTAATCTTATTGGTAATTAAATTACCATGAGGATCCCAAAAGTTGCTATGTGCTGAGTCCTTCAAAAGGCACATTGTGCTAAATCCATTACACAGAGTTCTTAGTGCTTTTTTTTTTAAGTGTGCTGTGTGCTGTCATCCCAAAAGATTCAATGTTCTGAGTCCTTGAGAGGACAATCACACAACACACACACACACACACACACACACACACACACACACATACACACACAAACTCGGAGCATTATCTTGCACCTGCTTGGTGTGTGGTGTGGATGGAGAAGAGTCTCCCCAAGTGATTGGGCTGAGGGGATCTTCAATTCCCCAAGGCAGCTGCTGGGGTTGGGGGGAAGCCCTGAGCTGAGGTGAGGCTGCTTCTGCCATGGCGTGGTAGTCTTAGGGCAGAGTCAGGGCAGCACAAAGCCAGGGGCGGGGACATGGCCAAGGTGGGGAGGGAGTGTGACTGAGGGGAGGACAGGGTGTGGCTGAAAGGGCACATAGTTGCTGCAGCCAGGGGCACATGGGAGCTGGCATACTTGTGCAGCAGGGGCTGGGCAGCCTGCATGAAAAGTGGGGGCAGAGAGCGAGCAGAGAAGAGCAGGCACATGCACCAGGGGTGTCAGCATCCATGACTGGCCTCCGCTGCTGTATGAGCACAGGTCTGGGCCAGGAGCACAGAGGACACAAAACCAGCACAGCAGGCACATCCCTCTCAGCCACAGGGAGGCTCAGAGGCCAGGTAGGCCCTGAGTCCAAGGCCCCTGCACCAGGAGCTCAGCTGTGGAGGGGGCGAGCTCAGCCCTGCCACCTGCCCACCCTTGCCCCGGCCCCTTCTCCTGCCCTCCCCGTGGCACCTTGTTTGAAACAGGTTGCTGCCAGCTTGGACCCATGGTGCCTCTTGGAGTCATCCAGAGATGGTGCATCCCTGGCCTCCTTGCGGCCCTGACCCGGTCCTGGTCCCCAGTGGAA
Source organism: Dipodomys merriami (assembly GCF_024711535.1). Lineage (NCBI taxonomy): Eukaryota > Metazoa > Chordata > Mammalia > Rodentia > Heteromyidae > Dipodomys > Dipodomys merriami. The sequence continues at coordinate 473,106 of NW_027203605.1, read as the reverse complement.
GCCCCTCGGGTCTGCACCTCATGACCTCCCCCTACCCCACACCCCCCACGGACCCAGACCCAGACCCGTGACTCCTGCTTCCCCTCTTGTGTCCCAAACACACCTCCCCAGCACCAGGCAGGCCAGCCCTGACTGCCACAAATGCACCCCAGGAGTGGGGATTGGGGGAGTGGATGTTGATCCGGGAATCCCATCCCCATCCCTAGTGGCCAGTGTCCCAGGAAAAAGGCAGATGCAGGGATGGGTGAGCCGCTGGCCTAGAGCAGGGGGAGCCACAGAGCCATGCATCTTCACCCTTTCTCTCCCTGGGGGAACTCGGTGGCTTTAGTCAGAGGTGGGGAGCAGCACCTCCACACCTGCCTTCTTGGGAGTTTTCCTTTTTTCTGGTGGTGGGGTGGTGTTAGATGCAGAAGATAACCCCTCCTTTTGTGTGAGCCCTTGTCTTTTGTGCTCGGTCACCCTTTCCCCTGAGGAGGGTCCCAGAAGAGCCCACTAGGGAGATGAGGGCACTAGGGATCAAATAGAAGGTGAATGTCTGGGAAGAACATGCCCCTCCAACACAGATACACCCTGCTGGTCCCCCTCACTCCAGCTGTCAACAGCACTCACAGGGTGATCACATTTCCCAGCTCTGCCACCATCTGCTGGTGCTCCAGGCCCATCTGGTTTCCTCATCCTCCCCAAGAATCCACCAAGTCACCCAGAAGCATCTAGGCTGGAGTAGGAAGTTCATCCATGTATGTAGCCTTTAGGACCTCACCCATTTCCCCAACACTGCCCCCACCCCGGGTCAGACACTTCTCTGAGGGCACCATGACTTCCTGCTTGTTTTCAGTCCAGGCTCAGAAGAGCCACCTGTCTCAGGACTCCTTCACCCAGAGTCCTGACCTAGGGTTTTGGTGAATGGGGAGTCAAGGCTGGTTATTCCCAAGGGAAAGTGTCTGGTCCTGGAGAAAGGGAGAGGCAGGTGTTTCAGCATTATTAGAGCAGTGCTTCCTTGGGTCGAGCCCCTGGTTCTGACAAGGGAACTCCCGTGCTCCAGCTTGTAGATTGTCCCAGATGAAGAACCAACAAACTCAGGAGGGGCACTACTCTGAGTCTGTGTGTGTGTGCGTGCATGAAAGAGAGACAGACAGAGAGACAGACAGACAGACAGACAGAGAGAGAGAGAGAGAGAGAGAGAGAGAGAGAGAGAGAGAGAGAGAGAGAGACAGAGAGACAGAGAGACAGAGAGACAGAGAGACAGAGAGAGACAGAGAGAGACAGAGAGAGACAGAGAGAGAGAGAGAGAGAGAGAGAGAGAGAGAGAGAGAGAGAGAGATTGACTGTGCTCAGGTGAGTGATCAGTTGGCAAATTGCAGGTGCTGCATGGATGAGTCTACAGTCACTGTTCTTGATTTGTGTGTGTGTGTGTGTGTGTGTGTATTTGTTGTTCTTTTTTCAGCAATGCCAAGTATGAGACCAGCCATAATTTTTGTTTTCACCTTCACTGTTTCATGGCTCCTTTGGGGAAGATTTCAATAGATGTTCCTTTCCACCTCTCTCTTCCCCCTTTCCTATAGCCCACAGTAGCTGCTGGGCATGTGTGGGTCTCCCTTAGGAGGCCTGTGTGAACCACAGACCAAAGTGGACACCTTCTGTCTTAAGCCTGAAGGCTTGTGAGACGAGTGTGACCACAGCCGCACTTTTCCAGCCAGACAGTCTGTTCTCATTTGTGTAGTTGGAGCTAATTCAAGGGTTGGGAATGTGTCTGCCAAATGTAATTAGGGAACAAGATGGAGGGGGGGGAGTAGGGCAGGGGCTGTGAAGCTAGGAGGGTCTGGGAAGTGGTGAAAGGTGTGACATTGCAGATGGTTCATCACTACCAAGGATCAGAGGGCAACCTTACCCAGGGCATTGATGGTGTCCATGGGCATCTGGGCAGGGGGCTCTGGGCTCCCACTGGTGGCGTGGATTCCCTCCCTGGGGAGTGCACTGGTGGGAAGTCCTCCCTGGAATCCTGCAGACTCTAATCTATGTCCTGCCTGTGCTGTTTCCTGCTGGGCAGTGGTAGGCAAGTGCATTCCCCCTGTTGGAGCCTGCTCGGTATCAGGGCATGGCAGTTAGCTAGGGCTTGCTGAATGCCAGTTTCTGTAACCTGCTGTAAGCTGTCTGGAAAGAAAAGGGGACAGCTAACTTTGGAACCCTTTAAGTTTGATTGGGACAACTGAAATGACACCTTTTCCAGGGTTTTTTCTTGAAGCTGGCAATTTCCACTAACGCCTGGGATTATGGCTCAAATTAGATGAACCATTTCAGCCTACAATCAATGACATTCAAAGTATCACAAGCAGAATTCCCAAGCCAGATGGTCTCCTGCTATGAATGTCGTGTCTTGATTGCTTTTATGAGGCAGCTGTTGATTCTCCTCTGACTCTCTCTAGTGTGACCACCACAGTTGAGTGAAGGGTTAAAGTACTTGAGGCAGTGCCCATTTGTTGCTTGTTTCAGAGCAGAGCAACACATGGTGCTAAACCTCCTGGTTTTGTGCCTTCATAAGACCTGTAAACCCTTAGCTCGGGGCTCTCCTCCTGGGCTCTGCTGTGTCAGAGTGTAGGACGAGGCCCGAGCTGCAGCCAGTTTAAATAAAATATCTGTAGAGTCTGATTCTTGGTGGTCTTCTTGGTGGGGTCCTGAGACCTAGACATAACATTGAGGATGTCATGGGGAGCAGAGATTGTGACCTCACCATCCCTAGCCTGCCAGCTATGAGTAGAGAGGATTCTCAGCACCTGCACTGGACTCTGGGAGATTCATATACCCAAGATGCCTCGAGGATCCTTTCTCTGCAACATGAAACTTGGGGGCCAGATGTGGTGGTCCATCCTGGCTGGCCCCAGGGGTAGGAGAGTAGGCCCCTTGAGCCTGGCCTTCAGCTCATGGCAACCTCATTTACTCCTGAGTGGGGAATTGAGTGCCACAGAGCAGTCAGCCGCTGGCCAGAGATCTTTGAGAAGATAGGCATCCCAGAGGCCCCAGAATCCAGTGAGCACACAGTGGATCATGTCTTCAGAGCCAAAACAATTAAGCTCAGTTGCACAAGGAGGGTGGGAAGAGGGAGAAGGGAGAACTGTGGGAGAGCTAAATCAGGCTTTGCCCCATCCACCAAGATGCTTACCTGAATGGGATGGGACTTTTCTGTAGTATTTTTGTAGACAGATGCTCATTTATTTTTCCACAAAGAGTTACAGTGTGTGCCAGGCTCTGGAGGGGTCATAGACAATGAGAATTTCCAGTGCTGGTTCCACAGCACATGGAGAAACCTTGGTTTGAGCTGGATGCCAGTGCTTCATGCCTGTCATCCTGGCTACATAGGAGGCTGTGATGGGAGGATGGATGCTTGAGGCCCAAGCAGGAAAGCCTGTAAAACTCTTATCTCCAACTAACTACCAAAAAGAAAACACCAGAAGTGGATGTGTGGCTCAAGCCATAGTCTGTTGGCCTTGAGTAAAAAGGCTCAGGGACAGCACCTAGGCTCCGAGTTCAAGGTCCAGGAGTGAGAGAAAGGAAGGAAAGAGAGAAAGAGGAGGGAAGTCCAGATGGAGAAAAAGAGGAAAGGAAGGAAGAAGGGAGAACATGTGAGACTTGGTTTGGAGTCCCTGGAACATGGGAGCCAACCATTCACAATCAATGTGGGGACAATTTCAGAGCCTAAAGCCAGTATGTAGGACCAAGCTACTGACACCTCAGCAACTTTCTGATATCCAGGAGCTGTTTGGTAGCCGACTGCAGAGGGAAGTAGCCTCAGGTAGACACTAGGACTCAGGGCGGGTCACCAGGTTTCAATCATTCCTGGTGCCAATGAGTTTATTTTCTGGTCAGATAAGAACAAGCTGTCCAAGGGCTAGGGAGGTATTGTTGTGAGGGAGTGTCGGGGGGGGGGGCAAGGAATAAGCAGGAAGATGAAGAGGGAAGAGAGTGTCAGGACATTGTAACCATGACTTCGCCTGACAACCTAGACCAAAAGTGATAGAGCCTTTGACCCAGCCACACTGCTATTAAGAGTCCTGGCACATTGCGTCACCATTGACCACCTGGCTATCATCCATTGCAGGATGCCTGTGCAGTACATCCTTGGAGCCTGGGACTTTCCAGGGCTCAATCTGAATTTGACACCTCCCCCCTCCCCCGTTCTTTCCTCCACCGGAGACAAAAGTAAGTTGGCCACTAGCACAGGACAGCCAGGGAATGAGGATGGGAGTAAGGACCCTTGTTGCCCCAGACTTCCTCTAGGGGGCACGAGGACCCCGTGATTGCCATTCTCAGAGGCAGAGATGGTTCTCTTTGCAGGCTCAGCCTTTAGTCTAGATGCAGATCTGGGATTCAGAGAGGGCAGACTGAAGGTGGGGCAGGTTTGGATAGAGGCTGGTGGGAAAACCAGAGGCACTGGTCTCTGAGCAGGGTTGTTTCTTTGAGGATACTCACAAACCAGGAACATTCCTGGGATAGATCAGCCCTTTTCTCCTTCCTGAGAGAGAGGGACCTGGAGCCCTTGAGTCTGTGTCCCTTGACCGAGAAATCCTTTCATTCCCACATCCTGTGGTTGGATAACTAGACCTCACCTCCCTACCCACTGTAGAGGCAGGACAGTGAGAGATCTTGAGTCTTTGATAAGGTCAGGAGATCCTGAATATGCGATTGTACTTGAACATCCTGACGGTGCATGGTAAGTTCCATCTAAGATTACCATGATGTAGGACATAGAATCTAGAGAATCAGATCAGGATGGGGTATGTTCTGGGAGTCTTGAGTATTATGTGTGAGCTTTCAGCTCCCGTATGCCCACCTGCTTCCCTTTCTTGGGTGGGTCTTTGCTAGAAAAAGCTTGAAATTAGGGAGTGGGTCCTATCCCTTGTCATTTATACTCAAAGCTAGCACTCTACCATTTAAGCCACAACTCCACTTCCAACTTGTTTGGGTGTTTATAATTGGAGATAAAGAGTTCTCATGGACTTTGTTGCCAAGGGTGGCATCCAACTGCAGTCCTCAGATCTGAGTCTCCTGAGGGGATAGGATGACAGGCATGGAAAAGTATCTTTGGCCAGGTGGCACTAGCTCATGACTGTCATCCTAGGTACTCAGCAGGTGAGATCTGAGGATCAGGGGTCAAAGCCAGCCTGCGCAGGAAAAACCCTGAAGCTCTTATCTCCAATGAACTGCCAGAAAAGCAGAAGTGGTGTTGTGTTGTGGCTTAAGTAGTAGAGTGCTTGCCTTGAGCTGAAATGCTCAGGGACAGCACCCAGGCCTAGGGTTCAAGCCCCACAACTGAAAAAAGAAAGAAAGTAAAACATATTTGCCTGCAAAGGATGGTCCAGGTGTGCAAGGGATGAAAAAGGGGGTGCTGTGGTTTGGAGACCGGGTGCTCACCCCACTGTACAGACATTTCTAAGAACTCCCCAAGTTTACCCCAGCTTGAAGCCACAGCTTCAAGCTGACATGGCTTGTGGCAGGCAGTGAGTGGGTGAATGGGTGCAGGGCTGGGATTGCTGTGTCTGTTTTTTCTCCAGTAAAGGATGGATTTGGATTCTTGTTGACAAAGTCTGAAGTGAAGGTTGCAAGGAGTTTGTGGCCTTATGAGATGGTTTTCCTCTGTGTATATAAGGTGGCTGAAACCGGAAGTCGCCAGTCGCTCACAACTGTCATCCTACCTACTCAGAAGACTGAGATGTGAAGACCATGGTTCAGAGCCAGCTTGGGCAGAAAAGTCTGTGAGACTTGATATCCAATGGACCACCAGAAAACAGGAAGTGGTGCTGTGGCTTAAGTGGGAGAGTGCTCACCTTCAGCTGAAAAGCTGAGGGACAGTGACCTGGCCCAGAGTTCAAACCCCATGAGCAACAACAAAAAAAGAGGTGGCTAAGTTTTCTGCATAGCAGTGTGTACGGTGTGAAATGCCATGCTGGTCTATGAGACATTCCAGATGTGTGAGAGGCTCAATGTTTTGTCTACAGTGGGTCTGAGGTCGGTAGTGCCACCTTCTTGTGGGTGGGATGTGATCCTAATGGAATGAGTTCATGGTTCTGTTCTCAGGGACTGCTGAAGCCTTGAGCTGTCCCTGTGTGTGTGTGTGTGTGTGTGTGTGTGTGTGTGTGTGTGTGTGTGAGTGAGTCGGTGAGTCTGTGTCTGTGTCTGTGTGTCTGTGTGTCTGTGTGGGTCTGTGTCTGTGTCTGTGTCTGTGTCTGTGTGTCTGTGTGTCTGTGTGGGTCTGTGTCTGTGTCTGTGTCTGTGTGTGTTTGTAGGTAGAAGAACTGGGCCTTGAACTCAGGGCATAGGTATTGTTCCTGACCTTCTCAGCTCAAAGTTAGTGCTGTGACACTTAAGCCACAGGTCCATCTCTATCTATTTGGTAGTTCACTGAGGATAAGAGACTCAGAGCCTTTCCTGCATCGGCTGGATTTGAACTGTGATCCTCAGACCACAGCCTCCTGAGTAGGTAGGATGACAGACATGAACCACCTGTGCCACTGTGCCAGATTTGTGTGTTTGTGTGTGTGTGTGTGTGTGTGTGTGTGTGTGTGTGTGTGTGTGTGTAGAAGTGGGTTGTAACAAGGAGCGCTGGACCCTTTAGTAAATTCTAACTGTTATCTTTGGGTGGGTGCATGGATATTGTGTCTTAGGTTTGGGGGCCTGGAAGGATGAAAAGCTTATATTATAAGACCAAGGGATCTGTGTTCCCTGGAGCTGTCTACTCCCTTGTCCCTGGATGGTGGCAGAGGGAGCTTGGGAGGACCTGGGGGTGGGGCCCACAGGGGGTGGCTCCCCAGAGGGACAGAGAGCATGGCCAGCACTTAGTCAGGATGCCAGCTCTGTTATTATGGAGCATACTGGATGGGTCAAACTCTGGGTCTTCTCATCATGAGGTCCGATGGGTGAGGCCAACCCTATTTTAAATCTTGACCTATGATCTTCAGATCTCAGCCTCCTGAGTAGCTAGGATTATAGGCATGAGCTTCTGGCACCTGGCCTCTGATTCTTTTTGGTATATTAAGGTTTGAACTCAAGGCCTTAGGCTTGCCAGTCAGGTATTCTTCCATGAAAGCCAAGCCTTTCTGTCTTGGGCATTTCTAAGATAGAGACTAAATATATGCTCAAGCTGGGCTGGATCACGATCCTCCTGTGACAGGTGTTGGCCACCATGACTGGTTCTCTGTATTGGGATGCTAGACAGGTAGCACCACGTTTAGTTATCAGTTTAGATGGATTGTCACAAACTCTTAGTCCACAGCAGCTAATTCTTGACCACAGTTGAAGCTCTGGGCCTTACCATTGGACCTCAGTATCCTCCTGGGACAGTTGTGAGGAAACAAGGGATCAATATAGGGGGATCACTGGGGCAGGGGCAGGCATAGAAGGAACAGTTGCCAGATATGGTTCTTGGAAATTCTGTGAGCATATGACAGGAAGGTACCCTGCAAGGGCTCAGATGGGGCCTGTTATTTATCATGCAACAGATATGGGATTATGAAACAAAACATGGCTCTCTTTCATCCTTACCCTATCCCCATGTGGAAGGGGATCCTTCACTGTGTTCAGTTTTGCAGCTGGGGAAAATGAGGCACGAAGAAGCTGGGTGACCTATTCATGAACCCCAGTTTACAGGAAGCTCAGCCTGACTTCTCTGCCATGCTCCCTATGACAATGGCTGCTATTCAGTCCACTTATTGTGGTGGATAATCCACTTCTTGTCAGTCCTGAGGCTTGAACTCTGGGCCTGGGTGCTGTCCCCAAGCTCCTCAGTTCAAGGCAGGTGCTCTACCACTTGAGCCCTCAGCACCACTTCTGGATTTCTGGTAGTTCTTTGGAGATAAGAGTCTCACATAACATTTCTGCCTGCGTTGGCTAAAATCCATGATCCTCATATGTCAGCTTCCTGTATAGCATTATGCCTGTGCCACTGGCATCAGGCATAAGTCCAATTTTGATTTTCTTTCTTTCTTTCTTTCTTTCTTTCTTTCTTTCTTTCTTTCTTTCTTTCTTTCTTTCTTTCTTTCTTTCTTTCTTCCTTTCTTTCTTTCTTTCTTTCTTTCTTCCTTTCTTTCTTCCTTTCTTTCTTTCTTTTCTTTTCTTTCTTTCTTTCTTTCTTTCTTTCTTTCTTTCTTTCTTTCTTTCTTTCTTTCTCTTTCTTTCTTTCTTTCTTTCTTTCTTTCTTTCTTTCTTTCTTTCTTTCTTTCTTTCTTTCTTTCTTTCTTTCTTTCTCTTTCTTTCTTTCTTTCTTTCTTTCTTTCTTTCTTTCTTTCTTTCTTTCTTTCTTTCTTTCTTTCTTTCTTTCTTTCTTTCTTTTCTCTTTCTCTCTCCCTCTCCGTCTCTGTCTCTGTCTGTCTGTCTCTGTCTCTGTCTCTGTCTGTCTCTGTCTGTCTGTCTGTCTATCTGTCTGTCTGTCTGTCTGTCTGTCTGTCTCTCTCTCTCTCTCTCTCTCTCTCCCCCCCCCTCTCTTTCAGAAACTGGTTGAATGTGTCCTGGAGCAGGTGGCTCAGCGTCTCCATGTGTGTGGGACCCATGGTAACCCTCTCATTCTGGAGGTGGGCTGTGGGTCAGGAGCTGTCTTGCTCAGCCTGTTGAAATAGCTCCCTGAGGTCAGCCACTCTGTGCCCGGGCTAGAACGTGACGGTTATTCATTGTCCATCCATCCTCTGAATACTTCCCCACTACCCTCTGCTAAGTCAGTTAAAGGAAAGTGGATGAGGAGGCATTGTGTTGTCCAACAGCCTTGCATGATCCTGGGCCTCTGATCCTCACTGCCATCTATCTGGCCAGACCCCGGTTATAAGAAAATGAATTCACTCTATGTCTACTTCGCTTTGCTGGGGTGTGTCATTTCAGGTAGGGGGGCGGGGTACAGAGGAAAGACTCCAGACCTGGCAGCTCTTGTGGTACGGTACCTTTGTTCTTGTGACAGAGCCGCCAAGTTATTGCTGTGGATAAGGACGTAGCTGCCATCAAACTGATCAGATACAATGCTCAAAGGTAAGTAGGCAGGCTGTTGAAGTATCAAACCCACTCATGATTACTTCCCACTCACAATAAGGGGGGGTGCAGTGCAGGTGGCCGGCACTGGCCCTAGAGGAATATAAATGGATGGTGGCGTTCAGGTGCTGGTGGCTCCCATCCATCATCCTGGCTATTTGGGAGGCTGAGGTCTGATGGTCATGACTAAGAGCCAGCACAGGCAGCAAAGTCTGTGATATTCTTATCTCCCCAAAACCACTTCCCCCCACCAGAAAAAAAGCCAGATGTGGTGCTGTGGCTCAAGTGGTAGTGCCTCAGCCTTGAATGAAAGAAGCTCAGGGACGACACCGAGGCCCTGAATCCAAGTCCTAGGGCTCAGAAAAAAATGATAAAATAAATGAATAGTGGGCACCTGTTATCTTACTACTAAAAAAATGGATTCAGTCTTCTCTTTGGTACTTGTAGCCAAAAGTAAGGGGCTTCTTTGATGCTCCTCTAAACCTCCCTTTCTCTCCATTAGCTCTCTAGGCTTCAGTTTCAGGATAGAATTCAGATCATCCCACTCAATGTGACCTTATAATACCCTCTCCTACCCACTTTCCTTGGGGTGGGGATTCTGGATGTACTCACCACTGGGAAGATGAGGCACTGCAGAGATGGGGGTAGGTATCCCCGAAACTCACACACACATGCACACACACACACACATACATACACACACACACACACTCACCTAGGCCAACTCAGACTAGCCTTTTCCAAAGGCAAATTATCTCCTTGTATTAACTGACCTAACAGAGGAACTTGATCCCTTGTAAATGACTATTTTAACTACGGCTTGCTTGTTGGCATGAAATAAACAAAGAAAGGGTCTGGGGCCCATCACCTCTGGCTCAGGTACACGTCTGACACCCTGGCTACTTAGGAGGCAAATATCTGAGGATCAAAGATCAAAGCCAGCCATAAGCCGGAAAGCTGGTGAGAATCTACTCTCCATGGAACCACCAAAAAGTTAGAAGTGGAGCTGTGGCTCAATTTGTGGAGCACTGCCTTGAGCATGAAAACTCAGAGAGACCACTCCCAGAACATGAGTTCAAGTCCACACAGAAAAATGGCCCCATCTTTTTGCCCACAGACTGCCTGGGCCTTGAGTGCCTTCTCACAGAGTGTGATACAACACTGGTCCTAGGTAGTGTATCAGAGCCTTCAGAAATTGGGTGGTGGAAGCCAGGCCTACTCCTTCTTGTGCTCTAAACCCACACCAGCTGGAAGGCAGAGCGTGACAAGGCAGGCAGCCTGCAGAGCAAAGAAGATCTTGCTCTGTCAGGGTGATTGGAGCAGGCTTTTTAGAGGCAGCACTTGAAAGGGGGTTTTTCTTAACAAAGAGGATCTGACAGGAAGCACAGAGAGCAAAGATGCTGTAGATAAATTACAACATAGTTGAGCATGTTTATTTACAGCCAGGGCTGCTGGTGAGAAACTCAGTATTGATGTGAAAGACTATCCCGAGACAGGCCCGAGGGTTCACAGAGAGCTATCCAGGGTTGGGATTGTGTCTTAGCAGTAGTGGGCTTGCCTAGCACATAGGAAACCCTGGGTTCAATTCCTAGGTCCTGCATACACAGAAAAAGCCAGAAGCAGCACAATGCCTCAGGTGGAAGAGTGCTTGCCTCAGAAGAAGCTCCTAGACAGTGCCCAGGCCCTGAGGTCAAGCTCCAGGACTGTGAAAATAAAATAGCACTCAGATGGACCTTGGTGACAGGTGGTTGGCTATGCCCTGTAGCTCTTAGTAAATCCATCCATGCTTAGTGTCTCCTTCTTTGACAGAGGAGAGCTGGATATTCCTTCTGCCCTGGACACCTCTGGAGGTGGTTATCAGCAACCCTCCCAACATCTTCCACCGGGGAAATGGCCCCAGAAATCCTCAGGTACAAGTTGGATGGGATTGGGGGGATACAGGGCAAACCCCAGAAGTCCTAGTGGGTCTGACCTGTCCCAGAGGACCAGTCCATCCAGAGGAGGCAGATGGGAGCTTAGAGAAGGGTAGAGATGTGGAGGGAGCTCTTTAATGCCCATGGCCCTAACCAAATTCCAAGCCTTTCTTTGCTTTCTGTGGGGGAGATAGAGGAGTGTCTAGGTGGTAGTGTATAGAGGAGGACTACATGGAAATTCTAAAGACTGAGACACAGTAAGCCTTGTGCTGGTGGCTCACACCAGTTATCCTGGCTACTTGGGAGGCTGAGATTCAGAGGATCTCATTTCCCAGCCCAGGCAGGAAAGTGCCAAGGACCGGCTCTGTCGGGATGATGGAGGACACCTAGTGGAGGAACTGGAATAGGTGGGGAGATGGCAAACAGACAACTCATACACAAGAGGAATGGATGATGAGTGCGATTTAATGCAGAGGATAACAAACTTTTATAGCAAAAGTCTCCAGGAGAAAGGGCAAAAGGTTACACAATCTTGCTGCAGGGCTTCATTCTTGGGTGGTTACCAGCTGGTCGCCTGATAGGCACTTCTTTCTGGCTTATCTCTATTTTTAAGAAATACAATGGGTTTTGATGTTTATCACCAATTAACCATTACCTTTTTCTATAGAGGCCTTAACTGTCCCATAAGATCTTTCCTGTTCCTTCTTTAATAGTAAGCACCAAGGAGGCCTAGATCTAGCAAGTCTCTTAGTAAATGAAAGAGAGTAACAGGAAATTCTTTCTCCTAAGTAGTTCTCCCAGCAATTGCCATACATTCTTTCTGTTCTAGCCAGCCTACAGCTTCTTGTAAATCTCTTACAAACAATTCCTTCTGCTGTCGTGAAACCCCCAATACTTTTATATTTACTTATGACTTGTCTACTAGCGTCCATAAGAGGGGCTTTCAGGGTAGCACTTAACTCTGGTGAGTTAGTCATATTTTTAAGACACTCATCAGATGTTGGAGTCGTCAACACTCTTAAGAAAGAGCTTTAAATAAGGGAACATTGAGCATGAGTAAGTACAATGAGCAGCAGAAACAGTAAAAGATTGATAAGCACTCTTATACAGTGAAGAAAAGAAAAGCAGGGACAGAAACACATCTTTCCCAGGGGCTTGCCAGCCTTTCCAGGAGGTAGGCCTCTTTGAAGCCCCATTCTCTGAGGCAGATTTCGGTGAAGTCCCATTCTCAGAGATAGGTCTCTGTGAAGCCCCATTCTCAGGTCTGAAAGCAGGTTTCCCATGTTAAGCAGACTCCACCAGAGTAGGCGTGGCAGGAAAGTCCCATGAGAGTGTCATCCCCAATCTCCAAACAGAAATGGCACCATGGCTCAAAAGATACAGAACTGGCCTTGAGCAAAAATCATCATCAGGGACAGTTCCCAAGCCCTGAGTTCAAGCCCTTCAACAACAACAACAACAACAACAACAAAAACAGAGATACACTCTTGCTTGCAAGTGATGGTGAAGCAATGGGGGTCCTGTCATTGGGAGACCAGATGCTAGCCTAAGTGTACAGAAATTTCTAAAAACTCTCCAGGTTTGCCCCAGTGTGAAGTCACAGCAGGGTGGGCGTTACCTTACCAACAACTCCAGAAGTCGTGGCCTGTCTTCGGCAACTCCAGAAGTCGTGGCCTGTCTTCGGCAAGGAGTGGGCTAATGGGAGCAGGGATGGGAGGGTAGTGTCAATTATATTCCCTCCATCCATGGAAATATAGTTTTGGATGCAGGTGTTAAAGTCTGAAGTGAAGGGTTGCATGTGGTTTGTAGCCTGACAAGTTGGGTTTCACCTGGCTATAAGAAGGTAACTGAAGCCGGGTGCTGCCAGTGTCTCACAACTGTCATCCTAGCTACTCAGGAGGCTGAGATTTGAGGCTTGCAGTACAAAGCCAGCTTGGGCAGGAAAGTCTGTAAGATTTTTATCTCCAATGAACCACCAGAAAACCAGAGGTAGTGCTGTGGCTCCAGTGGTAGAGCACACACTTTCAGCTGAAGAGCTGAGGGACTGCATGCAGGCCCATAGTTCAAACCCCATGACCGACAACCAAAAATAAGGTGGATGAGTTTTCTGCATAGAGTTATGTACAGTAGGAAATGCCATTCTGTGTTATGAGCCATTCCAGACGTGTGAGAGGCTGAGATTTGTCTACAGTTGGTCTGAGGACGGTAGTGCCATCTACTCGGGGTTTGGCATGTTCGGGTGCTCAGGGACTGATGAGGCCTTGGGCTACCCCTGTGTGTGTGTGTGTGTGTGTGTGTGTGTGTGTGTGTGTGTGTGTGTTTCCTCATCTTTCTCTGTCCCCTTCCTGGGTTCCTGTCTTCCTCTTCCTGACCAGGGATGTTGCCCCTCTTCCATTACAACCTTGCCTTTTGCCCCGTCAGGGTCTACAATGAGTCTTAAATTGCCAGAGACCTGCATAGTCCAGCTTTTCATTGGGGCCCAAGTGTGGCTGTCCATATCTTTGGCCACTTCCAGGGGATTCTGTGTCAGCAGGGCCAGCTGGCATAGGTTCTCCCTTACCTCTGCAGGGGTGGGGTTCAGTCATGGGATGTCTTGTCCTTTTCCTCAGCTGGGCCTCTGGCTGCGGGTCCCTCCCAGCAGGCTGGCAGTGGAGTGGGGGAAGGGTGGTTGCCAGTGGCTCTGACCAACTTGAGCTTGATAGCTGACTGAAGGCTGCCCAAGCAAGAAGGATTTTGGGCTGCATAGAGGTGAGGCCCAGGTGGCTTGGAAGTATCTGTTGTTGTCTAGGAAATGTCAATGAACATTATTGCAGCCAAGTCTATCTCCCAGCCCCAGCTTGGCCTCTCAGGTCCTTCTAGACAATTCTGGATACCCAGAATACAGAGGCACAGACTTAAGATTCCAGGACCAGGGAACTGGGGGATGAGAGACTGGTATGGCCAGTAGCGCAGTGTTCTGGGGCATTAGCCTTGACCTGGTTATGCCTTCCTTGCGTAAGTTCACTTCTTAACCCGTGGCTGGCCACACACCGGCCATTTGTGGCAGTGATATGGAAGTGGCAGGAGCAAAAGTGAGATCTAGTACGACCAAAATCTGGATTTATGGTCTGTGGGGTTGGGGAAGGCAAAGGGTGTATATTAAAAAAAAAATCTCAGAGCTGGAACTCAGGGCCTAGGCACTGTCCCTGAGCTAACACTCTACCACTTGAATCATAGATCACTTTTCACCTTTTTTAGTAGTTAGTGGAGAGATGAGTCTCACAGACTTTCCTGCTTGGGCTGGATTCAAGCTGCCATTCTAAGAGCTCAGCCTCTTGAGTCGCTGGAATTGCTGGTATGAACAATTGGCTCCAGTTAAGGATGATAGTGGATGCATGTGCTTGCATGCGTGTTTGTGTGCATGCATGCATGCGTGTGTGCATGAGTGTGTATGTGTGTGTGTGTGTGTGTGTGTGTGTGTGTGTGTGTGTATTTACCAGGACTTGAACTCAGAGCCTAGGTGTTATCCTTTAGCTTGTTTGCACAAGGTTGGTGCTGTACCACTTGAACTAAGGTATCTCTGCTTCCCAGCTTTTGGTGATTCATTGGAGAGAAGAGTCTGCTCAGGCTAGCTTTGAATCTTGATTGATCCTCAGGTGTCAGCCTTGAGTAGCTAGGATTATAGGCATGAGCCACTGGCACCCAGTTGCAAGAATGTCTTTTCAAACGCTCTTCTGTTCTAACAGCTGTCTACTTCCCCTGGCCTAGATCTCTGACCTCCACTTCAGCTCCCAGCATCCCGGGACTGTGTGGAGAACATAAACCTCTAACCTGATCCCATTTCTTTGTACTCATGAGAGGGTATGTTTCTTCTGTAGCCTGGGGAAGGAGGGTAGCTGTAGATGGGCGCTGGGCTGGGGGATAGGTAGTCTGTTTCAGCCAAGAAGGAAAGTGTGGCCAGATGCTAATAGCTCATGCCCTCCTAGTCCAAGCTCCTCAGGAGTCTGAGATCTGAGGATTGCCATTCAGAGGCAGCCCAGCTTGAAAAGTCGGTGAGACTCTCCTCTGCAACTAGCCACTGAAAAGCTGGAAGAAAAGCTGTGGCTCAAGTGGTAGAGTGCTAGCCCTGAATGAAAAAGGTGAGGCACAGAGTCCAGGCCCTGAGTTCAAGCCCTAGTACCAAGATGTTTGCAAGTGTGTGCAGGCATACATACACACACAGACACACACACACACACACAGAAGAAGGTGGTAATGATGAGCTCAGCTAGAAAACTGGGGGCACTCCTGAGGCATAGTCATAGTAAACTCTCAAAGCAGATCAAGTGGTTTTTCCCTAAGTCATTCTTGGGCTGAGGGGTCTGGGTCATGCCAGTAAGTTCCATAGAACCTGCCTTTCTATCCATGCACGGGGCCACAGGACCAAGGGAAGGCATTGTGGATGCTCATTTGTAGTCGGCCCACGATTGCCCCGAGCACAGGTAAGGAAAGTAAGGGTCCGAACCCTGTGACTCCAGGGATAGAGACTGCTACCAGCAGCAGCCTGCTGGCTGTGGATACCTGAGACTACAAGTCTTTCATGAGTCCAACTCAACACCCGCCCAATGTGTGCCTGATAGATTCACACTCTTGTGATACTCGAGTGAGTGGGCATTACCTGCTGTGCCATCTTGCAGCTCCTGCCCCTGCTGGCCCAGAACCTTGGTCAGCCATGACAGATGCCATTCTGATGAACAGATTAATGACCTCCATGCTCAAGGCTCCAACCTTCTCTGATACTGTGGCCTGCTCTGTAGGCAAAGGCCTCCAAAGAGGCTGCTCTCAAGACTTGTAGGACACCTAGTCATTGGGAGACCCTCAGTGGCCCACTTGAAATTACTCTGCCTAGATCCACAGAATGAGGTCCAAGCAGGCCAGGTGTTGGTCATGGGACTTGAACTCTGGGCCTGGGGCCTGTCCCCAAGCTGTTTGGCTTGCCACTTGAGGCACAACACCAATTCTGGTTTTCTGGAGGTTCCTTGGAGATCAGAGTCTCCCAGACATTCCTGCCTAGGCTGGCTTTGAACCGTGATCCTCACATCTCAGCCTCCTGAGGAGCTAGGAGGACAGGTGTGAGCCACCGGTGCCCGGCTGATCTGGCCTTTCACCACAGTAGACTAGGAGCTTCTGAAAGCCTTTATTTTTTTAGGTGCAAGTACTGGGGCTTGAACTCAGGGGTTAGGCTCTGGTCCCTTAATTTTTTCCCTCAAGATTAGCACTCTGCCACTTGAGCCAAAGCTCCATTTCTGGCTTTTGGTAGTTCATCGGCAAGAAGAGTCTCACTTGCTTTCCTCCCCTGAGCTGGCTTGACCCACGATCTCTATCTCAGTCTCCTGAGTAGCTAGGATTTACAGGGGTTGAGCCACTGGTGGCATTGGGCTAGAAGCTTTTCTTAAGCAAGTGTTCTGCCCTGAGTTTGCCCTAACTCCTCCATGCAAAGGAGGTCTGAGGGTCAGGAGCTCTGAAAAATTAGCTTCCAGCCACAGGAAATGGCTGGGGTCTCTGGTAAAAAGCCAACTAATCTTCCTCCTGGGCCCCATTCTGGGACTCCAGCCTCTGCCCTACCTGTGACTCACATATAAACCTTGACCCAGCCTTGAATGTCCTACCAGACTTGTCTGAAGCCACAGAACCTTCATTCCACCCATACCATCTGCTCTAAAGCACACCTCAGGACCTTTGCCCATGCTGTACCTTCTGCCTGAGGCCCTCTGTCCTGAATCCACATCATGGAACTCCTGTGGAATTTTGGCATTGGTTATATCACCTAGTGGAGCAAGTCTTTCCTTCCCTTCTCCCTCTTTTTTTTTTTTAATATTGAGTTTCTAGAGATGGAACTTGTGCAGGCTGACTGGCAAATGCTCTATCTTGGTGTGTGTGTGTGTGTGTGTGTGTGTGTGTGTGTGTGTGTGTGTGTGTGTGTGTGTGTGTGTGTGTGTGTGTGTGTGTGTGTGGTGTGTGCATGTGTGTGCCAGTCCTGGGGTTTGAATTCATGGCCTGGATGCTATCATATCCCTGAGCTTTTGTGCTCAAGGCTAGCGCTCTACTCTACTACTTGAACCACAGCTCTATGTCTGGCTTTTTGGGTGTTTAATTAGAGAAAAGTGTCTCATATAGACTTTATTGCTTGCAATTGGTATCATCAGATCTCAGCCTCCTGAGTAGCTAAGATTACAGGGGTGAGCCACCAGCACCTGTCCTCTACTCTACCTCATATCTATAACTTCAGCCCTCGTCTGAGTTCCAGAGCAAAATATCACACCAGGATGAATTTTTTCTTTTTGACAGTCTTGGGGATTGACCTCAGAGTCTCGGCATTCCCCTGAGCTTCATTTGCTCATGGCTATCTTTCTATCACTTAAGCCACAGTACCACTTTTGGCTTTTTCTGTTTCTGTGGTACTGAGCAATCAAACCCAGGGTTTGTGCATGCGGGCTAGGTAAGCACTCTAGCACTAAGCCACAATCTCATCCCAAGGCTCCCTTCTAACGGGAGTTATGAGGGTGGGGTTTATTGGCTTACCCCCTTTGGTGTAGAAATCTCTATTTCATATCTTTGCCATGATTTGGGACCAGTTTGTGACTCGGCAATGAGGCATGATAAATGAGTGATAGCCACAGGCCCCAGAAGTCTAGCCTGTCATCCTACAGAAGGATAAAGAATATGGAGCCAGAACCTTTGACAACTCCTACAGCCTAGGAACTGTGCTTTCCCTGGAGGCAGTGGCTGGCTTCATGGTGTCCCGATGGGACACCTCGGCCAGAACATAAGGCTTCAGTTCTTAAATGGCAGAGAAGGATTCTTTGTTCATGTTGCCTGCTCAGACTTTGTACTCTCTGAGGGCTTGTCCCAGCTTGCCCAGGTTGGGGGGCTGGGCATGGGCAACCTGCTGAATGCCCATTGTCCATACACAGATACATGGAGTTATTGCCTCGTTTTTTTTTTTTTTTTGGCAGGTCCAGGGTTGTACTATGAGCCTAGGCTCTGTCCCTGAGCACCTCTTGCTCAAGAGTAGTGCTCTGCCCTTGAGCCACAGCCCCATGTATGGTTTTGTTTCCCCTGTGATCTCTTAGAAAGAAGAATGTCATGGACTTTCCCATCCTGGATGAATTCAAATTGGCATTCTCTACATCTTGGCCTCCTGAGGAGCTAGGATTACAGGCAAGAGCCACTGGCACCTTGCTTACTTTTCTTCTTTTTTCTTTTTTTTAATGGTAACAATCTGAAGTCTTCACAGTGTCACTCCAATGGTTTGCATTATAATTAAATGACCCAGGCCTGGAGTTTGAATGCTAGGACTGCAACCCACAAAAGGAAGGAGAGCCTGACAAACTTATTCCTGTTCATGTGAATGCTTATAGAGTGTTGTTAATGTAACAATAAATGTGCAGTAGATTCATGACCCTATTTTAGAATGCCACACAAAAATTATTGGGTTTATGTTTTCCATTCTAACACCATGGTATAATTAAGGATATTGATTAATTTTTAATTAATACTTTTATAAGTATTCAACCTGGATACTTCATTAAATGGAGGCAAAATTTATTAACTAATAATTGGTAATAACATATATAATTTAATATCTTCACATTCCCACTCTCTGTATATGTATATATTTGTATATGTTTATGTCTATCTCTCTATCTACTTCAATCTACATATTTATCAACGTATACATACATATATATGTATATATATATGTATAAATATAAATATGGTGCAAATTCCAAACCAGTGCCTTATTACTATTATTATTACTATTATTATTATGAAGATGATGATGATTATTTTGCCTAAGCACGTGGCTTGAACTTGGGTCTTGGCATCTCTGCCACAGTTGGTGGTGGCATCCTAGGACCCGAGTTCAAATCTCGGGGTGGAAAAAGAAATAAAAAACTGTAAAGGAGAAGCCTAAAACTGAGAAGTTCAAGGAGGTAGTTTTCCTTTTTATTCCCTTTGTATTGTGACCATCCTGGGTCTAAATGACAAGGCCCAGAAAGCATACATTATCTTGCATTGCTGATGTTTGGTGGGGTATTAAGGAAGCCATAGCCAAAACCAGAAACTTAGGCCTGGAGGTCGAATCCCAGGACTGCCACTAATGAATGGAGATTCTCAGAAACCTATTCCCATATATATCCATATGAATGGAATGTTATAAAATTAACAAATTAGTAGTTAGTATACGATATTATAAAATTATACACAATTATACAATATTGACTAGTTTTCAATTAATACTTTATTATATATTCAATCATGATAGTTAAAAATGGAAGGAATAATTTAATTGCCAATAATCGGTATTAATATTGTTTATGCAATTTCATAATATACAGACATCTCTCTCTTGTTTTATACATATACATCTATTTGTCTATCTACCAATCTATACATTTATCTGTTCATACAATTGTCACTCCTGGGGTTTAATGATAGAATGTTCGCCTAATAAGTACAAAGCTCTGCATTCGATTCCTCACTACTGTGTACACAAAAAAATCCAGAAGTTATGCTGTTACCCAAGCAGTCAAGCACTAGCTTTGAGCATAAAAATTTAGGGACTGTGTCTAGACCCTTACTCAAGAGCCAGGACTGGCACCAAAAAAAAAAAAAAAAGATAGAATGTTCTGACTGCAACAATGTAAGTATAGTACTACAAATACCTCATCACAAGTATGGGACTACAAATACCTCATCACAGAGCAAGTAGGGAGTCTGGTGCTGACAGCTGCCATCTAACTTGACAAAATGTCCCATGATACTATTATATATTCACCACTTAGAAACTTGAAGAGGAAGCTGGGCATCGGTGGCTCATGCCTGTCATCCTAGCTAATCAGGAGGCTGAGAGATGAGGATCATGGTGCAAATCCAGCCTGGGCAGGAGATTCCTTGAGATGCTTATCTCCAATGAACCACCAGAAAGCCTGAAGGGGTGCTGTAGCTCAAGTGGTAGAGCTAGACTTGAGCTGAAGAGCTCAGAGACAGCACTGAGGCCCAGACTTGAACTCCTTCAACTTACAAAAAAGAAGGAAACCTGAAGTGGAGTGCTGGGAACTTGTGTTAGGGGTAGAGTGCTTTGCATGTATGAAACCCTGGGTTTGAATCCTAAGTACCACATCCCTAGAAAAAAACTCTGAAGTGGATCTCTGGCTCAAGCTCAAGTGGTATACTTGAACAGGTGAAACAGATACAATGTTCATGTCCTGAGTTCAAGCTCCAGGACCAGGGTATACACACACACACACACACACACACACACACACACACACACACACACACACACACACACAAACACAGAGCATAAGTAAAGTTGTGACACAAAATGGTAAAGCACCTGGATTCTCCTCTGAGCTCATTCTCATCACCCTGGCCCTGTGTTCAACCCCAAAACCTAGCCACCCAAGGCCTGACTAGGAGAGGACAAAGGTTTCAAAACCTGATAAGCTTCACCAGATCTAGATGACAGGAAGCATTGTGATTTTGCACAAGTGCTTAGATTTAGCAAACTTCCAGAATCTTAGGGAGGCACCACCATTGCCAATTAGGAATCTTTTCATTAGGTTAAGCTCCCTAGTTGTCTGCCAGAAGGACTCGAATTAATTGAAGCAGTTTGTTTCTACATTGGAACATAGTCTCACAAAGACAGGACAAGTCCAGGGAACTTGGCCTGCCACAGGAGGTGGCACAATTGAAGGCTTCCTGTCAAAACAGAGCACTGGGGAGAGAGTTAGCTTGGGGTACAAAGAGGCCTTTTTCTCCTGGCCTTCAGAGCCCATCCACACTCATCCTCACTAATTGCCCCCGATAAATTGTTTGTTACACAGCTGTACAGGAGTGAAACTTTTTGTCTGCCTGTTCCAACAGTGAGGCATACTTCCTCCAGCAGCCTGGGGTGTGCAGAAACCCTCAAGATACCCTGGGAACAGTGAGGGGAGCCCCGAAATAGGCACTGTCTTGAAAACACCGTTTGTGCTATGAAATTATTCTATTCAAAGCAAATTTCCTAGCTGTGTGCCTTTCTTCATAGCGACCTTGGATGTTCACTGATAGAAATACATACATACACACACAGACACATGGAGTTAATGGCTCTTTTTTGTGGCTTTTTAATGGCTTTTTGTAATGGCTTTTTTTTGAGGCTTGAACTGTGAGCCTAGACATTGTCCCTGTGCTCCTTTTGCTGAAGGAAGCATTTTATTGTCTTAAACCATGTTTACCCTAGGCTGGGGTACAGCATTTACACCCACAGATGATCCGGGGATCCTAGGACCCGAGTTCAACTCACAGCACTGGCAAAAATACATCAAACCAAAAAAAAAAGAAATGGAGGAAGAAAAATCCAAGAAGCTTTACACAACCATTTTACCTCTTTTTCCTTGGCACTGTGACCATCCTGGGTCTCAATGACTCTGCTGGAAAATTGTATGTCACCTTGCATGGCCTAAGGCTTCTGGGCTGTCAGTGAAGCCTGAGCCCAACAGAGACACCTAGGACCTGAGTTCCATGATCCTGGGACTGCCACCTACTCACAGCTGAAGATCCTAGGAGACTCGTTCCTATCTATAGGAACACTAATAAGAATGTTTGACATATACTAATTTAATTACTAATTAGCTAGTCTATTATAAGTTTGTATGCAGTAAGTATAAGTCATTGATTAATTTAATTAGTACCTTATTAAGTCTTCTACCATGAGTAATTAATGGAGGCATAGTTTTAGAACTAATAATTGGTAGTAATAGAATATATAAAAATAAGATATAGACAGACATCACATTATATAGAGTTATACACTAGAATCTACATACATGTCTGTCTCTCTATATATACATTTATTTATAGATGAATATACATATGTAAATACACACACAGCTATCTACACATATATCTGTTTATGTATTGGCCCCTCCTAGGCCTTGATCTCAGGTCCTGAAATTTGCTCACCAACTTCACTTGCATCAGACTCTTGTGCTAACATTAACCCATTCGTGAAGTGGGCCTTCTAGGCCTGGAGTTCAAATTACAGAACTGCCAAAAACTTAATCCTGGTGGCAGAAGCCAATTGTCTCACTTGTTTTCCTTATCGGCGAAAGTCCTGGGTTTCAGGAATGATGTATAATACATTGACAAATCTATGTCCTATGTAATAGAATGTAAAAAATGTTATATGTGTAATCATACTCATTAAATAGATTAAAATAAATAAAACACAAAATAAAATGAATAACTACACTAACCACAATATGCAGTAAACGTGCATGTAAATATAAACCATGTATTTAAAATGTATACGAATATTATTTTTTTTCAAGTGCTAGGACTTGAATTCAGGCCCTGAAAACAGGCTTGACTTTCTTGTCCTCCAGCACGGTGAGCTTCCCGTTCCCCCACAATGCTGCAGATTTACCCAGACCCTGAGTTCAAATCCCAGGCCTGGCAGAAAAAATGGTATGAATTCCAAGCCAACGAGCCTCACAATTTTTTAAATATTTTAATATATTTATTTATTTATTTATTTATTTATTTATTTATTTATTTATTTATTTATTTATTTTTGTTTTGTCAAGCACAGGTCTTGAATTCAGGTAGTGGCAACTCTGCCTCCGCTTTTATCAGTCTAGGCTGGGGTGCAGCCACTGTACCCACAGCTGAACCTGAGTTCCTGGGCCCCAAAAACTGACAGGAAAAAAAAATGAAAAGACAGATAAAAATCCGGCAACTTGCAGATGGCTCCGGTTTTACATTTACTTTCTTTGCAAGGTAACCATTCTGGATTTGTATGATGGCTGAAAATTGTTTGTAACCTGGCATTTCTGAAGGTTGGTGGGCTACCAGGGAAGCCATAGGCCAACTCGGAAACATAAGCCCTGTGTTAGAAGCCCATTCCTGTCTCCTACCAATGGAGGGAAATCCTAAGAGTCTCATCCCTATTCATAGGAATACTGATGGAAGGTTATGAATGTCAAGGTTGAATTAGTTGTTCCTGAAAGATACCACTATAAAATTAAACAGAGTGATTTTAGGAGGCCAATGGATTTTAATGAATATTTTCTGACACATTAAAAGAATACTTTTAATTCCATGGATGTAATAGTTTCCGGACAGTGGTTGATTCAATTAAAAATTCATTAAGGATGGAAACAGTCATATTAATTACATGGAGGCATAATAAATACCCAAGTGTTGGTAAGAATGTAGTCTATATAACTGAAGAATTTATGGAAACCTCTGGCACTCTATAAAGATCTATATTTATTTGGTTTTTTTTTCAGGGCTTTTTTTTTTTGTGTGAGAATACCGTACAGAGAAGTTACAATTAGATGGTCAAGATAAGGAGTACATTTCGTATCAAGCATTGTTGCCTCCTCTTTGTTTCCTTTCCCATCCCTTCCCATACTACTCCCTTCCCTCCACCAGGTCCTCCCCCCCTCCCCACCAAAGTTGTAAATTTCATTTTTCGACATAACAAATTGCACATCTCATTGTTGCAATGGGTCCACCTGTATCCCTTCCCCTCCAAAAATTATACCAACATGAATTAAAGTGAAAACAGGGGTTATACCGTGGGGAAGGGACAAACAATGCAATATAGAAATCATCTTATAAATATGTTAGAAACAATTGCATGAAAGGCAAAAAAAAAAAAACAAAAAAAATTTAATACTTATCTTGGGGTTCATTCCCCTAACATCAACTTATATGACCTTTTCTGCTTGACTCAGACATATACCAGTTATTGCATATACAGGAAACCATGGTACCTATGTTTCTTTGGGCGTGGCTTACTTCACTTAATATAATTTTTTCCAAGTCTTTCCATTTCCTAACAAATGGGGCAATGTCATTCTTTCTGATGGAGGCATAGAATTCCATTGTGTATATATACCACATTTTCTTGATCCATTCATCTACTGAGGGGCATCTAGGTTGATTCCATATCTTAGCTATGGTAAATAATGATGTAATAAACATAGTTGTGCTGGTAGCTTCAGTATGGTCTTGTTTGTGACCATTTGGGTAAATGCCCGAAAGTAGGATTGCTGGGTCATAGGGGAGTTTTATGTGGAGTATTTTGAGGAACCTCCATACTGCTTTGTGTACTACCATCTGCATGTCAATCTGTTCTTATTTTGTCAACCCCTGGGGCTCAATCTCAGAGCTGGGAACTGCTTGTCAGCTCCATCTGCCCCATGCTGGCCGAGCTGACACTCATCCATTCATAAATTGGGCCTTGTAGGCTGTGAGTTCAGATGCCAGCACTCACAAAAATTGAAGCAGGGAGTAAGAAGCCCAGGGTAACACATGTTTTCCTTTTCTGTGAACGTCCTGGGTGTCAAGTGTGAAGTTTCATACATAGGCAAATCTATATCCTATGTAATAAATGTAGTAAATATTCCATGTGCAATAAGTCAATAAAATAAATGGTAACTAAATGAATAAAACAAAAAATTAAATGAATAACTACAATAAGTGGAATATTGAGTCAACATACAGGGCTCAATCTCAGGGCCTGGCAACTGCCTGGCAGATGAATTGGCTAGAGGCTGCTATGCTGACAGCCACCCATTCATGAACTGAGCCTTCTAGGCTCTGAGTCAAGATCTTAGCAATGCCAAAAATATAATCTTGGAGTAAGAAGCTGAGCGGGACCCATGTTTTCCTTTTCTTTGAAAATGCTCAGATAGGATGTATAATTCGGGTGCAAATCTATATACTATGTAATAGGATGTCATAAAGGTAAGAAAAGTCATAGGTGGAATAATTGTCACTAAAATGAATGAAAAACAGATTGAATTAGTAGTGAATCATTCTGGGATAAAATTAGATGCAACAATTTAGGAGGTGCATTAAGTTTAATTAATATTTTATTAAGCATTAACAGAATAAAAATTACATGGAGATATAATTAAATACCTAATAATTGAAAGTAACACATGATACATAATTTAACTATATATAGACATCTATCTCATTCTATAAAATATGTAATTTTATGTATGGATGTATGTACATATGATAAACAACCACAGGACATTGAGTAATTATTGATTAATGATTTATTAATTGTTCAACTGGAACATATCATTAAATGGAGACATAATTTAATACCTACAATTGTTAGTAATATTATCTATAATTAAATAATATACAGACATCTCTCTGTGTATATAATATTTATATACAGCAATCTCTAAGTATACCTTGTTCACTCCTGGTTTCAGTTGTTGAGTGTTCACCTAGCAAGCACCAAGCCCTTGGTTCGATTCTTCAGTGCCACATGAACAGAATACCTGGAAGTTCTGAGGTCTTTCAATCAATTGAATGCTAGCCTGGAGTACAAATGCGTAGGTACAGTGTCTAAGCCCTTACTCAAGCCATAGGACTGCTTCCACAAAAAGGTAGATTGTTCTAACTGCAACTATACAAAGACAACTGCAATGATACCTCATCACAGAGCAAGCTAGGAGTCTGGTTCTGACAGCTGCCACCTAACCTGACTTAGCCAGATGTAAACACTGCAACCTAGCTCCATGGAACCAGACACAACTGACTTACCCAGATCATCCTAGCTGCTCAGGGGCTTTAAAACCCAGTCCTAGCAGGAATTCTGTGAGACTCTTTAAAATGTGGCTCCAAGTGGTAGAGCTCTAGCCTTGAGCAAATGTTACTAGAGTATAATCTCCATGTTTTGAGTTCAAGCCATATGCCTACCCCCCCAAAAAAAAACCCCACCACAATAAACCATTAGATGTGAACTTGTGTGGTTTGTGAAATGTTCCTCAAAGAATGGTGAAAGTGATGAAACACCCTAATTCAAATAACAGCTTGTGGAATAGAGCTATGTGCTGAGTCCTTCATAAGGTGCTCTGTGCTAAGTCCTGCACATGATACTATGTACTGAGTCCTTCACAGGGTGCAGTGTGCTGAGTCCTGCATTGGGTGCTGTGTGCTGGGTCTTTCACAGGATGCTGTGTGTTGAGTCATGCAAAGAGTGCCATGTGCTGTGTCTTTCACAGGTGCATTCTTTCATCAGGTCCTTGTAAGAGCTCCACAACTGAGATGATTATGCAGACAAGAATATTGAGGCTCAGATACATCCCCATGTCAGGGACAAAATTATGTATTACATAAGACTAGTGAGTTGTCTCCTGCAGACAATTGTTTTTTTTTTCTTTCTTTTTTTTCACAGTCATGAACCTTGAACTTGGGGCCTAGCCACTGACCCTTACCTCTTGGGTACATGGCTAGCACTCCAACCCGTGGAGCCAAGGACCCCCTTGCAGGAGAGTGCTACCTAGGGGTCGATAGCTGAGGACTGTCACCCCGCCTTCTCAAGAAGCTGAGATCTGAGGATCTGGGTTTCAAACTATCCCAGAAACAAAAGGTCCCATGACACTACTATCTCCAATTCACCACTAAGAAACCTGAAGTTGAAGCTGGGTGCTTGTCGCTCATACCTGTCATATTAGCTTCTCAGGAGGATAAGATCTGAGTATCATGGTTTATAGCTAGCCTGGGGAGGAAAGTCTTTAAGACACTTAGCCCCAATGGACCACCAGAAAACATGAAGTGGTGCTTTGGCTCAAGTGGTAGGGCACAAGACTTGAGCTGAAGAGCTCAGGGACAGCACCCAGGCCCAGACTTCAACTCCTACAACCAACAACAACAAAAAAGACAGAAACAAACTAACAAACCTGAAGTAAAGGGGTGGGAATGTGTCTTAGGGGTGGAGTGATTTGCAATTATGAAACCCTGAACTTTATTTCTCAGGACCAGAACACTAGAAAAAGGCTGCAGTGGCTCTGTGGCTCAATCGGGAGAGGGCTATCCTTGTACAAGAGAAACTAGGTACAGTGCTGAGTTCCAGCTCCAGGACTGGTGTATGCGCACTCACACAGACACACAGACACACAGACACACAGACACACACACACACACACACACACACACACACACACGATCACACACACACACACAGACCAGAAGTGAAGTTGTGACACAAAATGGTAAAGCCTTGGGCTTCTGCACCGAGCTCTTGGTAGCACCCAGGCCCTGTGTTCAACCCCCAAACCTAGCCACCCAGGGCCTAACTAGGAGAGGTCAAAAGTTTCAATATCTGATGAGATTCACCAGCCCTAGATGACAGTAAGCTTGGAGATTTCTGACATGTGCTTGGATTTCCTAAGCTTCAAGAAACCTAGGAGAGGAATCATAGGCCCATCATCTCCAACAATGAAATATTTCATTAGGTTCAGTGCCCTAGTTGTCTGCCAGAAGGTCTCCTGAATTATATTGAGCACTGTATCTGAACACCGGAATATAGTCTCACAAAGGCAGGATGAGTGCACAGGACTTGGCCTGCCATGGGAAGTGGCACAAATGAAGGCTTCCTGTCAAAACAGGGCACTGGGGAGAGAGATCGCTTGGGATACAAAGAGGCCTTTTTCTCCTGGCCTTCAAAGCCTGCCAACACTCATCATCACTAACTGATGCAGATGGAGTTGTTTGTTAAACAGCTGAACAGGACTGAGGCCATTTGTCTGCATATCCAGATAATGAGAAAGACTTCTTCCAGCAGGCCTGGGATGCAGAGAAACAATGAGAGAGACTTCTTCCAGGAGGCCTGGGATGCAGAGAAACCCTCAGGCTACACTGGGAACAGTGAGGTGAGTCCCAGAACATGCACTGTCATGAAAGCACTCTCTGTGTTATGAAATCATTGAATTGAAAACAAATTTTCTAGATTGGTGCAATTCATAATAGCTACTCTGGAGATTCACCTATAGGAATACGTCCATATACACAGAGACATGGAGGTACAGGTTCTTTTCGAGGGGGCAGGACCTGGGGTTGAACTATGAACCTAAGCATTATCCCTGAGCTCCTTTTACTCAAGGGTATTGCATTAACCTTGAATCACAGCCCCACTTCTGGGTTTTTCTGTGATGTCTTAGAAATAAAAGTGTCATGGATTTCCCTATGCTGGCTGGATTTAAACTCAGATTCTATACATCTCAGCTTCCTGAGGAGCTGGGATTATAGTCAGCCTCCACTGGCTCTTGCCTTTCTTTTCTTCTTCATTTTTTAATCTGTACAATCTGACTTCTTAACAGGGTCCTTCCAGTGGTTTGAATTTATAAGTAAGTAATTCCCATGTCATTTATAGCTGCTTTCTCTGAGAAGTATTTTCTCTCCTCATCTTCTCTTCTGGTCACAGGTTTGAAGCCAAAAGTGAGAAATGAATATCACAGGATTTGGCAGCTAATGTCCACATTACATGCCAGTTCTGGCACTTAGCATTGAGCTGCAGTGAATTTACTGTCTAAGGATGAGAGAACCGAAAGCTGGAGCAATCCTCATACTGTCTGCATTGCTCCTTTTTCCTATAAAATGATCTAATAATTATGAATGTTGTGTGTCTCCAGTATTAATTATCTAGAACACATTAGAAGCATCTGCATGTTTCTGTTTTTCTCTAGTACATCCTGAGATTTAGACTAAGGTTTTGTGTGGAGGGGTTTCTCAGTGTATCCCTGAGAAAGCTGCTTGCAGTCTCCTGGGGAGATCACAATTCAAAGTCAGCCTGAGCAAGAAAGTCTGTGAGATTCTTATCACCAATAAACCACCAGAAAACCAGAAGTGGAACAGTGTCCCAGAGGGTAAAGCTACAGCTTTCAGAGAGAAAGCCGAGCAGGAGACACAGGCCAGACCAGGCAAGAAAGCCTGGGAGGCACTTATGTCCAATTAACAACCAGATGGCTGGAAGTGGAGCTGTGGTGGTGGTAAAGCCTCAGCCTTGTACGAAACAGCTGAGGAATGCATTGGGCCCTGTGTTTAAGCACTGGGATGGCTTCTCTTTTCAAAAAGAGAAGGCAAGGATTATGTATCAGTGCACTAACTACTTATGTGTGTATAGTACCTCCCTGAGTGCAAACAGACCATATGCAATGCTTCTCCTTTTATTTACTGGTTCATTTTTCAGATGTGCTCGTTGCACATACTGCACCATTCTCTTCATTTCAGGCCCATGGCTTTTCTCTTCCAGGGTTCCAGGCCTGTGTCCTTATATGATACACACTTAAGCTCTCAGCAGTTTTTATTTACATTTTATTATGAGGCCCATGCAGGAACAGACACAAATCAGGCAGGGGAAAAGAAGAAAAGGTTTTTTAGAAATAACTAGTATTCAGAAAATTTAATTTGGGGATGTAAAATGGTAGTATACTTATGTAAAATCTACCATGAAGAAAAAGATGGGGCTGTGGACTTGGATTACTGAAAGAGTGCTTGCCAAGCATGCAACAACCACTGGGTATGATTACTCAGTATCACATACACAGAAAAAGCCAGAATTGGTGCTGTGGCTAGACCTGGCAAACAGAAACCTACGTAGGTAGGTAGCTAGCTAACTAGGTAGGTAGGTAGGTAGGTAGATAGATAGATAGATAGATAGATAGATATATAGATAGATAGATAGATAGATAGATAGTGAGAGAGAGAGAGAGAGAGATACATACATACACACATACATACATACATACATAATACATAGAAAATAGATAGAAAAAAGATAGATAAATAGAAAGAAAATAGATAGATAAATAGATAGATAGAAAGAAACATGATATATTAACCTGGTCTTGGATGTCAGGAGGAATGAAGGGAACAATTCCCAATCATGATGCCTTCTGCAGTGTTCCGGTCACCAACTTCACCTTCACACAACCACAGAGCAGGAATACTGTCTCTTTCCCACTTCTCAGGCAGCCAAATGCCCCAGAGCCAAGAGGGCAGAGCCAGGTTTTAACTCAGGTGCTTGGAGACAGAAGAGAAAGGACCCTGCTCCTCCTTGGACGGGGAATTTGCATTAATGATGTTCAGAATGAAGGAAGGAGAATGGACTGGTGGAGGTAGAAGAATGGTCTTTAAATATGACAGATGGAGAGTCAAAACCCCACTCCTTAAGACCAGAGAGCAGGGTTTTTCTTCTCTGTTCCTCCCCTCTCCCCCACTAAACTGGCTCTCTATTGTTACCCTAGAGATAGCCTGAGGCTGCCTTCACCTGAGAGAGGAAGGTTAATTAGTCATTGTTTGAAGAGGGTGAGAAAAGTCTGACCCTGCTGTAACTCTAACAAATGTTTCAGGGTTCCCCCCATTGCTGGCTTTTGCAGCTGACTTCCCTGTTGAGCGTGTACATTCTGCTTCCTAATCCTGCAGGCCTAGGTCTCTGCACCTAGCCTGGCTTTTGCAACCATTTTCTGTCCTTCAATTACAGTGTTACACTGGAGTTTTTCTGCAAAGAGTGCTAGGGCTTGGATACTGAGAACTTCATTTGAACCCAGGATGGTTCAATAATGTTTCTTTCCTGCTTCTATAGATCGAGAACTCTAAGAACATTAGAGTGCAACTAACTTCTCATCACCAAGGGAAACACAGGAAGCTCTTGAACATCTGACCTTTCAGAAGTGGAAGTCAGAGTGTCATAGACCTTTCTGCCCTGGCTGGCTTTACCTTGTGATCCTGAGACCTCAGCCTCATGATCTAGGGTGTTGGGCATGAGCTACTGGTGCTCTGCTAGGTTCAGAAATGTAATGACATTGACAATACAAGTCAACTGCTTATCACATAAGGCTCGGGAAGCATATTAAGCCTTTCAACAATGGACCTTTAAGAACCATGTAGGACACAAGGTTCAATGCTAGAGTCTAAGAGGCTGGGAATATAAATCTGCTACATTTGAACCTAGAGCTCTGACTCCAATTCTGGTGTACATCAGTGTTCATTTTCCAGAGAATGTTCTCCTAATTAGCAAATAGGAAATACTTAGATTAACCCTCATTTTTTTTCCAGTTGTGTGTCTTGAACTCAAACCTTGGCACTCTCCCTGAGCCCTTCAATTCAAGGTGAACACTCTACCACTAGAGCCACAGTGCCAGGTGGGGTCTTTTGGTGGTTCACTGGAGCTTTCCTTGCCTAGGCTCTCTTTGAACTGTAGTCTTCAGCTCTCAGCCTCCTGAGAAGCTAGCGTTCCAGGTGTGAGCACTGGCATCTGGCCTATTGTTTTTGTCAGTCCTGGGGCTTGATCTTAGGGCCTTGGTACTATCTCTGTGCTTTTTTTTCTCAAGGTTAGCCACTTGAACCCCTCTACAGCTTCTGGCTTTTCCTGAGTATGTGTCACTGAGGATTCAAATCCTGGCATTCATGCATGCTGAGGGAGCGAGCTCTTTACCACTAAGCCACATTTCTAGCTCCACCCTTAAAATTTTATCCCTCAATTTGCCTATCCTCAGGAAAAGGCTTCTGAGTATAAATCATCTAAAGGAATCTCTATAGGAAGATGTCCAAAGATAAGAAAAAACTCAGGGAGGATGGGAAGGGATGGGAAGGGGAAACAAAGGAGGAGGCTATAATGCTTGATAAGATATATACTCATTATCTTGCCCATGTAATTGTAACCCCTCTCTACAGTATTTTCACAATAAAAAGAAAAAGAAAAAAAAGAAAAAAGAAAAAAAAGAAAAAGCTCATACTTGGGAGAGACTCTAAACATGTGAAAACTGTGACAAATGACTCCATTTATTTATGTATTATGTTTCAACACTTAATAAAATATTAAGGAAAATTAGTCAATGTCCTAAGTTATTGTGTATAATTTTATAATAGATGTGCAAAATACAATACTTATTATATGTATAATAATATTAAATACAATAATCAATAAATAAATGAATCAAATAAAAATAAAATACAAAATCAATAATAAAAATCATAATATGAAATTAACATACATATGTAAGTATATATCATACATTCAGTACACATGTACAGAAATATTTTTTTCCATTGCAGGGCCTTCATTCAGGCCCTGGGAACTCTAGCCTGAATTATTTTCCTCAAGGACAGTGGGCTTCACCTTCACCCATGTTGCAAAAGAGTTACCTCGATGGTGAGCTCAAATCCTAGCAATTGCAGAAATATTGGCCCCAGTTCCATGAAAGTGACTTAATTTTTTAATAGAAGCAGTTATTTTTATTCAGTTCCATACTGAACATTAAAAATAGGCAGCGTAGGGCTGGGAAGTTGGCTCAGTGGTAGAGCTTGCCTTGCATGCCTGAGGCCCTGGGTTCGATTCCTCAGCACCACATAAGCAAAAAGAAAAAAAACCAGAAGTGGTGCTGTGGCTCAAGTGGTAGGGCACTAGCCTTGAGCTGAAGAGCTGAGGGACAGTGCCCAGAGTTCAGGCCCCACAACTGGACCAAAAAAAATAAATAGGCAGCGTAGAATTTTGTACAGCTATTCAGATTTCCTTCCCTTACCCCCAAAGTGCTTTCCTGAAAACTAATATGTTTCTTTTTTTTTGTATGTTTTTTATTGTAAAAATGTTGTACAGAGGGTTCACAGTTACATGAGCAAGGTAATGAGTACATTTCCTATTGAGCATTGTTGCCTCCTCCTTTGTATTCCCATTACCATCTCTTCCCTCCCATCTTGAAAACTATCTCTGCCTGCCTAGGTCAGTGACTTAATTTTTCAATTTTGGTTGGCATGGGTTTTGAACTCAAGTAGTGGCAACTCTTCCTTCACATTGCTACAAATTTACCAAGAACCCGAGTTCAAATCCCAGGCGAGGAAAGAAAACTGGCAGAAATTCCAAACCAAGGAACTTTATTTTTTTTATTTTTGTTGAATACTTTCTTTCTTTCTTTCTTCCTTTCTTTCTTTCTTTCTTTCTTTCTTTCTTTCTTTCTTTCTTTCTTTCTTTCTTTCTTTCTTTCTTTCTTTCTTTCTTTCTTTCTTTCTTTCTTTCTTTCATTTATTTATTTTTTGGCCAACCATGGGGCTTGAAATCAGGTCGTGGAAACTGCCTCCGCTTGGATCTCCCTAGGCTGGGATTCAGTCTCTGGATCCATAGCCGATCCTGAGATCCTAGGCCCAGGGGGCTGTCAGGAAGAAAAGAAAAAGCTGGAAAACACAAAAAGTGGCGAGCTGCAGAGGCCTGGGTTTTTATGATTTTTTTTCTTTACACAGTGACCATCCTGGGTCTGAATGACACGGCTATAAAGTGGACCTGACCTGCTATTGCTGTTGGCTGGTGGGCTCTCAGTGAAGCCATTGGCCAACCTGTCAACATAGACCCTAACTTCAAATCTCAGTCCTGATACCAATGACAGAAAATCACAAGAGACTCATTCCTATGCATAGGAATACTGGTTGAAAGAGTAGCTCATGCCTTGGTCTAGTCTAAAATTGGATGCAATAATCCTAGAATGCTGATTGATCTTAATTAATAGTTTTTTAAGCATGAAACAAATAATATTCATTCACCGGCAGTATAATATATACCTACGAGTTGGTAGGAACGTATTTGTTGTCATTCAATCATAGATAGATGGCTCTGTCACTCTTTACTAATATATATTTATTTGTATACCACCATCTGCCTATCTATGTATCGCTGTTTTGGCCAAACATGGGGGTCAATCTCAGCATGTGGGAACCCCCTCACATCTTCATTGGCAAGAAGCTGCCATGCTCAAACTCACCCATTCATGAATTGGGTCTGCTAGGCCCTGATTTCCAACTCTAGCATTACCAGGCATGATGGAGAACACATCTAAAATCTAGATGCTATATGATAGGATGTAAACAATTTAATAAATGGTATAGGTGTCATCAGAGTCAATAAAATAAATGGTAAATAAATGAATAAAACAAGAAATAAAATGAATAACCACGCCAAACACAATTTTGACTGAACATCTATATGGAAGTATAAATCCTACTTTTAAAATGTATATAAGGTGCATCTTTTCCAGGCCTGAATCTTGAATTCAGCCCCCACTACGAGGAGGGAAAGGCGGGAGATCATGAGCTACTCAGTTCTGGACCTAGGAAGAGTCATGGTATGCTATCGATCTCATCCTTGAATGAGTAGTTCGTACATGATGTGAGTAGGAAATGATACGCAAGACTCATGGAGTATCAATTAATTGTAAAGAAGAGTTGATGAAGCTGACAATAATCATCACATTCATGAAATGGAGGCATCAGGAAAGATCCAAGAATTGGTAGCTCCATGGTAGATTGGATTCCATCACAGGACACAATCTCTCCTACCCTATACAAATATGTACTTATTTGCATTCTACTTCAGCTTATGAATGGATGACTATTGTTCTCCCCACTCTCCCCCCCCCGGGGGGGCTTTCAATCTCAGGTCCTGGGAATGGCCTAGCTCCTTCGTGGCTCACAGGCTGGTGTGTTCATGTGGACCAAATTTCCAATTGGGACTGCTAGGCCCTGAGTTCAGATCCCAGCCCTGCCAAAAGATTCATCTTGATGTCAGAAGCCAATCATTGCACTTGTTGTCCTTTCCTGTGCAAGTCGTGGGCCTCAGCTAGGATGGAGAATTCATGGGCCACCCTGTTGCCATGGGAATAAGTTATTACCCATGTCAACCCAGTTATACCTCTCATCATATACTCAAGAAAATACACAATACATCCATGAATAGCATACAGAAGAAAGAGAGTAACTACACTCAATGCACGATGCAGTCCACATACGGATTTGAATATATATCTCATGTTTCAATGATGCATTTGTAGACTATTTTGGCCTCCCTGGGGCTCAATCTCAGTTCCAGCTCCTTAGTGGCTCACAGGCTGGTGTGCTCACCTGGACCCATTGTGCAGTTGGGCCTCCTAGGCCCTGAGTTCAAATTCCAGCTCTACCAAAAATTCACCTTGATGTAAGAAGTCAGTTGTTGCACCTGTTTTGATGTGTTGTGCAAGTTCTGGGTCTCAGCTAGGATGGAGAATGCATAGACAACTCTATACTCATTGGAATAGGTTGTAATCCAGTTCACCACAGTTATATCTGTCTTCCTATACTCAAGAAAATACAAAATACATCAATGCATGAGACACAAAATAAAGAGAGTGATTATACCAAATGCAAGATGAGGCCACCAATGTTTGGAAATATAGATCCTCTGTTTAATTATGAATTTATGACTATATTGCTCCCCATCAGGGCTCTATCTCAGTTCCCTGGAATGACCTAGCTCCTTAGTGGCTCACAGGCTGGTGTGTTCATCATGACCCATACACCAAGTGGGTCTGCTAGGCCTTGAGTTCAAATTCCAGCACTGCCAAAAGTTTCATTCTGATGTAAGAAGCCAATGGTTACACATGTTTTCCTGTCCTGTGAATGTCCTAAGTCCCATTGAGGATGGAGAATGCTATATAGACAACTCTATAGCCATGGCAATAGGTTGTCATCCACATCAGCAGTTATATCTGTCACCATACTCAATAAAATATACAATACATCCTTGAATAAGACACAAAATGAAAAGAATAACTACACTGAATGCAAGATGCATACCACACCTGTAGGTAAAGAAAGATCATATGTTTAAAAAAGGTGGGCTTGCTGTGCTGGGACTTCCAGTCAGGCCTTGGACCAGGCCTGAAATTCTATTCCTCAAGGATGGTGAGATTCCCCTTCTCACCCAGTGCAACCGAGCTGCCCAGACCTGCGTTCCAATCCCAGCACTGACAAAACATTCATGCTGATATCAGAAGCCAGTTGTTGCACATGTTTTCCTCTGCTGTGAATGTCCTGGGTCTCAACTAGGATGTAGAATGTATAGGCAACCCTATAACCATGGGAACAGGTTGTCATCCATTTTAGAACAGTTATACCTGTCACCATACTTAGTAAAATATGTAATACCTCCAAGAATTAGAGACAAAATAAGAAGAAGTGCACCAAACACAAGATAGTGTCCACACATGTATGTCAATATAGATTCTATGTTTAAGTAATGAATTTATGACTATAGTGGACCACTCTGGGGATCATTGTCAGAACCTGAGAATGTCCGAGCTCCTTAGTTGCTCACAGGTTGGTGTGTTCACCTTGACTTATTCTCCAATTGGTCCTGCTAGGCCCTGAGTTCAGACCCCAGCACTACCAACAAGTGGATCATGGAGTAAGAAGCCGAGTGTGAAATTTGTTTACCTTTTCTCTGAGAATCCTGGGTGTCAGGCATGATGGAGAACGTTTCTACAAATGTAGATTCTCTGGGATAGGATGCCATCAATGTAATAAACAGAATGGGTTTCATCATAGTACAATTGATGTTAAATAAATGAATAAAACAAAAAATACAAGGAACAACCACATCAAACATGTATGGACTGAACATCTATAGGTAAGTATAAATCCTATCTTTACAATGACTATAAATAGTATGTTTTCCAGGATTGGGGTTTGAATTCAGGCCTAGTGAACAGACCTGACTTTCTTAACTTCAAATACGGTAATCTTCCCCTTCATCCACATTGCTGCAGATTTACCCAGATCCTGTGTTCAAATCCAAAGCCTGGAAGAATGAATAGCGGGAATTGCAAACCAAGTAGCTAATTTTTTAATTTTTAATTTTTAATTTTTTTTCTCAGCACAGTGCTTGAACTCAGGTCGTGGTAACTCTGCCTCAGCTCTGATAACCCTAGGCTGGGGTGCACCCCCTGGCCCCATAGCTGCTCCTGGCATCCTAAACTCCCAGGCCTTGCCTGGAAAAAATGCACAGAAAAAAATGTGGCATTTTTATGTTTTCTTACTTTGCATGGTGACCCTCCTGGGTCTGAATGACTCTGTTGCAATGGGTACTTCAACTTGCATTGCTGAAGGCTGCCAGACTATCGGGGAAGCCATAGGGCTACCCGGCAACATAGGCCCTGATTTCGAATCCCCATTCTGACACCAACCAATGGCAGGAGATATTAAGAAACTGATTCCCATCAATAGGAATAACAATGGAATGGTGTCCATGTCATGGTTGAAGATGTTGATCATGAATGATGCTCCTATAAAATTAGACAGCATCATTTCAGGAGGTTGATTAATTTTATTTAATATTTATGAAGCATTAAAAGAATATAATTACTTACAGGAATGCAATAAGTTCAGGACACTAATTGATATCATTAACATTTTAAGGATGAAAACAGTAACATTAATTATATGGATCCATAATAAATACCCAGGAATTGGTAGGAATGTAATCTGTATAACTGAAAAATGTATAGATGTATCTGGCACTCTATAAAAATATATATTTATTAGCATAATGCCATCTGCATGTCAATCTGTTCTTATTTTGTTAACACCTTGGGCTCGAACTCAGATCCTGGAAACAGCCTGTCAGCTCAATTTGCCCCAGGATAGCGTGATAACATTTACCCATTCATGAGTTTGGCCTTGTAGGCCATGAGTTCAGATGCCAGCACTCCCAAACAATGAATCGTGGAGTAAGACGCTGATGGTGACACATGTTTTCCTTTTCTGTGAATGTCCTCGGTGTCAGGTATGAAGTAGAATACATATATAGAACTATATCCTATTTAATCAATGTAATCAATGTTCTATGTGCCATAATAGCCAATGACATAAACGGTCAATACATGAATAAAACAAAAAATAAAATAGATGTATTTAACACAATAAGGAGTCAACATATGTATGTAAATAAAAATCATATATGTAAGTTGTACATGGATAGGATGTTTTCTATTGGTGGCGATCTATTTCAGGCCTAATGATCAGACTTGAATTTCTTGACTTCAAGGAAGCCAGCTTTCCTTTCCCACACAGTGCAACAGAGTTACCCAGACCATGAGTTCAAATCCCAGTCCTGGCAGAAAAATGGAACCATTATAGTATGTACTGCTCAATTCTTAAGAATTTCATTATGCCTCCATTATATGTATATGATTGTTTAAATGCTTAATAAATTATTAACTAAAATTGATCAGTGTCCTACAATATAATTGTGAATAATTTTATGCTAGAATCATTCAAGATCTGCTCATGCAATCATGACATATATCACATTCCATTGGTAATCATATGGATAGGAACAAGTTTCTTAGGATCTCCTGCCATTTGGAGGTGGCAGGACCAGGATTCAAACTGTGGGCTACAGCTGCCATGACTTCAACCCATGGATAGGGAACTCACCAGTCTGTACAAGAACATCAGCAAGACCAATGATGAGGCAGGCACCTGTGGCTCTCAGCAGTCCTCCTAGATACTTACCAGGCTGTGACAGGAGAATCATAGTCACCCTAGGTAAGAAGGTCCTTGAGACCCCTGTCCAGCTTCATTGCCAACAAAGCCAGAAGCCTTGTGGCTCCAGTGTGGAGGGCCAGCCTTGAGCAAAAGGAGATGACAGACTGTCCAGATCCTGAGTTCAAGGTCTGGGACTGTAAACAGACAGACATACACAACAATCTGTGCAGCTGGCTATCTGGCTAAAGCAGGTCACCCTCTTATACCCAGCTGAATTGGACAGAGTTCTCTGGGAAAAGGGCTGGGGGAGCCGCTGTCATCTTTACTCCACCCATGCTGCTTGCATTACAGAATTCCGGCCACACCCACATTCTTTCATGTTTCTTTCTGAACAATGGGATACAAGAATGGTGGCCATGCCCACATTCTATGCTGCCAGGTAGCACAGGGATTCATTCTGTTGGTTGACACCACTACCAGCAGTTGAGGAAGGCAGAGGTCGCTGAGTGCTCAAGAGAATTTGAGTATAGTAGGATATTGATACACCAGCCCATGCCCTGGCCCCCTCCCCTCCTTTCCCGCAGTGCTGGGTTTCATACCTCAGGCAATGGCTTGCTGCCAGCTAGCCTAAGGCCCCCACCTGGTCCCTGCCCCAGGTCCTCTGCTCTGTGCCCATGTGTCTGCAATGCTGCTGCCATTGCTGCTACCCCACCTGGAGCAGCCACCAACAGCTTCTCCCAGCAGCACAGGTGTATGGCCACCCCAACACCAACCCTAACCCGGTTCAGACACCCATCTAGGGGCACCATGATCCCCTGCTTGTTTCCTCTCCCCAGCTCTGAGGAGCCACCTTTCTGTCTTGGGAATTTCTGAGATAGAGACTCAATATATACTCAGGCTGGGCTGAATCATGGTACTCCTATCTGTGACAGGTATGCTCCACCAGGCCTGGTCCTCTGTAGTTAGGATGGTAAGGCATGTAGGGCCATGCTCAGTCATCAGTTTAGATGGATTACCCCATACTCTTACTCCACAGCAGCCAATTTTTGACCACAGGTGAATCTCTGTGTAGGGCCTCAACAATAGGACCTCAGTCTCCTCACAGAATAGTTGTGACAAAATAAGGGATTTATGCAGAGGGATTTCGAGCATGGCTAGGCACAGAGGGAGTGGCCTTCAGACAAGGTTCTTGACAATTCTGGGAGTATATGACAGGAAGATAGCAGGAAAGGGCTAAGGTGGGGCCTGTTATTATTCATGCAACAGGTCTGGGATTATGAAACAAAACATGGCTTTCTTTCATCATTACCCTATCCTCATGATGAAAGAGATCCTTCACTGTGTTGAGTTTTGCAGCTGGGCAAAGGAAGGCATAGAGAAGCCAGGTGACCTACTTATGACCTCAAGTTCACAGGAATCTCAGCCTGACTTCTCTGCCATGCTCTCTAGGACAATGGGTGCTATTCAGCCCACTTCTTGTGGTCGAAAGTCCACTTCTTGTCCATCGTGGTGCTTGAACTCTAGGCCTAAGAGCTGTTCTCAAGCTCCTCAGCTCAAGGCTAGCACTCTACCACTTGAACCCACAACATCACTTCCAGTTTTCTCGTGTTTCTTTGGAGATAAGAGCCTCACAGTCGTTCCTGCCAGGGATGTCTATGAACCATGATTCTCAACTCTCAGCCTCCTGTCTAGTTAGTATTAGAGTTCTGAGCCACCAGCACAGACTTAAGTGTAATTCTGACTTGCTTTCTCTCCTTCACACACAGGAACTGGTTGAATGGGTGCTGGAGGAGGTGGCCCAGCATCCCCATGTGGCTGGAACCCAAGGTGGCCCTTTCATTCTTGTGGTGGGCTTTGGGTCAGGAGCTGTCTCACTCAGCCTGATGAAACAGTTCCATGAGGTAAGCCTCTCTCTGCCCTGGTTAGACCGTGATGGTTATTCATTTTTCATCCAGCCTTACTGGACTTAGTATTGTTTTCAGCATCATTTTGTAGCACCTGGCCAAAATTATGATACATAGTTATGGAATGAAAATAATGCCATATTAAGAAAGTCATTTAGGGCACTGGGAATGTGGTTTCATGGTACGGTGATTACCTAGCATTCATGAAACCCTGGGTTCAATTTCTCAGTACCCCATAAAAAGAAAAAAACTGGAAGTGGTGCTGTGCCTCAAGTGGTAGAGTACTTACATTGAGAAAAAAAAGAAGCTGGGGAATATTTCCCTATCCTTGAGTTTAATCCCCTGGATTGGCAAAAACAAAACAAAACAAAACAAAAAAAACATTTAGTTAGTACATGCAAAATAAAGAACCCATACTTGGAATATATAATTGCTCCTTCCATACTGACACCTGAAAATAGGCCCTAATTCATGTGCAATACTCATATTAGAATACTGTGTTGAAATAAAAAGTTTTGTTTATTAGGTCACAGCAATTAATGCCAGGAATGTGCTTAGATGTCAGGTGAAGATTAATTCTGGAAAGTCAATGATTCCAGGCTTTGTGTGGTCATTGCTAATCACAAAGAGAACGGTAGTCAAAGTGTGATTTGGAAATCTTTTTGGTCAGTCATGGCACCAAAAAGGCAGAGGCTAATTAACAGTTGTGACAGAAGAGAAGGAATAACTCCAGATGGAAGGAATAAAATGATAGCTAAGGTATAACAGAAGCTGTTCTAGGGAACCATTTTTGATTATTGAAGAATTAGTTATCAATTAGGATTGTTCCTCATTGCCTATAGCATTCCAAATCTCTTAGGCTAGCTCTTAAGCTCTGTGTGATAAATGTATATCCTTCTATGCTGTTCTTTCATACCTGATCTCCTTTGCTTTCTAAAAATCTCAGTCTTTCTGTATTTCTCTATGAACATTTCCTGATACTACACATATACAGATGGCATAAGATACTAATGGAAGGGTTCCATAGCTCATTAGTCATTAATGTAACAACATGGAAAAGGAGGACATATTTATTGTTAACTCAAATTTTCTGAAAAGCTGCAATGTCATCATTTGGTTCAAATTTCCATTCTTTGTCTGCATATTTGCACATAAATGCAAATGTGAGATGGGTGCTAGTGGTTCACACCTGTAATCCTAGCTATTCAAGAGGTAGATACTCGAGGATTGTGGTTCAAAGCCAGCCTGGTCAGGAAAATCCATAAGACTCTTCAATTAACCACCAGAAACCCCCCCAAAATAGTAAAATATTAGTTTGACAATAAATTACAACTAATATTTTTTTCTTTTTTTGGGGGGGTCCAGTTGTGGGTCCTGAACTCTGGGCCTGGGCGCTGTCCCTCAGCTCTTCAGCTCAAGCTAGCACTCTACCACTTGAGCCACAGTGCCACTTCCGGGTTTTTTTTCCTTTCTTTTTGCTTATGTGGTGCTGAGGAATCGAACCCAGGGCCTCATGCATGCAAGGCAAGCACTCTACCACTGAGCCACCTTTCCAGCCCTCAAGTAATATTTCTTTTTTCAAAAGATAAGTCCATACAGTTGATGTCACTTAGCTTTCTTACTATCTTATTTCAAAGCCAACCCAGGCAGGGGAGTCTGTCAAACTCTTATCTGTAATTAAACACCAAAAATCCGTAGGTGCAGTTTGGCTCAAGCAGTAGAGTACTAGCTTTGGAGGCAGGTGGGCAGGAAAGACAACTGTTCAGGGACAGAGTATAGCCTCTGGATTCAAGCCCCAGAACCAACACAAACTAAACAAACAAACAAGGAAACAAAAATAACCCCACATATTTCTTTGGGACCATCCTTAATGGAGTACTGGTCTGAGAAGAGGCTCCTTTTGCTGATCATACTCACTGGATCCTGCTTTTTCAGAACCCTTATTGCTCTGGAGAACTCAGGACCAGACTAAAGGAATTGATAACTGTCCCATCCTGCAACAAGAGAATCA
Organism: Dipodomys merriami; assembly: GCF_024711535.1. Lineage (NCBI taxonomy): Eukaryota > Metazoa > Chordata > Mammalia > Rodentia > Heteromyidae > Dipodomys > Dipodomys merriami. The sequence continues at coordinate 431,167 of NW_027203605.1, read as the reverse complement.
TCTAAGGGGTGAAATATCCATCCATAAGACACTTTACAACCTCCATGTCTTTGTTTCTTTTCTGTAGAACACTTTTAAAGCAATGTTATTTCCTTTAGTTCTATGCTGGCCTTCAAATGGTACATTATTTCTTTTTGTAATGCTCTCAACTAGAAGTTTTCAGAAAAATTTTATATGAGTATAGAACACACTCGAAAAAGTCAGGAACAGAGTTTCCTTCAAACCTTGGGATTCTTTCTTGTACAGTAAAAAGGAAAGCACAAGTTAACATGAACTTTGTCATTCCTCTGTGTTCATTTCTTCTCCTGGGAGTTTCCACATTCAGTAGCAGTTATTTCCAGTAACAATCGATGGTGCTGCCTGAGGTATGATGAAAGTTTTCTGGGTTCACTGAAATAACACAAGGACACCTTTGGACCTGAGGTAACACGTGTTTCAGAGACAACTTAGTAAAGAGAAAATATGAAATTTATGCTGCTTATAAATACATTATCAATGAGTACCTTGAGTTCAAACTTTGTAAGTTCTCTGTAAATTAAGGCAAATTTTTAATGGAAAGAAGTTTCTCAGGTCCTTCTTTTTGTGAGTGTATGTGCTGCACATTATTTCTCAAGTGTACAGGAGTTAGTGAGAGAAACAATAGCAATAATAGGAGAAAGAAAAGTTCTGTTTTTAAGTATAAGGGTTCAATACAGTATAGAAGACTCTACACATAAGACAACAATGAAACAATAAAGCCAATTTCAGTATGTAGATTTATAGGAGTGATATACAGAAAACATTACTCCTATGTGGAACACGAAGTATGAGGCCATTCCCTTTCTAAATCACATTTGCTAATCATGCAAATTTATTAAAAGTAGAATGGAAGAATAATTCTTTTTCCAATGCAAGTCAGCTATAAGAGCATGGATTTAACTGGGGAAAAAGTCCATCTTGAGAGAGCAGGCATTATACTAGCAATGAACTGTTGGCTAAGATTACATTTCTTTTTCTTTACGTATATATATTTTTTGTTGGTGGTGGTGGTCTTGAACTCTGGGCCTGGGCACTTTCCCTCTGTTATTCAGCTCAAGGCTAATGCTCTACCACTTGAACCACAGTGCCACTTCCAGTTTTCTAGTAGTTAACTGGAGAAAAGCATCTCCTGGACTTTCCTACCTGGGCTGGCTTTGAAACCCAATCCTCAGATCTAATCGCCTCCTGGTTTAAGATCACATTTCTAACAGTGTACACTCAGAATATGCAATTTGTATGTTCATCTAACTTTATATGAATTCTTGAATAAAAAATCTGGTATACAGCTTAAACTTTACACTCACAAAAATGTTTGTAGTTTAAAAGTTGGTACTACTGGATAAATATAACCTAAGAATGTAAAGGAGTCTGGGAAGTTCAGTTTGCATCCAGCCTGGGTAGAACAGTCTTTGTGACACTACCTATAATTAACCAGCCAAAAGCTGGATTGGAAGAATGGCTCAGGTGATGGAATACTAGTCATGAGCAAGACTGATGGATAAGAGCTTGGGGCTTTTGCATACGTACATACAAAGATACACATACACACAGAGGTACTTACATGTGCACACATGAATACACAAATGAAACAACTCTCAGAATATATAGAAAAGTTAGAAAACAGTAGAAACTATGTCCTGCGTAATACTAGAATAAAGTGATAATTTTTAAAATTAGAAAGTCCTCAAGTGAATTACCTTCAAAAATTTGAGACTATTACATAGGTAGGTACCAGAGATAGTAAGAGAATCAAGTAATCATTATTAAAGGGATCAGATCTATGGAGGAATGAATCAGAGACCCCTGCAGGTGCATCTGAAAATGTTCATATCTTGTGTGGAATGTTAGAACATCTTTGAAAATAGTAGATAAACAGTCTGAACAGTCATTCTAGTGGATAATATCACTGGAGTAGTTCAGAATTGCTAGTCTGTATGTAGATTAAATAAACCAAGAAACTATGGCAGGGCAATGTGATACAAGGCTAGAATTGTAGCACTCAGACTAAGACAGGAGATTAGAGAGTGCAATTACATAGTGATAGCTTCCCTGGACCAGGTAGTATAATTTTGTCTTAACAAAAGAAACCATTCAAGAAAGGAATACACAGTTGGAAGATTGGGCTAATTTTGTTATTATGTTTTGAGAAGTCAAGTTTCCTATTGCAATGCAACTCATATATAATCCCCAGTTGAGTTTTCAATGCTCTCTTCATTACCGAACATTCCTAGATGCAAAATGTCTCATGATTCCCATCCAAAATTTGAAAAACTAAATAATCATCATTCTGTTGGATTCCAAAGAAATGATGAAGGATTACAAAAGGTTAAGCCTGGAGAAATAGCAAATTTTGTCTGTAAGACTTTGAAGATCTTGCTAAATTAGAATTTAGATTTAAAATAAATATTTTGGTTTTGTTTGTAATTTCATATTCTATAGGATAGTACAAAATTGTTTTTATGTAGATGGTTTAATTGACAAATTCACAAATGATTTTGGCATTCTATTTGCCCAGAATATTCTTTCAAGAGTTATAATTAGAAATTAGTTAATATATAATTCCAATAGTTCATGTATAAAATGATAATGTGAATACTCTAGATTGAGTTGCAAACAAATGGATGGGATTAATTCATAAATTTGGAAAAAGAGCAATTTTTTGAGGCTTTGGTTTAACATGGTATGAAGAGAATGATTCTGTGGGATCTTCTTTCTTCTACCTATATGTAACACAAGAAGCAATTTCCTTAATTACATGCCTCTGTATGCAATGAGAAAAATGTTAGGTTTGGGGTTTGTTTTTATTTTTGTTTTGTTTTATTGGTTTGTCCTAGGGCTTGAACTTTGAGCCTGGAAACTGTCTCTGAGCCTGTTTTTGCTAAAGGCTCATGGCCTACCACTTCAACCTCAGTGCCACTTGTGTCTGGCTTTTTCTGAGAAGTTTATTGGAGATAAGACTCTAAGGAACCTTCCTGCCTGGGTGGGTTTTGAACTATAATCTTCCAATCTTAGCATCCTGAATATCTATGATAGTTAAAAAAGTATAAATATAAGCAATATTTGCAAGTATTCTGATCTCAAGAATACCAGTGGGGGGAAAATTCATGCAACCCAGTTTATTGTGGTGTTCGTTCCAGAAAAAGGAGGGCATCACATTAGCAGCGGTTTAGTATTTTTTTTCAAAATAGAGATAAGCTATATTTTATGCAACTTATTTTTTAAGTTTAATTTTATTGTCAAAGTGATGTACAGTGGGGTCTCAGTAATTGTAAATTAGTGAATAAATAACTTTTCAAACTAGTTACCCCCTCCCTCATTTTTCTCACAGTTTTTCTTCACCCTAATAACCTCACAAGTTGTAATGTACATTTCCAACATATTGTCTGGTGAGTATTGCTATTGCATTGGTTTGCTCTTTGTCCTTTGTCTCGTCAATTTGTTGTTCCCTTTCCCTTCCCCAATTTAGGTAAATGTATACACAATAAACAGGGTACCAAATTCAAATACAACAGGGGATAAACCATAGGGGAAAAGCCCAAAGAAAAGAGAAATCACATAGTACATGAAAAAACAACAATCACAAATAAAAATCTCTGTTTCCATATCTTGGAGTTCATTTTGCTCAGCATCAGCTTATATGGTCATATGTATGCATAAGAAAGTCATTGGAAAATAATAGTTTCGTGGACACAATATCATGAAAACAACATGTTAACTGTTTTTGATGGTAAAGGTGGAATTAGTATTGCTGAATTTGCGATTCTGATAAAGAAATTCAAAAGAGTTTAAAACTTATGACAGGTTGTAAACTTGTTCAACCACTTTGGAAAGTAGTATGGAAGTTCCTCAAAAGACTCCACACAGAGCTCCCTTATGATCCAGCAATCCCACTCTTGGTCATTTACCAAATATTTACAAACAAGACCACACTAAAGCTACTAGCACGACTATGTTTATTGCAGCACTATTTACTATAGCTAAGATATGGAACCAACCCTGATGCCCCCATTAGATGAATGGATCAAGAAAATGTTGTATATATACACAATGGCATTCTTTGCCTCCATCAGAAAGAATGACATTGCCCCATTGGTTAGGAAATGGAAAGACTTGGAAAAAATTATATTAAGTGAAGTAAGCCAGGCCCAAAGAAACATAGCTCCCATGGTTTCCCTTATTTGCAATATCTAGTATAAGTCTGAGTCAAGCAGAAAAGGTCCCATAAGGTGATGTTATGGAAATGAACCCTAAGATATGTATTCAAATGTTTTTTTGTTCTTTCATGCGATTGTTTTTAACACATTTATGAGATTATTTCTTTGTTGCTTTTTATGTCCTTCTCCAACAGTATAACCCCTGCTTTCACTGTATTTGATGTCGGTATAATTTGTGGAGGGGAAGGGAAAAAACAAATCGTTTAAATAGGGATACAGCTGGAGCCATTGCAAAAATGAGATGTACAAGTCGTTATGTTGAAAAGGAACTTTACAACTTTGGTGTGGCAGGAGGGAGGGGGAGCGGGTAGGATTTGCTGAGGGGGGCAGGGGAAGGATAGGAAGGGATGGGAAGGGGAAACAAAGGAGGAAGCTACAATGCTTGATAAGAAATGTATTCATTATCTTGCTCAAGTAATTGTAACCCCTCTGTACAGTATTTTCGAAAGAAAAAAGAAGAAAAAAATTATGACAGGTAAAGTGTAATTGTTCAAACTTTTTAATAGCTTAGCCTATTAAGAAAATTTAAAATTGCCTGGGAAAATAGGCTTTCATGCAAAGAAATCCATGGAGACTTAGCTGAGAGGGAGCAATGTGGGTGAAGATGGCTCATTTTCACTCTAAACAAACAAACCTCGAAAACCTTGCTATAAATACTGTAGGTTCCCTTAAGAATTGTCCTTACCCAGGAAATATACTCTCACTGTTTCAAACAAGGTTCTAGTGGAATTTAAATGCAAAGTTCTTTAAAAAAAAGACATGAAAATTTGTGAATTGACCTTTGATTACCAAATAGTAATTCTCTGAAAAAGATAATTTAGGTCAAAATATTTAGGGAGAAAATGCCCTCCACAATGAAAGAAGTTATTGGGTTTACACTTTTCTGTTTGCAATACTTTCCACAATGTCTTTACACGTGAAGCAGTGAAACAAAGAAAAACATCAGATTGGATACTTCAAACCAATGATTTCACATATCTAAGTAGCTCACAAAATATAATATCCTTCGGACTGGGAAGGTGGCTCAGTGGTAGAGCGCTTGCCTTGCATGCCTGAGGCCTTGGGTTCGATTCCTCAGCACCACATAAGCAAAAAGAAAAAAGCCAGAAGTGGCGCTGTGGCTCAAGTGGTAGAGCGCTAGCCTTGAGCTGAAGAGCTGAGGGACAGCGCCCAGGCCCAGAGTTCAGGCCCCACGACTGGACCCCCCCCCGCAAAAAAAAAAAAAAATATATATATATATATAATATCCTTATTAACCTGATATAGTGAAGACTTCCCTTATTACATAAGCCAAAAAGTTTTGGGATCAGAAGAAGAATTTTACAGGGCTGGGAAGGTGGCTCAGTGTTAGAGTGCTTGCCTTGCATGCATGAGGCCCTGGGTTCGATTCCTCAGCACCACATAAGCAAAAAGAAAAAAAGCTGGAAGTGGTGCTGTGGCTAGAATGCAAGCCTTGAGCTGAAGAGCTGAGGGACAGTGCCCAGGCCCAGAGTTCAGGCCCTACGATTAGACCCCCCTCCCAAAAGAAAAGAAAATAATTGAGCAAATTGAAAAGGTAAAAAAAGGCGTTCTTAGAAGCCCAAGTTAAGCAGTGGAGGGAGGCCAAAACTTTTTGATATAGACTGTGTTAACATTTTTGGTACCTAAAGTGATTTTACAGAACCCATTTGGCTCACTACAATTCAGAAAATACTGAATGAAGACATGAAAATAAATTCCACATCCAAATAAAAGAGTTTAAAAAGAGAAACCATGAAGATGTAGCAGTGGGGTAGGCCTTATAGTCTTTCAGCTTCACCAGACTTGAAGTCAAGAAGCTGTGATTAATTGGAAATCAGGCAAGAGCTAAGAGGAGGACATCGAAGTAGGACAAAGAAGTATTGTCCGTTGTAAGAGACACTGTCATTCAAGGTATGGGTGATTTAAGTCTGGTCTTCATGCACCTTGTTGAGCAAATGCAAGACGAAGAGAAAAATAATCAATTGAAATAATTTTTCAAAGAATAACTTCACTGTTTCTGATATTGTATCTAAGGAGAGTATTAAGGGAGAAGATAAACGTGGAGTATACTTCGGTTTCCTCTAAGCATCTTGTTAGCAAAATATATCTTTGAGTTTAGAAGTGATTGAACCAAAAATTGGTGGAGTACTTATTTTTGTGGGCACTTTAGACACAGGAAGACTTTAAAGGTAAAAGAAAAAAGAAAAATGAATAGCTAAATATTTGTGATCATAGCCTCTTGGAATGGGTTTTCGGAGACAAAGTTTTACATTAAAGTTTGTCCTCATTAACCTAGATGTTGGGTTTTCGTGGCAACCAAACACAAGGTTGAAGTTTAATGGACTTGCTTGGACACGTAAACAGCATGATAGAAAACAAAATGGCAAATAATATTTAGTGAATTACTTTGACCAATTAGTTGCCAGAAAAAAGGAGAGATATAATTCAAAATCACTTGATGTAAAAGTATGAAAAAAGAGTAGTGCAGAGAGATGAGAGAAAACATAGAGAACTCTTTTGTCTCCAGTGAGGTAATGGGTTCTTGATCTTGTTTCTTGCATTCTATCTTCACAAGCTATCAAGTGTGTCTCAGGTCTGGAGTATCCAGTTCAGACAAAGAAAACACAGAAGAAAATACTTGCAGCAGATATAGGTGATTTTTAACCTTAGAAAATCTATTTAAATCTGATCAAAATTCTCCCCAAACCCCAAACTGCCTTTTTGAACAGCTTTGTTTGTCTTTCCCACTACTGCCCTTCATTGACTATTTAAAATTTTGAGAGATCATATTCATACTCTCTAGAGATTGCTGTTTGGTTGTGATTTTTGTGTGTTTTGTTTGTTGTGTTTTTTTTTTTTTACTGAATTTCAGAAGTTTGTGCAAGTGTGTTACAATTAAATATGTCCATCTAATTGTCCAATGCTCCTGGATCAGAATAATTCCTTCGATCATTCTCAACCAACTCCTTCTCCAAGATTTATTTCAGATTTACCACTTCCTTTATTATATGTGTACATTGAGTATTCTAGCTTGACTTGCCTCTTGTTCCATTTTTCATTTAGTCTATATCTTTGCAATTATTCCTCCCTGGTTTCAACTTCCTGATAGTCATTCTGTTAAAGTGTCTGTTAATATTTTGAAAGGTTTTATACATTCCATGAAGTTTCAATCCTGCATATACTTGAACTGATGTCCACTTATATTTTCATAATTCATTCATCTGCAATAACAATTTGCAAGACTGGAGACGTGAAGCACCTAGACATGATTTTATTCTCATCCATTTGGAAGATTAATCTTTAGTCAAAAAGAAAGTTTAAAAATGGCTTAGAATGTATTCTTTTTTTTAAATTTTATTTTATTTTATTTGAGAACATACTGTACAGAGGGGCTACAATTACATGGGCAGGATAATGCATACATTTCTTACCAAGCATTGCAGCCTCCTCCTTTGTTTACCCTTCACCTCCCTTCCCCGCCTCCCCCCTCCCCCCACCTAATTATACTCCCCTCCCCCCACACAATTATACCCCACTCCCCCCCCCCCACACCGACATTGTAAAGCTGGTTTTGACATGACATTTTGTACTTCTCATTGTTGCAACAGGTCCACCTGAATCCTTAAACGATTTGTTTGTCCCCATCTCCTCCACATGTTATACTGACATCAAATATAGTGAAAGCGGGGGTTACACTGTGGGGGAGGGACATACAAAGCAACAAAGAAATAATCTTATAAATGCGTTAGAAACACATGCATGAAAGAAACGAAAACATTAAAATACATATTTAAGGGTTCATTTTCCTAACATCACATTATCTGACCTTTTCCGCTTGACTCATACCTATACTAGATATTGCAAATAAGGGAAACCATGGGACCTATGCTTCTTTGGGCCTGGCTTACTTCACTTAATATAATTTTTTCCAAACCTTTCCATTTCCTAACAAATGGGGAAATGTCATTCTTTCTGATGGAGGCATAGAATTCCAATGGGTATATATACCACATTTTCTTAATCCATTCATCTACTGAGGGGCATCTGGGTTGGTTCCATATCTTAGCTATGGTAAATAATGCTGCAATAAACATAGTTGTGCTGGTAGCTTTAGTGTGGTCTTGTTTGTAAACATTTGGGTAAATGCCCAAAAGTGGGATTGCTGGGTCATAGGGGAGATCTATGTGAAGTCTTTTGAGGAACCTCCATACTGCTTTCCAAAGAGGGGATGTGGACAGAAAGGAACCTTACTTCATTGTTGGTGGGAATGTAAACTTGTTCAACCACTTTGGAAAGCAGTATGGAGGTTCCTCAAAAGACATCACATAGAATGTATTCTTAACTACCAGGTTTTTTAAAATGGCTTTGTACAATGGTTTGCGATTATTTAATTTTACATGGGATAATATTTTCTACTACCTACAGGTTTTGCAAAAAGAAGAAAACTATAATTTACTACTATAGAGGAATATGATGGAAATAGAAGACAGATTTTATGTTCGTCACATCTCTGATGAGTACCCATATTCAAGACTTAAAAAATCATATTTCTTAGATAGGCAAACATATGTTAGACAGATAGGGAAACATAAAAAACAACGTATGATAAGGCAACTATTTTTGACTTTTTGACATGTACCTTACGTGATGACATTTATTTTATTAACTAATGTTTGGTTTGAAATATGAGTGGCTGCTCTATTTAACACATTTCTGGAAGGCATCTACTGAACAAGACAAATGGTAGGGGGTATTATTTCTACACTTCAATGAATGTTTGAACCTGTTTGGCATTAGTGCTGGGTAAATAAATCAACTCTATTGTAATTTGCTCCCTACATAAGAAAAACTTGTAATGTCATTAAGTATCACTTACTTGTCAAATGTTATTTTGGTGAATGATTTTAAAATGTTTATTTGAAAAGTAATATACTTTCAGGAGATTAAATGTAGGTTATCATTGGTTTGAGAATGACAACATTTTTATACTACAGAACCAAGTTTTACTGAAGTACCAATGTTTTGAAGCACTAATGATCTTCTCAATTAATGTTTTACTGAATTGTATTTGACTTCTAAGTGGTTTATCTAGCTTTGGTAGACCAATTATGAATCTATCATTCCAGGAAATATTTTTTGGCCTACTTTGTACTGAAATTTTTCATTAATCATTAGGGGAGGGATATTAAAAATACTCTTGTGACATTTGTGATCTTGTTCACTCATATGGGCTGGTCATTTGTAAATTGAAATTTTGAATTACTGTTCATTTTCTCAGATTTTGTGATATCATCTTTCATTTTAAGATGCCTTGCACTTCACAATTGCTTACCGCTACTTTCTGTGTCTTAAGGAATTGGGGCCCTGAAATATTATAGGAAATGAGAAATTGAGATGAGTTTTCAATTACTTTTTGTTGGCATGTTGCATGGGCTTAGGTGAGAAGTCTTGCCCTTGTTATCTGATGATGCGGATAACTGGGACCTGGGATCCTAAGACCTGTGGGTCCTGCAGAAGAATAATACCTTTTAGACATCATATCAGCAAAATTAGGGTATAATCAGTAGGAATGCTTCAGAAATATGGAGAAAAACAGTTTGAGACCAGCGAGTTAAAACAATAAAGAGAGCAGCAGAGTAAAATCCCTTATAGATTAGAGGAAAACAACACATTTTTTTACCATGTGAATTCAAAAGACCAAGTACACTTAGAACGTTTCACAAGTTTATACCGAAGACATTGAATTGATACTTTTTATATCCTAATATATATTCTAAACCTATTTATTTATATTCCAATCTATTTATTGGCATAAATATCAATTTATTTGTCAAATTATCAATTAATTTTAGTAAAATTCACTGTGTGAAATATACAATATAAAATATATATATTTATAAATATAAATTTAAAATATATAACTATATATAATATGAGAAAATGTTTTGCATTGTTCTGTTATGGTTAGGGTATCAAAAGCAACTCTGTTTTAAAGTATTATTTCATTATCTCTACCTCAGTGTTTGGTAGAGTTAGACCTAATGCTTTACCATTTGTAGTTGTACAGCCTAGAGGCAAGAGGAAACACTGTGATTAAACATTACCAATTTAAGGCCTAATATCGAGGAGAAACATATGGACTTCTCCTGGAGCAATGGAAATATTTGGTGATAGAAAGTCAGTAGTGTGAGTTACTGCCTGGTTGGATGGTAGACAGGCCAGGACACTAGGTAATCATGCATATGAACAATTTTTTCATCTTCTTGACTTTAGCTACTTTGAAATAGTAGGTATAATAAACAATTAGATTTTGATAAAATACCTTCTAGTCTGAACAGTTCTATCTTAACTGTTCATCTCTCTATGATCCCTTGTAACATTTTAGTTTTGTTCCAGTAAGATAATCTATGCTGTCAGGGTAAGATATTCTGGTTGGTCTGTTCATACATGGAAGAAGGGTAAAGGGTCAGGTAGACATTTGTGACAATAAGACCTCATTTGGGAAATTTTAAACTGCAGAAATTTAGAAGTAGCTCTTAAGCAAGGCTTATATTGAATCCATTAGCTCCACAAAGGTAACTAAGTTGATATATAAGTACTTGAAAAGCCATCACCTTTTTTGGGGGGGTGGGGGGTAAGGTCGTGGGGCTTGAACTGTGGGCCTGGGCACTGTCCCTCAGCTCTTCAGCTCAAGGTTTGCGCTCTACCACTTGAGCCACATGCCCCCAGCCCTAAATTATCCTGATTAATTTTCAGATAGAATCTGGTTTCCTACTTGTGTATGATGTTAGGCGCTATCCATTTGATGTTATTCTTCCTGGAAATTAGAATAACTGGTACCTGGGATAGTGTATAGATCTTTCTGTCCAGTCTGGGCTTTATCCACTAGCCTCACAACAGTAGACTCCCATATAGTCAGGATTTTTATAAGCTTACCATACCTGATTTTTAAAAAATCGTTGCATTTCCTGCAGGTTCTTGAATGCTGAATTAATTTGTGTTTTCTTGGGTTCTTTTGTTTCATTTGAATATATGTGTTGACTTATTCCTCACTTTTCCTTTTCTTTCACTCACGTTCTTAAGTAAAGTGCTGAGAAACCAATTCTTCTTTCTCAAGATAGTCAAGGTGAACATTATTTAGTCCAAAGCAATTTAAGTAATATTTAAACAGCTTCATATCTATGAATGGTATATGAATGCTAAGCGCTGACAAGGGTCTTTTTATTTTCTCAGCCATCTTTGGCATACACAGACAGATCATGAATTATATGAAGATAATAAAGCTACAGATGCTTGCCAGGAGGAGAAAAAACTATTACTAATTGTTTGATAGAGGCTTCCTTCTCGTGAAAGAAATATGCTGCTTGATGCAGGATTTCACAAAATCATATTGCTAGGAAGAACCTAAACCATCTCCTAACACTACCGATTTGAGGGAGATGAACTGACCTCCTGCATAATTTACTTTTGAGTCAAATAAAATCAGGCTTCCAAAAAGAGAGTAGACTTTAGAGAAACACCATGTAAATAGGTGCTTAGCTGTTTTTGTCAATTGGTGAAATAATACAGGAAAAGTACAGCAAGGTAAAAATATAAAGAACTTTGCATTGAAATACTCATTTGTATATGTGTGTGTGTGTGTACACGTGCCTGTACACACACGTGCATGTGCATGTGCTCCTGCATGCATTCATCATTCCTGAGGCTTGATAGTGCCTGGGCACTATCCCTAAGCTTCTGTGCCAAAGGATAATGGTCTACCACTTTGAACAGAGGTGTCTTCAGATCTCAGCCTCCTGAGTAGTTAGCTAAGCTGATTCAGCCTCTGAGTAGCTAGTTAAATTCTTCTTGTCCTCTATGATTCATTGCTCTTTTATTCTTTCCTGAGGTAATCACAAGCCAAAGTCATAATATGTCTAATTGCTTTAAAAATTGGCAGAAGGGACTCCAATCTATACTCTTAACTACTTAGGAGGCTTGAGAACAGAAACCAGGCCAAATTTTAGTGGACTTCCTTCTCAATCTATAGCTGGGTGTATTGGATCATTTCCACCATCCTGCACTATCTAGAGACTAAGATTGGAAGGACTGCAGGATCAAGGCCAGCCATGGTCGGAAGCTAGAAAGTTGGTGTGCAACTCTGATGCCATTGATGATGGGAAGGCTAAAAGGACAGATCAGGTGCATATTCTTGTGGAAAAGGAACCCCTATCCCAAAATTAACCACTGATATGACGCCAGCCTTGCAAGAACCATACCCCAAGTTGAAATCCCCATAATTGCCCACAACCAAAATAGGTATATACATTAACATCCAAAAACATATTACAATCTGTTCTTTGCTGTAATATAACCTTTATCTGATTATCATATGATGTGACAGAGTAGTTTCTTCACTTATGATATATTTAAAAAGACCTAGAAAATTCTTTCTCACATATTAAGTGAAAACAAATGGCAAATTGCCTCATTCCTTACATATTTGACTACCACGAAAAATTCATCTAATGATTATTATAGTAATATATTCTGATTTATTACTTTACTTTGTAACAGTTTTTAAACTTTTTGCTTCTCTGCTGAAGTTTAAGTATTCAAATAGTATCATCAAAGTATATTCCTCGGTACTTGGGGGAGTTTTGTACAAGGTTTTTAACCGATGGCTTCTAAGAATTCGTAATTGGTATATTATTTGATTTATTTTTAATTTCAATTTAATTTCATTGTAAAGGTTATGTACAGAGGGGTTACAGTTACATAAGTGAGGTAATGAGCACATTTTTTATGGAAAGAACATTGGTATCCACTCCATCGATTTTTTTTTTTTGTACACTCAAACAACTACTGATGATTTTGCTGTTGCTATTGATCAATGGGTACTTTTGCTTGCTTTGTTCATGCATTTTTTTATTACAAAATTGATATACGCTGGTTTTACAGTTACTTAATTTAACTAAAGCGTACACTTCATTTTATTTTCTAAATTTCAAATTTTGAACTTAATTATTTTCTTTTGTTTTTTGAGGTAATTTTTTTCAGTTGTAGGATTAGTTAATTTAATTTTGCATGATTTTTACACATGTAAATTATTCAGATATATATTTTGCTTTAAAAATGTTTAACACGTGAATTTCTAAGATTATTTTCTTAATTTTATATGGTTGGTAAATTTAAATAAATTTATTTTCTTAAGGTACTAAACATATTTTCCAGTTAACAAATACTTACTGTATTTTCAAGAAAGACAAACTTTATTAAGAAGGGCTTCATTACCTGGTCACTTTTTTGTAAATATTTGTACTTGAATTAAAAAAAAAAAAAACGTTTAATCTGGGCATGGTGATTTGTGGCTTCCATTTTCTAGCTATGGTAGGAACTGCAAGTAGGGTTTATAAATAGGGAGAGCCTGAGAAAATATGAGACCTTAGTACAAAAATATCCAGAGTGGGGCTGGGAAGGTGGCTCATTTGTAGAGTGCTTGCCTTGCATGAAGCCCTGGGATCGATTCCTCAACACCACATAAGCACAAAGAAAGAAGCTGGAAATGGTGCTGTGGCTCAAGTGGTAGAACACTAGCCTTGAGCTGAAGAGCTGAGGGACAGCACGAAGGCCCTGAGTTCAGGCCCCACAACAGAACCCACAAAAAAATATCCAGAGTGAATTAAAAAAAATATCCAGAGTGAAATGAATAGAGATATAGCCATCCCTAGCGCAATATAGAGCACCTGGTTTTCATATTCTAAATCTTGAGTTAAAACTCCAATAACATCAATCTTTTGTAAAAATAAAAGGATACATGTTTCAAAATGTTTATTGTTTAAAACTCTTTGCAAAGGTTCTCATGTCTTCTATTTCTTAATTTTCAATTTACTTAATCTATAAGAATCCAAGTATATCGTGACTATTTTATTTCTACTAAATTTTAAATAGTACAAACAATACTATGATTCAATATATTAACCTACTTTTACTATTTGCGATAATTTACTCTGTTAATATGACAATATCAATATTCCAAAGGTGTGTATGTGTTCTGTGTGTGTGAGTGTTTATGTGGTTTGTGTGTGTGTGTGCTTTGTATGTACTTTGTAATGCTTGGGTGATCACTCTATTGTTTCACATATGCTGGGCCAAGTTTTTACCACTGAACTATACTGTCTAGTTATAATGTAAGTATTGTTTTAAATTATGACTTTTAAATTTTCATTCCTAGTATGTTTTTTTCAAAATTATATATGATAAAATGTGATCCATATTCTATCCACGATAACAATTTTTATTCTTATTTTATTGTTTTTTAGAATATTTCCACTGCTTTTCTACTTCCAAACTCTTGTGTTTGTTATTGATAAAGGTTTTACTTTGCTACTTTTCTCTCTCCATTCTTTTTGCCTTTAGAGTTTATCTACTCTTTCTTTTATTTCTTTGGAAATTAGTGATCATATTCCTATTACAATTTCTTTACATTGTAACAGGTCTATACAATGCTTTATTGTCTATTTTATTTTTTCCCAACTTCTTTGACTCTTAGTCCACACTATTAGGTAGAATGAAAAGAAACTTGATTTACAATACTTTGATTATTTTCCTCCTTCTCTTCTCTGAAGTATTTCTCTACTTAGAAACACAATAGCAATTACATATATCTTCTATGTAGTTCATCATTCTATTCTATCCCCTCTCACTCTACTCTGTAGTACAGTTCAAGTCGTTATCATTCAACTTTATTATGCTATAGTGTTCACTAAATCTTAACTCATTCCTAAATTTATTTTAGATGCTTTAAACATTCTCTAAAGACATTTTTCTCTATATAATATCTGGGGTCTTGTGTTTTCACAAGGTGCAAAATGTGAGTGACTATCAAACATCTAGATATCTCTGTAGAATATTGGTCCACCTGTTCAATAAACTCGTATGCAAATTCAAGGAATACAGGTCAGTCAGAACAATTTTGTAAAATGGTGTAGCTTGAGCCCTCATACTAGTTTTGAACCTTATTACCATGTGTAGTAGTGAAAGAACAGACACATAGAAGAATGGAACAGATTTATCAAAAATAAATTCTTAGTTTTATGGTCAATAGATTTTGAAGAGGATGCCACGACTTCATGAAATAAAAATAGAATCTTAAATGGGTGTATTGGCACCATTGCTTCTCTAGATTTAAAATGATCTTAGACTACTACCTCAAACCTTATACAAAAATTTAAAATAAAAAATGACTATCAAACTAAATGTGAGATGTTAAAACCTATAAAACATAAATATACAAATTCATGACATTGGCTCAGTAAAGGTTTCTAAAAATTTGACATGTAAAGCATTAGAGGCTAAAGATAATCAAGAATTAACTGGTTAGTATCAAATGATAACCTTTCATAATTCTATGAAAGTAATGAAAACATATCCAACAGATAGAGCACACATATTTGTTAATGCTACAATGTTAATGTTACAATGATCCTGAGTCTTAAGTAAATTCATATCATTTAATTCTATATAAAATTTTTCCTGAACAGGAGACTTCTTAAAGAACATATGTAAATTAGTAGTTAATAGGAGGAGCATATGAAATAATTTAGTATCTAAGAAAAAATAAAAAAGAAAATTCACTAGTATGACCATAATATAAAAAGATGACACAAAATATAATAATGCATTTGTGGAGAAATTGATGCATTCCACATAGCACAATGATTTGTATAATACCGCAATCATTTTAGCAAGCAAGTTTTCCAGTCTTCATAAGGTTAAAGAGAATTGTATATTATTCAGCCATTACACTTCTATGTATGTATTAAAGAGAATTAAAAAAAAAATGTTTGGACAGAGAATGTAGTTCATTTACAGTGCACTTGAATAGTATGTGTGAGACCCTGGAAATAATCCCCCAAAACAAATTTGAAAAGACACACTATAGAGGATATATGCTGGACAAATTCCTGTAACTGAATTTTATATCTATTTTAATGTCTGTTCTAAAATTTACAGCATTTCTATTTGAAGAAATGTAAGTTTGTGAAACTTAGGCTTGGAAAACCTATGATTGTACAATTCACTTACAAAGCACTAAAATGTATACAATAAATGGAGATAATATATTGCATGTGAATTTCATGTCAGCAAAAAAAAAATTGTTAAAAATACTTCACACAAATTGCAGAATACCTGAAAATATGTTTTCGGTGTTGGCTAAAAATTCTTTGTAAACTACAGCTTTTACAATGAAGATGTGATTTCTGTTTATTTTGAGTTTTTTTGGTCTACTTTTTTGAGTTTATGCAGAGATAACTCAATCAAAAAGTGCATGTGATAACTGGAATATCTAGGAATTATGCATCACTTATAAATAATTGATAACCTTTTCTGGAAGGAACTTTTAGCAAATGACAAAATACACAAATCTATGTATTTGCATTTTATGAAACCTATATGCTACTTGCTCAATCCAAATGCTTTTCTCTACTTTGCTAGGAAAAAAGTATTCTCAAGATAAGAGCCAACAGCAGTGAAAAGAAACAAAATACACAATCATGTTGATTTATTTGTGAAAATAACAAATGAAATAAAACAATTCCAGTTAAGCAACTCCAATGTTAGTATCTATGAAGATGTTCCTGAATGCCAACAGACATTGATTTTTTTTTGAGTTTTAATTTCTACTAACATATGAAAACTAGAACACGAAAACAAATATAGTCTTAAAGCAAACCAGCCTTGGAATAATTTTCTTAATTGTTTTGAAATCACAAAAGAATTGATACCATTGAGGAAATGATCATTTCCTATGGAAATCATTTAAAATGTTTATCACTTATTATAATTCAAAAACCAAACAAGAGTAATTTTATATAATCATTACAAATATCATTTTATTACTATTATAAAGTAGAATAAAAGGCCAGTCCAAATATATTCTTCTTCTTCTTAATTTTTAATCATTACCTAGATATCTCAATCTAAATAGTCATGTCTTTAACATAGATGTAAATATTCTATAATTTTTACTTAACATTTTTCCGGGGCATGTATTCATGTTTCTAGGAAATGTTCACAACAGTTAAAAGATGCTTTTGTGAAATTAATGTGAAATTAATGTGATATATATTGTTGTTGTTGTTTGCAAGGCCTGACCATTGTCTCTAAGCCTTTTTATGTTCAAAGCTAGCACTATACAACTTGAGGAACAGAGCTAATTCCTGTTTTTAGTGGTTAATTGGAGATAAAAATCTAACAAGTACTTTTCTGTGTGGACTAGTTTTGAATACAATTCTAAGATCTAATTACACAGAATAGCTCGAATTATAGGCTTGAGTCACTGGAACTTGTTTTGATGTATTTATTTAATTTTAATTATGTCTTAAGATTTTTTCATTATAATGTACATCATTCTACACAAAAATTTGGATATATGTATATATTTCTGATGACAATCTCCAAAAATGTATGTCTTTCTACACATTTTATATATATATATATATATATATATATATATATATATATTTCTGAAGACACACTCCCTATAAAACTTTATGCTACTATTTTTGATCTTTTTTAATTTCAAAGATATGCAGTCTATTTTTCCTAAAGTTTCCTAGAAAAAAATAACTAATATATAAATAGAATGTAGAGTTTATTATTTTTAAGGGAATTTTCGATATTCCCATGATATTGTAGTAGCATTTACAGTTTATTACTTGAAATAATTCTGTTCAAACTCTTAAATATTTTTGTGTAGTTGTAGGGAGAGAGGAAGTTAATTCATACTGGTTAGGAATTTGCAATACTTCAAAAATATATTCTACAATTTCTTATAAGCATATAGTCAAGCTACCTGTTATGGTTTAGTTTTTTATTTCTTTTTTTGTTCTAAATTTTAATATGGATGCATGCACAGTGGTAACATGAAAATTATTAATCAACAGACAAATAATTGCAAAATCACAAATACATATCAGACTTTCAATACTTAACACTTATGATGCTAGTA
The DNA here is from genome assembly GCF_024711535.1 of Dipodomys merriami. NCBI lineage: Eukaryota > Metazoa > Chordata > Mammalia > Rodentia > Heteromyidae > Dipodomys > Dipodomys merriami. The sequence continues at coordinate 412,942 of NW_027203605.1, read as the reverse complement.
ATAATTTTGGTGAAGATGATGATGACCACAGTGTACCCTGATAATTACAATATTGTGATTGAAAAGGAAAAGACTTTACACATTTTTGAAGCTAGATTTCCCACATTGAATACATGGTAATAAACAGCGTTAGATTACATACAGTATGAATAACAAGAGGAGAGTTTCAATATCAAGAAATAGAACCACATTAAACAGGTAGAGACAGTAAAACCCTAATGTTATTCCTGCAGTCTCTCTAATTTATACTCATTTTTCCTGGTGGTATTATTTTCTTATAAATAAAATCGTTAATTTGCACATTTTGATGGACTAAGATGTAGTTTTCAACTTAGTGTGATTAGTTCAAATAACATTCTCATATAGACACTATTCTATAACCCTGTTTTCCAATGATATATTAAGAGTATGTTCTTCAATACAGCTGTAAACATATGACACAATTTACATAATACCACTTACATATCTGTAGTTACCTGAAAAAGGCATACACCCTAGAGCCAGGAGGTGAAATTTATTTTTATTTCTGCAGGAAACAATTTGTGACTTTATACCAACAAACTGAATTTGACTCTTTCTTTATTTGTAAGATAAGGTGGAAAATGTAAGGACTCTGGAGTTCAAGCCCCATGACCAAGAAAAGTAAAAAGGGAAAAAAAGGCGGTAAAGCAACATTTTAAAGCAAAAATTGTCTAGAAATAAAATTATAACAGCCCCTGAACTGGCAAAAAAAAAAAGATTAAAATGAAATTGCCTTCAACCATTCATTTAAACAATCTATACTGAGGGCATGCTATTGGAGTTCACATCACTAACTAGAATTTGAGAAGATCACAGTTCAGAACCAGTGTGCAAAGAACGTAATAAGATTCTCATATCATACTAAGCCTGGCATGCTGCAATGCATTTGTGATCGAGTTACTTGGCAGACAGAGGCGAGGAACTTAGCCTCTGTTCAGCCCTCAGCAAAACTGGTAAGTCTATGAGCAAATAACTAAATTGAAAAAAGATTGTTCTAATGGTAGAATACTTGTTCAGCCAACAAAATATCTAAATTCATACTCACTTCCTAAAGGAGGAAAAAGGGGAAGAAAGAGGAAAGAAAGAGAAAGAAAAGAGAGTAGAGAAGGAGGAGGAGAGAAGGGAAGGAAGGAAGCAAGGAATGTAGGAAGATAGGAAGGAAAGAAGAAAGGGAGGAGGGAAGGAAGGAAGGAAGGAAGGAAGGAAGGAAGGAAGGAAGGAAGGAAGGAAGGAAGGAAGGAAGGAAACAAGCAAGGAAGGAAGGAAGCAAGGAAAAGAAAAGATAAGAAAGAAATGGTGGAATAAAGAATGGGAGGGAGAATGAGAGGTATGAATAAAAACCTCAGCATGTGTTAGATGTTAATAATGACACCAAATCATTTTAGCTATAAATGCCATCATTTAATTCCCTGGGAAGAGACATTTTGTATCAAGCCCTATTGTATGGACTTGGAATCCCTGAAAGGCCACCAGAGACCATGACCAATGCAATCAGCAAAAGAGTCATATATTTGCAAGCTTAAGCTTGATTCTTTGCACATCGCGTAACCGGTGACACTAAGAGTCCCCGAGCACAAAATCAGCACAGCTTTTATAGTATTGAACAAACAAGTTTAGGAAACTTCCACACAAGCACTTACATGATTGTTTTGAGTCCACGGTAAACACATTGCCCTTTTTCTGAACTATTGGTATGTTCTGTTCCTGGAACACTTGGGTAACTGTCTGCTTTCTTAAGTTTGGGCAGGGTTGGTGGCAACCTGTGGTTTTTTTCTCTCTCTTGGGGTTACTCTGAGGGCAGCCTAGCACAAGTTGGTGGGGGTAATCTCAAATTGGAGTTACTGTGGCTCTTCATTCTCTCCTCTTCTAGAACATCAGCGACCAATCATGGTCCCTTAATTGGCACAGTCTTCTATATTTACAGTTTGGTATTGGGATCTCAGAAATAATAGATGGACTGTGCTGATCCACAGGGTCTACAAGGTCCAATTGTGAGTAACAAAAATTAACAGTACCAAGGTCCTTACATTTTCTTCCAGCAATGTGACTCTGTATAACACAGCTAACTTACCTTTATACCAGCTGAACTCGTAAGCTCCAATTTTAAGACATACTCATACAATTTGCTACATACTTAAACTTTCTGAGGTTTGTCTTCTTTACAAACATTTTAAGACAATCCTTACTTTTTAAATCTTTCTTATCTAAAGGATACCAATTTTTCCCCAATTCCTTCCTAAGACTTTCTTTACTACACTCCTATTCTTTACAGTTCCTTGAGCTCTTTTGTGACTAGAGTTTAAACCCGTAAATTTTTCCTTTGATTTGTGGAACCAAGTTATCTTAGAAAGCCTTAAGGTACCAGTGGGATGAAAATCTTGCGAGACTTTAAGGCTAAGATTAGGGCTGGGTCTCATTCCTCCTCTTACCACCATATATTTAAAAAAAATTCTCTCCTCTATCTTTCAAACACATCCAGGCGGAAGCAGATAATTACCATACCAGAGCCAAACTAGGTTGTGACCCTGAAGTGCCTAAGGCAAGGCAGTGATATCCTTGTCCCAAATATCCACTGTGGTAGTAGAGAGGTTACTGGATATCACCAAAAGAATGTCCCACAAGATATTAGTTTTAGCAGCTTTCAACCAGGAAGCATTCTCAGGTGATGGAATCAGGCAGGAGTTCAGTCTACTTTTACCAGCGTGGAGATGGTCTGGGTGATGATGTAGATTTCTTCCAGGTGACTGTCAAGCTGTCGTTGAAATTTACTCATTAGTGTGTGCAGCAGAAGCAGCAGCAGGGACTCTCTGTGGCTTCAAGGGACTGTCACACCTGGTTCTGGGCTGCAAATTCCTACAAATACTGGTTAATGATTCATTGCATAGGCTTGGCAGGCTATGACTCAACTAATTTTTTTAAGACTATTTACACAGTAGCCCAAAACAATTTACCAAGATGACAATTTTTTAAACTAGATTGTAATTTTAATAAGATTAGGATTTTCTAGGCAGATATAGAGGGCTCAGGCCTGTACTATTATTTCCCATGCCTTTTCCTTCTACCTATTCAGTCTATTTTGTCACATTTTTGAAAAAGATACTCTGGTCCCTTGTTCTTAAATGGGGATGATGGGCAAAGATTCATCTTCTGTCACTTCTTCAAGCTGACTCAGGGGTGCTGATCCTACCTAACCAGGAACCTATAATCTTAGCCTATTTTACAAAGAGGTTACCAGAGTTAGATGTCATTAAGAACAACATTTTAACTTTTGACAAATGCACAGACCTTTTTCTCTGGCTATAGCAATGCTGCTTATTTAGCCTTCTGCTTTGCAAAAAGATCTTTCAGGATGGCTTAGGAATGTGATCTCTTGTAATCCTAACAATGTCTGAGTTACCTATGCAGGCCTTCAGACATATATCAATAGAAAAAACTCTCCGGGATACAAACTTTTCCTGAGCAGATGAATTTCATGAAGCTCGTGTCAGCTCAAAAGTTACTGCCAATTAGAGCTTTTGGTAGTAACAGGGGTTGGGATCTAAACTATCCTCCACATTTTACAACCTTAGCCTTTTAGTACTATCACAGATGACTGACAAGTTCCTGTCCCTTACAAGGTAGATAGTCATAGACATTATGCATGCTTACAACCTATCTTCCCATGACCTCCTTACTCTGACCAATTTTTGAAGTCCACACACAAATGACTCTAGGATTTGACATTATTTCTGCTATCCTAGCAGATGCTCCTGAATTGCTTTCATCCAAGTAGTGTCTTCTACACACTGGGAAAAATGCCTCATTGGCATTTCTCTTAGTTGGTTGCTGGACTTGAACTCGGAGCCTGAGTGCTGTCCCTCAGCTCTACAGATCAAGGCTAGCACTCTGTCACATTGAATCCTAAAGTAGGTCTGCTTGCTCTTTCAGCCTTCTGGTGGCTGAGTAGAGGTGACAGTCTCACACGGACTTTTTCTGCCCAGGCTGGATTCAAACCAGTAACACATCAATGAGTCTCATAAAAGGCCACTTTACTCCAATTAAAAGCAACGGGGGGGGCATCAACATAGAAGTAGTTTTAAGCATATTCTTACCTGAAACATATTAAGAGCCAGTTACGTCTGACAAACTGACAAAAATCCTCACTCCTTTTTTTGGGCCTGATGAGAACTGTTACAAAAATACCATGAGAGCAAACTGAAATAGGAATTAAGCAATTATTTTGGTAATCCTAATTTTTCCTTTCTGCACTTTGAGGCAAATGTTTAGAACTATTATACATTTAAACTTTATATACAGAAACCCATTCCTAATTTATAAGCCTCCTATTAATCTCTGTTTTAATATTCTATACTTTAGTTTTTAGTTGCATTTTGAAAAATCCTTTGAACTTTCAAGGCTAAGTGTGTCACTAATTTCCTCTTGGCTGCTTGTTTTAAAACAGATACACATGAAAACTTTTAAACTCAACTAATATTTTTTCTTAATGCAAAAATTACAATCACCATCACTGTACCAAGGAGCTAGACTTAACACCTTTATGTCTTTAAAAAAACATACACAATGGGGCTGGGAAGGTGTCTCAGTGGTAGAGCGCTTGCCTTGCATGCTCGAGGCCCTGGGTTCGATTCCTCAGCACCACATAGGCAAAAAGAAAAAAGCCGGAAAGTGGCGCTATGGCTCAAGTGGTAGAGTGCTAGCCTTGAGCTGAAGAGCTGAGGGACAGCGTCCAGGCCCAGAGTTCAGGCCCCACGACCGGACCCAAAAAAAAAAAAAAAACATACACAATGGCAGAATGTTATTGAGAGCAAATCACATTACACAAATAAAATTTTAACCATCTTTTTAAGGCCTTCTCAATTTTAATTTTAACACATCCAAGGGGCAGTTTTAGCAATGCTAATCAGATCTTTACATCACTCATTTTTACCATCATGTTTCCGGTGTCTATGTGAAGGGAAAAGGGACAGAATTAAGAGGGGCCACTTGGCCCTTCCTGTGGAATGTGCACACACAGAATCCGACTCTTTAGGGTTAGATGAACTGCTATTGAGCCAGGTTGCCCTCTTTCACCATGGGTGGACTTCCCATGGCCTGTTCCACCATGCATGACCAGCTGAACTGCACTTCTGCCTGTTCACTGTTCACTCCTAAAGATAGGTTTTTTGTTAGCTTCTAAGTTTCTCCTTTTTGTTAAGCCAGATATCTGGATTACAGTATAAACACCTTATGCATTCATAAATACCAGATTTTCTAATTTTAAAGTTAAAATATCCTTAAAAAGCTATTTAAAACCATGTGAAAATGCTTTAAAAATGTTTCGGTAATGGCCAAACCTCATAACCTTTGGAATTTTAAACTTAATCTCACCCAATTGTTACATCATGTTGACAATTTCTATCATGAATATGTTCATAAACACATACAAAACACACTCAGATCTTTAAGCACCCAAAAATCAAAATCAGTTTTACATATATTTTCTAAAGTTTTCTAACAAAAATTTAAGACAATATTTCTTTTAAACTAATTAATTTTGTAGAGCTTTATTTTCTCAGGGCCTGATTGTTTAGCAAGTCATTTCACCAATTGATCTTTGACTCACTTCTGTTGGAGGAAGGCTCGGGGGGTGGAGGGGTCACCTGAAACTAAACTGTTCTCATTTTTATCCAATTTTATTTTTATTTATTTATTTTTCTTCTTAATGTGCTTTTTTTAATTGAGAAAGTACTGTACAGAGGGGTTAAAATGGGCAAGATAATGATTACCTTTCTTATCAAGCATTGTAGGCTCCTCCTTGGATTCGCCTTCCCATCCCTTCCCATCCTCTCCCCACCCCAACCCAATCCTCCTCCCCCTCTCCCCCTCACCACCAAAGTTGTAAAGTGCATTTTTGACATAACAACTTATATATCTCATTGTTCAAATAGGTCCACCTGTATCCCTATTTAAACGATTTGTTTTTCTCCCTTGCCCTCCACAAATGATACTGATATCAAATACAATGAAAGCAGGGGTTATACCATGGGGGAGGGACATACACAGCAATGAAGAAATAATCTTATAAATGTGTTAGAAACAATCCCATGAAAGAAAAAAAATATTTGAATATGTATTCAAATTATCTGACTTTTTCTGCTTGACACAGACATATACTTGTTAGTGCAAATAAGTGAAACCATTGGACCTATGTTTCTTTGGGCCTGGCTTACTTCACTTAACAAATTTTTTTCCAAGTCTTTCCTATTCCTAACAAATGGGGCAATGTCATTCTTTCTAATGGAGGCTTAGCATTCCATTGTGTGTATATACTACATTTTCTTGATTCATTCATCTACTGGGGGGCATCTGGGTTGGTTCCATATCTTAGCTATGGTAAATTATGCTGCAGTAAACGTAGTTATGCTGGTAGCTTTAGTGTGGTCTTGTTTGTGAACATTTGGGTAAATGTCCAAAAGTGGGATTGCTGGGTCATAGGGGAGCTCAAGCTGGTTCAAAACTTTGGCAAAGTAGCAGGGTATAAAATTAACGCTCAAAAATCAATGGCTTTTCTGTATTCCAACAATGAGAAAAGTGTGGCTGAAATTAGGAAAGAAACTCCATTCAGAATAGCTCCACAAAAAATAAGATACGTAGGAATTAACTAAACCAAAAAAGTGAAGGACCTCTATGATGAAAACTTTAAAACCTGAAAAAGGAATCTAAAACAGAACTAAGAAAGTGGCAAAAACTCCCATGTTCCTGGATTGGACTGATCAACCTCATGAAAATGTCAATACTTCCCAAGGCTATCTACAAATTCAATGCGATACCTATCAACATTCCAACCTCATTCTTCAAGGAAATAGAAGAGGCAATCAAAATATTCATATGGAACAATAAAAGACCCTCAATAGCTAAAACAATTCTCAACAGAAAGAACAGTGCTGGAGGAATATCAATACCAAGTTCCAAACTCTACTACAAAGCCAATAGTAATTAACACAGCTTGGTATTGGCACAAGAACAGACCTCAGGACCAATGGAATTGAACCAAAAACCCAGAAATGAACCCACCGACCTTTAGCCATCTAATCTTCAATAAGGGAGCTAAAAAAATAGATGGAAGAAAGAGCCTTTTCAGTAAATGGTGGTGCCAAAATTGGTTAACTACTTGTAGAAAACTAAAGCTAGATCCTTATATATCACCCTGCACCAGAATCAACTCCAAAATGGATCAAAGACCTCGGAGTCAAAGCAGACACTCTGAAATCATTATAGGATTATGTAGGAGAAACCCTAGGTCTCCTTGGTACAGGAGGAAATTTTCTTAATTGAGATCCAGAAACACAACAAATCAAAGAAAGGTTGGACAAACGGGATTGCATAAAATTTCCGAGCTTCTGTATGGCAAAGGACATAGCTAGCAAGATCAACAGAAAGCCCATGTATTGGGAGAAGATCTTCACTAGCCTTAAAACAGACAAGGGTCTCATATCTAAAATATACCTGGAACTCAAAAGATTAAATTCCCCAACAACAAACCTTCAAAGAAACAACTGCCCAATAAATAATTCTGCTAAAGACTTAAAGAGAAACTTCTTTGAAGAGGAAAGAAGGATGCCCAAAAGACACATGAAGAAATGCTCAAACTCCCTAGCCATAAAAGAAATGCAAATCAAAACAACGTTGAGATAGCGCCAGTAAGAATGGCTATAATCAAGAACTCTAATAACAACAGCTGCTGGAGGGGATGTGAACAGAAGGGAACCTTACTGCATTGTTGGTGGGTGTGTAAACTTGTTCATCCACTTTTCAGGACTAGCTGAAAATCAAAACAGGCACACATCTTTCTATGTGACTGAGCTCAGCTGGAGGCTGGAATTTTTATTTCCCCAGAGATTTTCAAATAAATAACAAAAACACTAAAACCAAAAACCCACATTTAAAACTGGTACAAATTCTAAAACAGAACTAGAGAAGACAATAACCAAAGGCTGAGTTTATCCCTACCAGAACTCTGTGTCATTCTCACTCAGCAACCTGAATCCAGAGTCTGCTGAGTGAGCCTACCACTCTCAACCAGAACTTCCCTATCTCCAGAAACATACAACAGAAAACAATAAGGTCTCAGTGAATGGGGTGACATCTCATCAACCTTTGTTGACCCAGGGGCCTTCCAAGGGGGAAGAGAAGTCCAAGTCATTTTGGGGCTAGGGAAATCAGTCCCTAGAGGCAATCCCCTCGGACTTGCAGATTCTCCCCTATACTCCGACTGCAGCTTTGTAAATTGCCAACCAAAAAGTGCCAGTCTACAGACTTATAGTTTCCCAAAAATGTCCGTCCTAAAAGCAATCTACACAGAGGGGTCTAGGGAAGTCTACTCACAGACCCCATTGGCAGTCTTATAGTGTGTCTACCAAGCCACCTTGCCAACCAATGTATAGACCCCTCGGGAAACCAGAACTACAGATACAGAACCTGCTGGCAACCAAATATACAGAACGGCAATGCCTTGACTTAAGAGCTGGGTTTTTTGGGATTCTTTGGTGGGCCGTCTAGAGGGTCCTATGAGGCAGGTTCCAGATGAGCCCCCAGAAATGTTGTATGGACTTGGGACCCCCAAAAACCACTGGAGACCATTACCAATGTGAACAGCAAAAGAGTCGTTTATTTGCAAGCTTTAGCTTGGTCCGCCACACACCAGGAAACCAGTGATTCTAAGAGTCCCCGAGCACAAAATCAGCACAGCTTTTATAGTATTAAACAAACAAGTTTAAGGAATTTCCACACAAATAGTTACATGATTATTTTGAGTCCAGAATAACCACTCTGCCCTTTTTCGGAACTATTAGTATGTTTTGTTCATCGAACACTTGGGCAACTGCTCTGCTTTCTTAAGGGTGGGCACGGCTGGTGGCAGCCTGTGTTTTTCGTCTCACTCTTGGGGTTACTCTGAGGGCAGCCTAGAAAAAGATAGTGGGGTTAATCTCAAATTGGAGTTACTTTAGCTCTTCAGCCTGAATAAACCATACCATACCATATACAAAGCTCGGTAAAACACAGGTCTGGTTTACACTGTTGGACCAATAGGAGGGTATGTCTAGAGCTGTTGCAGGTGTGTCTTAAGGTTTGTGGAGTTTTTCATCCTGATGATCTTGAAATGATGAAATAGACTAACTACAGAATTACCTGGACAGATACCTACTGAGACCTATATTAAATCACAGCTTAACAAAGAGCAATAGTTACAATGAAATACATTGAACAACAAGACACCGCAAGCAAAATTACACTATATATCTCATGTACAAGTTCCTCATTCCCTTCTGTCTCATTATGTTATCTTTGTTTTGGTTTTGTTTTCAGAACCATGATATAACAGGCCATTTCTTATATTTTTGTCTTCTAGTCTTCAGAAAGTCTGCAGTTAAATAGGTTTACGTTCCTTTTGTTAGAAAATAAAAAGCATATTGGGAGAGGTCTTCATCATAATTTTGTTATGATCTCAAATACGTTTTTATTTCTGGCATTTCACCTGTATAATCTCACTTTAAACTTTTCCAAAGGGCACTTTAGTCGAAGGAGGAAATTCAAAGTGGATTCTAGTAGAGAATTTGTTACTAAAATCTGTGGTACATAGTAAGGTAAGAAACTCCAAAATTATTCATTAGAGAGATGATTTATAACTCATCTTTTTACACACTAATACTCTTTCCTCAACGAAACCAGAGGATTTAAAATAACTAATATTTTTTGGAGTTAATGGGCACAAATGTGCACGAATTTTCTAGAAATAAAATGATCACTCATGAAACCTTACTGATACTTCAAATAATGCTTTCCAATAAGGGGAATCACCTTCACATATTTTCATACAATATGTATCTGCCGGTTAACAGAACCCCAAACTAGACTAAGGCATCTAAGAGCTATCCAATTGTTGTTGCCTTTTTGCAATACTGCTTTCCTATCATATTGATTAGTATGAAGTGTATGGCCAGTATAAAATCACATTTGTAATAAAAGTTACTAGATGGGACCTTCATGGATGAAAGAGGAGTGGGGTTTCTGGTGGAGCCCTGGCAGGTGGACTGATTTTCAGTGGAAGAAGGACTGATCACTGGGGAGGAGGCTGTTTGGGGCAGAGCTTTGAGAAGAAAGAACAAGGCTACAAATGAGGAGGTTAGTTAGAGGAGGGGTGCAGGTAGAGCACTGTTAGCCCTTGTGGGATATGTAGGGTGAGGTTTCCCATCAGACAGGGCAGGAAATGGAGGCAAGAGGCTGAGAGGAATGTGGAAAAATGAGGGTGAGGCTTTTCAGGGTCTGGCTTTGAGAGGGCATGGTAATACTAGGAAGAAGTTGGCTAGTAAGGGGTGGAGTTTCTGGTGGAGAATGGCAGGCCTTTGGGAAATGTATTAGGGTGGAGGTGGGGTTTCTGGTAGAGCAGAATATAGTCCCAATGTATGGAGGTGTTTTTCAGAACCAGGGCTTTGTGAGAGCAGTGATAGGATCCAGTGCAGTAGACTACTTGGGATGCGGTTCCTGTTGTAGCCAGTCACCACTTCGCAAAGAGGAGTAAGGTTGGGTGGGAATTTTAGTCTTGCAAGGCAGGACATGGACTTTGGACAGGGTTTCAGGTATGGCAAAGCAACCTTCCAAAAAGGACTATGGAGGGACAAGGATTTACAGTTGAGCCTGGTGAGGCTTCCAGAAGGAGGTCAACTGGTGCCGTGGTTTCCAGTGGAGCAATGTGGGTGTCGAGAGATGGGATAATGTGGGGGGGTTTTCTAGGCTTCCAGAAGGAGGTCAACTGCAGCAGTTGTTTCTAGTGGAGCAATGTGGGTGTCCAGAAATGGCATAGTGTGCTGGGGGTTTTCTAGTGGGGTTTTTCAGGAGCAGGGCAGTGTTTAGAGCCATGGGGCTAGTTGGAGGAGGGGCTTTGAGAAGGAGTGGAAGGGCTGCAATGGTGTAGAATCATTATGGGACGGGAACCTGGTGTAGGAGGGTGTGGATCTGAGGGAGGAGCCAATAGGGGATGGGTTTATCTGTGGAGCAAGGCAGGGCATTGAGAGAGTAGATGTGGGAGGTAGAGAGGCTTGTGTTGGAGCAGGGTTGGCTTGCCAGGCAGGAGATGGGCTGTACAAGAAGCTCTGGCCAAGTGAGGCGGGGCTTCAAGGGCAGTTATAGGGGAGGTGAAGGGTTTTTGGTATAGCAGGATAGGCTTTGTGGGAAGAGGTAGGTTCAGGGCTGTGTTTGAGAGGTTAGGCCACTTAGAAGTAGGCTAGTTATTGGTGGAGTTTCTGATGAAACCAGGAGGGGCTTGAGGGAGAATGCTGGTTGGGGTTGGGGTATGAAAGGGATGGCAGGAGCTTGGAGGTACTAGAATAGGGGAGCAATGGGACTATGAGGAACTAGAATAGTTAGGGGCGGGGTATCTGGTGGATGAGGTGGGGATTTCAGGGAGGACCCTGATGTAGGCTGGGTTCTTGGTGCAATAAGTCGGGACATGGAAGGAGATATGAATGTGGCCTTGTTTCTGGTGGTGCAGAGCAGGGATTCCAGGAAAGGGTGGAGTGGAAGAGGGAATTCCCTATAACAGAGGAGGGCTTTCAGGAAGGAGTCTGGTTGCAGTCAGGCCTTTGAAAATTTATAGCAGGTCTACCAGGAGGTACATTAGTTAAGGTTAGGCATTTTAAGAGGAAGCTGCCTGGAAGTGGGTTTCCAGTGGTTCTAGTCAAGTTTTATGGGAAAGGGGAATAGGAAAGGGACAATAATTAGTGAAGAGTGGGGCTACAAAAAATAAACAGTTACCACTAATAAATACCATATAAGAACACCATTTTCTGTCAGTGTAGACTTATATAACTTTTATGTATGCGAGAGATACTGGATAAAGTAACCAAGTAATAATTCCTTCCTAGTGAAATTTTTCTTTATTCCAGTTGAGTGAAAATAAAACCACAGGTCAAATCAGGCTCATAGGCACAAAGTAGACTAAGCAAATGAAGGACTAGAATTGATTCCCAAGTACCAACATTAAGGACCACAAATAACAGTTTAAAATATCTCACTTGGTCATAATTGACAACATTGTCTTAAAGTTATGAATGAATAGAACTTTTACTTTGACCACTTTTGAAATCCTAAAACTAAGTAAATAGTAATGTTTTAACTTTATACAATGTTGGAAAGTATACTAAAATAATTAGTAAAATTTAAAATTGTACACAGAATGTTTGTTCTCCAGTATCAATTCTAATCTAAAAGAATTAAAAACCAGAAAATTGTCATATAATGAGTTTGCAGCATGGTTCCCTTTCCGTCATCAAAATGGTGACTTAAGCAATGTGTCTTTAGCACTGGATGCATCGATGTTAAAACATATCTAAGAATGTGAAACACTATTATACAGACCCTGAAAATACTCAGAAGGATCTATGAAATGTTGTTGGAATAAAATTAATGACTAATTACAGTAGGAATTGCTCTTCACTAGGTAGGCCTATAAATACTTTCCAGAAGAAAAGGCTACATTGAAACATAAACAGTGAAAAGGAAGCAGGCAAGCAGACCATGAAGTAAATATTATCCAATGAACAACATCTATTGAAGCTTGATTGCAATCTTCTTTTACCTAAGTTAGTTACTCACCTATGGTCTTCTCTAATGCCAAATAACAAAGTCATGAAAATGCAGCAATCATTTTCAAGACATTAGACTTTACAGAAAGAATTCAATGAATGTACTGCTAGAAAGTAAAGATAGATGTCTGAGCAAAAGAGTGAAAAAAATGTCCCCAATCTCTCTCCCTCCGCTGTGAGAAGGGTACAAGATGAAGCACAAGGAGAATGGACAGAAGTACAGTAGTGCATAACAGTAGTTCCCAAGATGCAAAGATGAATGTAACAGAGAGAAAATCAAGATCATCACACGACTTAGCATGGAAGAGTAGAGACAAGAACAGTGAAAATGCAAGGAGAATTACAAAGAATGCCCTTGCATATTTGGCAGAAGAGTGCATGGCATTGAGGTCTAAACTATGTGGAGGTATTATAGGAAGCTACCTGTACTCATATGGTGCCACAAGAAGTGAAGAACTTATATTTACAAGTCATTGAATAATCATAAAGGTCTTGCTTCAGTAGTGCAGAGTTAAACCTTGATAAATTCTGTTTTGAAACACCTAACAATCTATAAAACCAAGACAAGAAGATTTATATTGTATATAAGTGACTTGACTGTTTGCAACAATAGAGTTCAAAAAATCAAATCACATAATGTGAATGCAAAAGCATAACATTATTAAGGTAATCTTTGAACAACACACATTTTATGGCAATAGTCCTGATTATAAATGATTTGTTTTCCTTACAGATTTTGGATGTACAAATCAACAAAAAACAAAAACAAAACAAAGTAAAAGACAATAGAGGATACCAGTGCCTCATCACTATTCCTAGTTAGTCAAGAGCCTGAGATTGGAAGATCATGTTTCACAGATGGCTAGAGTAGCAATCAATCATACATTTATGTTCAATTATTCAATGAAAGCAGAGTGAAACCTTGGTTCAAATAGTACAGACTCAGTCAGTCATGAGTGAAAAAACCAAGCAACAGTTTGAGGCTCCGAGTCAAGTTTAATTACTGTGTGTGCATGCATGCACGCTCACACATGCACACACACACACACACACACACACACACACACACACACACACACACACAATGGAATGAGAGAGGAAGAGGGAGAGAAAAAAAAAGGAATATTAAGAGTTTAAGGACTATCCTAAGCATATATTAATTAATAAAATGAGGGAAATCATGGAACCTATGCTTCTTGGAGTTTGGCTTCCTTCACATAATATGATAGTTTTCCAAATCTTTCCATTATTTTGTGAAAGGTGTTTTGTCATTCTTTCTGATAGAAGCATAAAATTCCATTGTTTATATACACCATATTTACTTGATCTATTCATCTATGGAGGGGCATTTTGATGGTTCTAAAAATGCTGCCAGAAACTTAGTTGTAGATTTAGTGTATTTTACCTTGAGATCATATCGACAATGCCCAGGAGTGGTATTGCTGGTTCCAGAGCTATGTACATTTGACCTTCCAAAATTATGCTAATTGAAATGAACTCCAAGACACAGAAAAAAATTCTTTTTCTTTTTTCAGATATCAACCTTGATGTTGGTAAAGTAGAGCATCTAGATCTTATTTTATTTCATTTGTCTTTTGCCGTTGGTCTATCCCTGGCAATCTCTGTCTTGATTCTGGTACCTTCAACTTTGTATATACATTTATCTGATTTGGAGAAGGAAAGAGAAAAATTATAGTGATGAAAAAAGTACAAAGAGTGACCCATTGCAACAATGATATTCAAAAGATACTATATCGGAAGTGAACTTTACAACTTTGGGGTGGGTTGGAGGTGTGGGGGCTGGGAAGTGATAGGAGAACAACAATGGAGTGGGTAACAATATTCAATAAGGAATGTACCTTACTCACTTAACTGTAACCACTCTGTACAGTATTTTTGAAATAAAATAAAATTTTAAAATTGAACCTATCCTAGAAGAAATAGTTTTCAAAGTAATACATCTGGCACAGTACTTGTGAGGGATTCTGAAGTCAAGCTGTTAGACTTGGAAAAGGATAGATTGGGAAGCCATCGCAAACAACAATCAAAAGGCTGAAAACTGTGCTCTGGAAAGGTCAAACAGTCAAGGGAAGACAGGGGTATGAGTTATCTCTAGAGTATTTAAGTTCGAGCTGTTGACATTAAAATATTAAGATTTGGAGACAAGATCGATGTCTGTGTTATGGTTCTAATGACTATTACTCCCTTCTGATCTCTAACAATAAGGGATTCAATTATCACTATGTTTACAAACAATACCTCATGTTAATAGTTGTAACCACAAGCTAGATTGATGCCTTAGTTTGTGGACATACCTATAGCCACTGACCACCCCCCTTGCAAGTGCCTGCCTTTTTTCTTGAAATTCTTCAGCCACTGGTGGTCTCATTTCTCATCGCCTGTTTGGGTGGGATTTGAGACTCCTTCCTCTCCTCACTCAGCCACTCCGAGGCCCCAGGGGCCAAACTCGGCACCTCACAGGCACTCTCCAGAACCCAGCTGCATTTGGGGATGCTGCTTCCTGAGCCATTGGCCTACTGCCTCCTTCCTCCCTTCACCATCCTCTGCCAGGGCCTCCCGCACTCTCCCTACTACCCCCATCCTCAACCCCAGCTCGGCCTCCCCCGAGGCCTCCCCTCCTCTCCAAAAAGCTCCCAGTGCCAACCTCAGAGGGGCCACTGCTCTGGGGAAGACAACTGTGGACCTGGCCCAGCAGAATCAAAGGTTCCACAATGTGCAGCCGGCTTAGAAATGGAGGCAGCATAGGTCTCTGATCAGTGTCTTTCACTTCACTTACACAAGTATTAATTGTATTAATTTGATATTTAATTTTGGATTTTGTAACTTCTTATTAAGCCTTTGAAGAATAGCTGGTAGAAATATAGTCCCAAAATTCAAATTGTCTCTTGTTTAATTCTTTCAAGATTCAGAGATGTTTAAGTAGTTATAACCATCATGAACTCTCATTTCCATAACAGAGTCTATTCAGAAAATACTTGTTTATGCATCTGTTATCAATTATTTACTAGACTTGAAAGTTTTAAAGTTTCAAATATTACAGGAAGATCTTTGATTCATGTTGAATACATGTGAGTAGATTGAGCTGTTGCATACATTCTTTTGTGTGTGTGTGTGTGTTGTGTGTGTGTGTGTGTGTGTGTGTGTGTGTGTAGAGGGGTGTATGTGTATGTGTATCATTGAAATCAAGGATAAGAATGTCTGGTCTGAACTTGTCTCCTTTTTCTGAGATATAATTATGGTGTTTTTTGGTTCATTGTATGATCTGATTGCTTGCCTTTGCCTGATGTGCACAATCAAGCTCAGTTTTTCAATTAAAACTTCTTATTTATTATTGAGCATAAGGGCTCTGATATTGCTTTGTCTTTAGTCTGCCATCTAGTATCTTTGTTTCCTCTTCAAAAATTAACATGAAATATAACTTTTAACTCCTGACTGACTTTCCCTTTAATTTGCAATTTGAAATAAGTATTATAAGACCTTTGATGTCTGTGTTCATGAAGAAAAATCATTTTGAATTCTCTGTTTAATGTAATAACACCTGGACAGATTTGTTTGCACCAAGATCTTAAAATTTATTTTGTAGTTTTAGTTTAAAATACCTCCTCCATGTTTATAGCGTGGGGAGACAAACAATTCCTAGTAACAATGATAACTGTTTTATTCGTTAAAATATCTGATAATTCATAATTTTGAATATGTCTAGTTTCAAATGAATGCATTTGTTCAATAGCTTTGCTTGATAGACACATGCACAAAAATACCAGTCGTAGGGGCTGAGGAGGTGGATCAGTGGTAGACAGCTTATCTTGAATGCACAAGACCCTAGGATTGATTCCACAGCACCACCTAAGCAGAAAAAGCTAGATGTGGAACTGTGGCTCAAGTGGTAGAGCACTAGTCTTGAGCTGAAATGCTGAAGGACAGTGACCAGGCCCAGAGTCCACCAACAACAACAAATTAAATAAATAAATGAAAGTCATACTCAAGTACATTAACTTCAAAGGTTGATTACCATTTTGGGTAGGGGCAGGGTGCCAAATACAGCACCTGAAATATAGTAAAAACAGAAAGTAAAACATCAGCTCTGCCAACAACATGTAGAATTGCCACTCAAAGAGAAACTGGTACTAAGAATGAAATACTTTTTATAACATTTCTTAAGAAATTATGGCTTTATGATAATTATCAAATAAATTTACCTTCAAAAACTCCATTGGGGGGCCTGGGTCTTAAGGGAACCTACAAAAACTGGAGGAGAAAAATCATCATCCTGTTTTTTAAAATTGTTTTTGTTAAGAGAGTGTACATACAGATAAACATATTGTAAGTCAGGTAATGAGTTCATTTCTTATTTGACAATCCCATCCCTCCTGTCCCTGTCCACAGTGGTATAGCTCATTGTGAATACAGTATCTACAGAGTAAAAGTGTTGCCTTTGTTTCCCTGTTCTCCTTGAATATCTCTGACTCCCTCAATTCCCATAAATGGATAAACTAGAACAGAAATATTCCTCTTGTTTCCAATTCCTGGAATACATTTTAATATAAACATCAGTAATTTTCTCTGTACACACATCCCAAACTCGTATACTTCCTGCACCCAGTCATAACTCTCACCCACTCACAAAGTAATTCTTTTCACTTTCCACACAGGAAGAAGCCGAGATTCAGAAAGATTAAGTAACCTATTGGAAATACAAGGCTGAGCACAGTGGATTGCTTTTATAACTTACCTAATCCAGAGAGTAAGATCTGAATATCATAGTTTGAAACCAACCCAGGTTGACATATTCATTACATGTTTATCTCCAGTTAAACAGAAGAAAGCGAGAATTGTGCTTCATGTGGTAGAGCTAAAACGCCACCAGACTTGAATGGGAAACGTAAAAGATAGTGTCAATATGATGATTTTCAAGAACCAATGCTGTTCCATACATAATCTCAGACACCACACACACACACACACACACACACACACACACACACACACACACACACACACCACTATCACATCCCTTAAAGCAGATGTTAGTACTGAAATCCAAATAGTTATATTTAATTATATAAGTTTTATTTTTTAGCTTGAGTGAGGTTTGACTTGATAGTTTCAACTGATGAGCCACTACTTAGAACTTTGTTATAAATATACCCCTGTCTGTATTAAGAAAAACATTCTCCTAGTTAAGTCTTCCTCCTTTTCCAGCAATGATACGTTTTCTCTTCTTGGTCTAGTTTCTTCTTTTGGGACTCAATCTCTTAGACATTTCCTTCTTGCATTGTCTGTACTTTCATTGATCCAGTAGATCTCAGTCATCCTAATAACCTGGACAGAACCTGCCTTGGGAAAAGTGTTCTAAGCTCACCATTCAGTGGAGATTGTTAGTACTCACCCATAATCACATTCTCTTCAGAATTGGGAACTTGTTAGGTCCAAGAATTTAGGGAAAGCACTCACTGTGTGCTATTTCATACTTTTTGATTTAATGACAACTTCCATCTATTGTCTACTTTAAGCATTGTGTGAAGAGAAGGATTGCCCCTAAGAGACAGAAGTACTGCACTAACTGTTGCTGTCAAAACATAGAAGGAGGGAAAGAAGCTCTGAAGGAACCGTAGAGCCTAGAAACTGATTTCGTAAAACCCAAACTGCCTTTTATCTTACCATCAAAATAGAAAGTCAGAGACTGCAGTTACTTGTAAGCTCCATTTATATTCTTGAGCATGGGGCTCCCTTCCTCTTTGTACTTCTGACCATTTACATCAGGGGCAGGTGGGAAGATGTAACAAGAACACTTAGAGTTTGGACCTGGGATTAAAATCTCCTTTTTGTGATCATAAACATTCCACCACTTCCTGAATTGTACCTGAGGTGCAGAAGGAAATAAGGTTAGTAATTCAGAAACTTATAATTACTTCTAAGTTTGCTACTAATTTTGCTATCTAAACTCATCCATATCCACCCCCAGAATACTATTTCCCAACTGTGTAGACACCCTTACACTCTGTTCTCCTGGAGCATTTGAGTGTAGGGCATCTTCTGCTTCTTATGTGTACTGCTTTATAAATGGAGATTTTCTCCAAGGCTCAAAATTATTTCATTGATTGGGACATTGTGCAATATGCCAAAGAAAGAGTTACCTGGAAGGAAGGTCCTAGAAGGCAAAGCATCTGCTAGGACAATGGAAACCCATGGTTTGGCATGCTTAATGTTTTAACTTGTGCACTGAACTAACAGGAGAAAATGACACACTAGGAAATCTGCCAATTATGCCAAATAAAGAGATATGGTGAAGGTCAGAGAAAGGACATTGATTTCATCATAGTTATGACAAGACAAAACCTTAGCACACTATCAGAATACTAATCCATACTCACCTACTTTCTTATTTACCCATATCTTTAGGTCTGAGTTGTATGGAAGAGTCCTCAGGAACAGGAAGATCTCGGGGACAGCCTAACATTGTTCTGCCATTTTGGACATAAAATAACTAGTTTGATGACAGCCATTAGCAATATCCACAAATATGTACATTTATCCTACTACACTTGATAAGTATACCCTCAGTATATTATCTTTGGTTTGGTCACTTGCTGACATAGCAGCTGTCTGGTAGCTCCATTTTGACTTCACTTTATTCACCAGAAATGGAGAAGGAAAGAATGACTACAACACATTTGCATTTTTCTCAATGAGCAGTGAGTGAGTGGCAGGGGAGTATTCAAGAAGCTCCCCATGTTCTCAGTTAGCTAGTACCACCTAGATTCCAGCTCAAATCTTGATAAACAGATACAGAACATACATGTAACTTATTGTGCCAGATTCACAGCTAGAGAGGTAGATGAGAAAGTGGAAGGGCTTGGTGTGAAAGCCACAGGTTGATATAAAGCAGAATTCAAAGAATGTGAAGATGAAGCGAGCTACCTGGGAGGGAAAGGAGAGGCAGCTAAAGCAGAAGAGCACCTAGACAGAGAAGATAGAGCACATTTGAGGCCACCTGGACATCAAGGTAACCCATCTGAGATACAACAGTCTGGTTGTGCAAAGCCACAGAGAGAGGTTGGAAGAACATCAGCAAGTGCTCTTGCCCATTTCTAGGGAGCTCTCAAATGACAGGGTAAGAATTGGTAGCTACAAAGAGCACTGCTGCTGAGCACATCTCAGATCCCTTGCTACCATGATAATTGACATTGGAGAGGAGCAGCAAGAATTGTATGAGGTGATTGCAACTCACTATGTGGAGGCTGTTCTGCAGCATTGTGGAATGTGGTCTCAGGATGCTTAGAGCAAAGATCTTATAGCTGGTATCAAAGAATGCAGTCTACTTGGAGTAGACATTTATAGATGGCACGTGTCTGAACACAACAAGCTGATAATGAGATGCTAGAGGTAGTTTCCCTAAAGATCTAACAGCCAAAACTGGAGAGGCAAACCCAGAGCTCTGCACACATCAGGCCACCATGCCAATTGCTTCTACCATAGTACTAGCTACCCAGTTTGGACACCCATGACCTTTTACCCTGATTGTGCCCCACAATCCCTCACAACTTTTACTCTTTCACTTTGTCTATGTTGCCTTTTCCCTGCTAAACACTTCTGGATGCCTGTATTAGCTACCGCAACCCGTGCAAAACTGTTGTTTCTAATCAATTTCCTGACTCTGTAACTCAAATTACAGTCACAGTTACCATTTACCTGGTATCCTAGTCTCTACTACTCTTTTTTGTTACCCATAATTCATAACACCATGGTTCCAACCATCTGAACACTGACACCCCTGTCTCTGATACCCCATTCCCAAACAAAGCAAGGAAATAGTGAGCACAGACAGTCGAGTTTGATACTCCTTTTGCAGGCGTATTGGGACAAGTTATTCCTCAGGTATTTAACACGAGGGACTAACTGGTGGTGGAAAGAAAAGAGCTTACTCAAAGGTGACTAAAATCCAAGGACATGACTTACAACTTATTGCTAGGAAAAGAAGGTCTTGCAGTGAAAGTTAATGAGAAAGAAAATTTTACAAAAATATTGGGGATGATGCAAAATTTGAGCTTAGTCTCTTCTACTAGTGGTCTGAATTATTTTATGACATAGATATGTAATTACTTTGCATTTAAAAATTATATGAAGATGCACATTTATGCGGTACTTATATTAATTAATGGAATAGTTGCATAGTATCACGTTAATTATTTTCAATAGTTTATGCTCTATGATATGCTCATGAGTCTGCCTTTGGCAATATGAATTGAGCTCTCTAACAACAAATGGAATTTCATTGTCAAATACTACAAGGAGATTACAGATGATAGTACCAAAATGAAATCTGGAACAATAAAACTGAATAAAGCTACAAGTTTGCAGTGAGGGGGTCAGTGGTAAGGGCTATGATAAAAGAGAAATTCTTCACCATGGAATCTTGGAAAAATAGAAGGTGTTTTCTTGAATTACTAGCTTTTAAAATATTCTTAGAAAGCAAAACATTGTTTTTTATTCTTGCTATTTGGAACCTCTTTAATGAATGGTTTAACAAAAAATTATCAAAACGACTTTGAAAATTCAATGATGTGAATTATCACAATAACATTATACTCAAAGTTGCCTTGAGATGCAGGAAGGCTGTATTCCTTTTCTATTAAATTAATGGAATAAGCTTCCTGTTGAATGATTGGACAGTCCATGACACTTGTTCCAAAACAAAAAATATACTGGAGAGAAAAAAAAAGAGGAGTAGTTCTGGGAAAATGGCGGAGAAAAGCTGGAGGCTAAACAAGCTCTCGCATAGAAAGCAGTTTTATTGTTCCACTGAACAGTCCTAGGCTGGAGAATTACACAAAGTGTGCCATCACAGTACAGAGAGTTAGCCAGAGAGGGAAAATCCAGGCAAGGAGACAGATCTGAGCACTTGCTGGTAGATGTGGCTGTGGTGGTGAGCCGCCACCTCCATACCTAAACACAGAGAATCCTGGACAAAGTTGCCAGACACAGCAAGCTAGTAGATTCTACTCAACACCAGTAAGAACTGACAAGGAGCAGATATCTTGATCATACAGAATGCAGACCAGAGACTTCAAAGGAACCAAGACTCTGTTCCATGGAGGAGAAGTCACTCAGCCCAGGCAGTGAAAACTCTGCCCCCAAAGAGTGTCTTTCTTCACTGGGTACACAGAGCCAGATGCTATCCCTCCCTAAAGCAGCCTAGAAAATCAATTAAAATTCAGTAAACATAAACCTTGAGAATGGTTCTAGGCTGGGCTCTGTGAATGTCTCAGAAGCTAGCCCCTCAAGGAAAAGATACTGTTTGCTGAAAGGCCTCAACTCTACCCAGAACCTAGCCTCATTACAGCATCTCCAAACTAGAGGAAACAACCATTTTCCTCTTTGTGACACTCAAAACAGATCTCCTTCCTACTGAACTAGCCTGGGAGGAGGATTACAAAATTCTGGGTAAAGTAGAGCATTTTTCTGCTTGCCCAAACAAACTGATTTAAGAAACCAATCAAACCACAGGAAAACCAAACACCACAAGCAGAACGGAGACTCCACCAATGGATTGGTTATGGACAAAAGGGAGATACAGGATCTTGCCGTTCACCCCCCCCCCTGAAAAAATCAAAGAACCCTACTTTTATACCTATTTTTATACCTATTTTTATTATTAATTAAAAATTGTATTCTCTTAATCTTTTTTTCCTCTTATAATTTTTATTTTAGGTGAATATGCATGTGTATATTCTTTTAAATTTTTATTTTATTTCTACTGAACTTTTGGTCCTTTTTCTTTCTTTCTCATTCTTTTTATTTTTTCTTCTCTTTCATTCTTTTTTTGAGTGACTAAATTGCTGTTCTGCTCATCTTCAGATATACCTGTCATCGATTATTAGACCTTATCCCTCGTTGTGTACACACATAATCCAGAAATTTATTACTTAATTCAAAATCTCTTAGGCTTATATTCTGTAATAACAATATTATCTCTTTATATGTATATAATATTTTAAGTATTTTTGTTTTTAGTTTTTCATATCTCCTTTCTTCTCCTCCCCTCCTCTCATCCTATCCACGTTTTTCTCTCAATATTACTTTAATAATCTTGCATAATTTTTGTGTTTCACTTTTTAAATTTAAATTTTTGTTTTTCCATTTTTTCTTGTCTCTTTTTTACTCTTCTCTTTCTCCTATCCTTTTGTCCAATCCATTTCCCTCTTTAATTTTAGGAATTAGTTAATTTTACTCTCTTTTTACCTTTCCACATCTCTCGGATCCTATTTTTCCCCACATTTTCCCCTAAACCTAGTAGTTTCTGGATTGCCAAATTCTACTTTGCTATTCTTAGCCCATTAATACACAGTTGTTTGACATTCAATAGATTGTATCTGTTGAAATATTTGTATCTGCAGAGTTTTGGCTGTACAACTACAGGACTTTGGTTGATACTTGCCTTAAAATAGTGTTCTAGCACAAAGCTGGTATTACTTTCATACTAAATAGAGGCATTCATAGAATCCATTAAAAGCCAGCTGAAAGAAGTCAGGGAGACCAGAAAGGGAATACTGTATGGAACCCAGCAGAAGGAATTAGAGTCCAAGGAAACCATAACCAATCAACTAAGTGATTTGAGAATAAACACTGAACACCAAATTAAGGAAGTAAAGAAACTCATACAAGATCTAAAACCAAACTCCAACAAAGAATTTGAAGCCATCAAATCCAAGCAATTAGAAGCAAAAGAACTAAAAAAACAAAATAGAATTTCTTGACAGTAGGTTAAACCATGCAGAAGATCAAAATTCGGGGATTGGAGACAGCTTAGATATTATAGAGAAAGAACGTACAACTATCTAAGACAAATCCAAGAAATATGACAGACCTATTCAACATTTGGAAGACACCATCAGAAGGCCGAATCTGAAGATAACAGGTGTAGAGGAGCACCTAGAAACAGAAGTTAATGGTCTAGGAAAATTGTTTCATGGGATCCTAACAGAAAACTTCCCAAACATGAAAAATGATAGGTCTATTCAAATACAAGAAACTTTTAGAACCCCAAATAGACCAGACCGCAACAGGACATCGTATCACCACCTTATAATTCCCACAGGATCAATTCAGACCAAGGAAAAGATCCTCAAAGTTGTCAAGGAGAAAAGATCAATCACCTATAACGGAAACCAATTAGAATCACCTCAGATTTCTCAACTGAGACAATTAAAGCAAGAAGAGCTTGGATTGATGTAGGCCATGCCCTAAAGACAAACAACTATTAACCAAGCATACTGTACCCAGCTATACTCTCCTTCATAACTGAAGGTCAAATAAAAACCTTCCATACAAAAGAAAAAGTGAAACAATATATCTCTACCAAACCAGCCTTACAAAAGATACTTAAAGATGTCCTACAAAGAGAAAACCAACAGGACCACAATAAAGGCCAAGAAACCACACCCAAACTGAGAATCCAAGAACCATAGGAAGAACCCATTTGGCGCAGCCCTCGAGAAGGTGGATTAAAAAGAAAGATCCTTCCATCTGCTCCCTTCAGGACTCACACCTGGACCATAAAAACAAACCCATTTTGAAAGTGAAAGGCTGGAACAAAATCTACCAAGCAAACAGCCCACGAAAAGAGGCAGGAGTTGCAATCCTAATATCAGATAAAATAGATTTCAAATTAAAATTAGTGAGAAGAGATAAAGAAAGTCACTACATATTAATAAAGGGATCTCTCCTTCAGGAGGATATTAAAATTCTAAATCTCTATTCACAAAACATTGGAGTACCAAAATTTATGCAAGAAACACTACTTTTTCTCAAATCTCACATAGATCCAAAGACATTAATTGTTGGGGACTTTAACACACCATTTCCCCCAATAGATAGATGAACTCGGCAAAAACTCAACAGAGAAACTGCAGATATAAACAACTGCATAGATCACCTAGATTTAATATTATGCCCAGCAGTATCAGAATACACATTTTTCTCAGCAGCATTTGGAACTTTTTCCAAAATAGACCACATTTTTAGGTCAAAAAGCACACTTGTCCAAATTCAAAAACATTGAAGTTATACTTTGCATTCTTTCAGACTACAAGGGAATAAAATTAGAACTGAACACCAAAACCACCAAAGAAAGTCCTGTAACACATGGAGGCTGAAGAACACATCGTTGAATCATAAGTGGGTCATGGAAGAGATCAGAAAGAAAATTCAAATTTTCATAATATTCAACAAAAATGAACACAGAAATTACCAGCTCCTCTGGGACACAGGGAAGACAGTACTCAGAGGCAAGTTTATAGCTCTGAATACCTACATCAACAAATTGGAGAGATCTGAAACCAACAATTTAATGAGACATCTGAGCCTCCTTGAAAAAGAGCCGCAGGATAAATCCCAATCCATTAGATGGAAAGAAATAATTAAAATTAAATCAAAATTAAATGAATTAGTATCCATAAAAACATAGAAAGAATCAACAAAACAGAAGTGGTTCTTCAAAAATTAACAAATTGACAGATCCTTAGCAAATCCTGTTAGAAAGAGAAAAGAGGTGCTGGGAGGAGGCTCAATGGTAGATGGCTTTCCTTGCATGCATGAGGCCCTCGGATCGATTCCTCAGCACCACATAAGCAAAAAGAAAAATGCCAGATGTGGCACTGTGGCTCAAGTTGTAGAGAACTAGCCTTGAGCTAAAGAGCTGAGGGACAGCACCGAATCTAGTATTAGAATGCCCAGCTACAGTAATAAGATAAGATGCAGATATAAAAGGGATCCAATTACGTAAAGAAGAAGTAAAACCCTCCCTCTTTGCAGATGACATGTTCTTATAATTAAAGAATCCCACAGACTCTACTCCCAAATTACTCAAGCTGATTCAAAACTTTGGCAAAGTAGCAGGGTATAAAATCAACCATCAAAAATCAATGGCTTTCTGAATTCCAACAGTGAGAAAAAAATGACTGAAATAAGGAAAGGAACACCATTAATAATAGCCCTACAAAAAATAAAATACCTAGGAATTGACTTAACCAAAGAAGTGAAGGACCTCGATGATGAAAATTTTAAAAACCTCAAAAGGGAAATCAAAAGAGAACTTAAAAAGTGGCAAAAACTCCCATACACCTGGATTGGAAAGATCAAAATCCTGAAAATGGCAATAATTCCCAAGGCTATCTACAAGTTCAATCCAATACCTACCAATATTCCATCCTCATTCTTCAAGGAAATAGAAGAGGCTATCCTAAAATTCATATGGAACAATTAAAGACCATGAATAGCTAAAATGATCCTCAACAGAAAGAACAGTGCTGGAGGAATATTAATACCAAATTTCAAACTCTACTACAAAGCCACAATAATCAAAATAAGTTGGTACTGGCACAAGAATAAACCTCAGGACCAATGGAATAGAATTGAAAACCCAGAAATGAACCTACAGACCTATAGCCATCTAATCTTCGATAAGGGAGCTAAAACAATAGAATGGAAGAAAGACAGTCTCTTCAGTAAATGGTGCTGGCAAAATTGGTTAACTACTTGCAGAAAATTAAGCAGGATCCTTATGTATCACCCTGCACTGGAACCAACTCCAAATGGATCAAAGACCTCGGAGTCAAACCAGACACCCTGAAAACTTTACAGGATGGAATCGGAGAAAACCTAGGCCTCCTTGGCACAGGCCGACATTTTTTTAATAGAGACTCAGAAACACAAGAAATCAAAGAAAGTTTGGACAAATGGGATTGCATGAAACTGCAGAGTTTCTGTATGGCAAAGGACATACCTAGGAAGATCGATTGAAAGCCCACAGATTGGGAGAAGATCTGCACTAGGCATATAACAGACAAGGGTCTCCTATCTAAAATATACCTGGAACTCAAAATAAAATCCCCAACAACAAATCCTCAAAGCAACAAATAAGTGGCCTAAAAACTTAAAGAGAAACTTCTCTGAAGAGGAAAGGATGACCAATACACACATGAAGAAATGTTCAACCTCTCTAGCCTTAAAAGTAGTGCAAATCATACCAGCATTGAGATACCACCTCATCCCAGTTACAATGGCTATAATCAAGAACTCTAAGAACAACAGATGAGGCTGGGAAGGGAGGTGAAGGTTAAACAAAGGAGGAGGCTGCAATGCTTGGTAAGAAATGTATGCATTATCCTGCCCATGTAATTGTAACCCCTCTGTACAGTATGTTCTCAAATAAAATAAAATTAAATTAAAAAAAAAAGAACAACAGATGATGGAGGGGATGTCGGCAGAAGGGAAGTTTACTGCATTGTTGGTGGGCATGTAAAGTTGTTCAACCACTTTGGAAAGTAATATGGAGGTGCCACGCCGACCCCAGTAGAGTCTGCTTAGCATGGGAAACCATCTATCAGACCATGATAGGGGCCTCGAGACCTATCTCTGAGTTTTGGGACTTCACCGAAGTCTACCTCAGAGAATGGGGCTTTACAGAAACCTATCTCCAAGTTTTGGGACTTCACCGAAGTCTACCTTGGAGAATAGGGCTTCTAAGAGGCCTACTCCTGGGAAAAGGCTGGCAAAACCCCTGGAAAAGATGTGTTTCTGCCTATCTTTTCCTCATAAGAGTGCCTATCAATCTTTTACTGTTTCTACTGCTCATTGTACTTACTCATTGTCAACGTTCCCTTATTCAAAGCTCTTTAAGAGTGTTGACGACTCCAATATCTGATGAGTGTCTTAAAAATATGACTAACTCACCAGAGTTAAGTGCTACCCTGAAACCCCTCTTATGGAAGCTAGTAGACAAGTTATAAGTAAATATAAAAGTATTGGGGGTTTCACAAAGTCACTCCAGCAGAAGGAATTGTAAGAAATTTACAAAAAGTTGTAGGTGCGGCTAGAACAGAAAGAATGTATGGCAATTGCTGAGATAACTACTTAGGAGAAAGAACTTCCTCATTTACTAAGAGACTTGCTAAATCTAAGTCTCCTTGGTGCTTACTATTAAAGAAGGAACAGGAAAGATCTTAATGGGACAGTTAAGGCCTCTATAGAAAAAAGTAGTGGTTAATTGGTGACAATCATCGAAACCAATTGTATTTCTTAAAAATAGAGGTAAAGCCGGAAACAAGTGCCTATCAGGTGACCAGCTGGTGACCACCCAAGGATGAAGCCCTGCAGCAAGGTTGTGTAACCTTTTGCCCTTTCAGGCGACCAGCTGGTGACTGCCCAAGAATGAAGCCCTGCAGCAAGATTATGTAACCTTTTGCCCTTTCTTATGGAGACTTTGCTATAAAAGTTTGTTATCCTCTGCATTAAATCGCACTCAGCACTCAGCATCCACTCCTAATGTGTGTGAGTTGTCTGTTTGCCATCTCCCCATCCTATTCCAGGTTCCTCCCCTAGGTATCCTCCGTCGTCCCGACAGAACCCGGTCCGCGGCATGGAGGTTCCTCAGAAAACTCCACATAGAGCTCCCCTATAACCCAGCAATCCCACTTTTGGGCATTTACCCAAATGATCACAAACAGGACCACACTAAAGCTACCAGCACAACTCTGTTTATTGCAGCATTATATACCATAGCTAAGATATGGAACCAACCCAGATGCCCCTCAGCAGATAAATGGATCAAGAAAATGTGGTATATATACACAATGGAATTCTATGCCTCCATCATAAAAAAATGACATTGCCCCATTTGTTAGGAAATGGAAAGACCTGGAAAAACATTATATAAAGTGAAGTAAGCCATTATATATTCTTGATGTGAACCACTTATCAAATATATACGTGCAATAACTTTATCCCATTCTGTGTTGCTTTTTTTGATACTGTTGATTGCAACCGTTGGTGCATTCTGATTTATGTTTTCCTATAATGAATGACCCTTCATTGATGTCAGTTTCCAGTATGTCTTCTGGTCCAGTAACTACGAACCATCATATTGATTTGCACTCCTGCTATGGTAACAGTGAAGTAAAGCTACATAATTATGCTCTGGTCACCTACCTACTGCCACTTTTTTATCTCTCTCCATTAGCTTTTTGTAAAGGCCTTAGGGCATATCCACAACATATTTGGTCCTTAAAAACCTGTAGAATTACAGGCCTTAAATTTAGTTTTAATGGAAATATGTGACGTCCAATTTCTTTTTTTTTCCTTTTTGTACATTTTTGGTTGTAAGAATACTGTACAAAGGGGTTACAGTTACGTGACAAGGTAATGAGTACATTTCCTATCAAGCATTTTTGCCTCCTCCGGGCAAATAAGATGAAAATTGAGAGCTTCATAATATAGAAGCACACCAAAACTCTAGGTATATATTTTTCTTCATATGAGTATTTAGAATTGTGTGATGCTAGAGATTTAACCTACTTGCAAGTTATTAATGAACTTGTCACACTTTAATGGATGCTAGACGATTTATGATGCTCTTGGGTCAGAGAGAAAAAGGACTTAATTTTTACAGTAATAGTGAAAGCCAGTGAGATATGTGTGTGTGTATATTTATATATTACAAGTGTAGCTCCCATCCCTCAGTGCCACTGAGTGAAGTAAAGATAGCCATGTAAAGCCTATACAAACAATGGGTTCTGAGTTTGAGCAAATTCGATCTTTCTAATGAGCAATAAGCATGCTTGAACTTTACTCTGGATAATGCCAATAGCTTAGAAAAAGCTTGCAAATATACTATGGAATATAGAGCAGCTAGTGTTCACTTGAAGATATGCAAACACTTGAGTCTGCCGTGGAATTGTTTTTTTTTTCTTTTGTTTCTTGAATGTTCCTAGCTACTAAGACCAATATATATTTCTCCTAATAAACGTTTAGATCCCCTTAAAAGGGAGGCATGACAATTTGTTGAGAATACTTATTATTTTTCTAGCCCTAAGCCCTCAGTCCTATCTAGAATACAATTCAACAAAATAAATAGATCGAATTCAAATTTAACACATCTAGAAGCTTTTTTCTTAGAGGCATTTCTTAATGTAGGTGTGGAAGAAATTAAGGAAAAAATAGGCCCACAAATATATATTATGAAGATATTCTATGTATTTTAACAGTAATAAAAGATTACATTTCTGTTTTTTAGTGTGTGAATATTTACAGAGTATGTACAGAGTGCCAACGTTTATGCCAGGGCCTATCATGGAATAGAATGTAGCAAATTTTCTCTATATTGTTTGTATATTTATAGAATTCACCTGTCTGACTTCTCTCCCATTTTGATAAAAAAAAGAACCTGTTTGATTGAAATACAATCATTATTTTTCTACCTTCAGGATTCCACACACTTTGCTGTCTACTTAATATAGAAAAGGTTCATGCATAACCCTCATCTTCAAGGAGCAATTTTCAGTATCCCAAGTAGCTTGTGTTTATCTCCCACCCCTTTCCTCCCAGCTGTCAATCTAGGTGAGTGATGGCTGAATTCTATAAGAAAGGAAAACTCAGATAATTCACAGGCATTCAGTTAGTATCTAATGGAAAATTCTTCACTTGGATTATATTATATCATCATCTTTGTGAGAACTCAGCTTCCTTATTTGGAAACTGAGCTGTTCAGTTAAAAGTGAGTAGATGAATCTTATTATTTAATATTTCATTTAACTGAAATTGGAAGAATTAATTTTTCAGACACTATTCACATTTAAGATTCATTAGCCACATATAGCCAGTGGCTAGTCTGTTAGACAATGCATATATAGAATATTTCCATTATCACAGATGTTTCTGTTAGAACTGTTTTAGAGCATGTTTTAGTTTGTTAAGGCATGGTCCATGTTCATAAACTATATATGCTCCGTAGGTGGTACTCAGACTGAAGATCCAACCAGAAAGGCTAGACACCCATGAAGTTAAGATATAGGTATAAATTGTTCTACATAGGCACACTTATTTGTGAGGAGGAAGAGGATCAAACAGTCAACGTCAGCAGAATCAACCCTCTCAACTCCAGGAAAGAATAGGTAAAAATTTTAGCAGTTCATTGCAGCTTTGCTTCTGTGATTGAAATTGACTGTGGTATTCTCAATGGTGATTTTGTTGGAAAATATAAATGTGTAATTATCACATTAGCTCAGTGAAGAATTAGAGTTTGTGCTTTGTAAATGTAATTTGATATTTATATGTGACATTTCAATT
This sequence comes from Dipodomys merriami, assembly GCF_024711535.1. NCBI lineage: Eukaryota > Metazoa > Chordata > Mammalia > Rodentia > Heteromyidae > Dipodomys > Dipodomys merriami. The sequence goes on along the minus strand of NW_027203605.1, from coordinate 382,157 downwards.
TCTCCTGGTATCAATACACCACGAATATCTTTATATGTTTTCTGAGTTGTTCTTTCGTTAATTTTGTTGTTCTTACAGCAGACATTTTAGAAATTAGTGGAAAAGTTAAGACTTTCTTGTGTTTTGCAATCCCATTATTTCTCCGTAAGCTTAACAAAAAATGAGAATCTAAGAACTATGTGAAGAAATTGTATCTCCATTCACCTGTTCACTTTCATTAATTACTGGACCAAAGGGAACTGGCTCCCCAGAATCTCACCTTCAGAATTCAAGAATGAGGTGGGAATAAGGCAAGGAAAGAGAGACATAGTAATTTGCACTGAAGTTACTTTGCTGTCACAATGAACACTTGTTCTCATGCAATCTTTTTGAATCCCACAGTTAGCTTTTTTGTGGTTTTTATTAGTATGACAAAGATGACTGACTTTCCCAGATTTACAGTTGGAAGTGTGTGGGACACATTCCTTTATCTATGGAATCTTCCTTAAAATTGTGCATCATTCACTCTGGGTCTCAGTGCCTTTTCCATCCTTGTCACAAGTATGTATTTCTACAAATGGAAACGTTGGTTCATCATTTGTCTTTAAATGATTAAATTATGTGGATTTGCTATAGAAGGAAGGTATTATGGGTAGGACCCTTTGGTCCATGTTGACATTTCTTTATGGAATTCTTTACGGTCCTTACACATGGACTCATGTGTAAGTAATTCTCCCCATATTCCAGTATACTCCAGTAGAGTGGGGCAACGCATTAGAAATTTAAAACATGCCTATAACTCTTTTAAAGTATAATTTTAAATATAATGATATAAATAAAAGCTTTTGTTTTGTTTTTATTTTTAATTTTAATATTATTGTCAAGGTGATGTACAGAGGGGTTACAGTTACATAAGTAAGGTAGTGATAACATTTCTTATCTAACTTGTTACCCTCTCCCTTATTTTTCTTCCTCTTTCCTTCATTCTCTCAATCCCTCCAAAGTTGTACAGATCATTTCCAACATATTGTTACATTTGATTTTCTTTAATTAAATGTTTGTGATGTTCCCATCCTGGAACTCCACAATGTAAACACTGGAACACCACGGTTAGACCCTTCTGCCATGCATATATGCATATGCATATTTTCCTAAAATTTGGGGTCATATATTTGTTTGATTATTCATTTGTTTATTGCCCAAACTGGAGCTTGAATCCAGGGCCTACACACTGTTCTCTGCTTTTTTTTCCCACAACGCTAGCCACAGGCCCATTTCTGTCATTTTGGTGGTTAAATGGATATTCCTCTGGGGGCTGGCTTTGAACCGTAATACTCAAATCTCACCCTTGTGAGTAGGTAAGATACAGGTGTGATCCTACTTTGTAAGTTGACTTTTCATCTCATAATATCATTCATATATTTCCTATCCTTAGAAATTTCATACTGTTCTAAGAACATCACTTAGAATGATTGCTTGGGAGTCCAGTGCTTATAAATTCCATAATTAATTAAACTTTCCCTAACACTGAAAATTTTGTTGTCTCCAAAATATTAAATGCATCATTAAAGTTCATTTGGATTTTTCATTCTACTATTTATTTTTTATAAATAGATAAGTATCTGCTAGTTGTTAGAAAGAACCAAATACAAAATTTCTTGTTACATAATGATCTATCTTAACTTGGCTCATCTAAAACAGTATGTTACTCCTCCCCATAAAGTTTATATTTTTCCCAGCATGCAGTTCCAGTTTTGTAACTTTTACACACCTTACCCATTATAATGCTTTTGTCGAAAATCCCTCTTACTATCAACTAGTTTTTGTAAAAACATTTTCCATGTTATATCATTAATAGGAAAGCATATTTAACTAATACCAACTCAACGTCATCATTTCCACGTGTATCAGCATTTTAGCTTGGATCAGAACTTGATTTTAACAATATTTTATTTTAATGGAAGAATCAGAGTATCAAACGGAAGGCTCAGGGTTCTCTTATGAACAAATTTTATCATTCACTGCTTATTTTTGTTTTTGAATTTGAAAGTTAAAGATTACTAGCACACATATCCTCTGTTGTCACTGCATTTGATTCCAGTTCTCTACATCATGTATATACATTTTTCTAATTTGGGAAGGGGAAGGGAAACAACAAAATGCTGAAACAAGGATACATGTTGACCAATTGTAACAATGAGAAGTACAATAAACTATGTTGAAAACTAACTTCACAACTTCAGGGTAGGGGGAAGGAGGAGTTGGGGAAGTAAGGAGGGAAGGGAATGTAGGGGGAAAACAGAGGATGGGGTAACCATGCTCGACAGGAAATGTACTCATTAGCATGCTGTAACTGAACCCTGTAACCCCTCTACAGTTTCTTTACAATAAAAATATTTTTAAAAAGATTACCAGCTAATATTTCCATGGTTAACTTGCTATGCACCTTAAATGCTTCATATAGCTGAAAATGGGAAACCAAAAAGAAAGCAACTTTCTATATATATATAAATATATAGCTGTAACACTGAGATGCCAAATCCAGTGCCAAGTGCACAAGAACCCAGAGTACAGTCATTAATCTCTAGAATTCTGAGTTGTTTTCTTTTTTCTTTTTTTTTTAATTTAATTTAATTTTATTTGTGAACATATTGTACAGAGGGGTTACAATTACATGGGCAGGATAATGCATACATTTCTTACCAAGAATTGCACCCTCCTCCTTTGGTTTACCCTTCACATATCTTCCCAGCCTCCCCCCTCACCCCCAATCCCAATCCTTCTCCTTCCCCCCCCCCCGCACCGACATTGTAAAGCTCGTTTTGGACATGACAACTTGTACTTCTCATTGTTGCAACAGGTCAACCTGTATCCTTAAACAACTGGTTTTTCCCCATCTCCTCCACAAGTTATACTGACATCAAATATAGTGAAAGCAGGGGTTATACTGTGGGAGAGGGACATATAAAGCAACAAAGAGATCATCTTATAAATGCGTTAGAAACACATGCATGAAAGAAAAAAACATTAAAATACATATCTAAGGGTTCATTTTCCTGACCTCACATTATCTGACATATTCCGCTTGACTCATACATATACTAGATATTGCAAATATGGGAAACCATGGGACCTATGTTTCTTTGGGCCTGGCTTACTTCGCTTAATATAATTTTTTCCAAGTTTTTCCATTTCCTAACAAATGGGGCAATGTCATTCTTCCTGATGGAGGCATAGAATTCCATTGTGTATATATACCACAGTTTCTTGATCCATTCATCTGCTGAGGGACATCTGAGTTGGTTCCATATCTTAGCTATGGTAAATAATGCTGCAATAAACATTGTTGTGCTGGTAGCTTTAGTGTGGTCTTGTTTGTAAACATTTGGGTAAATGCCCAAAAGTGGGATTGCCAGGTCATAGGGGAGATCAATGTGAAGTCTTTTGAGGAACCTCCATACTGCTTTCCAAAGTGGTTGAACAAGTTTACGTTCCCACCAACAATAAAGTAAGGTTCCTTTCTGTCCACATCCCCTCCAGCATCTGTTGTTGTTAGAGTTCTTGATTTTTGCCGTTCTAACTGGAGTGAGGTGATATCTCAATGTTGTTTTGATTTGCATATCTTTTATGGCTAGGGATGTTGAACATTTCTTCATGTGTCTATTGGCCATCCTTCTTTCTTCTTCAGAGAAGCTTCTCTTTAAGTCTTTCGCCCACTTATTTATTGGGCAGTTGTTTCTTTGAGGATTTGTTGTTGGGTGGTTTAATTTTTTGAGTTCCAAGTATATTTTAGATATGAGACCCTTGTCCGTTGTACGGCTAGTAAAGATCTTCTCCCAATCGGTGGGCTTTATATTGATCTTGCTAGCTATGTCATTTGCCCTGCAGAAGCTCTGCAACCTTATGCAATCCCATTTGTCCAACCTTTCTTTGATTTGTTGTGCTTCTGGGTCTCTATTCAGAAAATTTCGGCCTGAGCCAAGGAGACCTAGGGTTTCTCCTATTCCATCCTGTAATGTTTTCAGAGTGTCTGCTTTGAGTTCAAGGTCTTTGATCCATTTGGAGTTGATTCTGGTGCAGGGTGATATATAAGGATCTAGCTTTAGTTTTCTATATGTAGTTAACCAATTTTGCCAGCACCATTTACTGAAGAGGCTGTCTTTCTTCCATTCTATTGTTTTAGCTTCCTTATCGAAGATTAGATGGCTATAGGTCTGTAGGTTCATTTCTGGGTTTTCAATTCTATTCCATTGGTCCTGAGGTCTGTTCTTATGCCAATACCAAGCTGTTTTGATTACTATGGCTTTATAGTAGAGTTTTGAACTTGGTATTGATATTCCTCCAGCAGTGTTCTTTCCGTTGAGGAGCGTTTTTGCTATTCGGGGTCTTTTATTGTTCCATATGAATTTTTGGATTGCCTCTTCTATTTCCTTGAAGAATGAGGGTGGAATTTTGATAGGTAACGCGTTGAATTTGTAGATAGCCTTGGGAAGTATTGCCATTTTCAGGATGATAATCTTGCCAATCCAGGAGCATGGGAGGTTTTGCCATTTTTAAGTTCTGTGTTGATTTCCTTTTTCAAGATTTTAAAGTTTTCATCATATAGGTCCTTCACTTCTTTAATTAAGTAAGTTCCTAGATATTTTATTTTTTGTGGGGCTATTACAAATGGAGTTGCTTTCCTAATTTCAGCCACACTTTTCTCATTGTTGGCATACAGAAAAGCCATTCATTTTTGGGGGTTATTTTTGTAACCTGCTACTTTGCCAAAGTTTTGAATTAGCTTGAGTAATTTGGGAGTGGAGTCTATGGGATTCTTTAAATACAAGATCATGTCATCTGCAAAGAGGGAGAGTTTTATTTCTTCTTTCCCTATTTGGATCCCCTTTATGTCTGCATCTTGTCTTATTGCTGTAGCTAGGCATTCTAATACTAGATTGAAGAGAAGTGGAGAGTGTGGGCATCCTTGTCTTGTTCCTGAGTTAAGAGGAAATGGCTTTAGTTTTTCACCTTTGAGTATAATGCTGGCTGTAGGTTTGTCATATACAGCCTTTATTGTATTGAGGAATGTTCCATGGATTCCTAATTTTTCCAAAACCTTCATCATAAAGGGGTGTTGGATGTTGTCGAATGCTTTTTCTGAATCTATTGAGATAACCATGTGGTTCTTATTCTTGCTCCTGTTGATGTGATGAATAATATTAATTGATTTGCGTATATTGAACCAGCTTTGCATCCCTGAAATGAATCCTGTTTGATCATGGTGTATGATTTTTTGGATGAATTGTTGAAGTCGATTGGCCAAAATTTTGTTGAGAAGTTTTGCATCAATGTTCATCAAAGAAATGGGTCTATAGTTCTCTTTCTTTGATGAGTCCCTGCCTGGTTTTGGGATGAGGGTTATGATGGCTTCATAGAATGTGTTCGGTAGTGAGCTTTCTCTTTCAATTTCATTGAAGAGTTAGAGGAGTATTGGTGTGAGCTCTGCTTTGAAGGCCTTGTAAAATTCCGCTGTAAAACCATCTGGTCCTGGACTTTTCTTAGCTGGGAGGTCGCTTATTGCTGTTTCTATTTCAATGCTTGATATGGGCCTGTTAAGCTGGTTTAACTCATCTTGGTTTAGTTTTGGCATGTCAATATTTGCTAAGAAAAGGTCCATTTCTGTCAAGTTATCAAATTTATTAGCATAAAGGTTTTAGAAGTATTCCCTTATAATGTTCTGAATCTTGGTTGTTTCCGTGGTGATGTTTCCATTCTCATCTCTGAGTTTATTAATTTGGGTGTGTTCTCTCCTTTTTCTGATAAGGTTTGCTAAGGGTCTGTCAATTTTGTTAAGTTTTTCGAAGAACCAACTCTTTGTTTTGTTGATTCTTTCTATAGTTTTGTTGGATTCTAATTCATTTAATTCTGATTTAATTTTGATTATTTCTTTCTGTCTACTGGATTGGGGTTTATCTTGCTGCTCTTTTTCAAGGAGGTTTGCATGTGTCATTAAATTGTTAGTTTCAGATCTCTCCAATTTGTTGATGTAGGAGCTCAGAGCTATAAACTTGCCTCTGATTACTGCCTTTGCTGTGTCCCAGAGGAGCTGGTAATTTGTGTGTTCATTTTTGTTGAATAGCATGAACATTTGAATTTCCTTTCTAATCTCTTCCATGACCCACTCATGATTCAGCAGTGTGTTGTTCAGCCTCCATGTGATACCGGACTTTCTTTGGTGGCTTTTGGTGTTGAGTTCTAGTTTTATTCCCTTGTGGTCAGAGAGAATGCAAGGTATAACCTCAATGTTTCTGAATTTAGACAAGTTTGCTTTGTGGCCTATTATGTGGTCTATTTTAGAAAATGTTCCATGTGCTGCTGAGAAGAACATGTATGCTAATGCTGCTGGGTGAAATTTTCGGTAAATGTCTGTTAAGTCTAGTTGATCTATGCAGCTGTTTAGATCTGCGGTTTCTCTGTTGAGTTTTTGCCGAGTTGATCTATCTAGTGGGGAGAGTGGTGTGTTAAAATCCCCAACAATTAATGTCTTTGGATCTATATGGGATTTGAGGGAACGTAGTGTTTCTTTGATAAATTTGGGTGCTCCATTGTTTGGCGAATAGATATTTAGAATTGTAATATCCTCCTGAAGGAGAGATCCTTTAATTAGTATGTAGCGACCTTCTTTATCTCTTCTCACGAATTTTAATTTGAAGTCTATTTTATCTGATATTAGGATTGCAACTCCCGACTGTTTATGAGGGCCGTTTGCTTGGTAGATTTTGTTCCAGCCTTTAACATTGAAAATGTGTTTGTTTTTACGGGCAAGATGTGACTCCTGCAGGCAGCAGATAGAAGGGTCTTGTTTTTTAATCCAACTAGACAGTCTATGTCCCTTAATTGGAGAGTTCAGTCCGTTAAAGTTAAGAGATAGGACTGAGAGGTATTTGGGAGTTCCTGCCATGTTATCCACCTTCTTGGGGGCTGCGAAAACTGGGTTCTTCCTAAGGTTCTTGGATTCTCAGATTGGTTGCAGTTTCTTGGGCTTTGTTGCGGTGTGGTGGTATTCTATGTGTAGGACATCTTTAAGAATCTTTTGTAGGGCTGGTTTGGTGGACATGTATTGTTTCAATTTTTCTTTGCTATGGAAGGTTTTTATTTGGCCTTCAGTTATGAAAGAGAGTTTAGCTGGGTACAGTATTCTTGGTTGATAGTTGTTTGTTTTTAGGGCATGGCATACATCATTCCAGGCTCTTCTTTCTTTGATGTCTCTGCTGAGAAATCTGAGGTAATTCTAACTGGTTTCCCTTTATAGGTGATTAACCTTTTCTCCTTGACAGCTTTAAGGAACTTTTCCTTGGTCTGGGTTGATCCTGTGTGGATTATAATGTGACTGTGGGATGTCCTATTCTGGTCTGGTCTATTTGGGGTTCTAAAAGCTTCTTGTATCTGAATAGGCCTATCTTTTTGTATGTTTGGGAAGTTCTCTGCTAGGATCCAGTTAAACAATTTCCTAGACCATTAACTTCTGTTTCTAGGTTCTCCTCTACACCCATTATCCTTAGATTAGGCCTTCTGATGGTGTCTTCCAGGTGTTGGATAGACCTATCATATTTCTTGGACTTGTTTTGGATGGTTGTATGTTCTTTCTCTATAATATCTAGGCTGTCTTCAATCCCTGAGATTCGATCTTCTGCATGGTCTAACCTGCTGTCAAGACTCTCTACTTTGTTTTTAATATCTTTTCCTTCTAATTGGTCAGCTTTGATGGCTTCAAGTTCTTTGTTGAACCTCTGTTTTAGGTCTTGTATGAATTTCTTTACTTCCTTAATTTGGTGTTCAGTGTTTGTTCTCAAATCACGTAGTTGATTGGTTACAGTTTCTTTGGACTCCCATTCCTTCTGTTGGTTTCCTTTCAGCATTCCCTTTGTGGTCTCCGTGACTTCCTTCAGCTCTTTGTTAATGGATTCCATGAATGCCTTTAGTGATCTTTGTGTATTCTCTACCTGGTCTCTCAAATCCTGAATTACTCTTTGATTAGCTTCCTCCCGTCTGTTTGATTCCTGCAGTTCTCTTTCCTCCCATTCGTGGGATTCCTGCAGTTCTCTTTGGGTGTTCTCAGCCTGCTCACGCCATTCCTCCCTTTCTCTTTGAGTATTCTCAAGTTGTTCACGCAAATCCTGTATCAGTTTTTGAGTAGCTTCCTCACACTTATGATATTCCTCTATAAACTTCTGGGATGCCTCCTCTCTCTCCCTATCATGCTCATACAGTGTCCTTTGTACATTGTCAAACTTCACATTTATCATGTTTGCTATTAGTGTTTGTAGAGCTATTTGGGAACTCTCCTCTGGGTTATTCTTTATCTTTTCTAATCCCTGATTATCAAGATTGGGAATTGAGATACCCGAATTTGCCATTTTTCTTGTGTTTTTCCGGCTTACTCTGCCCATTTGAGATGAAGATAGCACCAGTTTTGTGCTAGAACACTATCTTAAGGCAACCATCAACCAAAGTTTGCATTTGTACAGTCAATAGTCTACAGATACAATTTAGTTCAACATATACATCTATTCAACATCAAACAACTATATGTTAAAGGACTTCGAACCGCAGAAAAGAATTTGGAAAACCAGAAATTATTAGGATTAGGGAGAGATGTGGATAAAAAATAGGAATAGATTGGTGTGGGGAGGCACAGGGAGAGTTAACTATGTCCTAATCACAATGCAGGAAATGGGTTGGGTAGGATGCAAGTAGACAGAGAGAGAAAAAGAAGAAAGGGAAAGGGAAATGAAAAGAGACCAGAAAAAAATAGAAACGTAAAAATTAATATTATTATGGAGATTAACAGACCATGTATTTAGAGAGGAATGTCAGTAAAGAGAAGGAAGGGACGTAGAGGAGAAGTGAAAACCTTAAAAAAATGCTTAAAATATTATATAGGTATAAAGAGGTAGTACTGCTATTAAGGAATTTAAGTCTGGGAGGTTTTGAATTGAGTAATAAATTTGTGGATTAAGTGTGTACACAATGGGAGATAGGGTATACTGGTTAACTACAGTTTATCTGAGGATGTGCAGGACAAGAGTTAAGTCACGTAAAGATGATCAAAAGAGAGTATAAGGTGCAAAGGATAAGAAAGGGAGAAAAAAGATCAGAAATTCAGTAGAGCTAGACAAAAAAACAAAAAACAAAAAGATAGTTAAGAAAGAAAGAAAAAGAGAAAGAAGACAAGAAAAGAAAGGAAAACGCACATTCACGTATTCCTAAAATAAAAATTATAAGAGGAAAAAAACGTTACTGGAAAACAATTATTTTTTCAAAAATGGCAAATATTAAAGATTAATAAAATTTTTAGAAAAGGAAAAAAAAATTATATATATAACGTACCAAAAAAAAGAACAAAAAGAAAAACAAAAAAAAAAAGAAAGAAAAGAAGAAGAGAAAAAAAAAGTTCTTTGATTTTTTTTTTATTTTTTTGGGATGGGTGGAAAGAATCCTGTATCTCCCTTTTGTCTGTTAACAGCCTCTTGGTGAAGTCTCTGGTCATCTTGAGGTCCTGTGGCTTGATTGGTTTCTTAAATCAGTTTGTTTGAACAGGCAGAAAAATGCTCCGCTTTACCCAAGATTTTGAGATCCCCCTCCCAGATTAGTTTAATGGAGGGTGAACTGCTTTGAGAGTCACAAAAGAGGGGGATGCAGTAGTGAGGCCTTTCAACAATCAGTAGCTTTTCCCTGGGGCTATTTTGTGAAAAAACTCACAGAGCCCAGCCTGGAGCCATTCTCAGGGTTTCTGTTTTTCAATTGATTGTTGAGGCTGCTAGAGGGAGGGGCAGCCTCTGGCTCTGGTTACCCAGTGAGGAAAGCCACTCTAATGGCTGGCGCCTGAGCTGGGTGACTTTTCCCTGGATGGAGCTGAGTCTGGCAGGTCACTTCGCCGTTAAGTTCTTGTGACCTGCTAAATGACTCTTTTTATTCCAAGGCCTGAGTTGGAGCTGGCAGCTCCTCCGAGCTTTGTCAGTATCCAAGATGGAGATCACCGGTGCTGGGGGGGAGGGGTGGCCTTCCCTCCTCTGCTCCCTGAGAAGGAGTGAGGACGTCGGGCTTCTACTCACACTGAGTCTTGGATCCTGGGTCGTCTCTGGACTGCAAACTGCATGATGAAGATGTCCGCTCCTTGTCGGTTCTTGCTGGTGTTGAGTAGAATCCACTCGCCTGCTGCATCTGGCTCCTTCGTCCTGGACTCTCTGTGTGAGCCCTCAGGTATGGCTCCGGCAGAGGTGGGCGCCGCGACCTTGCCGCCGCCGCCACAGCGGGTGCTGGCAAGTGCTCAGATGTGTCTCCTTGCCTTGGTTTCCCCTCTCTTGTCTAACTCTGTCCTGTGATGGCACACTTGGTGTGATTCTCTGGCTTAGGACTGTTCACTGGAAGTCTAAAACTGCTTTCTATGCGAGAGCTTGTTCAGATTCCAGCTTCTCCTCCGCCATCTTCCCGGAACTCCCCCTGAGTTGTTTTCTTTGGCTGGAATTCTCTTTAGTGTATTATGCATAATATGCAGAAATGTCCTGAAAAAATATTCATGGATAAAAACAATTCTACACGATCAGGAAAATTTGCACCATGTGAAAAAGTGGAAAATCATACGAGAAAAATTCTATTCCTGTTTATATAAAAGCTATGATTGGACATGGATCTACCAGTAGACTGAAGAAGAGAAACAATTATTTAAGTGAGTTGTTATTATAAATGTAATAGTATAATGATATACATGGTAAAATAAAACCTGATGATGAGCCATGAACTCTGCCTGGGGAGTTCAAGAAAATCCTTATTGCTCAGTATCTTGATACATAGGAAGGGAGAAACAAATATTCTGTATAATGAAGAAAATCTTATGAAGTTCAGTAATCTCTAAATATTATGATCAAGGAATGTAATGTATAAGGAACAAGGTACCAGTTAATTGAAGAGTGAAATTGGAGCAATTGAAATGACCATATTGCTTGGAATTATGGAACTTGCTTAATATACACAGGGGCCTGGGTTCAATCCCCAGCACTAAAAAGGAAGAAAGGAAAGAAAACAAGAAAAATTTGCAAGGTGGGGTCTATAGTTCTCTTTCTTTGATGTGTCCCTGCCTGGTTTTGGGATGAGGGTTATGATGGCTTCATAGAATGAGTTCGGTTGTGAACTTTCTCGTTCAATTTCATTGAAGAGTTGGAGGAGTATTTGTGTGAACTGTGCTTTGAATGCCTTGTAGAATTCTGCTGTAAAACCATCTGGTCCTGGGCTTTTCTTAGATGGGAGGACTCTAATTGCTGTTTCTATGTCAATACTTGATATGGGCCTGTTAAAATGATTTAACTCATCTTGGTTTAGTTTCAGCATGTCAATATTTGCCAGGAAAAGGTCCATTTCTGCCAAGTTCTCAAATTTATTAGTATAAAGTTTTGAGAAGTATTCCCTTATAATGTTCTGAATCTTGGTTGTTTCTCCGGTGATGTTTCTATTCTAATCTCTGAGTTTATTTTTTTGGGTTGTTCTCTTCTTTTTCTGATAAGGTTTGCTAAGGGTCTGTCAATTTTGTTAATTTTTTTTAGAAGAACCAACTCTTTTATTGTTGATACTTTCTATGGTTTTTTTGTGGATTCTATTTCATTTAATTCTGATTTAATTTTAATTATTTCTTTCCTTCTACTGGATTGGGGTTTATCTTGCTGCTCTTATTTAAGGAGGGTCAGGTACCTTATTAAACTGTTGGTTTCAGATCTTTCCACTTTGATGATGTAGGAACTCAGAGCTATAAAATTGCCCCTGAGTACTGCCTTTGCTGTGTCCCAGAGGAGCTGGTAATTTGTGTGTTCATTTTTGTTGAATATCATGAACATTTGAATGTCCTTTCCAATATCTTCCATGACCCACTCGTGATTCAGCAGTGTGTTGTTCAGCCTCCATGTGTTACAGGACTTTCTTTGGTGGCTTTTGTTGGTGAGTTCTAATTTTATTCCCTTGTAGTCTGAGAGGTATAAGTTCAATGCTTTTGAATTTGGACAAGTTTGCTTTGTGGCCTAAAATGTGGACTATTTTGAAAAATGTTCCATGTGTTGCTGAGAAAAACCTGTATTCTTATGCTGCTGGGTGAAATATTCAGTAGATGTCTGTTAAAACTGGTTGATCTATGCAGTTGATTAAATCTGCGATTTCTCGAGTTGATCTCTCTAGTGGGGAAATTGGTGTGTTAAAGTCCCCAACAATTAATGTCTTTGGATCTATGTGGGATATGAGGAAAAGTAGTGTTTCTTGGATAAATTTGGGTGCTCCTTTGTTTGGTGAATAGGTATTTACAATTGTAATATTCTCATGGAGGAGAGATTCCTTAATTATTAGTATGTAGTGACCTTCTTTATCACTTCTTACTAATTTTAATTTCAAGTCTATTTTACCTGATATTAGGATTGCAACTGCCGCCTGTTTATGGGGGCTGTTTGCTTTGGTTCCAGCCTTTCATGTTGAAAATGTTGTTTTTATGGGCAAGATGTGACTCCTGAAGGGAATAGATAGAAGGATCTTGCTTTTTAATCCATCTGGGCAGTCTATGTTGCTTAATTGGAGAGTTAAGTCCATTAATGTTGACAGATAGGACTGAGAGGTATTTGGGAGTTTCTGCCATTTTGTGCACCTTCTTGGGGGCTGCAGCAACTGGGTTCCTCCTATGGTTCTTGGATGCTCAGTTTGGGTGTAATTTCTTGGCCTTTATTGCGGTATTGTTGGTTTTCTCTGTGTAGAAAATCATTAAGAATCTTTTGTAGGGCTGGTTTCATGGATATATATTGTTTCAGTTGTTCTTTGGTATGGAAGGTTTTTAGTTTACCTTCGGTTATGAAGGAGAGTAAGCTGGGTACAGTATTCTTGGTTGATAGTTGTTTGTCTGTAGTGCATGGCATACATCATTCCAGGTTCTTCTTGCTTTGTCTTTGATGAGAAATTTGAGGTGATTCTAATTGGTTTCCCCTTATAGGTGATTCATCTTTTCTCCTTGACAGCTTTAAGGATCTTTTCATTGGTCTGAATTGATCCATTGTGGATTATAATGTGACATTGGGATGTCCTATTCTGGTCTGGTCTATTTGGAGTCCTAAAACTTATTGTATCTGAATAGGTCTATCTTTTTTCATGTTTGGGAAGTTCTCTGCTAGGATCCTGTTAAACAAATTTCCTAGACCATTAACTTGTTTTTAAGTGCTCCTCTACACCCATTATCCTCAGATTAGGCCTTCTGATGGTGTCTTCCAAATGTTGAATAGATCTATAATATTTCTTGGATTTGTCTTGGATGTTTATATGTTTTTTCTCTATAATATCCATGCTGTCTTCAATCCTGGAGATTCAATCTTCTGCAAGTTCTAACACACTATCAAGACTTTCTTCTTTGTTTTTTTTTCTTTTATTTCTAATTGGTCAGCTTTGATGGCTTCAAATTCTTTGTTGAAGCTTTGTTTTAGATCTTTTATGGACTTCTTTACTTCCTTAATTCGGTGTTCAGTGTTTATTCTCAAATCACTTAGTTGATTGGTTATGGTTTCCTTGGACTCCCATTCCTTCTTCTGGCTTAGATTCAGTATTCCCTTTGTGGACTCCTTTATTTCACCACTTATGGATTCCATGAGTGCCTTAATTATCTTTGTGTATTCTCATTCTGGTCTCTCAATTCCTGGTCTCTTTGATTAGCTTCCTCCCATTCATGTGATTCCTGTAGCTCTCTTTGACTGATCTCAGCCTGCTCACACCATTCCTTTATTTCTGTTTGAGTGCTCTCAAGCTGCTCACGCAATTCTGTATCAATCTTTGAGTAGCTTCCTCATGCTCCTGATATTCCTGTATTGGCCTTTTTTTTGCCTCCTCTCTCTCCCTATCATGCTCATACTGAGTCCTTTGCAGGTTTTCAATCTTTTCATTTACCATGTTTACCAGTAGTGTTTGTAGAGCTTTTTGGGAACTCTCCTCTGGATTATTATCTGTTCTGTCTACGGATTATCATGAGTAGGAGTTGAGATACCCAGACTTGCCATTTTTCTTGTGTTTTTCCTGCTTGCTCTGCCCATTTGGGATGAAAGTAACACCTGTTTTGTGCTAGATCACTATCTTAAGGTAAGCATCAACCAACGTCTGTAGTTGCTCAGTCAAAGTCTGCAGATACACTCTAGTTCAACGGATATATCTATTCAACATCAAACAACTATGTATTAATGGGTTATGAACCACAAAGAAGATTTTGGCAAACCAGAAATTATTAGGTTTGGAGAGATGTGGGTAAAAATAGGGATAGAAGGATATGGAAAGGCAGAGGGTGAGTTAACTTAACTAATTGTTAATCTCAAAGTGGGAACTAGGTTGGATAGAATGATAGTAGAGACATAGAGAAAAGAAAAGAAGATAAAAGAGACAAAAATAGAAGAAAAAATATTAAAAATTAAAAAGTGAAACACTTAAAAACTTAAAAATTATTCAAATTTAAAAATGTAATATTCAGAGAAGAATGTGGATAGGATAAGATAAGGGTAGGGATGAAAAGGAGATGTGGGATACTAAAAATGCTTAAAATATTATATAGATATAAAGATGTAGTACTATTATTAAGTAATTTAAGTCTAAAAGGTTTTAAATTGAGTAATACATTTCTGGATTAAATGTGTACACAATGGGGGATAAGATCTAATAATCAACTACGCGTATATCTGAGGATGAGCAGAAGAGCAATTAAGTCATGCAAAGAATAAAAGAGAAGAAAAGGTTCAAAGAATGAGAAGGAAAGAAAAAAGATCCAAAGGTCAGTAGCGCTAAATGAAAAAGAAAAAAAAAAAGAAAAAAAGCACACACTTTTCCCCATAAAATAAAAATTATAAGAGGAAGAAAAAAGTTAATAGAAAACAATTTTTTTTCAAAAAAAAGTTCAATATTAAAAATTTTTAAAAAGTTTTAGAAAAAAAATTTTTAATAAAAGGTACAAAAAAGTTCTTTGATTTTTTTTTTGGGGGGGGGATGGGAAGATCCTATATCTTCCTTGTGTCCTTAACCTGTCTCTAGTTGGAGTCTCTGGTCTGCTTGTGGTATTTGAATTTGCTGTGGCTTGGTTGGTTTTTTTTTTAAGTCGGTTATTATGAGCAGGCAGAAAAATGCTCTGCTTACCCAGGATTTTTTGATCCTTCTCCCAGAGGGAGATCTGCTTTGAGTATCACAAAAGAGGGAGATGGCTGTTTCCTCTACTTTAGAGATACTGTGTTGAGGCTAGGTTCTGGGTAGAGTTGAGGCTTTTCAGCAAATAGTAGCTTTTCCCTGAGGGGCTAGCTTCTGAGTCACTCACAGAGCCCAGCCAGGAGCCTTTTTCAGGATTTATGTTTACTGTATTTCAATTGATTTTCAAGGCTGCTGTAGAGAAGGACAGCCTCTGTCTCTGTGTAATCAGTGAAGAAATCCACTCCTGGGGCTTGCACCCCGTTATGGATGACTTTTCCCTGGGTGGAGCTGAGCCTAGCAGGTCAGATTAGGTTCCTGTGAGCTACTAAATTACTCTTGTTTCCTTCCAATGCCTGAGTTAGAGCTAGCTGCTCAGCCAGGCCTTTGTCAGTATCAAAGATGGAGATCTCTGGTAGTGGCGAGGGGAGGGGTGGTCTTCCTTCCTCTGAACCCGAGAAGGAGTGAGGATGTCAGGCTTCTACTCATGCCGGAATCTTGGTTCCTGTGATGTCTCTGGTCGGCGAGCAAACTGCAGGATGAAGATGTCTGTTCCTTGTCAGTTCTTGCTGGTGTTGAGTAGAATCCGCTCACCTGCCGCCTCAAGGGCCTTTGTCCGGGCCTCTCTATTTTGCCGGTATGGTGGCTACATCTGCCACTGCTGCCGCCTCAGCAGCTGCCACCTCAGCTACAGCAGCTGGCAAGTGCTCAGATCTGTCTCCTTGCCTGGATTTTCCCTCTCTGGCCTAACTCTCTGTTCTGTGATGGCACACTTGGTGTGATTATCTGGCTTAGGACTATTCACTGGAACAAAAACTGCTTTCTATGTGAGAGCTTGTTTAGCCTCCAGCTTCTCCTCCGCCATTATCCCAGAACTCCCTCTGAAACCGTTATTCAACTATTTTTTTTTATTTCAAAGATAGGCTGTCTATTTTTCGAAAAGTTTCCTAGCATAAAATAACTAATATTTCAATAGAAAGTACAGTTTATTAATTTCAAGGGAATTTTAGATATATGCATGATATTGTGATAACGTTTCTAGTATATTACTTGAAAAAATTCTGTTCAAACTCTTAAATATTCGTGTGTAATGACAGGGAGAGAGGAAGATAATTCATACTGGTTAGGAATTTGCAATGCCTCAAAAATCTATTGAATAATTTGTTATAAGCACATAGTCAAGCTACCTGATATGGCTTAGTTTTTTTTTGTTTTTTATTTATTCAAAATTTTAACATGTATGCATGCACAGTGGTAACATTAAAATTATTAATCATAATACAAATATTGCAAAATCATAGATAGGTATCATACATTCAATAGTTAGCACTTATGATTCTAATAATAATTTTTATCAAGATGATGATGACCACAGAGTAGCCTGATAATGACAAGGTAGTGAATCAAAAGGAAAAATTTTTAGACATCTTTTAAGCCAGATTTCCCACATTGAATACATAGTACTAAAAAGCATCGGATTAATACAATAAGAATAATAAGAGGAGAGTCTCAATATCAAGAAATACAATCACATAAACAGGTGAGACAGTAAAAACCCTAATGTTATTCTTTCAGTCTCTCTAAATATACTCACATTTCTTGGTACTATTGTTTTCTTATAAATAAAATCGCTTATTTGCACATGTTGATTATCCCACATAGATAAAATATAATAAGCTGAGTGCTTTCTGTTACAGTAAATCATCTTGTTTGTTCTAGACTTAGGAATTTAGGAGAAAGCCTTTAACTACCCACATAGCCGTTGGCTTAGTTATATATCCCTAGAAGTTAACAACACATGCCTCAAGAAGCATACTTCACTCATTAGGCTGAAATCCATGATCAGTTTTAGTTTCCATCCAGTTAACTGGAGAAAATCTATGTATAAATTTATTAAGAACTCTTGGCAACAAATAAAGCAATAAGAAAAATTTTGATGGACTAAGATGTAGTTTTCAACTTAGTGTGATTAGTTCAAATACCATTCTCATTAAGACACTATTCAATAACCAATGTTTTCCAATGACATATTCTTCAATATAGCTGTAAACACATGACACAATTACATAATACCACTTAAATATCTGGAGTTACATTAAAAGGACACGGTCCTTAGAGCCAGGAGGAAAATTTATTTTTATTTCTGCATGAAAAAATTTGTGACTTTATACCAACAAACTGAATTTGACACTTTCCTTATTTGTAAGCTAAGGGGGAAAATGTAAGGACTCTTCACTTTTCTTTTTTTTTTTTTTTGCTCTATAAGCCAACAAATATATTCTTCAATATCTCTGGTAGATTACATCCATTTACAGATGAGAAATGTAAGGCCAGTAGTCAATGTAATGAGTAAATAATGATACTAGAATTTGTGTCTGAGCCCTTCACTCTGTGTGCTTACAAGCAGAAGTAATTTGGTGATGGAAAGGGCCAATAAGAAAAGACTATGGGGAAAAACATACTTTGTAAAAGGTTGCTTAAATCTAGGTGACCAGTGATGATTACATGAAACAGGCTGGTGTTAGGGGCATAAAAAGGAGTACATAGAAATCATATTAGTGACAGAAACTCAGAAAATCTTGATCATTCATCTTAACTAATGGGTGAGAGCAGAAGGGTAAGAAGAAATCTAGTGTTCTACATCTCTGGCCAGGCAACTGTGTTAGTGATATTCTTGGTGATAGGGATTGCAGGTGGAAATGATGGATTTAGGGAGAAAAAAACTCTGATAGTTGTAAAGTTTATATGAAAAAGAATAATAAAATTGGGGGCATTATTATAGGGAAGAGTTAAGGGAAAGTTCTGACACAGTTCTGAACAATGTGAGTACCATTGTGGACAAGATTGGAAGAATGAGATAAATAAGGAAACAAGAAAGTAATAAACTCAGATGTACAGAAGTAAATAAAGGAAAGAATTTGTAGGAAGAAAAGGTCAAAACTGTTACAGAGATATTGAAGGAAATATGCTATTTGGATTTGAAAACTAAAAAGGTATAGACACGTTCAATAAGAACAGTGTTTTGGTGATATCTCCATGATGAAATAACCCTGTCATTCAAACTGTCACAAATTCTTATATGTAGGAAGTGCTCTGATAAACTTCAAGCTTTTATTGAATGGAAGAGTTCAGACATTACCCTCATCACTAGGATTAAATTTCTAAAAAGATAAGGCATTATGCTTTAATGCCTTTCTTTCATTTTCTCTTACACATTGGCAAGTAGGGAAGGATTCTTATGTAACAATAATACAATGTTGACTTGTAATCACACAACTTCTAGGATATAGTGTTAATTCAGATATTTACTAATTAGCTCTAAAGTTTATGGATATTTATATTTCTCCTGGATAAACTAATGAGCTCCAAGAAAATTGTACACCCTCTAATGTTGGCATAGGGTTATACTGTGGAACTTTCCCGTTCAGATAGGGAGTACTACCCTATTGTTTAACATGGAGAACGTACCCTCATACATAGACCGTGTGTGTGCAAACCAGAAGTGGTACTTGAACAAGGGAAAACATGGGACCTATGTTTCTTTGGGGCTGGATTACTTCACTTAATATAATTTTTTCTAAGTCTTTCCATTTCCTAACAAATGGAGCATTGTTATTCTTTCTGATGGAGGCAAAGAATTCCTTTGTGTATATATACAACATTTTCTTGATCCATTCATCTACTCAATGGCATCTGGATTGGTTCCATATCTTAGCTCTGGTAAATAATGCTGTAATAAACATAGTTGTGCTGGAAGATTTAGTATGGTCTTGTTTGTGATCATTTGGGTAAATGCCCCAAAGTGGGATTGCTGGGTCATAGGAGAGCTCTAGGAGTTTATTGAGGAACATCCATACAACTTTCCAAAGTGGTTGAACAAGTTTACACTCCCAATAACAATAAAGTAAGGTTCCCTTCTGGCCACATCCACTCTAGCATCTGTTATTATTTTTCTTGCCTATGGCCATTCTAACTGGGGTGAGGTGGTATCTCCATGTGGTTTTGATTTGCATTTCTCTTATGGCTGTTGAGGTCAGGCATTTCTTCATGTGTCTATTGGCAATCCTTCTTTCCTCTTCACAGAATTTTCTCCGTAATCTTTAGCCCTCTTATTTTTATTTATGTATTTATTTTTATTTTGAAAATATTGTACAGAGGAGTTAAAATTACATGGGCAAGATAAAGAGTACATTTCTTATCAAGAATTTTAGCCTCCTCCTTTGTTTACCCTTCCCATCCCTTCCCATCCTCCCCCGACCCCCAATCCTCCTCGAACCCCCCATGAAAGTTGTAAAGTTCATTTTCCACATAACGACTTGTACATCTCATTGTTGCAATGTAACCCACTTATTTATTGGGCAGTTGTTTCTTTGAGGATTTGTTGTTGGGGGATTTAATGTTTTGAGTTCCAGGTATAGTTCACATATGAGAACCTTGTCCATTGTATGGCTAGTGAATATGTTCTCCCAATAAGTAGGCTTTCTATTGATCTTGCTAGCTATATCCTTTGCCATGCAGAAGCTCTGCAACTTAATGCAATCCCATTTTTCCAAATTTTCTTTGATTTGTTTTATTTCTGTAATGATTTCAGACCTGCAATGTTTTCAGAGTGTCTGCTTTGACTCCGAGGTCCTTGATCCATTTGGATTTGATTCTGGTGCAGGATGACATTATGGATCTATTTTTGATTTTCTACAATTGATTAACCAATTTTGCCAGCATCATTTACTGAAGAGGCTGTCTTTCTTCCATTCTATTTTTTTAGTTCCCTTATCAAATATTAGATGACTATAGGTCTGTGGGTTTATTTCTGGGTTTTCAATTCTATTCCATTGGTCCTGAGGTCTGTTCTTGTGCCAGTGCCAAGCTGTTTTGATTACAATGGTTTTGTAGTAGTGTTTGAAATTTGGTATTGATATTCCTCCAGCACTGTTCTTTCTATTAAGGATAGTTTTTGCTATTCGGGGTCTTTTATTGTTCCATATGAATTTTTGGATTGCCTTTTCTATTTCCTTGAAGAATGATGTTGGAATATTGATAGGTATCACATTGAATTTTAGATAGCCTTGGGAAGTTTTGCCATTTTCACGATGTTGATCCTTCCAATACAGGAGCATGGGAGATTTTTTTTTTTGCCACTTTCTAAGTTCTGTTTTGATTTCCTTTTTCAAGTTTTTAAAGTTTTCATCATAGAGATCCTCCACTTCTTTGGGTATGTTAATTTCTAGGTATTTTATTTTTTGTGGGGCTATGACAAATAGAGTTGTTTTCTGGTTTTCAGCATGCTTTTCTCATTGTTGGCATACAGAAAAGCCATTGATTTTTGAGGGTTAAATTTATACCCTGCTACTTTACCAATATTTTGAATCAGTTTGAGTAATTTGAGAGTGGAGTCCGTGGGATTCTTTAAATACAAGATCATGTCATCTGCAAAGAGGGAGAGTTTTACTTCTTCTTTCCCTATTTGGATCCCTCTAATGTTTTCATCTGGTTTTATGGTTTAACTAGGCATTTAATTCTAAATTGAAGAGAAGTGGAGACATTGGACATCCTTGTCTCGTTCCTGAGTTAAGAGGAAATGGCTTTAGTTTTTCACCATTAAGTATAATGTTGGCTGTAGGTTTGTCATATAGAGCCTTTGTTGTACTGAGGAATGTTCCCTGGATTCCTAATCTTTGCAGAAGTGGTGTTGGATCTTGTCAAATCCTTTTTCTGAATCTATTGAGATAACCATGTGGTTCTTGTCCTTGCTCTTTTTGATGTGATGAATTATATTAATTGATTTGTGTATATTGAACCAACTTTGCATGAAATGAATCCTGAAATGAATCCTGTTTGATCGAGTTGTATGATTTTTTGGATGAATTGTTGAAGTCGATTGGCCAAAAGTCTGTTGAGAATTCCTGCATTAATGATCATCCAAGAAATGGGTCTATAGTTATCTTTCTTTGAAGACTCACTGCCTGGTTTTGGGATGAGGGTTATGATGGCTTCATAGAATTAGTTCGGTAGTGAACTTTCTCTTTCAATTTCATTGAAGATTTGGAGGAGTATTGGTGTGAGCTCTTCTTTGAAGGCCTTGTAGAATTCCACTGTAAATCCATCGGGATCTGGGCTTTCCTTAGATGGGAAGACTCTTACTGCTGTTTATATTTCAATGTTGGATATGGGCCTGTTAAGATGGTTTAACTCATCTGGGTTTAGTTTCTGCATGTCAATATTTGCTAGGAAAAGGTCCATTTCTGCCAAGTTCTCAAACTTATTAGCATAAAGTTTTGAGAATATTCCCTTATAATGTTCTGAATCTTGGTTGTTTCTGTGGTGATGTGTCCATTCTCATCTCTGAGTTTATTTATTTGGGTTGTTCTCTTCTTTTTCTGGTAAGATTTGCTAAAGTTCTGTCAATTTTGTTAATTTTATCGATGAATCAACTCTTTCTTTTGTTGATTCTTTCTATGGTATTTTTGGATTCTAATTCTTTAATTCTGATTTAATATAGATCATTTCTTTCCATCTACTGGATTATTCAAGGAGACTCTCAGATGTCTCATTAAATTGTTGATTTCAGATATCTACAAGTTGTTTGTGTTGGAACTCAGGGCTATAAACTTGTCTCTAAGTACTGCCTTTGCTGTGTCCCAGAGTAGGTGGTAATTTGTGTGTTCATCTTTGCTGAATATCATGAATATTTGAATTTCTTTGTAATGTCTTTCATGACCCACTGGTCATTCCACCGTGTGTTTATCAGCCTCCATGTGTTACAGGACTTTCTTCGGTGACTTTTGTTGGTGAGTTCTAATTTTATTCCCTTGTTGTGTGAGAGAATGCAAGGTATAACTTCTATGTTTCTGAATTTGGAAAAGTTTGTTTTGTGACCTAAAGTATCGTCTATTTAGGGAAATGTGCCATGAGCTGCTGAGCAAAACGTGTATTCTGATGCTGCTGGTGAAATATTCCGTAGATGTCTGTTAAATCTAGTTGATCTATGCAGGTGTTTAGATATGCAGTTTCTGTGTTGAGTTTTTGCCGAGTTGTTCTATCTAGTGGGGAAAGTGGTGTGTTAAAGTCCCAAACAATTAATGTCTTTGGATCTATGTCAGATTTGATGGAAAGTAGTGTTTCTTGAAGAAATTTGGGTGCTTGGTTGTTTGGCGAATAGATATTTCAAATTGTAATATTCTCCTGAAGGAGAGATCCCTTAATTAGTATGTAGCAACCTTCCTTATCTCTTCTCACTATTTTTAATTTGAAGTCTATTTTATTTGTTATTAGGATTGCAACTTCCGCCTGTTTATGTGGGCCATTTGCTTGGTAGATTTTGTTCCAGCCTTTCACTTTGAAAATGTGTTTGTTTTTATGGGCAATATGAGACTCCTGAAGGCAGCAGATAGAAGGATCTTGATTCTTAATCCAACTTGACAGTCTATGTCGCTTAATTGGAGAGTCAATCCATTAAAGTTGAGAGTTAGAATTGAGAGCTGTTTGGGAGTTCCTGCCATTTTATGCCCCTTCTTGGGGGCTGCAGCAACTGGGTTCTTCCTATGGTTCTTGGATTCTCAGTTTGAGTGCGGTTTCTTTGCCTTTATTGTGGTCTTGTTGATTTTCTATGTGTAATACATCGTTAAGTGTCATTTATAAGGCTGGTTTGGTGTATATATATTGTTTCAGTTGTTCTTTGGTATGGAAGGTTTTTATTTGGCCTTCGGTTATGAAGGAGAGTATAGCTGGGTACAGTATAATTGGATGATAATTGTTTGTCTTTAGGGCATGGCAGCTCTTCTTGCTGTAATTTTCTCCACTGAGATATCTGAGGTTATTCTAATTGGTTTCCTTTTGTAAGTGGTTGATCTTTTCTCCTTGACTGCTTTAAGGATTTTTTCCTTGGAATTGATGCTGTGGGGATTATAATGTCACGGTGGGATATCCTGTCATGGTCTGGTCTATTTGGGGTTCTAAAAGCTTCTTGAATCTGAATAGGTCTATCTTTTTGCATTTTTGAGAATTCTCTGCTTGGAAAATGTTAACCAAATTTCCTAGACCATTAACTTCTGACTCTAGGTGCTCCTCTACACCCATTATCCTCAGATTAGACATTCTGAGGGTGTCTTCCAAATGTTGAATAGATCTAGCATATTTCTTGGCTTTGTCTTGGATTGTTGTATGTTCTTTCTGTATAATAACCTCGCTCTTCAATCCCTCATATTCGATCTTCTACATGGTCTTCCATGCTCTCAAGACTTTCCACTTTGTTTTTTTCTTTTCCATCTATTTGGTCAGCTTTGATGACTTCAAATTCTTTGTTGGAGCTTTGTTTTAGATCTTATATGAACTTCATTACTTCCTTAATTTGGTGTTGTGTTTATTCTCAAATCACTTAGTTGATCGGTTATGGTTTCCTTGGACTCCCATTCCTTCTGTTAGGCTCCATTCAACATTCCCTTTCCGGTCTCCCTGACTTCTTTCAGCTGTCTTTTATTGGATTCCATGAATCGATTTTTGTGCTAGACACTATTTTAAGGCACGCATAAACCAAAGTCCTGTAGTTGCACAGTCAAAAGTCTGGGCATTTTGTCAGTATCAACTTCTGGGCCTTTGTCAGTATCAAAGATGGAGCTCTCTGGTGGTGGGGGAGGGGCCACCTTCCCTCCTCTGCTTTCTGAGAAGGAGTGAGGATGTCAGGGTTCTATTCATGCCAGAAGCTTGGTGACTGGACACTCTATGGTCTGTGATATGCAGCATGAATATATCTGTTCCTTGTCAGTTCTTCCTGGTGTTGAGTAGAATACGCACACTGTGTCTGGCATCTTTTTGACTGGACTCTCTCTGTAGGCATGGTGACTCTGGCTGCTGATTCTCAGATCTGTTTCCTTGCCTGGATATTCCATCTCTGGCCAAACTCTCTGTACTGTGATGGCACACGGGGTGTGATTCTCTATCCTAGGACTGTTGACTGGAACACTAAAACTGTTGTCTACATGAAAGCTTGTTTAGCCTAGACCTTCTGCCATCTTCATCTGAATTCTAGATTATGACTTTTTATACTCTAACTTGGGACAATGATCTGCTGTCAGTTACTTTCCTCTCTTCTCCTTCTTTTGCCCTTCCACTTACATAATTTTTATTTAAAGAAACATATTTGAGCTTGTATTTCTAAATTCTTTAAAATTATCTGAATTTCTTCATACTTCTGGCAGACTCCTATATCTTTCTCAAGGGAATATTTTGTCACTACCATTTTTATCCTATATGATATTAGATATCTTCCTGCCTAATTCAGTGCAAGATATAAATTACACTCATTTAGATATTCCAACACTTGTACCACCATAAAATCCTTTCTTACGAAGAAATAATGATTTTAGTATTTCTGGGGAGGTGTCACCTGTCATTTTTGAATGACCCTAAATGATACTTACATGCAAACATTTTCAAACCAATATGCCATTCAGTAGATGAACGAATCAACAAAATGTGATATATATATATGTATATATATGTATATATATGTATATATATATCACATTTTGTTTATATATATATATATATATATATATATATGTGTGTGTGTGTGTGTGTGTGTGTGTGTGGTTGAATTCTATGCTTCCAATTCAAAAGGAAATGGAAAGATTTTTTAAAATCCTGCTAAATAAATTAAGCCAGACCCAAAGAAACAGATTCCATAGTTTCCCTGATTTGTAATAATAGGATATGTATAGAATAACACTAGCAGATGAACAGAATGGCTCAAAAGCTTTGCATATAGGACAATACAAGATCATGTTGAGCAAAATAAACATCTAGATATGGAAATAGAGGTTTTTCTTTGTGGGTGTTTTTTTTTTAATGTACTATGTGATTTCTTTTTTCTTTTGTGTTTTCCCCTATAGTTTATCCCCTGCTGTATTTGATTTCAGTACTGTGTGTATTGCACATGCATTTATCTTAATTTGAGAAGGCAAGATGAACAACAAATTGGGGAGACAAAGGACAAAGGGCAAACCAATGCAATAGCAATACTCACAAGACAACATGTTGGAAATTTACATTACAACTTGTGAGGGGTTTGGGGGGAAAGGAAAAGTGTGAGAAAAATGAGGTAGTGGGTAAAATTTCGACATGTTATGTATTCACTACCTTACAATTAATGCAACCCCTGTATATATCACCTTAAAAATAAAATTAAACAAAAATAAGTTAAATAAAGTATAATTTCACTGTATTGCTATAGTAAATATTATCCTATGTGCATTACCTTTTAAAAAATGAACACTATTTGGCATCTAATTTGAATTAATTACACCTTTCTTTATCAGAGGTTCATCAACTTGAATGTTATCTAAATATACAATATTTTCACAATATATCTATCATAATTTTCAAAAAAATTATAAGTTAATATTGTCCCATAGTAAAACAGAAAACTGTTTAATTCTCTGGAAACTCCTAACTTTTAAAACTGAATAATTGTTAAAAGGACAGAATATATGTGTTCTTCAAAGTTCTTACAAATACTAACTACTCATTTTCAAATTCTGAACATTCCATATCAGAGATATTCAAAACAGTACTTGTTTGTATGATATTTAATTCTGCAATAACTGCAGTTTCTAATGGGGTGCTACATATTGAGAAATCAACAGAAAAAAATAGCCACATTCTGGTGGAGGATATAACTACGAAGTATGTATAATAATTAATTCCTCAAGAGTAAACTTTTGTTCATCAGAGTAAGCTATTATTTCTGTGATCATCAATCCCAAGCTTTTATGCCATAAAGTCTTCGTAGCCCAACAGTTTCCAATTTGTATGGTGCACCTTAAAATTCCCTTAATTCACATCATGAATAGCTTATCACTATTGTGAAAAAATACTACACTTGTGCTAATATGATGCCTTTCCTATTGTGGAAAGTACACTACACTAAACTTTGCTGCAACATTTTTCTGAGTTCTAGAAATCAGAGCACTTGCAAATATTATTTATATTTTTATCTATCATAGATATTCAGGAGGCTAAGATCAGAAGATTATGGTTCAAAGCCCACCCAGTCAGGAAGATTCCTTAGATTCTTATCTCCAATAAACTTCTCAGGAAAAGCCAGACTCAAGTGGCACTGAGGTTGAAGTTGTAGGGCATGAGCCTTGAGCAAAAACTGGCTCACAGAGAGTGGCCAGGCCCAGAGTTCAAACCTGAGGACAAACCAAAAAATAAAACCAACTCCAACCTCGCATTTTTCTCATTGTATACAGAGGCATGTAATTAAGGAAATTTCTTCCTGTATTACAAATAGATAGAAGAACCAAGACCTCACACAATTAATGTCTTCATACCATGTTACACCAAAGCCTCAAAAAATTGCTTGTTCTAAATTAATAAATTAATATCATCCATTTGTTGGCAACTCTGTGCAGATTATTCACACTATCTCATTTTATACATGAACTGTTGGAATTATCAATTAACTAAGTTCTAATTATACCTCGCTTGAAAGAATATTTTAAGCAAATAAAATGCCTGATTCATGTGTGAATTTGTCAATTAAAACCTCTACTTAAAAAGAATTTTGTAGTATTCTATAGAATATGAAATTAGAAACAAAACCAAAATATTTATTTTAAATATAAATTCTAATTTAGCAAGGTCTACAAAGTCCTACATTAGATGAACTTTGTATTTTTCCATGCTTAAACTTTTGTAATCCTTCATTATTTCTTTGAAATCCAACAGAATGATGCTTATTTTTTCAAATTTTTGATTGGGAAAAATGAGCCATTTTGCATGTAGGAATGTTGTGTAATGCAGAGAGCATTTAAAATACAACTGAGGATTATATATGAGTTGCATTTCAATAGGAAACTTGCCTTCTCAAAACATAGTGACAAAATTAGCCCAAACTTCCAACTGTGTATTCCTTTCTTGTTTTTTGGTTTGTTTCATTGAGACAAAATTATACTACCTGGTCCAGGGAAGGTATCACTATGTAATCCCACTCTCTAATCTCCTGTCTTAGCTTGAGTGCTAGAATTCCAGGCTTGTATCAAATTGCCCTGCCATAGTTTGATGGTTTTTTTAATCTAGATACAGACTAGAAATTCTAAACTTCTCCTATGATCTTATTCATTAGACTGACTGTTCAAGTTGTTTATGTTCTACTTTCAAAGATGTTCTATCATTTCACACAGGATATGAACATTTTGAGATGCACCTGCAGGGGTCTCTGATTCATTCTTCCAGGGATCCAATCCCTTTAATAATGATTACTTGACTTTCTTTTTATCTCTGGTCCCTAGGTATGTAATATTATCAAACTTTGAATAACTTTCACTTGAGGACTTTCTAATATTAAAAATTATCACTTGATCTAGTCTTACTCAGGATATATTTTCTATTGTTTTCTAACATTTCTCCATATTCTGAGAGTTGTTTTATTTGTACAGGTGTGTTTGCACATATATGTGCCTCTGTGTGTATGTGTATGTTTGTATGTGTGTATGCAAAAGCCTCAGCAACCTCATTCAGCAATCTTGCTCATGACTAGTATTCCATCACTTGAGTTCACGCCTATAATTCTAGGTATTCAGGAGGCTGAGATCTGAGGATTGCAGTTCAAATCCTGTATGAGTAGGAAAGAAATGTTCTGAGGCACTTATCTCCAATTAACCACCAGAAAACTGGAGAGCGCTGTGGCTCAAGAGGTAGAACACTAGTCTTGAGGTGAAGAGTGGAGAGATATTTCCCAGGCTGAGTTCAAACCCTGTCTCAACCATCAAAAAAAAAAAAAAAGAAAGAAAGAAAAAAGATAAAAGAAAGAAAAAGAAATGAGATCTTGGCCACCAGTTCATTGCCAGTATAATTCCTGCTTTCTCACCATGGACTTTTTTTCCAGTTAAGTCCATGCTCTTATATCTAACTTGCTTTGGAACCAGAATTATTCTTCAATTGTACATTTTACAAATTTGCATGATTAGCAACCATGATTTAGAGGTAGAAGTTGAAAGAGAGTGGCCTCATCGTTCATGTTCCTCTTAGTATTAATTATTTCTCTATGTCACTCCCATAGATGTACATAATGGCCTTGGCTTTATTGGTTCAATGTTGTCTTATTTGCAGGGTCTTCTATAGTATATTGAACCATTATACTTAAACACAGAACTTTCCTTTCTCTTATTATTCCTATTGTTTCTTCTACTGTTAACTTGTGTACACTTGGGAAATAATTCACAACACACACACAAATTAACTTTTCTGAGAATCTTCTCCAAGTTAAATTTAATTTAAGAGCACTTACGGAATTTGAAGTTAATGTACTCATGGATAATGGTTTCTTTTATGTTTTTATAGTAAAAAATAATGTACAGAGGGCTTAGAGTTACATAAGTAAGGTAATGAGTACATTTCTCATTGTTACATCCTCTTTTGTTTTTCCTGTGTTATCCATTCCCTCCCCATCTGCCCAATTCCCCCTCCCCTCCACAAGTTGTAAAATTCGTTTTCTACATAGTGTCTTGTTCATATCATTGTTACAATAGTTCATCCTGAATCTTTGTTTCAGCATTTTGTTGTTTCAATTCCCCTTCCCACACTAGAAAAATGTATATGCAAGATGCAGGGCACCAACATCATATTCAGTGAAAACAGGAGTTATATCATGCGGGAAGAACATGGAGGAGAAACGAAAAAAATCACATAGTACATTTTAGATACATTAAAAACAATTTCAATAAAGAATAAAACAAGTTGTGTCCCTATCTTCATTTTTCTTAACATTATCTTATATGGCCATATGTACATGAATAATGTTTTTAAATTTTATATTTTGTATTTACTAAGTTGTCTCTGAAAGGCGTGTTACCTCATGTCCAAAGATGTATTTGTGCTAGTTCTATGAAGCCTGAAAACATTCATTTTACCTGAAGAGGGTACCTATCTTCAATTTTTTTAGCTCCCTTATCAAAGATTAGATGGCTATAGGTTTGTAGGTTCATTTCTGGGTTTTCAATTCTATTCCAGTGGTCCTGAGGTCGGTTCTTGGAGATTCCTCAAAAGACTCCACATAGAGCTCCCCTAAGACCCAGCAATCCCACTTTTGGGCATTAACCCAAATGTTCACAAACAAGGCCACATTAGAGGTACCAGCACGACTATGTTTATTGCAGCCTTATTTACCATAGCTAAGGTATGGAACCAACCCAGATGCCCCTCAGTAGATGAATGGATCAAGAAAATGTGGTATATATACACAATGGAATCCTATGCCTCCATCAGAAAGAATGACATTGCCACATTTGTTAGGAACTGGAAAGACTTGGAAAAATTATATTAATTGAAGTAAGCCACGCCCAAAGAAACATAGGTCCCATGGTTTTCCTTATTTCCAATAACTAGTATATGTCTGAGTCAAACAGAAAAGGTCAGATAAGTTGATGTTAGGGAAATGAACCCTAAGAAATGTATTCGAATGTTTTTTGTTCTTTCATGTGACTTTTTCTAACACATTTATAAGATGATTTCCTTGTTGCTTTTTATGTCCCTTCCCCACGGGATAACAATAACCCCTGATTTCACTGTATTTGATGTCGGTATAATTTCTGGAGGGGAACGGAAAAAAAATCAAATCATTTAAATAGGGATACAGGTGGACCCATTGCAGCAATGAGATGTACAACTCGTTATTTCAAAAACGAACTTTACAACTTTGTTGTTGGGGGGAGGAGGATTGGATGGAGAGGAGAGGAGAGGATGGGAAGGGGAAACCAAGGAGTAGGCAACATTGCTTGATAAAAAATGTACTCATTCCAGATCTTAGCTATGGTAAATAATGCTGCAATAAACATAGTTATGCTCGTAGCTTTAGTGTGGTCTTGTTTGTAAACATTTGGGTAAATGCCCAAAAGTGGCACTCCACATCCCCTCCAGCATCTGTTGTTATTAGAGTTCTTGATTATACCCATTCTAACTGGGGTGAGGTGATATCTCAATGTTGTTTTGATTTGCATTTCTTTTATGTCTAGGGATTGGAAGGGGAAACCAAGGAGTAGGCTACAATGCTTGATAAAAACTGTACTCATTATCTTGCACATGTAATTGTAACCACTCTGTTCAGTATTTTCACTGTAAAAAATATATATTCATTGTTAGAAAAAAAAGAATCCAAGCTTGAAGAAACTGTCCCTGTCTTTTTTCGAGTGTGTTCTTTATTCATATAAAAACTTCTTCTTGAAAGTATTTCAAAAGGAAACAATGTGCCATTTGAAGGCCAGCATAGAACAAAAGGAAATAAACATTGTTTTAAAAGTTTTCTTTTGCAAGGAAACAAAGATTTGGAGGTTTTAATTTGTCTTATGCATGGATATTTCACTATTGAGATGATTCTGTTGTTGCAGGAGTCACTTATTAATTCCTTTAGTCTTGTCCTGAATTCTCCAGCACAATTAGTATTCCAAAAAAGCAGGATCCAGTGAGTATGATCAGCAAAAGGAGCCTGTTCTCAAACCAGTGCTTTATGGATGGTCCCAAAGAAATATGTGCGTTTTTTTTCTTGTTTGTTTGTTTAGTTTGTCCTGGTTCTGGAGCTTGAACTCAGAGTCTGGACCATGTCCCTGAACAAATGTCTTCCCTGGCCAACTTCCCCCAAAGCTAGGACTCTACTACTTGAGCCAAACTCCACTTTTGGCGTTTTTGGTGTTTGGTTACAGATAAGAATGTGACAGACTTTCGTGCCTAGGTTGGCTTTGAACTGAGAAAGTAAGAAAGCCAAGTGACATCAACTGTATCAAGATTTCTGTTTTGAACCAAGAAATACTAGACAAAGTTTATTATAAAGCTAATATTTGACAATTTTTAAAAGAAAAGAATATGTCTAACAAAGAATCCATAACTTAAATAACTCCACAAATGTAGGTGCACTGAATCATTTTGGACGCATTTTTTATCTGCTTGGGAAGATAACTATTGACTTCATAGATTCCTTTTGGGGAAACTTAGTCATATTTGCCTGTTATCACTGGCTTTGTACACATGCATGCTGTACATGCTTCTAAGGGCCCTACATAAGGAAGTCTTGAAATTCTCAACAATATTTAAATAAGATGCTCCAGCCTAAGGTTAAGATGTTAGGTGTGGACATTTATCAACACTCCTGATTCAGACTCTACTTGATATAATTTTTAATCAATATTTTGTTTTTAGTTTTGTTCTTTGTAAATTCACATGCACCTATGAAAAATTGTGTGGCCATCCCAATGATATTCTCAAAGTACCTCTTAATCATGACTCACAAAAAGTTGTATTATATTACGACAAGGAAAAATGCTATAAATAAAGCAAACAATAATTAAATATTAATGATTACTAAAATAAAAAACAAAACAATTACCAGGGTTTTCAGTATTTGAAGTGTATATAGTAGAGTTTACTATTTTCTCATATTCCTGTACATTTAAAACTGGATAAAGCTATAAGTAGCCTTTAAATTTACTCACTAAGATTACTATTTATAGTTCATCTCATCATTTGTATGTGGATTATATCATTATTTGTTCATCACTAACATATAACGTAAAGGAGCCCTGAAGATTTAACAGAAACTGTGTACTTAAAATCTTAACTTAAAATCTTAACTGCTTCTTTACACAGTCTTTGCAATTTCTCATTAGTAAAGTTTCTATAAAATCTGAAATGTCCATACTTACTAGTACATGCTACCAGAAATATTATATACTTTATCAAAAATTTTTATGACCTGCCAAACAGTCTTAATTTTGCCATATATAAGCAAATCCCAAAATTAAACATATTTAAAACATTAAAACCTTTAACAAACCTTAACATTTGCTGCAATGATCATTATGACAAGTGCCTTTTGTAGAATAATTGAATTCTTCCTCCTACAAATCTCATGAACAACAAATATCTGGAATTATATTGTTTTTGATATGTCAATCTTGACTTTATTCTTAAATGTGTGCTTATGTAAGAAACACATGGTTATAAAATTTCACAATACTTTTGAACTTATTTTTGTTGAATTGTCTAGTTTAAGAAAATCAATTACTCTTTATAAAAATGTTTTGTGCTCAATTTGGCTGCACACACACTAAAATTGGAACATACAGAGAAGATTAGCATGGTCCCTGCACAAGGATGATACACAAATTAGTGAATCGTTCCATATTTTTACAACAACAGATGCTGGAAGGGATATGGCCAGAAGGGAGCCTACTGCATTCTTGGTGGGAGTGTAAACTTGGTCATGCACTTTGGAAAGCAGTTTGGAGGTTCCTCAAAAACCTCCACATAGAGCTCCCTATTATACAGCAATCCCACTTTTGGGCATTCTCCCAAATGATCACAAACCAGTCCATACTAAAACTACCACCACAACAATGTTTATTGTAGCATTATTTTCCATAGCTAAGATATGGAACCAACCCTGATGCTGCTCAGTAGAAGAATGGATCAAGAAAATGTTCTCTCTCTCTCTCTCTCTCTTTCTCTCTCTCTCTCTCTCTCTCTCTCTCTCTCTCTCTCTCTCTCTCTCTCTCTCTGTGTGTGTGTTTGTGTGTGTGTGTGTGTGTGTGTGTGTGTGTGTGTGTGTGAAAGTACACTTACACAACCACTTTGGAAAGCAGTCAGGTGAGTCCTCAGAAAGATAAATATTGACCTTCCTTATGGCCCACTCATACCACTTCTAGGCATCTATCCTGAACAACAGGTACCAA
Organism: Dipodomys merriami; assembly: GCF_024711535.1. NCBI lineage: Eukaryota > Metazoa > Chordata > Mammalia > Rodentia > Heteromyidae > Dipodomys > Dipodomys merriami. Next base: position 349,245 of record NW_027203605.1, on the reverse strand, counting down.
TATTCAATGACAAATGCACTTCCATGTTTATTGCAGCACTGTTCACAATAGCCAGGATATGAAAACAACCCATATGTCCCACCAGAGATGAATGGATCAAAAAACTGTGGTAACTATACACAACGGAATATTTTCCAGCCATTAGAAAAGACAAAATAATGGCATTAGTAGGGAAATCAATCAAGCTACAGGAAATCATGTTGAGCGAGGTGAGCCAAAATCAAAGAGACAAATGGCACATGGTCTCCGTGATAAGCGGATGTTAAATCCAAAATGTAAGGTGATATGACAAAATTAACAACACTTAAGAAACCAAGAACTTCCACTCATCTGGTCGAATCACTACTAAATAACCCCATTCTGCTGATCATATGTGCACACTGAAGGGAAACCAGGAGGATGACACAGAACTAGAGGGAATCAGGGAAAAACATACAACAGTGGGATCCATCAGCTGCACTGGACATTGACCAAAATGAACTAAGCAACTCAATGTCACTGGAGGGAGGGAGGGAACAAGTGGGAAAGAGGGAACAGCTGACGCTTATGCAATACAAAAGAAATATACATATTTCAAAACAAAAATGTTTACATATGGAAGAAATAACTCTATTGCAAAGCTCATAGAATTCATAAATGTTGTAGACCATAATAGACAATTTGCTCCATCGAAGTTAGAATGTGTTTGTGACTTAAACTAAGCATCACTATCCCACAATATTGTGAAATTTGGGAAATTATGTAACCACTTAATCACAATAAAAACATTTGAAAAAATGATGAAGGTGGAAAACATATATATATATATATATATATATATATATATATATATATTAATTCTATGCCTCCATCAGAAAGAATGACAACGCTCAATTTGTTAGGAAATGGAAAGATTTGGAAAAAAATTATATTAACTGATGTAAGCCAAGTCCAAAGAAACATAGGTCCCATTGAATCCCTTATTTGCAATAACTAGTATATGTCTGGGATAAGCAGAAAAGTTGAAAGCCTATGTGTATATGACTAGATAAGTTGATGTTAACCTAAATAACCCCCAAGATAGAGACACAAGTGGTTTTTTTTCTTTATTGCTGTTGTTTCTCACGTATTTATAATGTACGATGTGATTGTTTTTCTTTTTTATACGTTCCTCCCCAACAATATAACCCTGTTTTCACTTTATTTGATGTTGGTGCACTGCACCTTGAATGTACACTTCTCTATTTTGGGGAGGGAAAGGGAAAAAACAACATGCTTAAATAGGAATACAGTTTGACCCATTGTATAACAATAGATGCACAAGACATTATTTTGAAAAACGAACTTTACTATTTAGGCTAGGGACATTTGGTGGGGCTTTGGGGTATGAGGAGTGTACTTGTGGAGGTGTAAAGGGAAGGAATGGTGGGGGAAAAACAAAGGAGGAGGTAACAATGCTTGATAGGAAATGTACTTATTAATTTGCTCATATAACTATAACCCCTCTGTACAGTATTTTTACAACAAAAATGTATAAAAATGTTTTGAGATGGAAGAGTTTATGAAGCCCATTTTACCCATATAATATCGTTAACAAAGAAATTAATGCAAAACACTGATATTTTGAAAAAGTGAGTGTGTGTGCATTCCTGCGTGTTGGCATGCTCAGAGTTTGAAATCAGGGCTTCAACATCTTGCTACGTCTTTCTCTCTAGATTGGTGAGTTACTATATGAGCTACATCTCCATTCCTGGCCCTTTGCTATTTCGTTAAAATTTTGAAAAATAATCTCATGAATTTAGTTTGTCCTGTTGACTTCCAAATATTATCCACAGATCTCAGGCTCCTTAATAGGTATCCCGAGTAGTTAAGATTATAGGTGTGACAAACCAGTACCAGGCTTTCAGAATAATTTTAAAAGTAGAAGAAAATTTGCTTCACAGAGGCCTGTTTTATCATCTCCTTGTCTTAAAGCATTTTGCAGTGATTATATGTGAAATTTTTCATTCTTGAATTATTAAAATACAGTAAGTGATGATATTTAAAAGATTTATTACTTTTTAAAAATGATACTGAAACTATGGGACAGAAGAAATTTGCCTCTCTTTGGACCATAATTTATAAGCTCAGCTCTGTGCATGATAACCCAATGTCACCAACACAGTCTGTGTTGAAGACAAAATGTAACAGAAAACAATTACCATGGGCAATAATTGCTATGCTATTATTTCTTGGACAGTATGAATATTGAATTGAGAGTATCAGAGAATTTATCTACCTTTTGTGTATTGCTGGAAGACTTTTGGAAAATTTGACTCATTTTCTTCCTCACTGTGTGTCTTGGGCCATGCACTTAGTGCCTTTAATTACAATTTTTCCCAACACTAAAATGGTAATAACATTAGCATTATAGCAAATGTTATCTTAAGAATTAAGGGTCCTTAGAATGATGAACTCTTTTCTCATTCTTTTAGAGGCATTATCAGATGAGAGGAACTGTATTTTTTTGTTTGCTTACTTCCATTTATTCTTGAATTTGAAATCTGAACTTCTTAAGACTGAAATAAACCAAAATTAGACACGCAGGCTTTGGAAAGAGCAATCAATGTAAAATAAATAAAATACATATAGATATGTAAAAGATCTAACTAAATTGTTATATAGTCTTAAGCATAAACAGAAAATGATTTAAGCAATATCATGTTATTGAAAATTGAAAAATATTAGGAGTTGCTTAAGTTTTTCCTTTTTACTACCTTGAATTAATTATTTTTGTATAGAGAGATTAAAGATGAGATTAACAAGAAACTTGAATAAAAATGGACAAAAGTTCGAATAGACATGTTTTCCATAAACCCCTCTATATCACCAGTGGGTTTACACAGTTGTGTTTAATACAACTTCTGTGCTGGCTTAATGCTGTGAGAAGAAGTCATTAGAGAAATCTAATTCAAAATTACTATGATACTACTTTATAACTATTATAACTCTTATCAAAAAAAATCAAAGGAACCAGGTGTGGTGGTAAAAGTTTGTAATTCCAAGAATTTAGGAGGTAAGATTTCGGTCTTAAGCCAGTCTAGAGTACTGAAGATAGTAAAAACTTGCCCTTTATTACCTTTTGAATAAAATGTAATCATGTTGGTAAGAGTGTGAAGAAAAGGAAATTTTCTACACTCTTGGTCAAAATCCAGGTTAGTATTTTCCTTGTAGAAAGTAGTATGCAGTTTTCTAAAGAAATCATACTTGAAATATCATCTGACCCACCAATCATGTGATTATTTCTCTCTGGGTAATTCATAAATATATCTGTAGTTCATTGTTATTCACATTATTCAGAACAACAGCCAAGATGTAAATCGAAGTTCAGTGTTCAACGACACTAATAAAGCAACTGTGGTACATACACAAATATCTTTTTCTGTTTCATCCTTAAAATAACAAGAGACTGCTCCCATTAGCCACAACTTACAATGACCTGTAAGATGTATTCAAAATGAAGAAAAATGTTATGTTCTGATCTTTGTAAACACACACACACACACACACACACACATACACACAAACCATCCTCAAACATTGACAGAATTTTTTTGTAAAGTAAAGCATTTAGTTCGGGCATCTGGTTCACAATGCATAAGATACTAGATATACATTATGACCAGGTATAGAGTTGTAATGTACAACATGAGGATACAGGGGACAACATTGGCCTTACATAAGAATGAAGCTAAGTAAGTAGGAGTTGTTCTTCCTAGTAGTGGTTACTCTTTTAGTTGTTCTTCCTTCAATAATGGATAAGATGAATGTAATTCTTTAAGTATACCTGCCTATTTGCAGAAATAATAACAAAAATATAGCAATAATGTTGCATGCTCAACATAGAACAAAATGTCAAATTAAAATACATGAGATTATCATTCATGTAAACTAATTCTTACAAATGAAACCATGGGACCTATGTGTCTTTAAGTCTGGCTTACTTCACTAATATGATTTTTTCCAAGATCTTCCATTTCCTTACAAATGAGGTGGTCACATTTTTTGTGATTGAAGCATAGTTTTCCATGTGTGTTTATCTGTGTGTGTGTGGGGGGGGGAGTGTGTGTGTCATTTTTCGTAAATATGACTGTGATACACAGTAGTAGCTTTACTGTGGCCTTGTTTGTGATCACCTGGTTATATGCCCAGAAGTGGGATTACTGGGTAATAGGGGAGCATTATTGTGTACATCAAGGATAATCTTAGTAGATGAGCAGAATAGTTCAATAGCTATGTACATATGATTGTATAAGGTGATTCTAAGTGAAATGAACTCCAAGACATGTTCTTTGTTGTTGTTCTTAATGTACTGTGATTTCTTTTTATGTTTTTGTGTTTTCCCCACCTATGGTTTATCCCCTGTAGTCACTGTATTTGATTTTGATACCCTGGGTATTTTAAATATGTTGATCTGAACTAGGGAAGGAAAAGAAAAAAAAAACAAAATGGTGAGACAAAGGACAAAGGGAGAACCTATGCAACAGTGGTATTCACAAGTCAATATGTTGTAAATAATCTTGGGGGGGGGGCGTTGGAGTGAAGAGAGAGAAAAATAGGGGAAAGGTTAACAAGTTAGAAAAGAAATAAATTAATTACCTTACTTATGTAACTATATCCCATCTGTACATTACCTTGACAATAAAATTTAAATAAAAAATAAAATAAAATATATGAGAGCAGCATACAGGAGATGGGAGTGGGGGAAATACTGTAGTATCATAGAGTAGAACAGCTGGGGAGAGCAGCAATTTGACTTTAATGTAGGAAGTAATAAACTAGCATACAGATTTTCAGCCTCATGTCGGTCATTAAAAAGGGAAAACAAAATGCACAATCAGCAAACCAATTGAGATAAAATAGAAAACTAAACAATTAAGATAAAGAGATGACTTGGATCAAGAATAACAAATGACACAATTAGGAAATAAATAACAAGCTGCTGGGCTGGGAAGCTGGCTTAGTGCTAGAATGCTTGCCTTGTATGCCTGAGGCCCTGAGTTCGATTCCTCAGCACCACATAAGCAAAAAGAAAAAAGTTGGAAGTGGTGCTGGGTCTCAAGTTGTAGAGCGCTAGCCTTGAGCTGAAATGCTGAGGTACAGCGCCCAGGCTCAGAGTTCAGGCGCCACGATTGGACCCAAAAAATAAAATTAAAAAAAATAACAAGCTGCTAAGTTTAAAAATGATCACCCTTAATTTTATTGACTTGTTTACATCACAATTTGTTAGAAGTATAATTCAAATCACAGTTTAATAGTATATTGTTTTAATAATAGTTTACTTATTATTGATTTCTTAACATTGAATGGTTAATATATAATTTTAATTTCATTAGCTATAGAAAAGAAGAAAGTGAAAATAATTTTAATAATATATTTAATGAATTGTAAAATTGAGAAGCATTAAATTTGAACAAATAACAAATCATTGCTTCATTTCTGTGAGTTAATGTAATAATTCAAAGTGTATTCTACACTTAGCAATCATCTTAACATCAAATAATAAATTATTACACATGACGCTTGGTATTATTTGGAAGGGTTCAGCACTGTGGTAAAATTCACACCACATAGTACACGAGGGTATGATCCCTCTCATATAGCTATAATTGTGGAAATTTGATTTTTACATGCATGTTAAATTCTTGTCTAGGTGACATCTATAAAATTATTTAAAATTATATACACGAGGACTATTTCAGATGATAATTCAAAGTGATATTCATTAATTAAATTTTTATTATTTCATACCAAATAAATATTTACAGAGAGACTGAATTTTTCTGTAGATGATGGTTTATGTGTGCCAGATTATATGTATTAAAGCTTAATTTATATTCCTGACATTGTTTCTAGAGTTGAATTTATTTGTCCATTACGGGTTAAGTGTATTATATTGGATATATGAAAGTAAACTGAATGTTTATTCCATTAATCCTTTGTCTAATCCCAATATGAATTATCCATGTGTTTGAAGTAATGAAAATAACAACAGATAAAAGCAAGATAAATCAGTCTGTAGTAGACAAGTATTTACCCCGTATTTACAGAATATTCTTTTTATTTGGGGGGGGGGGAGTCCGGTCGTGGGGCCTGAACTCTGGGCCTGGGCACTGTCCCTCAACTCTTCAGCTCAAGTCTAGTGCTCTACCACTTGAACCACAGCACCACCTCTGGCTTTTTTCTTTTTGCTTATGTGGTGCTGAGGAATCGAACCCAGGGCCTCAGGCATGCAAGGCAAGCACTCTACCACTGAGCCATCTTCCCAGCCCTACAGAATATTCTTGGGAATATGTGCTCCAGGCTGGCCACAACTGAAGAATATTATGGTTTGAACTATCATAAGAGACGGAAGGAAGGCGAACCTTCCTTCCAAAAGTCTAATCCCAGGAATGTGATCTGCTTTATGGTGCCTACTTAGAAATGAATATTTTTCACAGTCAACTTAGAAAAGCCATCTTGATAGACGACTTCTGTAAGTGGTTACAAAGCATTATTGATGGATTTGCAAGGATGCCTGATTGCCTCATTTTGAGACAATTAACAGGAATTTAGTCAGTTGTTCTTTGTATCGTATGGAGTATTACTCATTGACTCTAGGCCAGGTTATCACAGGGGCCCAGAGAAACTACTACCTTGAATAGTAATCCTAGATATCTAAAACAAAATACACACACACACACACACACACACACACACACACACACACACACACACACACACACACACACTCCAGTAAGCACAGCCAGGCAGGATTGCTATCACAGCCTAAAAGAAGTCAGGCAAAAAACAGAAGCTGAGAATCATTTAGCTGATAACTAATATCTTTTTTATGAGGCATACTCAAATGAGACTCAACAGAGAGGATCAGAAAGACTAATCAGACTAAAATTGGTCACAGAAAGATTGGAAAGTAGAATTCCTTGTAGTACAAATAAATCATAGAAAGCTTGTGTATGTAAGAACATGACAGAAGAACAAATTCCAGAAATGCACATTTTCTTAGACGTCAGCTTAATCAATTTTCAGTGCAAATCTTTGAATTCTTAAATATTTGACCACATGTGGGAGACGGTTGAAAATAAAGAAAATTTCATCACTCTATTAGGAAGTCCAATATCACATTAGGGAATAATCAAGCACAGATTTGTAATAAAAAGAGAAAACAATTATTCCAAGTAAGGGTTTCATTTCTTCTGATGTAAAAGTTCTTAAATTAGGTGCTAGCAATTACCATACAATTGATCCAGTCCCCCAGCTGAGTTGATATTGACTGCAGTATTCCCACATGAAGGAAAAGAGAAAATTTACAAATGTCTGATGAAATGAGGTGAAGGTGAAGTGTTCTAATAGTAATATCTGAGGTTTAGACACAGGTGAAGAGGTGGATTTTCATTTCTAAAAATCCCCCATTTTTACCTGGTGCTAGTAGCTCAAAGCTGTAATCCTAGCTACTCAGGAAGCTGAGATCTGAGGACTACAGTTCAAAACCAGCCTGGGCAGGATAGAGCCTGAGACTCTTATTTCCATTTAACCATCAGAAAACCAGCAGTGGCACTGTCACTCAAGTGGTAGAGCACTCACCTTGAGTTGAAGAGTTCAGGGACAGTGTCCAAGTCCAGACTTCAGCACCTCTAACAACAACAACAACAAAATCTCCCTTTCATGGACTACCTACATCTATTCCTAACATTCAACAAAGGAGCCATTTTATCACCCACTAACATTTAAGTCCTAATCTAGCTACTGCAAATAGATTGATTTGGTATCTTATATAAAACAGTTCATATTTATGGAAACAAATACCAGCAGTGGTAACATTTTTCTAGTCCTTGAACTCTGGGCCTGAGCCCTGAACACGTTTATGCTGGTAGCTTTCATGTGAGCTTGTTTGTTATTTATTGGATTACTGCCCATGAGGGGAATTACTGAGTCTTAAGGGAGATCTATATTTACTCTTTTCAGGAAACTCCATACTGCCTTCCGCAGTGGTTGAAGGAGATTCAAAGAAATAGAAAGTATTTCCCAACAACAGTGTAATAGAGTTCCAAATTGGCTACATCCATGCCAGAATTTGCTATAGTTAATTTTCTTAGTAATGGCCATTCTAATGGACGAGGTAGAATCTGTCTTGTTTACTTATAGATTTGTAAGCATCTTCTAGCTATCATAAATGAATGAATCCATGAAACCTATATTGCTCTGAGTCTGCATTCCTTTCTCCTTTCTCTTAATATAATTTTCCCAAACCTTTCATTTTCCTTACTACTGGTGAAAAGTCATCTTTCTGATGGGTGAATATAATTCCATTGTGTGTGTGTGTGTGTGTGTGTGTGTGTGTGTGTGTGAGCGTTTGTGTTGCTAAGATGACTATAGGCCCATGTATTCATTTCTAAGCATTCTGTTTCATCTGTAATTTTGTAATTCCATATTATAGTTGCATTGCTTCTCTTCTACTTTGAAGAATATTGTTGGGATTTTAATGAGTATTGCATTGCCAATTGTTTAGAGGAAGTATTGCAGTTTTCAAAATGTTAATTCTTCCAACCAGGAACATTGAAATACTTTCTATTTCTTTGAATCTCCTTCAATTTCCCTTTTTATATTTTTAAAGTTTTCACATATAGGGCCTTCACAATTTTAGTTAAATTAATTAATTCCTAGTTTTGTTGTTGTTGTATTGTTTTGTTTAGATTTGATTTGATTTTGAGGCTAGTACATATGAGGTTGTTTTTTGGATTTCAGAGTGGATCTTCCCATTGTTGGTAACAGAAAAACTACTGATTCTTGTGGTTTTTATACCCTGCTGCATTGCTGAAGGTTAGCATCACCTTTACTAAATAGAGGGAGGAATCCACAGGGTCCTTTAAATAAAGGATCATTTCAATTGTAAAATCGGATAGTTTTACTTCTTCCCTATTTGGATCTGCTTTATGTTTTTCTCTTGTCTATTGCTCTTGGAAGAAAGTCCACTACCATATTGAAGAGTAGTAGAGAGTGGACATCCTTTTCTCATTCCTCATGTTAATGTCTTCATGCTTCCACCCTTAGGTAAATGCTAATTATCTTTGTCATATACATTCTCAGTTTAATATTGAGGAATGTTCCATGCATTCCTAGGTTCCCAGACCTTTTAATCATAAAGGGGTATTGGAGCTTGTTAAAAGCTATTTCTACATCCCTATTGACGATCATGTGTTTCTTGTCCCTGCTTTTGCGGATGGTTTGTATTATGTTTATTGACAAGAATGTTGACTCAAATCGTATCCAAGATGATTCCTATTTGATCATACCATATGATTTTTTGTTAGTTGCTGAAATTGGTTAGTGAGAATTTTATTAAGAAGTTCTGCATTAATGCTTATCAAAGAGTTTGGTTCATAGTTCTCTTTCTTTGGTGAGTCCCTATGTGATTTGGGGAGGAGACTAATTCTAGCTTCATAGAATGCGTTTGATAATGTGTCTCTCATAGATACTAAATGGATGCATCTTGGTTTTTGATACAACTATCTAATCTATGTCTTCTATTTGGAAATTTATGTCCATTGATATTGAGAGTTAAGACAGAAATATCTGATAAGTCCTGCTGTTATACACCTGTTATTAGGAGCTGTGCCTCATCTATTCTTAATATATTTACCTTGTTCTCTGGTAGGGAGCATTTTATATGACCAGTTCCTCTTCTTCTTGATCTTCTCTATGTAGGATATATTTGATCATATTCTATTCTGATAATTTGGTGGACATACTTTGTTTCAAGTTTTCTTTGTCATGAAATATGTTTATATATCCTTTAAATGTAAAGGAGAGTTTGGCTTGGGACTGTATTCATGGTTGGTAGTTGTTTACCTTTAATGTTTGTCATATATAATGCCAGGCTCTCCTTTTTACCATATCAGTTAAGAAATCTGTATTTATTCTGACTGTATATTCTTTATAAATAATCAATCTTTTCTCTATGGCATCTTTAAGAATCCTTTCCTTGATCTTTAATAATCCTCTAATGGATTATGGTGTGGTGGTGGATTGTTCAGTTCTAGAAGTCTGATTGGTTTCTAAAGGCTTCTCTTCTTTGAATGAGCCTATTTCGTTGGATTTTTGGCCGTTCTCTGCTAGAATTCTGTAATATGCTTCCCATCCATTTAGTATCTTGCTCTTCTCCTTCTTGATACCTATCTCCCCGAAATTTGATCTTCTAACTGAGTCTTGAAGTTCTGGCAAGATCATTTCTTATTTCTTGGATTTGTTCTAAATGATTATTTCCTCTTTCCTATTAGATCTATTCTGTCTTTGACCCTGAGATTATCTTCTATGTCATCTATTTGCTGTGGAGATTTCTACTTTGTTTTTTATTTCCCTGTCTTCTAATTGGTCATTTTTTAGGGGTTCTGTGTCTTTATTAAAGCTTTGTTTTAGGTCTTGTATGGACTTTCTGGACATTTTTTCTTCGGTTGGGGGAGATGTAAGGATTGTTTTCTTAACTGTGTCTTATGTCATATCTTTTAACTAGGCATCGATTTTTTCTTGGACTCCCTTGTCTTCTCAGAATTTATTTATCTTTCTGTTTGAAGTCTCCATGAATTATTTTGCTAATGACTGGTTGGTCTCATTTTGTTTACAAATTTCCTTGTAGAAGTTTTCTATCTTTCCATTAATCACATTTTCCAGCAGTATCTGTAATACATTTTGATAACTATCTTCTACGTCCTTGATTGTCTATTCTAATGCCTGGTTATTTACTGTATGAATAATACTACTTTGACATTACTTTTTTGTATTTTTTTTATTTTTTTTGTCCATTTGGAGGTTTTCTTTTTGGGGATCTATGATATTAATAGGTGACTCTCTATGTTCTTAGTTAATTTGCAGGGTTTTGGTTTGGCTTCCAGTTGTAATGTGTTTTTCTGGAATTGCATTTTTGTTGAGTCCATTAAGTGTAGGAATAGAAATCTGTTGTGGTGAGATGTTGTGATGTTAATATTTGTGGTTCCAGTGACCATTTAGACTGTCCAGTGGTATGGCAAATTGTCTATGTATATGGATGTGGCTTTCTCTGATGTACACTTCTGTTCCTGTTTTTTTTTTCCATGTTGTCTTTCATTTCCACACTGCACATGTGCTTTTGAATGTGTTGCCCAATGTGTTCCTGGGTGGCACCTTTTCATAGATTTCTCTTTTCTTGTGAATACAGTATAAAACCTTCTTATGAATTGTATGTCTATAATTATATATATATTTATAGCTGCATATCTATAATTATAGCTGATTTCATGTGACCCTCTAGCTGTGGAGTACCTGCTATGACTCTAAATCTCTGCTTTATTAGAGATAGCTAGGATAATGTTCTGTTGTTATTCTGTCATTGTTTTTCCTCTTCCTCAGATTTATTTTTTATATTGTGGATTTTTTCACATAATTTAGGATTTGTGATTGTTGTATCAGGTTATTTTGTTTTCCTGCTTATGCTACTTTGAAATAGTGATTTCAGGCTTTTAAGAAGAAATAGAAACATATGTTATTAAATTGAGAGAAAGAGAAGACTTTTAAACCTATTTACTACAAGTAAATTAATATTAAGCAAAGCTAATGAAAATAATTACTTATTTACTCTTCAGAGGATGACTATAGTACTCTTGGATATCTCGGAGGAAAAGACTTTAGACTCGTTACAATGATGACTTACATTGAAATTACTGGCTAAACGTTCTTCAGAAAGGGAAAAGCGTCATTACTTCCATATTAGTATTATAAAATCATAATAGCTGCATGTTGAATTGTTTTCCCTTTGCTATTTTCAATTCCATTATTCATCCATTATGTATCTAGGGCTTTGAATGACCACTTCCTTAAAATACCTATATTGCTTATATTGTGATGTAAATCTCAGTAATATAAATTTGAATTTATCTGTGAGTCTCATCTTTAGTTACATTCATATGAAATTTATGCAGTCTCAAGCAAGAAACCTGACTTTTTTACTCTATTCTATGCTTTAATCAATAAATCCAGTCTCTTTAGAAATGCGTTCTCAGCTTTTAAATTGCTTCAGTAAACATCATGTGTTTCTAGACTTTTACTGAAGTAAATATAAAGTTTGGAACATGAGGACAACTCCGCTATTATCACTTCAAAGTAAACCCTTGGGAATTATTTTATATATAAAAATAAATAAGTGCAATGCAATGTTTATACATGAATAATATAATGGTTAAGTCAATTAGACACAAGAACTACCATGCAATTCTCAATTAACTTAAAGGCATCAAAATATTGTGTTCATGAATATCACTCATTTTTAAAAAATGACTAGTCAATACAAAGTTTACATTCTATTTGAAATTTACAAGATGAAAATTACACTCAGATTTGCTGTCAATATCCTGTTTCCAGGAATACATCTATTTAGCAAACAAGGAAACAAAAAATAAGGGTTTGTCACATAGAATGAAAAATGTAGAAGCAGACTGTCTTTCCTTAAGATGTTAAGTACCTGCAAATCGTGTGATTTATTCAAAGATACTATACACACTCATAAGAGAATTTGTGATCAGAAGTGATAGGTAAGCAAAGTAACTGGAAAACTGTATGCTTAAATTGAGCTTTCAATAGAGGATGACAAGTTTTCAATAAATGAGCCTATTATTCTGTGTCTCTAACACACATACAGCATTCTACATTTCCCCACATACTCCCATTCTGTTAGCTCAGTTCCTGATCGATATTCTTCTATTTCATGATTTCAATTCCTTCTAAAACAACAAAGTGGGCGTTTTTTTGTCTCGAGATCCAATACATTCTAGTATCTTGGAACAGTAGTATGAATTCACAGAGTTTGACTTGAATGTCAAGTATGAAGATGTTGTATTCAAGGTACTCTTAATTGGCCTGAAGCATACAAAGATACACAGTATACTTAGAACAAGGGACTTGATCTCAGGGAAACATACAAATCCAGGCAAGATCCTGAAGCAAAGAAAAGCAAGGGAGCACAAACATCAGTCAACTATAATTACAAAGGAATGGAACTGATCTCTGATGTGTCTGGGTGGCAACTCTATGTGTTTGTGTGTGGGTGTGTGTGTGTGTGTGTGTGTGTGTGTGTGTGTGTGTGTGTGTGTGTGTGTGTGTGTGAGTAGAGAGAGAGAAAGAGAGACAGACAGAGAGAGAATTTAGTGTGGCTTCCATATTTACAGTCCATAGAGCATTACTTGTTAGGGAAGAGGTGCTCATATTAGAGCTGTGATACTACTGTCATCACTTTACTGCAAACAAACACTTGCTTAATCTCTAATTAAATAGGGAAAATAAACTAATATCTTACATGATTGTTTTGACAATTAATTAGTATATTGAAGGCCAAAGGGAGGAATTGCAGATCAATATAATCTTTTTTTCCTCTCTTCTACATATTACACTGCAATAGATGTGATTTCAGGAGTCTCCTGCCATGTACTTCCAGTTGAATTACTAATATGCTTAATAATATGAAATATGTGATAGAGAAATAGATCAGCCAACAAGCACAAAGAATTTGTGATAAGATTGAGCTTCCAGCAGGGTTGCCACAACTTTTAGGAATGTAATTCCTTCATATGAACTTCAAATTTTGTGGCTTTCCCTGTGTGATTAAATGGCAAGAAAGTACTATAGAAATAAGAATTCTTGTTCAGCCAAGTAGAAAGTACTCATGTTCCCATCCTCACGTTGCAAATTTCCATTCCATATAGACTTTCTGTTAGAGTGCTTTCATTTAATATACTTCAGCAACTCATCCTTCCCTGTGGGAGACAAGAAAAAAGATAATTTTGTTTGTATATTAAATTATGTAAATTAGTATGTACAGGCATGATTTGTATAATTACAGAAGTTTGTAATAAATATAAGGAGGGATCATTTCACAATAAAAATATAATTAAAATCACATAAAAAGTCTAGAAGTCACAGAATTTTGTGCATGAAAACATGCATTAGATTAGTTGCAGAATTTCTATTTTAAGATAAACTTTTTATTGAAGTATAATGCACTTTACCTAAGGATTGAAACATTTTATTGAAAAATATATTTCCTGGAGATATTTTTGCTTCATAATTTTAGGGATACCATTGGACCCATTGTAATAATGAGATATACAAGACGTTATGTCGAAGACGAACTTAAACTTTGGCTGGTAAGTGTGTGGAGATGGGTAAGGATGGAAGGGAAAACAAAGGAAGAGGAAACTGCTTGGTAAGAAATGTACTCATTACTTTGCCCATATAATTGTAACCCCTCTGTATGATATTTTCACAATAAAAAAATTAAGAAGAAAATGATCCCAAAGTAATCATTTTTGTATTATTTTCTTATTTCCATGTGATTTACCTCCAATATAGAAATCTAGATATATATTTTAATTTAATTTCACCAAACATATTATTGAGTATAAGATTCTTATACTCTCTACATTCTTCACACTGAGATCATCAAATATGGTGAGTTTGAAATGATTAGTCTCTGTTTGACCCATGTGAATATTATTTACAATGTGTGTGAAATGTTTAAAAAGTAGTATTTATTTTAGTTGTTCTGAAGAGAGAATAACTGATAAAATCAAAGGCTAAAAAGGATTAGATTTAAAATTTAGAATTCAGGAAATATTTTTGACCACACTGGTTACTGGAGTTTTCACAAAAACCTCATGAGACAATTTATATTGATGAAGGAAAAATCCCAGAGTTTAGACATTTACGAATAGAAAAATCATGTCATTCTGAATATGTAGAGCTACATAACAAACATAGAAAATTTAGCTTTTAAATATCTGAATATACTAATACATTTAATTGCAGGGTAAGTAATTGTTCTGAAAGGAGTTAAAATTGCATTTATTTTGAAAAGTAAACCTAAGTATTCATTTGAATAAAAGACAATGTTTAAAATATCACTCATCCAAGACACAAGATGTACAGTTCATTTTTTTTATGCCTATTATGTTCTCTAAACTTACGACAAATATTAGATTAGTAAACCTAAATCATTGCTTTGTAGGGAAATAGAAAGATTCTTAAAACTCATGACTATAACTTTTTCTCAAACAATTACTAGGTAACTGTTTTATATTTTTTGTCAGGGAATCTTATTTTTATTCATTAAGTTAAATAATTGGCCAATAACAATATAAATTATGCATGAACAAAGTTTAGAACAAGTATTTCTTACACAGAACATATTATAGTTCTCTTCAAGAACACTGGAAGGCAGTTATTTTATTAATGGTTAGTTATTTTATTTTATTAATGGTTATTAATTTTCAGAAGTGGCAGTTTCGTTATTCTCTTTCCATAATATATTTAAAACATTTGATTATACTCACTCTATTTCCTTTATATTACTCCTTCCTCCAAAGATCTTGTTTTTTACATAAAATTATATCTTTATATATGCACATATAAACTCTTTTGGAAGATTTAAGCTAAACTGCAACTTAATTTTGAAGTAGGCCCTGAGAGGAGACTCGAGCTAGTACAGCTTCTTTACAGACTTTGTTTTTGTTTTAGGGATTTTAGGAAAAAAACCAAAAACATCTAAACAAGGTTAACTGGACCTTGGCTCCAACCAGCTCAGTTCTTAGAATGAGAAGAATGCCCCTAGGTTCCCCTCCCCTTAACAACTTAACCCACCTTCATTGTTCTGTTAAGGACTGACATTTTAAACAGATAGCCAGTAATCAGGCTCATGCTGGCAACATCCTGAGTTTACCATAAACTCCTCCTTTTTCACATGCTTATGTTAACTCCACTAAACTCCTTGCATATGCTTACCTTAAGCTCCACTTTACCATTGAATTCGTGAGTCATTTAAACCAAAAGTGATAGGCTGGTTTAAACAGCCATTATGTGACAATGTGTAACCTCATTGGCCACCTGTGTGTGGTCTGGTATGACTGTGCAATCTTTTGGGTGTGTGACAATCTCATTGGTTGCCTACATGACCAGGTTGTGATTTTTGCCTTTAAAAACCTAAGTATGTGGGCCGCTGGGGGTCGCAGTATCAGCTCCTGAGCCTGTGCTGCAGCCCTGGCCGGTCAGTGTAGGAACCTTCTCAATAAAGTTGCTTCTTTAATAACAACTTTGTGGTGGTGGGCTCTGTCACTCCGGACGACTAGGTGGGCTTGCCTGCCTGAGTAGGGGGTCTTCCTACTACAAATTTAAGATGTACAGAGGATTAACAGGATGAACAAAAATGAGTATTTTTTTGGTAACTTCTAATTGAACTATCATTATTATTATGGTTAGGGTTAGGATACCAGACAGAATTAGAATTAGGGTTAGAGAAATAGCAAATTTAGGTTCAACTCAGGATGACCTATTGCAACAATAATATTCACAGCACACTGTACTGAAAATGAACTTTACACCAAGGAGAGAGAAGAGTGATGGAGATGGAGAGGGAAGGGATAGTTGGACAACAACAAAGAAGGGAGTAACAATGGTCAACAAGAAATGTAATCATTACCTTACGCATTTAACTGTAATCCCCCTGTCAGCCTCATTACCTACTCAGGAAGCTGATTTCTGAGGACCGCAGTTCAAAGCCAGCCCAGGAAGGAAAGTCTGTGAGAACTGTATCTCCAATTAACTACCAGTAAACCAGAAAGTGGTGCTGTGGCTGAAGTGGTACAAGCGCACAACTTGAGCTAAAGAACTCAGGGATTGTGCTCAGGCCCAGAGTTCAAGCCCCACGACCGACAAAAAGAAAAAAAAAGAAAAAGAAATGTGTTAAATGTTAAGTAAAACTGAACTTTTTTAGATTTTAGGAATTCAGGAAAATCTGGGATAATGGAAGTACAATGTATTTCTTAATATCAGGATTTGAGATCAATGGGTATAATGATTCCTCTTATGGAACAAGATAGGTTCAGAGATAAGAGTGAGAAAATCTGTAGGGCTTAGGAAAACCTGCAATTTATTTCCAGGATTACAGTGGAATTTCAGGATTGCAAAAAATGAGCATTTTTCATAAATTTTAGAATTGGGATACCTTTAGAGTTAAGGTTATGGTTAGGATTCCAGCCATGGTTAGGGTTAGGTTGAAAGAAAAAAAAAATGAGGGTCAAATTGAAGGTAAATTTTAATATAAGCCTGGCAAGCATCAGAATGAATGTGAACTAGAGTATTGCTATTAATATTAGAATCAACTTGCAATTAGGCTTATATTTATTCTCAATATTCCAGTTAAAATTAAGTTTAGGGTTAGAAAATGACTAAGATATTGGAAAAAAATTGAAACTTATGTTTGGAAGGCTTATATGAATCAAGTTAGGATGAATGAAAACTAGTGTAATACTAACTAGTTAGTGTTAGTATTGATATGTAATTTGGATTAAAATCAGAGTCAGTATTTTGTTCTGATTATGATTAGCGTTATGAATAGGAAAGTTTTACTATAAAATTGAGATTTCACTAACAAGTAGAAGCAAAAATGTGAGCCTTAATAGTAACTAGAGCATTATCATTATATTTATTTCTCAGTGATCATTCTTGTAATGATTAATGAGAGTTTTACAGCCAGTTTTAGGTTGAGAGTTAGCGTTAAGTAAACGACTAGGTGATATGTAAATCTGAAATTGTTTTAGGATACAGTGGTGCAGGAAAAGGTAGGATTAATGGAAACTACAGTATTTTTCCTGGTAAGAGAATTTGAGGACAAGTAATATAATGGTTCATGTTAGGAAACAAGACAACTTCACAGGTAGAGTCAGGAAATTTGTTGGAATTAGGGCAAATTGAAACTCATTTCCAGAGTGCAAACTGGAATATTCATTAAAATGAATAAATCTAGAGTATTTATTATTATTAATTTTGGACTATTATTAGTTTGAAAATTAGGTTTCAGTTCTAGCTGGACAGTGTTAGCATTAGGGAAATGGAAAATTTAGGGTCAAACTGAAAATAAATCTTTGAATAACAAGTCAAGATCGAATTAGGATGAATAGGAAATAGGAAACTGCTAATAATATTAGGATTAGGGTATGATTAGTGTGAGGGAGCCTGAATGTTGTGTTAGAAAAATGGCAAGTTATTAAGTAGAAACTATTTTAAGAAAGATGAGTTGAATCAAAGACAGGATGTATAAATTTAATGTACTTTTGTGGCTTTTAGAATCCAAAGGCAATTGGTTCTAGGGTTAGGGATACTTTTTCTAATGTAAGAACTAATGAATTAAAGGCACAATTCTTTCATTCTAACAAACCAAGACAGTCATGATTTGGGGAAAAAACAATTTCCTACATGAAAATGTGTCTTAAAATATTTTCCAACCAGGATTAAATAATAGTGAACAGGTTGTCATTTATTAAAATTGGGTAAGTTGATGATAAACTTTCAAAAAATATCCAAACACATAAAATTTGAACTCAGATATGTTACTGGGAAAACAGATACTTGCTCTAGCTGGGACATTGTGTGTGTGTGTGTGTGTGTGTGTGTGTGTGTGTGTGTGTGTGTGTGTATGTGTGTTTGTGTGTGTATGCACCCACCACATGTCTTCAAATCAGGCCTGGGCCGTGTCGTCAGCTTATTCTGTGGAAGTATGGTACTAAACCACGTAGCCACAGGCTTTCTTCTGGCTTTTTAGTAGTTATTTTGAAATAAATATCTCATGGATTTTCCTGTCTAGACTTAATCTTCTGATCCCCAGAAATCCTTAGGTTAGTGTTACTGTGGGTGCTACCACAAAATGACAGTTCATTAAATTGGGAGCAATATGGAAGTACTCTTGCAAGATATGAAGTAACCAGCTCATTAATGTGGGAATAACAGGATCACATTAGATTGCTTTCAAACACATTATTTCTGATGAGTTTAACTGAAGCCCAAAGCATAATCCAAACCTATTTGCCACACTGTATGAAGTAGCACATATTCATGGTGTAGAATATGAACAATGAATTAAATCATAAAGACTTTGTTGGGTTTGCAACAAAGAAATAGAGTGTCATTGAAATGAAGTCCAGACTGGAGGCCTGTAGCAAGCAGAGGAAAGGAAAGGAGGAAGAAGGGGTAAGAGAGGAGGAAGGGCATAGCAGGAGGGAGAAGAGGAGGGGACAGGGAGAAAGTAGAGGTAGGAGAGAAGGAAGAGAGAGAAGAGGAGCAGGTGAGGAGGCAGGAAGAGGAAGATAAATGCAATATATCAACAAGAATTGTTGGGAAACATTTTGCATAAGCAATCTACATGTTCATGGCAGGATTATTTTCTAATCAGAGAGACAGCTAGCACAGTGACAATATGGGTGATACCTGTTACTCAATCATTTTATTCTCTTTCTTCAGTGAGGAGTTCAGAAGAAATGCTTAGTTCGGTGTTTTACAGATATACTTCAGGATTTCTTTTTCATGAATCAAACAATGGAAAGAACTAAATGCAACTTCCTTTAATTAAAAAAGATTAGAAGCTATATTTATTTGTATTACTATGCATGAAGAAATCCTGGAGATTTCTGGTTAATTCAGAGGGTCCCATGCAAAAATACAGGACAGGAGGAAAGTAAAACTGTTTATAAAGTATAATAGGTTATCATTGCTGAAAAGTTTTACTGGACATCTTTTTTTTTTTTTTTTTTTTTTTTTTTGCCAGTTGTTCATTGCTCCAAAACTGTGCCCTGGAGCCCTTTCCAAGTCACCACATGAAAGTCCATTTCTGTAGTCCCTGTGGGTGTGGATGCCTCCTTAGGTCACCCGTTGAGATGTGTGGCCAACTCCTTTATGGTGGATGTGCAGTGAGTGGATGTGTGTGCATGCTCCCCAGCATTTCCAGATGAGCCCAGCCCACCCTTCCCACCTAACTTCCCAGTCTCAGTTGCTCCATTTCACCCAGGAGCTGGCAGCTATGGGTATGGAGTTGAGGACACTGTTGCCCTCTCCTCCTCCAGCTGTGTTGGTAGTGGTCTTCTGTGCTCCTGAGTGCGTGGCCCCTCCTAGGGAGACTCTGTTCTGGGGTCACTGCCTGCCCCTATGAGTGCAGGGTGGGGGACACCCTGTTTGTACACTGTACAGTCCATTGGTAAAGGAAGGTTGGGCATGCAGTCTGCCTCCTTGGGGCCAGGCAGCCCAGCCTTGGTTCACCTCATCTGTTTTTAAGGGGGTCTGGGTACTGGAGCCATGTGTTGGCCCTTCTGCCAGCTGGCTTGTGACAGCTGCAGCAGCTCAGCAACCTGGAGCCCCATCAGTAACTCTGTGGACCTCCATTTTCTGGTCCTTGTGGACTCGGGAACAGGTTCAACCCTACATATTCCAATCAGCACACCAGCTGCAGCACCAAGGAAATGAAGTTCCTCTTGCTTTGCTGTGTAGCCTCCTCCGTCGCCTTTCTGGCCCACATGGGCCCAGCTCTGGGTGCCATTCCAGGGATACTCCATTTGGAGGCAATGGGCTCACCCCCTACCCACGTTGTTCTCCAAAGCAGGGGAAAGGGCCTGGCCTTGGCAGTTCAGGCTGCACAGATGGAAGGCAGGACTTGCCTTGCCTCCCCCCGGCTTTGGCACCTGAGTCTGGGTTGCTTGGTTTGGTCACTAATGGAACCTTGTTGGCTACAGCCCACCGCAAAGGTCCTGCACCTGCTGCAGCAACAATGCAGTGTCCTGGACCCCCTTAGGTTCACCACATGGACCCCTGATGGGCCTACTTGGGCTGGGTGTGGGTTTCATCTCAGGACTCCCATTAGGAAGTGCCACTCTCCTTCGTGGTACTGCAAGCAAGAGGTGCCACATATAATATCTACTTTCAAACATTTTCCTTCACTGAGATAAACAGAACTTGGAGATATAAATAAGTTTTATAAAAACAAAATATATAAACTATATCACTTCAACCTTTTAAACCACAGTAATATTTTTATCCAGTAGGAATTCTGTCTGCAATTACCTATTTTACATTTGATTGTAACTAATGTAATGTATTTTGTGTGCATTTTACTATTCTAGTATAATTTCATTTGCACTACTTACAATTTTTTTCAAATTCTGTGATTTAATCACGTGTTTATGGATAGGAGTTTTGTTGTACTTTTATTTCAGTTTTCCATTATGGCCTTATGAATACAAACAATAAAATGCATTCTTGTTGGTATAAAGTTCAATGATTTTGGACTAGAGACTCAAGGATAGAGCATAGCATTACATATCATACAGTAATGTGTATCACTTTGTTTAATACTGCTCCAAAAAATAATTGATAATTCAGGTGGCAGCCACTTCATCTGGCATGCTGGTCTGTCTGGTGAAGTAGGATCCTAGTGGCAGCATGCCCATATCAGGCCATTGCAGGCACCTCGCCTGGGACTGTGGGAGAGGATCAGGGTGCACCTGCTGTTCAGCTAGGGCAGCAACCCGGCAGCTGTTGTGTGAATGACACAGTGTCACTGACTCGCATCTAACACATGCCTGCCCCGTGGGCTTGGGCCCTGAGGATCAGCCCCTGGGAGCACACACACACACCGTGGGGCAGGGGGCGCCTACCTAGGAGGGTGTGCAGACCAAACAGAAGCCACTCTGCAGATTAGCTGGTACAGTATTTATTCTCGTTAGGGCAGGGGACAATTCTGCTCTGCTCTGGGGAGAAAACAAGAAAGACAGACCAAGGCAGGTGAAGCCAACTTTTCGTACTCAGGCTGGCAAGGAAACTTTCCTCCATGCACTCTCCAGCAGGCTCAGGAAGCCCTTCCATGTTCCTTGTCCATGGAGTAGCAGCCAGGGACACTCATGTCTGGTACTCCTTGCTGCTCTTTTGGGTTTGTTTGTTAATTTATACAGACAGCCCCTCCCTCAGACAGCAGAGTTTTCTGGGTTTTGTAAAACGTTCTGCATCTGAGCATTCCCAAGTTTGGTTTTTGTATTATTACTTGTAAATGCTTTGTGAAATTTGTGTTTTAGGTGTTGAGGTGCGAGAGAAGGAGCCAGATTATGAACACTGTTTCCTACCAGTCTTTCATTTAAAAATGAAAGCAGATTCTCTATAAAAATGCCTATCAGGAAATAAATTTGAGAGGGGAAAAAAAGACTGCTTTCTCATAAGATCAAAATGTGCTAGTTTTATATGCATGTTTTATGCGCTCAAAATATAATTAAGTAACTCACTATCTAGGAACAATTGTCCAGAGCTAAGAGTTAAGTGTCTGGGACCTAGAGGCATAGTGTTTGTGAGGTTTATCCAAAGGGAGGGAAGAAAGTTAAAATTCATAAATGACTTTGTAGAATCAAGGTGGCAATACAAAATGAGAATCACAATAAACTTCTTTGCTATTTGGGGTCTTTTATTATTCCATATGAATTTTTGGATTGCTTCTTCTATTTCATTGAAGAGTGACATTGGGATATTGGTAGGTATCGCATTGAATTTGGATATAGCCTTTGGCATTATTGCCATTTTCATGATGTTAATCCTCCCAATCCAGGAGAATGGGAAGTTTCCCTCTTCCATAGCTCTGCTTTAATTTTCTTTTTCAGGTTTTTAAAGTTCCCATCATAGAGGTCCTTCACCTCTTAAATTAACTCCTACGTATTTTATTTTTTGTGCGGCTAGTAAAAAGGGGTTGCTTTCCTAATTTCAGCTGCACTCTTATCATTATTGGAATACAGGAAAGCCTTTATTTTCTGAGGGTTAATTTTATAATCTGCTAGTTTACCAAAGTTTCTGATCAGGTCAAGTAACTTGGGAATGTAGTCCATGGGTTTCATTAAATACAAGACCATGTTATCTGCAAAGAGGGAGAGTTTTACTTCTCTTTTACTATTTGGATCCCTTTAACATTGCATCTTATCTTATTGCCCAAGATAGCATTCTAATATTAAGTTGAAAAGGAATGGAGAGAGCAGACATCCTTATCTTATTCCTGAATTTATAAGTAATGGGTTTAACTTCTCACCATTAAGTATAACGCTGGCTGTAGGTTTGTCAGTTCTTAGGAGAAAGAACAACACTAGACCAATATCAGTTCCAAATTTCAAACGCTACTAAAAAGCCATAGTAATAAGAACAGCTTGTTTCTGGCACAAGAACAGACCTGAGGACCAATGGAGTAGGACTGAAGACTCAGAAATGAAACCCCTGACCGATAGCCACCTAATCTTTGACAAGGGAACTAAAAAAAGAGAATGGAAGAAAGACAGACTTTTGAGTAAATGGTGTGGGAAAAATTGGTTAAACACCTGTTAAACTAAAGCTGGATTGGTATATATCATCCTGCACAAGAATCAACTCCAAATGGATCAAAGACCTCAAAATAAAAGAGGACACCATGAAAACATTACATGAAGGAATAGGATAAACTCTAGGGCTTTTTAGCACATACCGAAATTTTCTTAATAGAGAGCCAGAAACAAAGAGTAAAGAAAAATAAGTTAAGAAATTCATTCCTTAATTCATCTCTTTATGAAACAAGTAATTTACTATTACAAGATGAGATGAAATTATAAATTCCAAATGCTGATGCAGTCTGTACATAATAAACATATACAATAGTCAGAAAAAGAAATCAAAGAAACCTTGGACAAATGGGATTGCATGAAACATGAGAGCTTCTGCAAGGAAAAGGTCATAGCTAGCAATATCAATAGAAAACACACGTTCTGGGAGAAGATCTTCCTGAGGTATAAAACGGACAAGGTCTTATATCTAAAATGTACTTAGGACTCAAAAAATTAAATCCCCCAACAGCAGATCTTCAAAGAAATAACTGCTCGATAATTAAGTGGGCTAAAACTTAAAGAGAGACTTCTCTGAAGAGGAAATAAAAATGGCCATTAGACACATGAAGAAATGTTCAACTCTTCTAGCCACAAAAGAACTGAAAATCAAGACAACATTGCGATTGCACCTTACTCTAGTTAGAATGGCTATAATCAGGAAATTTAATAACAACATGTTGGAGGGGATGTGGCTAAAACGGAACCCTATTTCATCGATGGTGGGAGTGTAAACTTGTTTAACCACTTTGGAAAGCAGTATGGAAGTTCTTCAAAAGACTTCATGTAAAGTTCCCCTATGTCCCAGCAAGCCCACTTTTGGGCATTTAGGCATTTACCCAAAAGATCACAAACATGGTCATACCAAAGTTGTCTGTGCAACCATATTTACTGCAGCATTATTCACAATAGCTAAGATATGGAACCAACCTCGATGCTCCTCAGTTCATGAATGGATCAAGAAAATGTGACACACACACACACACACACACACACACACACACACCACACCACACACACACACACACACACACACACACACACACAATGGAATTCTATGCCTTCATTAGAAAGAATGAAATTGTCACATTTGTTAGGAAATGGATTTGGTACATGTTATATTTGGTACATGTTATATTTGGTACATGTTATATTAAGTGAAGTAAGCTAGGCCCTAAGAAACATATTTCCCATGGTTTTCCTTGTTTGCAATGACTAGTATATATCTAGGACAAGCAGAGAAGATCAAAGGCTATGGACATATAACCATATAAGATGACATTAAGTGAAAGGTACCCCAAGTGAGACACACAAGTGATTTTTTCTTTCTTGTTTTTGTTTTTAATATACTTATAATGCACTATGTGATTCTTTTGTAGGTTCATCCCCCCATGGTATAATCCCTGTTTTCATTGTATATGATTCCAGTGTTCTGCATTTTTGTATACATTTTTGTAATTTGGGGTGTGGAAAGGTTATAGCAGAATGCTGAAATGGGGATGTAGGTTGACCCATTGTGATGATGAGATGTACAGGATACTGTGTCAAAAATGAATTTACAATGTGGGGTAGGGGTCAAGGAGGGAGGAGTTGGAGAGTTGAGGAGGGAAAGGGTAGTAGGGGAAAAACAAAGGAGGAGGTAACAATGCCCAATAGGAAATGTACTCATTACCCTACTCATGTAACTGTAAACCCTCTGTATAGTATTTTTACAATTAAAAATATAAAACTCTCTTCCTGGTATAGATTTCCAGTGCTGCCCTCGGCATTGCATTTTTTGCCTTTTCTGGCTGTGGTTAGGTCCATCTGCCTAGTGGATCAGTAGTCTTCAAGGCTTCTTGGTCCTGAAGTGGGACTTGGATTATCCAGTGATGGTTGGAACTAGGCCAAGGACAGGACAAAACCACTTCCAGGGCATGGCTTCTTCATCCCCCCCCCCCCCATGCAACTAGGATTGCAAGCAGAATTTCTATGAATTTGACTCCAGAAAACAACTACTGAACCAAAAGGAAAGGTCACCAAACACCTTCCTTCCTCCCACATTCCTTCCTTCCTTCCTCCTTGGGAAAGTACAAAATAATTTTGCAGGTTTTGGCAAACACACAAATTGCCCACCACCTCCCCTTTTAAACTAGGTTTAAGGTCACTAAGTCATGTAAATGGAAAATGCCGCACTCATTATTCTGGACAACTTCAGGTTGTTTGATGCTTTAATTTGTTGTTGGTGGTGGTGGTGGTAGGAGGGCCTGAACTCTGGGTCTGGTTGCTGTACCTGATGAGCTTTACAGCTCAAGGCTAGTGTTCCTCCATTTGAGCCACAGAGCCATTTCCACATTTTTCTGCTTATGTGGTGCTGAGGAATTGAACCCAGGACCTCATGCATTCAGGACAAGCACTCTACCACTGAGTCTTCTTCCCAGCCTTAATGCTTCAATTCTTTTATTTTTTTATTTTTTATATTTTTATATTTATTTATTTTTATTTATTTTTATTTATTTATTTATATTTATTTTTTATATTTATATTTAATTTTTTATTTTTGTCAGTCCTAGGGTTTAATCTTAGGGTGTAAACATATCCCTGAGATCTTCAGCTCAAGTGGAGCCCTCTATCACTTGAACCACAGTGCCAATTCGTGTTTTCAGATAAGCATCTTTCAGACATTCCTGTCAGGGTTTGCTTTGATCAGTGAATTTTTAATTATATTTCTTCTATGTATTTATTGGAATATTGCAGTTTATCTGAAATTTAAAGTTTTCTGTAAAACTTTGTCTTCAAGTATTCCAATAGTATTAAATATTACATTTACAATCTATTCTGTAGCAATACATTTTGAAATTATTATGTTAAGATGAAAATCTTGTTGTTTGTAGAAAAGTCCCATTAAAGTCCAAATTGGAAATATGGTCATTTCAGCAGCCTTGAGTCTCCTTCATATTTATTTATTTATATTTGTGAAAATACCATACAGAGGGGTAACAATTACATAGGCCAGATAATGAGTACATTACTCATCAAGCATTGTTGCCTCCTCCTTTGTTTCCCCTTCCCATCTGTTCTCATCTGCCACCCCCCGTGCTCTCCAGACACCCCTTTGCCCGCCCCCCACCCTTGCCGGCCAAGGTGTAAAGATCGTTTTTCTTTCATTTTTTATTTATTTTTTTTTATAGTGAGGAATACCAAACAGACAGGTTACAATTACATGGGCAAGATAACGAGTATATTTCTTATCAAGCATTGTTGCCACCTCTTTGCTTCCCCTTCCCATTCCTTTCCATACTACCCTCCTCTCCCTACCCGACCCTCCCCAACCCCCCATCAAAGTTGTAAAGTTCGTTTTTTGATCTAAAGACTTGTATATCTCATTGTTGCAATGGGTCCACCTGTATCCCTAGATAAAAGATTAGTTTTTTCTCTTTCCCTACACAAATTATAACATCAAATACAGTGAAAGCAGGGGCTATACTGTGGGTGATGGACATACATAGCAATATAGAAATCAACTTATAAATATGTTAGAAAATATCGCAAGGAAAAATAAACATGGAATCCTTATCTTTTGGTTCATTTCACCTAACATCAAATTCTCTGACATATTCTGCTCTTCTCAGACATATTCTGGCTACTGCAAATAAGGGAAACCAGGGGAACTATGTTTCTTTGGGACTGGTTCACTTAATATCAATTTTTCCAAGTCTTTCCATTTCCTAACAAATAGGGCAATGCTATTCTTTCTGATGGAGGCATAGAATTCTATTGTGTGTGTGTGTGTGTGTGTGTGTGTGTGTATATATATATATATATATATATATATATATATCGAACATATATATACATCGTACATATATGATACATATATACATAAATATATGATATCATATATATATGTATATATGTATCATATATATGTATGTATATATACCTATACTTATATATATAACATATATACATATATATGTATATAGATAGATAGATATATCATATATATATATGATATATAGAGTAGATGCATGGATCAATAAAATGTGGTATATATATATATAGGATCAATAAAATGTGGTATATATATAATGTGATACATATAATATATATATAGGATCAATAAAATGTGGTATATATATATATAAAATGTGATATATATATATAATGTGATATATATATATCACATTTTATTGATCCATGCATCTACTAAGGGGCATCTGGGTGGGTTCCATATCTTAGCTATGGTAAATAATGGTTCAATAAACATAATTGTGCTGGTAGCTTTAATATGGTCTTGTTTGTGACCATTTGGGTAAATGCCTAAAAGTTGGATTGCTGGGTCATAGGGTAGCTCTATGTGGAGACTTTTGAGCAGCCTCCATACTAGTTTCCAAAGTGGTTGAACAAGTTTACATGCCCAGCAACAATGCAATAAATTTCCTTTATGCACACATCCCTTCTAGCATCTGTTGTTATTAGAGTTCTTGATTATAGACATTCTAACTGGGGTGAGGTGGTATCTCAATGTTATTTTGATTTGCATTTCTGTTATGGCTAGAGAGGTTGAGCATTTCTTCATGTGTCTATCGGCCATCCTTCTTTAAACTTCAGGGAAGTTTCTCTTTAAGTCTTTATCCCACTTATTTATTGGGCAGTTGTTTCTTTGAGGATTTGTTTTTGGGGGATTTAATATTTTTGAGTTCCAGGTATATTTTAGATATGAGACCCTTGTCTGTTTATGGTAGTGAAGAGCTTCTCCCAATCAATGGGCTTTCAACTGATCATGATAACTATGTCCTTTGCCATGCAGAAGCTCTGCAATTTCATGCAATCCCATTCGTCCAACATTTCTTTGATTTGTTGTAATTCTGTGTGTCTATTAAGAAAATTTCAGCCTGTGCAAAGGAGACCTACTGTTTCTCCTATTCCATTCTTTAATGTTTTCAGAGTATCTGTTTGACTCCGAGGTCTTTGATCCATTTCGAGTTCATTCTGGTTCAGGATGATATATACAGATCTAGCTTTAGTTTTCTACAAGTAGTTAACCAATTTTGCTAGCACCATTTACTAAAGAGGTTGTGTTTCTTCCATTCTATTTTTTTAGCTCCCTTATCGAACATTAGATGTCTATAAGTCAATAGGTTCATTTCTGGGTTTTAATTTCTAGTCCATTGTTCCTATGGTCTGTTCTTGTGAGAGTACCAAGCTATTTTAATTACTATAGCTTTGTAGAAGAGTTTGAAATTTGGTATTGATATTCCTCCAGCACTGTCGTTTCCGTTAAATAATCGTTTTTGCTATTCGTGGTCTTTTATTGTTCCATATGAATTTTTGGATTGCCTCTTCTTTTTACTAAAAGAATGAGGCTGGAATATTGATAGGTATCATATTGAATTTGTAGATAGCCTTGGAAAGTATTGCAATTTTCACTATATTGATCTTTCCAATTCAGAAGCATGGGAGTTTTTGCCACTTTGTAAGTTCGGTTTTGATTTCCTTTTTCAGGGTTTTAACGTTTTCATCATAGAGGTCCTTCTTTTCTTTGTTAAGTCCTAGGTATTTTATTTTTTGTGGGGCTATTACGAATGGAGTTGCTTTCCTGATTTCAGCCCTACTTTTCTAATTGTTGGCATACAGAAAAGCCATTGTTTTTTGAGGATTAATTTTATACCCTGCTACTTTGTCAAAGTTTTGAATGAGCATGAATAATTTAGGAGTGGAGTCCGTGGGATTCTTTAAATCCAAGTTCATGTCATTTGCAAAGAGGGAGAGCTTCTTCTTTCCCTATTTGGATTCCATTTCATATTTGAATCTTATTGCTGTAGCTAGGCATTCTAATACTAGTTTGAAGAGAAGTGGAGTGAGTGGACATCCTTTTCTCATTCATTAGTTAAGAGGAAATACCTTTATTTCTTCACCATTAAGTAAAATGCTGGATGTAGGTTTGTCATATACATTCTTTATTGTATTGAGGAATGTTCCCTGAGTTCCTAATTTTTCCAGAACCTTCAGTATAAATGGGTGGTGGATCTTGTCAAATCCTTTTTCTGCATCTATTGAGGTATCCATGTGATTCTTATCCTTGCTCTTGTTGATGTAAGTTATTGTATTAATTGATGTGCGTATATTGAAACAGCTTTACATCCCTGAAATGAATCCTGTTTGATCATGATGTATGATTTTTTGGATGAATTGTGAAAGTCGATTGACCAAAATTTTGTTGAGAAGTTTTGCATCAATATTCATCAAAGAAATGGGTCTATAGTTCTCTTTCTTTGATGAGTCCATGCCTGGTTTGGGGATGGGGTTTATGATGGCTTCATAGAATGAGTTCGGTATTGAACTTTCTCTTTCAATTTCATTGAAGACTTGGAGGAGCATTGATGTGAGCTCTGCTTTTAAGGCCTTGTAGATTTCTGCTGTAAAACTATCTGGTCCTGGGCTTTTCTTAGATGGGAGGTCTCTTATTGCTATTTCTATCGCATTGCTTAATATGGGCCAGTTAAGATGGTTTAACTCATCTTGGTTTAGTTTCGGCATGTCTATATTTACTAGGAAACGGTACATTTCTGACAGGGTCTCAAACTTATTAGCATAAAAGTTTGAGAAGTATTCCTTATAATGTACTGAATCTTGGTTGTTTCTGTGGTGATGTTTCCATTCTCATCTCTGAGTTTATTTATTTGAGTGTGTTCTCTTGTTCTTCTAATAAGATTTGTTAAGGGTCTATCAATTTGTTAATTTTTCAAAGAACCAACTCTGTTTTGTTGATTCTTTCTATGCTTTTTTGGATTCTAATTCATTTGATTTTGATTTAATTTTAATTATTTCTTTCCATCTACAGGATTGGGGTTTATCCTGCTGCTCTTTTTCAAGGAGGCTCAGATGTGTCATTAAATTGTTGGTTTCAGATCACTTCAACTTGTTGATGTAGGAACTCAGAGCTATAAACTTGCCTCTGAGTACTGCATTTGCTGTGTCCCAGAGGAGCTGGTAATTTGAGTGTTCATTTGTGTTGAATATTATAAACATTTGAATTTCGTTTATGATCTCTTCCATGACCCACTGGTGATTCAACAGTGTGTTGTTCAACCTCCATGTGTTACATGACTTTCATTGGTGGCTTTTGGTGTTGAGTTCTAATTTTATTCCCTTATGGTCTGAGAGAATGCAAGGTATAACTTCAATGTTTTTGGATTTGGACAAGTTTGCTTTGTGACCTAAATGTGGTCTATTTTGGAAAAAGTTCCCTGTGCTGCTGAGAAAACGTGTATTCTGATGCTGCTGGGTGAAATATTCGGTAGATGTCTGTTAAATCTAGGTGATCTATGCAGTTTTTTATATCCATGGTTTCTCTGTTAATTTTTTGCCGAGTTGATATATCTAGTGGGGAGAAAAGTCCCCAACAATTAATATCTTTGGATCTATGGGAGATGTGAGAAAAAGTCAAGTTTCTTGGATAATTTTGGATGCTCTTATGGGAAATAGATATTTAAAATTGTAATATCCTCCTGAAGGAGAGATCCCTTAATTAGTATATAGCAACCTTCTTTATCTCTTCTCACTAATTTTAATTTGAAATGTATTTTATCTAATATTAGGATTGCAACTCCTTCCTCTTTATGAGGCCGTTTGCTTGTTAGATTTTGTACAACCTTTCACTTTCAACATGTGTTCCTTTTTATGAGCAAGTTGTGACTCCTGAATGCAGCAGACAGAAGGATCTTTTTTTAAAAATCCAACTAGACAGTTTATGTTGTTTAAGTGTATTGTTTGTTAATGTTGGAAGATAGTACTGAGAGATATTTGGGAGTTCCTGCCATTTTATGCACCTTCTTGGGGGCTGCTCCAACTGGGTTCTTCCTACGGTTCTTGGATTCTCAATTTGGGTGCAGTTTCTTAGCCTTTATTGCGGTCTTGTTGGTTTTCTCTGTGTAGGACATCTTTAAGTAACTTTTGTAGGGCTGGTTTGGTAGAAATATATTGTTTCACTTTTTCTTTGGTATGGAAAATTTTTATTTGTCTTTCAGTTATGAAGGAGAGTATAGCTGGGTACAGTATTCTTGTTTGATAGTTGTTTGTCTTTAGGGCATGGCCTACATCATTCCAGGCTCTTCTTGCTTTAATTGTCTCTGCTGAGAAATCTGAGGTGATTCTAATTGTTTTCCCTTATAGGTGATTGATCTTTTCTCCTTGACAAGTTTAAGGATCTTTTCCTTGGTCTGAATTGATCCTGTGGATATTATAATGTGTAGTTGTGATGTCTTGTTATGGTCTGGTCTATTTGGGGTTCTAAAAGCTTCTTGTATCTGAATAGGCCTATCTTTTTCATGTTTGTGAAGCGTTCTGCTAGGATCCTGTGAAACAAATTTCTTAGACCTTCTTTTTCCATGAGCTCCTCTACACCTATTATCCTCAGATTAGGCTTTCTGTTTGTGTCTTCCAAATGTTGAATAGATCTATCATATTTCTTGGATTTGTCTTAGATAGTTGTATGTTCTTCCTCTGTAATATATAGGCTGTCTTCAATCCCCAAGTTTCAGACTTCTGCATGGTCTAACCTACTGTCAAGAATTTCTACTTCCTTTTTATTTCTTTTCCTTCTAATTGGTCAGCTTTGATGGCTTCAAATTCTTTGTTGGAGCTTCGTTTTAGATCTTGTATGAATTTGTTTACTTCCTTAATTTCATGTTCAATGTTTATTCTCACAGGACTTAGTTGATTGGTTCTGGTTTCCTTGGACTCTAATTCCTTCTGTTGGACTCCATTCAATATTCCCTTTCGGGTCTCCCTGAATTCTTTCAGCTGTCTTTTAATAGATTCCATGAATGCCTTTATTTGGTATGAAAGTAAAACCAGTTTTGTGCTAGAACACTATTTTAAGGCAAGCATCAACCAAAGTCATGTAGTTGCACAGTCAAAAGTCGACAGATACAATCTATTTCAACAGATACAATCTATTCAACACAAAACAACAATGTATTAATGGGCTAAGAACAGCAAAGTAGAATTTGGAAAACCAGAAATGATTAGTTTTAGGGAGAAAAGGGGGGAAAATAGGATTAGAGAGATGTGGATAGGTAAACGGAGAGTGAAATTAACCAAGTCTTAATCTCAAAGGGGAAAATGGATTGGACAGAATGATAGGAGAATGAGAAGAGAAAATAAAATAGGCAGGAAAAAAATGGAAAAACCAAAATTTAAATTTAAAATGTGAAACACAAAAATTATTCAAGTATAAAGAAGTAATATTGAGTGAAGAATGGGAAAAGGATAAGAGGAGAGGAGAAGTAGAAAGGAGATATGAAGAACTAAAAATACTTATAATAAAAATAAAAATAAAAAATAATTATAATATTATATAGGTATTATGAGATAATATGTTTATTAAAGAATTTAAGTCTAAGAGTTTTTGAAATAAATAATAAATTTCTGGATTAAGTGTGTAAACAATGTGGAATAAGGTCTAATAATCAATGAAGGGTATATCTGAGGATGAGCAGAACAGCAATTAAGTCACCCAAAAGAGAATGAAGAGAAGAAAAAGTGAAAAGAATGAGAAAGAAAGAAAGAAAGAAAGGAAAAGGATCAAAAGTTCAGTAGAGATAAAATAAAAATACAAAAGTACACATACATATACACCTAAAATAAATATTAGAAGAGGAAAAAAAGATTAATAGAAAATATTTTTTTAAAAAAATTACAAGTTAATAAAAAGGTATAAAGAAAGGGTTCTTTGGCGGGTGGGGGGGGGGGGAGCATTGAATGGGAAGATCCTGTATCTCCCTTGTGTCTATAACTAGTCTCTTGGTGAAGTCTCTGGTCTACTTGTGGTATTTGGTTTTCCTGTGGCTTGATTGGTTTCTTAAGTTAGTTTGTTTGGGCAGGCAGAAAAATGGTCTGCTTTACCCAGAATTTTGTGAACCTCCTCCCAGGCTAGTTCAGTGGGAGGGAGATCTGCTTTGTTTCTTACAAAAGAGGGAGTTGGCTGTTTCCTCTTGTTTGGAGATGCTGTGATGAGCCTAGGTTCTGGGTAGAGTTGAGGCCTTTCAGCAAACAGTAGCTTTTCCCTGAGGGGCTACCTTCTGAGACACTCACAGAGCCCAGCATGGAGTAATTCTCAGGGTTTATGTTTACTGAATTTCAATTGATTATCTAGGCTGCTATAGAGAGGGGAACCCTCTGGCTCTGTTTACCCATTGAAGAAAGACATTCCTCTGGGGGCAGAGTTTTCACTGCCTGGGCTGGGTGACTTTCTCCTGGGTGGAGCTGAGCCTGGCAGGTCAGGTCAGGTTCCTGTGACCTGCTAAATGACTCTTTTGTTTTCCTCCAAGGCCAGGGTTGGAGCTATATTCTGAGCCTTTGCCAGTATCAAAGATGGAGATCTCAGATAGTGGCACAGTGGGGAGGGGGAAGGAGAGGGGTGACTTTGCCTCCTCTGCTCCCTGAGAAGGTGTTATTATGTCAGGGTTCTACTCATGCCAGTGTATTGGTTCTTGTGTCGTCTCTGGTCTGTGATCTGCAGGATAAAGATACCTGCTCTTTGTCAATTCTTGCTGGTTTTGGGTAGAATCTGATCACTTGCTGGGTCTGGCACATTTGTCCAGGACTCTCTGTGTTGTAGGTATGGCAGCAACGGCCACTGCTACCGCCGCTGTCACCACAGCCACAGCTACTGACAATTGCTCAGATCTGTTTCCTTTCCTGGATTTTCCCTTTCTGGCAAAACTCTCTGTACTGGGATGGCACACTTGGTGTAATTCTCCCACTTAGGACTGTTCACTGGAACACTAAAACTGCTTTCTAGGTGAGAGCTTGTTTAGCCTCCAGGTTCTCCTCTGCCATCTTCCCGGAACTACTCTTTTTTTTTTCTCTACAGTATATTTTTTGTTTTGGAACAAGTGTCATGGATTGTCCAACCATTCAAAAGGAAGCTTATTCCATTAATTTAATAGAAAAGGAATGCAGCCTGCCTGCCTCTCAAGGCAACTTTGAGTATAATGTTAATCTGATAATTCACATCATTGAATTTTCAAATTCGTATTGAGAATGTTTGTTAAACTATTCACTAAAGAGTTTCCAAATATCAAGAATAAAAACAACGTTTTGCTTTCTAAGAATGTTTTAAAAGCTAGTAATTCAATAAAACAAATTCTATTCTTCCAAGATTCCATGGTGAAGAATTTCTCTTTTATCATAGCCCTTACCAGTGATCCCCTCCCTTCAAACTTGTAGCTTTATTCAGTTTTCTTGTTCCCACTTTCATTTTGGTACTAGCACGAATAATCTCCGTGTAGTATTTGACAATGAAATTCCATTTGTTGTTAGATAGATCAATACATATTGCCAAAGGCAGACCCATGGGCATATCATAGAGCATAAACTATTGAATATCATTAACGTGATCCTATTCAACTAGTCCATCAATTAATATAAATACCACATAAATGTGCATCTTCATATAATTTTTAAAATGCAATGTAGTTACATATCATATGTCATAAAATAATTCAGACCACTAGTATAAGAGAGTAAGCACAACCTTTTGCATCGTTCCCAATGCTATTTGTAAACTTTTCTTTCTCATTAACATTCACTGCAGGGCCTTCTTTTCCTAGCAATAAGTTATGTCATGGCCTTGGATTTTTGTCAACTTTGAGTAAGCTGTTTTCTTTCCACCACCAGTTAGTCCCTAGCATTAAAAACCTGAGGAATAACTCGTCCCAATATGCCTGCAAGAGGAGTATCCAAGTCAACTCTCTGTGCCCACTATGCCCTTACTTTGTTTGAGAATGGGGTATCAGAGACCGGGGAGACAGGGGTGTCAGGGTTCAGGTGGCTGGAAACATGGTGTTATGAATTATGGGTAGCAGAAAAGAGTAGTAGAGACTAGGATACCAGGTAAAGGTTAATTGTGACTGTAATTGCTGAGTTCCAGTGTTAGAAAATTGGTTAGCAGCAACAGCTTTGCAGGGGTTGGGGTAGCTAACACAGGTATCCAGAACTGTTTAGCAGGGACAAGTAAGCATAGACAAAGTGAAAGAGTAAAAGTTGTGAAGGATTGTGGGGCACAATCTGGGTAGCAAGGTCATGGGTGTGTAAACTGGGTAGCCAGTACTATGGTAGAAGCAATTGGCATGGTGGCCTGATGTGGTGCAGAGCTCCGGGTTTTCCTGTCCAGTTTTGGCTGTTAGATCTTTAGGGAAACTACCTCTAGCAGCTCATTATCAGCTTGTGTTCAGGCACGTGCCATATATAAATGTCTACTCCAAGTAGATTGCATTCTTTGACATCAGCTATAGGATCTTTGCTCTAAGCATCCTGAAAGACCACACTCCACAATGCTACAGAACAGGCTCCACATAGTGAGCTGCAATCACCGCATATAACTCTTGCTGCTCCTCTCCAGTGTCAATTATAATGGTAGCAAGGGATCTGAGATGTGCTTAGCAGCAGTGCTCTGAAAAGCTACCAATTCTTACCATGGCAATTTGGGAGCTCCCTAGAAATGGGCAAGAGCATTTGCTGATGTTCTTCCAACTTCTCTCTGTGGCTCTGCACAACCAGTTTGTTGTACCTCAGATGGAATACTTTGATGTCTAGGTGGCATCAAACTTGCTCTATCTTCTCTCTCTAGGTTCTCTTCTGTTTCAGCTGCCTCTCCATTTCCCTCCAGTTAGCTCGCTTCATCTCCACATCTTTTGAATTGTGCTTCATATCAACCTGTGGCTTTCACACCAAACCCTTCCATTTTCTCATCTACCTCTCTAGCTGTCAATATGGTACAAGAAGCTAACTTCTGTATCTGTTTATCAAGAATTGAGCTGGTATCCAAGATGGTACTAGCTAACTGATAACATGGGGAGCTTCTTAAATATTCCGCTGTCATTCACTGCTCATTGAGAAAGATGCAAATGTGTTCTGGTCAGTCTCTCCTCCATTTCTGGTTCACAGCATAAAGCGAATTCACAATGGAGCTACCAGACAGCTGCGATGACAGCAAGTGACAAAACCAAAGATAATTTATCGAGCAGATACTTACCAAGTGTAGTAGGATAAATGCACATATTTGTAGGATATTACTAAGAGCTTTCATCAAACTGGTTATTTTATGCTCAAAATGGCAGACCAGTGTTAATCTGTCCCCGAGATCTTCCTGTTGTGAAGGCCCTGAGGACTCCTACATACAACTCAGACCTAATGACATGGGTGAATAAAAAAGTAGGTGAGTATGGATTAGTATTTTGAAGGTGTGGTAAGATGTTGTCTTGTCATGACCAAGATGAAATCAATGTCTTTATGTCCTTTCTCTGACCATCATATCTCTTTATTTGGCATAATTGGCAGATTTCTTAGTGTGTCATCTTCTCCTGTTAGTTCAGTGCACAAGTTAAAACATTAAGCATGCCAAACCATGGGTTTCCATTGTCCTAGTAGATGTTTTGCCTTCTAGGACTTTCCTTCCAGGTAACTCTCTGTTTAGCATATTGCACAATGTCCCAATCAATGAAATCATTTTGAGCCTAGGAGAAAACCTCCATTTGTAAAGCAGTACGCATAAGAAGGAGATGATGCCCCACATTCAAATGCTCCAGGAGAACAGAATGTAAGGGTGTCTACACAGTTGGGAAATAGGATTCTGAGGGGTGGAAATGGATGAGTTTAGATAACAAACTTAGAAGTAATTATAAGTTTCTGAATTTCTAACCTTATTTCCTTCTGCCCCTCAGATCCAATTCAGGAGGTGGTGCAATGTTTATGATCACAAAAAGGAGTTTTTAATCCCAGACCCAAACTCTAAGTGTTCTTGTTACATCTTCCCACCTGCCCCTGATGTAAATTGTCAGAAGGGCAAAGGGGAAGGGAGCCCCCTGCTCAGGAGTAGAAATGGAGCTTACAAGTAACTGCAGTCTCTGACTTTCTATTTTGAAGGTAAGATAAAACGCAGTTTGAGTTTCTACAAAATCAGTTTCTAGGCTCTATGCTTCCTTCAGAACTTCTTTCTCTCCTTCTATGTTTTGACAGCAACAGTTAATGAAGTGCTTCTGTCTCTTAGGGGCAATCCTTCTCTTCACACAATGCTTAAAGTAGACAATAGGTGGAAGCTGCCATTAAATTAAAAAAAAAACATGAAATAGCACACAGTGAGTGCTTTCCCTGAATTCCTGGACCTAACAAGTTATCAATTCTGAAGAGAACGTTATTATTGGTGCGTACTAACAACCTCCACTGAATGGTGAGCTTAGAACACTTTTCCTACGACAGGTTATGTCCAGGTTATTAGGATGGCTGAGTTCTACTGCATCAATGAACTTACAGACCATGCAAGACAGAAAAATCTAAGAGATTGAGATCCCAAAAAGAAACTGGACCAACAAGAGAAAACTTATCATTGTTGAAAAAGTGGGAAGACTTAACTAGGAGAATATTCCTCTGAATACAGATATGGATATAATTATAACAAAGTTCTAATTTGTGGCTCATCAGTAGAAACTATCAAGTCAAACCTCACTAAAGCAAAAAATAAAACTTATAAAATTAAAAAAAATCTATTTGGATTTCAGTACTAACATCTGTTTTAAGGAGTGCGATTGTGGTAAGTGTGTGTGTGTGTGTGTGTGTGTGTGTGTGTGTGTGTGTGTGTGTGTGTGTGTGTGGTGTCTGAGATTATATATGGGACAGCATTAGTTCTTAAAACCCATCATTTTGTCAATATTCTTTAGGTTTCCCACTCAAGTCTGGTGGCATTCTAGCTCTACCATGTGAAACACACAATTCTCGCTTTCTTCTGGTTAAATGGAGATGAACATGTAATGGATATGTCAACCTGGGTTGGTTTCAAACTATGATCTTCAGATCTTACTCTCTGGAGTAGGTAATGTATAAGAGTGAGCCACTATGTTCAGCCCAGTATTTCCAGTGACTTACATAATCTTTCTGAATCTCAGTTTTCCTGTGTAGAAAGTGAAAAGAATTACTGTGTGGACCTTAGAATCAGGTGGGAGTTTATGACTGGGTGTAGAAAGTATACGTGCTTGGGATGTGTGCACAAAGCCTGAAACACTCATAACACTACTGATGTTTATATTGAAATGTATTCCAGGAATTGGAAACAGGAGGGATTTTTCTGTTCTAGTTTATCCATTTATGGCATTGAGGGAGCCAGAGACATTCAAGGAGAACAGGCAAACAAATGCAGTACTTGTACACTGTAGATATTGTGTTCACAATGAGCTATACCACTGTGGACAGGGACAGGAGGGATTGGATTGTCAAACAAGAAATGAACTCATTACCTGACTTACAAAATTGTTATCTTTTTATTTTATTTTATTTTATTTGTGAACATATTGTACAGAGGGGTTACAATTACATGGGCAGGATAATGCATACATTTCTTACCAAGCATTGCAGCCTCCTCCTTTGTTTACCCTTCACCTCCCTTCCCAGCCTCCCCACTCCCCCCCAAACCTTCCCACTCCCCCCCAACGACATTGTAAAGCTGGTTTTTGACATGGCAATTTGTACTTCTCATTGTTGCAACAGGTCCACCTGAATCCTTAAACGACTTGTTTTTCCCGTCTCCTCCACAAGTTATACTGACATAAATATAGTGAAAGCGGGGGTTATACTGTGGGGGAGGGACATACAAAGCAACAAAGAAATAATCTTATAAATGCATTAGAAATACATGCATGAAAGAAAAAATCATTAAAATACAAATCTAAGGGTTCATTTTCCTAACATCACATTATCTCACCTTTTCCTCTTGACTCATACATATACTAGATATTGGAAATAAGGGAAACCATGGGACCTGTGTTTCTTTGGGCCTGGCTTACTTCACTTAATATAATTTTTTCCAAGTTTTTCCATTTCCTAACAAATTGGGCAATGTCATTCTTTCTGATGGAGGCATAGAATTCCATTTTGTATATATACCACATTTTCTTGATCCATTCATCTACTGAAGGGCATCTGGATTGGTTCCATATCTTAGCTATGGTAAATAATGCTGCAATAAACATAGTTGTGCTGATAGCTTTAGTGTGGTCTTGTTTGTAAACATTTGGGTAAATGCCCAAAAGTGGGATTGCTGGGTCATCAAGGAGCTCTATGTGAAGTCTTTTGAGGAACCTCCATACTGCTTTCCAAAGTGGTTGAACAAGTTTACATTCCCACCAACAATGAAGTAAGGTTCCCTATAACAATTTTAAAAATACAGTAACAATTTTAAAAATCCGGGTTGATTCTGTACTCCAGTTTTTGTAGGTGCCCTTAAGACTCAGGCCCACCAATGGAGGTTTTGAAGGTCAATTTATATGATAATTAATATAAAGCCATAATCTCCTAAGAAATGTTATAACAAGTATTTCATTCTTAGTACTGGTTTCTCTTTGAGTAGCAATTCTATATGTTGTTGGCAGAGGTAAGGTTTTACTTTCTGGTTTTAGTATTTGTTAGGTGTTGAAATCCTTCGTAAAGTTTTTCAACAGATTTCTGCTGTATCTTGGCAACCTGCCCCTAACTAAAATTGTAATCAACCTTTGAAATTAATGTACTTGAGTATGAGTTTTATTTATTTATTTATTTATTTAATTTGCTGATGATGGTGAAATGTCGTTGTCCTTTAGCTCTTCAGCTCAAAACTAGTACTCTACAACTTGAGCCAAAGTACCTCTTCTAGCTGTGGAATCAAACCTAGGGTCTCGTGCATTCAAGATAATCTGTCTATCACTGATCTACCTTCTCAGCCCCCATAAGTGGTATTTTTGTGCAAGGGTGTATCAAACAAATCTATTGAGCAAATGTATTCATTCACCACAAGACATAATCAAAATTTATGAATTATCTGATATTTTAATGAATAAAACTGTTATCATTGTTACTAGGAATTGTTTGTCTCCCCATGCTGTAAACATGGAGGAGGTATTTTAAACTAAAACTACAAAAGTAATTTTAAGGTCTTGGTGCTAACAAAACTGTCCAGGTGTTATTACACTAAACAGAGAATTCAAAATGAGTTTTCTTCATAAATACAGAGATTAAAGGACATATAATCCTTATTTCAAAATGCAAATGAAAGGGAAAATCAGTCAGGAGGTAAAATTTATATTGAATGTTAATTTTTGAAGAAGAAAAAAGATCTTAGATGGCAGACTAAAAACACTATCAGAGCCCTTTATGCTGAATTATAAAAAAAAGAAGCTTTAATTGAAATATTGAGCTGGAATGTGCACATCAGGCAAAGGCAAGCAATCAGAGCATAGCACCAACAAAGAAACACCATAATGTATATCTCAGAAAAAGGAAACAAGTACAGACCAGGGCTCAACATCCTTATCCTTGATTTCAATGATACACATATACCCCCCTACACACAGATGCACACTCACACACATACACACACACACAAACACACACGAACACACAAGAATGTATGCAACAGCTCAACCTAATCACTTCCATTCAACATGAATCAAAGATTTTCCTGTACTTTTTGAAACTTTAAAAGTTTCAAGTCTTGTAAGTAATTGATAAAAGATGCATAGGCAATTTTTTTCTGAATAGACTCTGCTATAGAAATGAGAGTTCATGATGGTTATAACTACTTAAACATCTTTGAATCTCAAAAGAATTAAACAAGAGACAATCTGAATTTTGGAACTATATTTCTACCAGCTATTCTTCAAAGGCTTAATAAGAGGTTACAAAATCCAAAATTGAATACCAAGTTAATACAACTAATACTTGTGTAAGTGAAGTGAAAGACACTTCTCAGTGACCTATGCTGCCTCAATTTCTAAGCCTGATGCACATTGTGGAATCTTTGATTCTGCTGGGCCAGGCCCACAGTTGTCTTCCCCAGAGCAGTAGCCCTGCTGGGGTTGGCACTGGGAGCTGTGTGGAGAGGAGGGGAGGCCTCGGGGGAGGCCGAGCTGGGGTTGGGGATGGGGTTAGTAGGGAGAGTACGGGAGGCCCTGGCAGAGGCTGGTGAAGGGAGGAAGGAGGCAGTAGGCCAATGGCTCAGGAAGTAGCATCCCCAAACGCAGCTGGGTTCTGGGGAGTGTCTGTGAGGTGCAGAGTTTGGCCCCTGGGGCCTCGTGGCTGGGTGAGGAGAGGAAGGAGTCTCAAATCCCACCCAAACAGACAATGAGAAATGAGACAACCAGTGTTTGAAGAATTTCAAGATAAAAGGCAGGGATTTGTAGGTAAACTCTGGGGGTGGGGAGGGCAGTAGTGCTGAGCTAGTGGTGGTCATGCCTCTCTGGAGGCCCTTGATGTGAGTGAGGGCCTGCTGTGCTGTGCACTAGGCCTCACTCTTGCCTTGAAGCAGGCACCAGGAATTGCAGGCACAGCCTCAGGTTACCCCACAGAGCTGGCCTGCCATAAGTGCTGGGGACCGGGCAGCTGCTGGGAGGTTATGTGCAGCAGGGCAGAGGAAGAATGGCTGGTGGGTACTGCTCCACCCTAGCCAGGCACAGGGCCACTGGGGAAGTACTGGCTCTTTATCAGGACCAGGGACT
This sequence comes from Dipodomys merriami, assembly GCF_024711535.1. NCBI lineage: Eukaryota > Metazoa > Chordata > Mammalia > Rodentia > Heteromyidae > Dipodomys > Dipodomys merriami. Next base: position 307,499 of record NW_027203605.1, on the reverse strand, counting down.
GCCCCCCAGACAAGTGGCCTCTGGGGACTTGCATGGTGGCTGTTATGTGTCGGCTGGGAAATTCCTTAGCAGGGTCAAGGTGTCTCCACGGATAGGCACATTTACTCCTGTGCCCCTCCTATCTTCTGGATTCCCACTTTCCTCCTGCCTCGTGCCATTTCCAACTATAGGAGTAAGTTCTCCAGCCTCTAAGAGGCCATCCCGGAGATGCTTACAGGGCTTCCCACGTCTGGTTCACCATGCATGCAGGGCTCATAGGGTGCCATCCTCCAGGCAAAGGTTACCACAATTTCAGTTTGGAAGAGGGAAAAACTTCATTGCCCCAGATACAGCTGCCCTTGGGGTTCTCTGTGTACACTAGTCTTGTGCTGAGATAATGATCCCCAAAGACCACCAAGGAGCCATTTCTGATGTGAGCACACGAGGGTCACTTATTGCAAGCTCGAGCCTGGACTCACAACTGTCAGCATCGCAGTGGGTCAGAGTTGCAACCTCCAAACTTTCAGTTAACAGGGTTTTTATAGGGCATAGGGCTGAGGTAAGTTGGTTCATAGCTTGTCAGTTACATGATTGGTTGACATTTAATGAGATAATATTGTAACAATCTTATTGGCTAACATGTGCAAGCTTAGCAGTAAGAAGCAAATTATGTTAACTATGGAATCTTAAGAAACATCTGTAGCTTTAGGTACCTTCCTGTCATCCACTGGTGGCTATTGCTAGAGGAGTTACAGGAAGAAGTTTATAGGGACATTTCATGGTTTTTCCAGGAACCTGAGTCCTAACATTCGGTAAAAGTTTTTGCAATAGGTACTTTCAGTAAATGCCTTCACAATGGATACTTTCAGTATAGGCCTTCAAAATGGACTAAGTCCAGAATGGCTATACTTTGGCTAAGGTCTCTCACTAGGGGTGTGTGAGTGTGTGTGTGTGTGTGTGTGTGTGTGTGTGTGTGTGTGTGTGTGTGTGTGTGTGTGTGTGTGTTTGTGTGTGTGTTTGGTATGAGAGAGTCAGACACAGCTGAGGTTTGGTGTAAAACACTTCTTCCCTTCAGCATTGAGTTTTGGTATCTAGTGGTTGTTCCCCCTCCCGAATTCTGAACTCTAAATTTGTCCTTCTATATACTTTTATCCTTAGATCTTCTTAATATTCAGATTCCTAATATCTGCTGTGAACTTCAGAATTTGCTTCATAAAGGGGGTGCCTTTCTTCTAACTTTTATGAAGCCCTTTGCTCTATTTAAATGCAGGATGTGCTGTGTTAGCCCAGACTGTTGTGGCCCAGGCTGTGACTGTTAGTTCTGAGATTAGTTTAGGCTAATATGAAATACTATCATTTCAATCTATCTAGTGAAAAAAGTTCAGCATCTTTATTGAAACAATTTCCTGGCTGTAAAACTAATAAAAAATTCCAGTGGTATAAATGTACAATCTGTTGATTTTAGTTAATTGTGCACCACAGCAATGAAAAAATTCTTCTTACTAAAGTGAATATTTAGAACGTGAAAAAACCAAATATTATAGAACTTAAAAACTGATAAAATACCAAAAGTAAAAGAAAGACACTGATCAGGAATGCAGTACAAATGTAAGTGTTTAATTAATAAGTGAAATATTTGAGATTCTTATCCACATAGGAAATACAAAGGAAAATAAATAGGAAAGTCACTGAAATCCCATCCTACACACCAGAATAACTATCACCACTCGAATAATAAATATCTGGAGAGGTTGAAATAAATCAGGAACTGTATTTAGTTTTGTGATATTGTAAACTAGTGCAACCCATATGGAGATCATAATGGAAGTTTAGACAATACCAAAAAGACACATGTGTTGATGACTTTTACTGCAACCTTGATACATAAAGAAGGAATATAAATCAACATCAACATCCATGTGCATGGCAGCAAGAAAGAAAGCTGTGCAATCAACTTAGGTGCACAAAAAAGAGGGAATAAAGAAATATGCTATTCATAACTATAAACATGTTCTGGTATATAAGAGAAGTGAATTTCTCCAATATCACTGCTAAATATTTTTGGTTATACACCTAATCCTAATTTCACAGGTTTTGTGGCTACATGTTTTTCTTTAAAAGGGACCTCCATATTGATTTTTAGAGGAGTTACAATAGGTTGAAGATATCCTATAATATGTGGATATTAGAAGAAATTTAAATATATCAATGAACACATAAAGGACCATCATATACAGTTTATAATTTGATCCAATTTTAAGAAGGCAACAGTTGGGGGACAAGAAAATGTTAGAAGCTTAATAACAAAAACACAGACATGGAAAAAATTTTTAAAAATGTGCAACAGATTAGTGCTAATACTAACAAAATATTTTCCTCAAGTTTTAAAAATGAAACAATTAAAATAATACTTAATAACATCAAATAAGTATTCCATGGAAGAAAATGTACCATAGACATATGTTCCCCATAATTTGTTTTAATTTATAACAAATGGACACAGGTCTCATGGTTTCCCTTATTTGCAATATCTAGTATATGTATGAGTCAAGCGGAAAAGTTCAGGTAATGTGATGTTAGGAAAATGCACCCTTAGATATGTATTTTAATGTTATTTTTTCTTTCATGCATGTGTTTCTAATGCATTTATAAGATTATTTCTTTGTTGCTTTGTGTGTCCCTCCCCCACAGTATAACCCCCACTTTCACTATATTTGATGTCAGTATAACTTGTGGAGGAGATGGGGAAAAACAAGTCTTTTAAGGATTCAGGTGGACCTGTTGCAACAATGAGAAGTACAAGTTGTCATGTCAAAAACGAGCTTTACAACGTCGGTGCAGGGGGGGGAGGGGAAGGATTGGGTGGGGGGGTAGGGGGGAGGCTGGGAAGGGAGGTGAAGGGTAAACAAAAGAGGAGGCTGCAATGCTTGGTAAGAAATGTATGCATTATCCTGCCCATGTAATTGTAACCCCTCTGTACAGTATGTTCACAAATAAAATAAAAAAATTAAAAAAAGAAAAAAAAGAAAATGTGATTACATGTCTGAAGATGATAACACATTCAAGTATCATTTATTGAATACAGCAAAGAAAAGTAACAGAGAAGTAGAAAGTAAGAACAACCTGGGGCATGGATGAAGATACTCAGTAGAACTTTGTGAGGAAAAAATGTGCTCCATTTTGCTCATCAACGTTGAGCTAGGACAGCTACCTTTTGACAGAGCACTTGTAATGTAGTCAGAGCAGTGGAGTTACAATTTAGGCAGTAATTTATTACTTTTATTCCCTAATCTTATGATGTGATTCCCAAATGATATGAGTGATCCTAGATTTTCTCAGCCCTTTTTCACCCAAATTTTCTAATTCCTTCCCCTGCCAGTAATTCTTCTGCTATTCTCATTTCTCCTTGTTTCTGAACTCAACTCCTGTGACCTTTTGGTTCATGAGAAAGAGCTAAAGAAATATGAGGATGGTCTGGAATCTGAGGAACATCCACTCCAGCTTGGAGGATCTGGTAAAAGACCTCCACCTGGGACTCAGAATCAGATATTAATTGACCTCTTTGGAAATAGACCAACTCAATCCCTCAGGCAGGATTCATCATTCCTTGACTTTCTCTGAAGAGATTTGGTACTATGGCACAATTCAGAGAATGAGTTTTCCCACCACTCACCACAGCTTTGTCAGGACGAATAGGTTCAAAACTAAAAGTGACCTCAGTTCTCACAGGTTCTCACAGGGCAAGTCAGAAACCAAGAGATCACATTTTTCTCCTCATCAGGCACCTTCTGTTAGAAACAGAGTCTGGGCAAAGTCTAAGATGGAGATCAAGTGAGACTGGGCCTAAGGAGTACACAAAAGAATGACCCTTTCTGACTAAAAGTGAGTTGTGCAGGGAGACATGATAACTTCCTTTATATATGAAAATTCACTAGGTGTGTTATCTCACTGCCATTGTGTGGGAGGTCAGTTTCCCCAAAGAAGTTGTTAAATGTTGTGTCTACCAGTTTGCTCTCTAGGCTATTTTCTCTCCAACCCATTCCCATGCCAAGAATGCATTGCTTCTTTCAGGCACTCAACTACTTGTCCTGAATCCTAAGCAGGAATATTGTAGGCTATACTTTGGCTAACCTCTTGCATTGGAGGTAGAAAAGGCCCAGTCTCTGCACATGCCAAGAGGTAGAAAAGGTGAGTATAAGCTCAGATTGGAACTGAACAACAATCATATTGAAAAAAAATAAATGAAATTAATGGTTGAGTAATTTAGGGTGGATAGCCACTAAATTTAGGTAAATATTAGTAACACATATACAATCATGGATTAGGAAGAAAACAGTGAAGTAGGTTCAAGATAACATGGAAAAGACACATAATAACCATAACAGGAGATGAGAGTGTGAAGGAACTCTTGGCATAGGTCCATTTACTATCTGAGGAGTGACCTTGGTTAGAAGGCTTTTAGAATAATATCTAAAAGAGACGGACTTGCTGGGCACTAGTGGCTCACACCTGTAATCCTAGGTACCCAGGAGAGTGAGATCTGAGTATTACGATTCAAAGCAAGCCCAGGCAGAAAAAGCCAGAAGTAGTCCTGTGGCTCAAGTGGTAGAGCACTAGCCTGGAGCTCAGGGACACTATCTAGGCCCTGAGTTCAAGCTTAATGATCATCAAAACAACAACAACAACACAATAATGATAAAAAGAAATAAAAGAAGGACTTAAAGATATGCGATGGAATAATGATCCTGTGTAACTGTCTAGGGAACATAAAAGGAGACAAAATTTGGAGCAAAATGATACCTATTCTTACTAATCAAGGATGCTTAGCAAATGCCAAATTCCTCTTCCGAGAAACTTCCAAACCTGGGCTCGGAACATGGCTCATTGGTTGAGTGCTTGCCTTGCAGGCTTGACGCCCTGGGTTCAATTCCTCAGCCAGAAGTGGTGCTATGGCTAGAGTGGTAGAGCATTAGCCTTGAGGTGAAGAGGAGAGGGACAGGACCTAGGCCCAGAATTCAGGCCCCATGACCTGCCAAAACAAAAAAAAAACCCAAAACAAAAAAAGCTTCCAAACTTATTTTTGCTCATAAATTAGGAGAGGCTTTTTTTTTTAACAGGAATTCTTATCTAGTTCAAGGTCATTAGAACTTCAGTAAAGTTTTCCTGTTGAGATACAATGCACCAACTCTGCTGAACTTAATCATGACTAGGAAAGTATGGACACTAATGTGTTTATTATAATTTTCCTTATAAATATATAATTCTGTCAGATATTATATATAATATATAGTGTAAAATATATTATACATTATATAGTATAATAAATAAATTCTAATATAACATATATTATATATTAACAAACTTCCTAATTTTAGAGTTAGGAACAAGCAAGATATTGAAAGACAAATGCTTGAATCTCTGAGTAATTTCTCTACCACTGGACAATTCCAGGTTTCATTCTTATTACACAAAGAGCAACATAAGCAAGCGGTGCCCATGGATGTGGTTCTCTGGATTCTGGAAACTGTGATCTGCATATATATATATATATATATATATATATATATATGTATATACATATACATATACATGTATATATGAAATATTGTTTTATACTAGTGAATGTGTAAAACTATAGCAACAGATAATTAAGTCAACATCTATGTGCCCACGCACTCAATCACTTTCAAGTATAAGAATTTCTTTTCTGGCTGGGAAGATGGCTCAGAGGTAAAGCACTTGCCTTGCATGTATGAGGCCCTGGGTTCAATTCCTCATAACCACATAAGCAAAAGGAAAAAAGCCAGAAGTGGTGCAGTGGCTCAAGTGGTAGAGCGCTAGCCTTGAGCAGAAGAGTCGAGGGACAGCACCCAGGCCCAGAATTCAGGCCCCATGACCGGACCCCCCCACAAAAAATAATGTCTTTTCTATGTTCCGTATGCATCTACACAGAGAGTACATGAGTTGCCCTTGAATTGTCCTGGTAGTTATTTATCTGGCTACTGTAGCTTCACATCCTTTGTTCTCTTAGTAGCCAGATGTCATGTGTTCAACAACAATACTTGTTACAGGCAAAAGTATCTACCCTGACACACATAGGAACTTGGATTTCAGAAATGCCACAAATAATTGGGAGGTACAGCAGTACTTATCAAAATTAAATAGATTACATATTTATTAGAAAGGTTGTCAGAAAAATAAACTTCAGTGCAGGATGAAACACTTGAAGAAAATTACAGTTGAAATTACATATAGCTATGTGCTGGTTACTCATGCCTGTAATTTTGGCTAATCTGGAGGCTGATATCTGAGAATCAGTTCAAAGCCATCTTGGGCAGAAAAGTTGCCATGAGACACTTATCTCCAGTTACTCAATCAAGACTAAAATTGATACTGTGGATCAATGTTGTAGAGAGATAACCTTCAGCCAAAGACCTCAGGAACAGTGCCCAGGACCCAAGTTCAAACTCTGCAATAGACAATAAATAAAAATAAAAAATAAATTACATATAATTTATTATCAATTCTGTACAAGGAAAATAGGATATGACACATGGCAACATATGACTTCAAGTTACAAAGTTCCAAAGCATTTCCCCACTCTTGAGAACTAGGAGTAATCCACATTGAAAAAAATAAAAACATGAATAATTTATACCAAATTTCAAAGCATACTATATGTTATACAAAGGAAATGCAATAAACATGCATTTCACAATTTAGTAACATCATATAGTATAAAGAATCTGATTAACTGATTCATAAAAATCAATACAATGGAGATAAAACATCCAATATCTCAGGGGTCAAATTAGCAGAATACTTTCCATCTATGATGGCTGTTCTGTAAATTATCCAGCCCTATCCATCCCACAATTGCAGAAGGCTCCTCCTGAGAATGGCTAGAAACCTGTCTACTGTTAGTGCTCAATGTAGACCTGGTCCCATTCTCTATTATTTGGGCAAGTGATTGACTGACTATCTGAAAACTTGCCAAAGGCACAATTTGGGAATGGCTTCCAGTAACGGCATTTTAGTTCTCAGAAAAAAAGGGAAATTGAAGACAGTGGGAAAATGTAACAGACCCGGAAAGATTTCTATCATTGTATTAAAACTGTACCCTTCTACTGACACTTGAACAAACTGCAGCAATTGTCACTCCAACCACATGTCCAAAAAATAGCTTTCCAAATATTGACCTGTTTTCACGTTGGCAAATCAAGACACTCTATTGTGGCCCTGTTTTATTTAACCTATCTGCTATAGTTTGCCCAAGAGATAGTTGACCTTACCAATTTCTTAAATTTTAGGTCATCACATAAACACTTCATAGCCCTTAAACATTAAAAATACCTATCCATATAAGTCTGCATTACATACTTATTATTGTTTTTCTTCATTTGTCATATTATACATATTTATGTATCCCATGGCTTAGTTCTGTAATCTTCCTTCTCATGAGTGTTACCACTGAGTACATGTAATTATTTCGTTACTTTTTCTCCAGCTCTGTTTTCTTTAATTCAATTCCTTAATAGCATCATGTCTACTGACAACTCCTAGCTATTGATTTTAACAAATTCAAAAGAGTCCAAAGTGAGCTTTGATTGTATCCCTCATTACTATTTGATTAATTGATAACTCTTCCAGTTGCCTTGTCAAAATATCTTGTAGTCATTTCAGACTTACCTACTATTTCACACATCATATGAAATGTATGAGCAGGTTTTGACAAATTAACTCACATAATATTTTAGGAACCATAAATATATAGTATATGAATACTAATACTATGACTTAAATTCGTGGCCTTGGTTGTTTTTTTTACTTTTCTTTTGTGCTCAGGTTGTCAGTCTTCCATTTGAGCCACAGCTCCACTTTTAGTTTTTTGGTTCTTAGTTGAAGATAAATGTCTCATGGTCTATTTACCTGGTCTAGCTTGAAACTACGATCTTCTGTTTTCAGCCTTATAAATAGCTAGATTTAAAGGCGTACACCAATAAAACCACCCCTATTATATTTGAATTAAAAATAAGTTCAAAGAACGAATATTTGTAGTATTTTCAAATCAATATGTTTTCATTTACACATTGTCTTAAGAGGTTTTTGTTATTAAAGCAAACTTATCAAGAAAGGAAAGGAAAAATTCATAACCAAAGAACCTTTGTATGTACCAATGCTCAAGCCTGCTAACCACAATTTCTTTGCTGGGAAATAACAAAGATGATATCGACTACAGGCAAAGCAAGAGAAAAAGCTCTTCACTGAAGTTGCTGAAAGACTGATAAAGATGAGGACAAGAAACTTTATCCAGAAAGTATCACAAAGTGTTTGCTGTGGATAAGTGTAGCAATCTTAGAGGATGTTCATAATGATGAGGAGAATATTTGATTACAGAGGTGCGCTTTCTTGAAGATATCTATTTATAACATAGTTTGTGTACTGTTAAAAATGAGACAGTTACGATAGGGATATTGTCATTCCTTGTATCCTTCACAGTATAATATTAAAACCAGTTTTATACATATAGTATTTATAGTAATTATAGACTATCACTAATTATGCATATATTATAAATATATCATTTATATGTTATGTAATATAGTATATTACATATATTATGCACACATAATTTAATTTTTCTACTTGTCTGTCCAGGAATTAAACTAGCAATATCTTTGAAAATGGATAATAAAGTAGGGTCCTTACAATTTCGATTGCAACATAGAGTTTTACTCAATTAGTAGTTATTTATTTTGAATTGGTTTAGAAATGGAATATCAGAATATAATTGAGCATTCAAAAATAATTATGTAAGAATATGCCAAGGATGTGGTTAAAAATCTATAACCTGACTCATGTATGTAATTCCTGCTACTTAGGGGCTGAGATCTGAAGATAGCTATATGAAGCCAGTCTGAGTGTAATGGCTCAGGGACAAAACCCAGTCTCAGTAATGACACAAAAATAAATTATGTTACTAAAACATACATATATATATTTATTTACATAAAGTTGTCATTCCTTGTATCCTTCACAGTATAATACTAAAATGTTTTATACATATATTATTTATAGTAGTCGTAGAATATCAGTAATGATACATATATGTATATATATATGATATATAAATATATAATTTCTATGTTATGTAATAAGATACATTACATATATTATGCACACCTAATTAATACTGATAACACTAATATCCATTAAATTGATATATGTTTTAGAATAGGGAATAGATTTTTTTTGGTACAACAAGGAAGTAAGTAGTCACAAAAATTATTCCTTTTGGATTGTATATCCATAACAATCTATTCCCTGTGTATTGAGGGTACTGATTGATAAAAGCCTGTGTTCGTCAGCACAGGTGTCTTTGATACCAGGAATAATAAACAGTGGAAGCTGAATGATGTTCATCCAGGTATTTCTTCAGAAATTAAACTGATCTTCATTTGATATAAAGATCACTTGTGCTGTCATTATCCACAACCTTTTCATTTAAAAATATTTATATTCTGTATCAATGTTTTTGATTTCATAACCATAATTAGGAAGATTATGTGGATTCATCTGCTCCATAGCTCTTGATAAGTAATGAATGTGACACAGAATATCCTCAGATGTGGCTGGTGGAATTCTGGATTTGAATTATGGGTCTCAACTGATCAGTCTTAGCAACTTGGGAAATTTGTTTGGGCTTCTTTCCTACTTTTGTTTTTAATAAAAAACTTAATTCATTTCCTAACTTGAAGAACACTCGAGCACTTAAATTACCCTAATGCAGGTTCAGTGCTTGGAATGGTTTCTGCACCTTGTGTAGTAGGTCCCAAAGAAGTCAGCTTCCATCAACATGGTCACAGCATCCTTCCTGAAGGACTTAAGAAATATATACCCAATTGATGTTAATATATGTATATATATATATATATATATATATATATATATATATATATTTTTTTTTTTTTTTTTTGGGTCCGGTCGTGGGGCCTGAACTCTAGGCCTGGGTGCTGTCCCTCAGCTCTTCAGCTCAAGGCTAGTGCTCTACCACTTGAGCCACAGCGCCACTTCCGGCTTTTTTCTTTTTGCTTATGTGGTGCTGAGGAATCGAACCCAGGGCCTCAGGCATGCAAGGCAAGAGCTCTACCACTGAGCCACCTTCCCAGCCCCTGATGTTAATATCTTTGAAAATTTGTCTTTACTAAAAAAAGTCTTGTCCTCATATGAAACAATGAAAGCAATGTTGGGGTTGTCCTGTGGCTTTTATTATGAAGGAGTTTTGCCTAAATTTCATTCTTACTCTATTAGTGGTAGCAGTAGCATTCTTTAGTGCTAACCTTCATATTTCTAGTTCTGTGTTCCAGTTGGAATACTATTGTAACTTCGTTTATAATCTTTCTTATAAGAATAAATAAACTACAACTGCTGAAGTTTTCAATAGTCAATGCATTACATTTTATGTGCTTAATATTTTGCTGAAATTATTACCTTTGGATTATATATCCCTAACAAACTATTTTTTTATTATTTCTTATATGATTTATATAGATTTCTTATGTGATTCTTATATGACATCTTAGAGATCCATACATAAAACAGCTCAGAACAGGAAAAGAGTAGGTAAGAAGTCATAAACAATACTATTATGGTGCTCTTAATGGCTAAGTGTAAAGAATATGTGACAAAACTGTTGGAAGATTCATTTGGTTTTTTTTTGTTGTTGTTGTTATTTTTGTTTGCTGTTCTCTCCCCTTTCTTTGTAGAAAAGGTTCTCACTATAAAGTGCCAATTGGTCTGGACCTTTCAAGGCTTGTCTCAGTGATATAAGTGATGGGATTAGGGACATGTGCTCCCATGGCTGGCTTTTAGGAAGTTCACAATATCGCAATACCAATACACATAAAGAAACTTTTGTGAGTAATGTGTATTCACTTCCTCAATAGCCACAATGTCAAATTACTAACAACTGGCATCACTAACACCTCCATAAATCAAATGCAAACTAAAAGCTCTACTTGAAAAACCAACATCTAAGGCAGTGTTGGAAATACAAGAAGATACATAATACATCTAAAGGAGTGAGTTCTTTAACCCTGGCAAAGAGCAGTGATAGCTGAATTTTTAACCAGGCTTGAAAAGTTCGGGTGTCCACTAACTATGTGATTAGAGTTGCAGAGTTGACCTTGGTATCAAGATTGGAGGTAACATTCTAAGGCAGCTAAGTTGCTGCAATATTGTAGCTCGATACAGTGTGACCCTTCCTGATAATGGTAAACAGAGAGTAGAAGCTAAGTCAGTAAAATGTATAGGAAGGATTCTCCACTGAGAATAATTTCAGGGGGTGATCATTACTCTTGCATTGAAAATAAATAGCCCATCATTCTGCTTTAAGCTCTAGAATATTTATGATTTGAGGACAATTATAACAAACCACTGTGCCATGAGTGCTGAGCAGTGTAGGTGTATATTACTATAATATATGTAAAAATCCTTACAGGTATGGAATGGCCTGACCCTGACACTTCATTCTGTGTTGTTGAGTTTCATGGAGAAATGTTCATAATTAGGCAATTCACACTCATCTAAGTCTGAATCAGGCAACTGAGATAAGACATTAGGGTCATCACTCCAGTGACATGGTCTGTGACCTGTGAAATAAATAACATTATTTAACAATGCATATGTGTTTCTGAAAATGCATGCAATACCAAATACCAAATATACAAAAGGGACAATTATCCATCTCATATTATCAGAAGTAAAGATATTCTTGAATTACACTTACTTGCTAGAGGATCACAGGGACACTGCTAACGTTTGGTATCTTTCCAGGTGCTCAATCTTCCTCAATCTTTTTTGAGGAAGTGTGTTTCCATAGTTTGTTTTGAGGTGTTCAGAAAATCAGTACTGTCACTAACCGCAACCATGGGACAGGAAAGATGATGGGATACCTGGCCAAAAAACTGAGAAATCACTGAAAATGATAGGAAAGAAGACACCAGAGGACCCAAAGCCTCATTGCCAGCTTCTGGATCACCAAATCCTGCTTAACATGTTTATATTCATATTCCTTCTACTACAAGGCGGGTGGTGGTCAGTGGCTATAGATATGTCCACAAACTAAGGCATTAACCTAGCTTAGGTTACAACTATTAACATGAGGTATTGTTTGTATACATAGTGATAATTGAATCCCTTATTGTTAGGGAGCAGAAGGGAATAATATTCATTACATCCATAACACAGACATCCATCTTGTCTCCAAAGTCTTAATCTTTTACTGTCCAACAGCTCGAATTTATATACTTTTGAGGTAATAACTCATAACCCTGTCTTCCCTTGACTGACCTTTCCAGAGCAGAGCTCTCAGTCTTTTGATTGCTGTTTGAGATGGCTTTGCAATCTATCCCTTTCCAGGTTTAACAGTTTGGCCCTAGAATCCCTCACAAGTACTGTGACAGATGTCTTATTTTGAAAACTATATTTTTTCTAGGATAGGTTCAATTTTTAGATTTTATTTTATTTCAAAAATACTGTACAGAGTGGTTACAGTTACATGAATAAGATACATTCCTTTTTGAATATTTTTATCCACTCCATTGTTGTTCTCATTTCCCTTCCCACTCTCCAACAATCCTCCCCACCCCATAGTTGTAAAGTTCATTTCTGAAAGTGTCTTGTGAATATCATTGTTGCAATGGGTCACTCTTTGTACTTCTTTCATCACTATATTTTTTTCCCTTTCCATCTCCAAATCAGATAAATGTATATACAAGATGGAAGGTACCAAAATCAAGACAGAGTTTTCTAGGGATAAACCAATAGAAAAGCCAAATGAAATAAAATAATATCTAGATACTCTACCGACATCAAAGTTGATATCTGAAAAAAAATTTGCTGTTTCCATGTCATGGAGTTCATTTCAATTAGTATCATTTTGTAAGGTCAAATGTATATAACTCTGGAGCCAGCAATCCCACTCTTGGGCTTGTAGAAATGATCTCAAGCTAAAACACACTAAATCTACAACTATATTTTTTTGCACCATTATTACTATAACTAAGATATGGAACCAATCAAGATGCCCCTCAATGGATGAATGGATCAAGAAAATGTTGTAATTTTATGCTTCTATCAGAAAGAATGATAGAATGATAGCCCCTTTCTTAAGAAAAGGGAAAGACTTGGAAAACAATCATATTATGTGAAGGAAGCCTTACTCAAAGAAAAATAGGTTCTAAGGTTTGCCTCATTTTTATTAATTAATATATGCTTAGGATAGTCCTGACAGACAGGTTTACTTTTTAAACTCTTAATATTCCCTTTTTTTCTCTCGCTCTTCCTATTTCATGACAATTGTGTGTGTGGATGTGTGTGTGTGTGTGTGTGTGTGTGTGTGTGTACGCGCACAGTAATGAAACTTGAGTGTACGCGCACAGTAATGAAACTTGATTCGGAGCCTCAAATTCTTGCTTGGTTTCTTCATTCATGACTTACTGAGTCTGTACTATTTCAACCAAGGTTTCATTCTGTCTTTGATTTAACAATTGAACATAAATATCTCATGGATTGCTACCCTAGCCATCTGTGAACCATGATCTTCCAATCTCAGCCTCGTGACTATATAAGAATAGAGATGAGGCACTGGCATCCAGCTTTATTGCCAAGTGTTTTTTTTGCTTTGATTGGTTTTTGTTTTTGTTTTTGTTGTTTTGTGCATTCAAAACCTGTAAGGACAACAAATCTCTTATAACCAAGAATATTCACATAAAATGTGTATTGTTTAAATATTACTTTATTAATGTTATCCTTTTACATCCACATTATGTGATTTGATTTTTTTTGAACTCTATCGTTGCAAATGGTAAAATCACATATATAATTTGAATCTTCTTTTCTTGGTTTTAGAGTGTGTTTCAAAACAGAATTTACCAAGGTTTAACTCTGCACTACAGAAGCAGCACCTTTATGATTATTCAATGCCCTGTAAATCATAAGTTCATCACTTCTTGTGGCACCATATGAGCCTATAATAACTCCACATAGTTTAGAACTCAATGCCATGCACTCTTCTGCCAAATATGCAAGGACATCCTTTGTAATTCTCCTTGGATTTTCACTGTTCTTCTCTCTACTCTCCCATGCTCATTCCTGTGATGATCATGTTGATTTTCTCCCCTGTTACATTCATCATTGCATCTTGGGAACTATTGTTATGCACTACTGTACTTCTATCCATTCTCCTTGTGCTTCGTCTTGTACCCCTCTCACCGCAGAGGGTCAGAGATTGAGGATATTTTCTTCACTCTTTAGCTCAGACATCTATCTTTACTTTCTAGCAATACATTCATTGAATTCTTTCTGTAAAGTCTAATGCCTTGAAAATGATTACTGCATTTTCATGGCTTTGTTATTTGGCATTGGGGAAGTTCATAGATCAGTAATTGTAACTCAGGTAAAAGAAGACTGCAATCATGCCTCCGTAGATGTTGTTCATTGGGTAATGTTTACTTCAAGGTCTTCCTGCCTGCTTCCTATTCACTGTTTATTTTTAAAGTAGCGTTTTCTTCTGGAAAGTATTTATGGGCCTAGTGTATATCAATTCCCATTTTAATTAGTCATTAATTTTTTTCCATCATCATTCTGCAGATCCTTCTTAGTTTCTTCAGGGTCTGTATAGTAATGCTTTACATTCTTAGATATGTTTTTAACATCGATGCATCCGATGATAAAGACACATTGCTTAAGTCACCATTTTGATGATTGAAAAGAAACCATGCTACAATCTCACTATATCGCAATTTTCTGGTTTTAAATTCTTTTAGATTAGAATTGATGCTGGAGAACGAACATTCTGTGTACAAATTTATATTCTCCTAATTATTTTTAGTATACTTTCCAATATTGTATAAAGTTAACATTACTACTTACTTAGTGTTAGGATTTCTAAAATTGTTAGATTAAAAGTTCTATTCATTCACAATTTTAAGACAACATTGTCCATTATGACTAAGTGAGATATTTTAAACTTTTTATTTGTGGTCCTTAATGGTGGTGCTGGGGAATCAAGTTCTTAGCTTCATGTGTCTTAGTCTACTGTGTGCCTCTGAGCCTGATGTGACCTATGGTTTTATTTTCAATCAACTGGAATAAAGAAAAATTTCCCTAGGAAGGATTTAACACTTGGTTACTTTCTCCACTATCTCTCACACACATAAAAGTAATATAATTCTACACTGACAGAAAATGGTGTTCTTATATTTTATTTATTAGTAGTAACTTTTTGTTTTTTGTAGCCCCACTCTTCATTATGTCTTGCCCATTTGCTATCCCTCCTTCCCATAAAACTTGACTAGATCAACTGGAAACTCACTTCTAGTCAGCCTCCTCCTTAAAAAGCTCAACCTTAAATAACCTACCCCCTGGTAGCCCTGCTAAAAACTTTCAAAGGCCTGACTGCAACCAGACTCCTTCCTGAAAGCCCTCCTCTGCTTTAGGGAAATCCCTCTTCCACTCCACCCCTTCCTGGAATCCCTGCTCTGCACCACCAGAAACCAGGCCACATCCATATCTCCTTCTATGTCCCACCTTGCTGCAATAGAACCCCGCCTACACCAGGCTCCTCCCTCAAATTACCACCTCGTCCACCAGATGAGATACGCCCCTAACTACTCTAGTCCCTCATAGTCGCATTGCTCCCATATCCTAGTACCTCCAAACTCCTCCCTTCCCTTTCATACCCCATCCCCAACCAGCTTTCTCACTCCAGCCCCCCTGGATTCATCAGAATCTCTGCCCATAACTAGCCTACTTGAAAGAGGCCTAATCTCTCAGACACAGCCCTGAAACTACCTCTTCCCACAAAGCCCATTATGCTATACCAAAAACCCTTCATCTCCCTATAACTGCCCTTGAAGCCCTGCTTTGCTTGGCCAGAAGCTTCTCACACAGCCCATTTCCTTCCTGGAAAGGAAGCACTGCTCCACCACAAGCCTCTTTACCTCCCATATATACTCTCTCAGTGCCCTGACTTGCTCTCCAGATAACCCCCCCCCTTGGCTCCTCCCTCAGTTCCACATCCTACTCCACCAGATACCCTGCCCACAATTATCCTACACCACTGTAGTTCTTACATTCCTTCTCAAAGCCCCTCCTCCAACTAGCCCCATGGCTCCAAACCCTGCCCTGCTCCTGAAAAACTCCACTAGAAAACCCCCACCACACTATGCCATTTCTGGACACCCACATTGCTCCACTGAAAACCACTGTTCCAGTTGACCTCCTTCTGGAAGCCTAGAAAACCTCCCCCACACTCTCCCATATCTCGACACCATCATTGCTTCACTGGAAACCACTGCACCAGTTGGCCTCCCTCTGGAAGCCTCACTAGACTCAACTTTAAATCCCAGTCCCTTCATAGACCCTTTTGGAAGGTTGTTTTGCCCTGCTGGAAATCATGTCCATAGTCCATGTCCTGCCTTACAACACTGAAATACCCATTCAACCTCACTCCTCTTTTCGAAGTGGTAACTGGCAACACCAGAAACCCCATCCTAACTAGTCTAGTGCACTGGAACTTATCACTGCTCTCACAAAGCCCTGGTCCTGAAAAACGCCTCCATACATTGTGACTACATCCTGCTCTACTGGAAACCCCACCTCCACCCTAACACACTTCCCAAAGGACTGCCATTCTCCATGAGAAACCCCGCCCCTTACTAGCCTATGTCTTCCTAGTACCACCATGCCCTCTCAAAGCCACACCCTGAAAAGCTACTTCCTCATAGCTCTGCATTCCTACTCCAAATCCCCACCTTCTGTCAACCTCTTCCCTCCATTCCCTGCCCTGCCTTATGGAAAACCTCACCCTACATGTCCCACAAGGGCTCACAGTGTTCCACCAGATCCCTTCCTCTAAGTAACCTCCTCCTTTGTAGCCTTGTTCTTCCTTCTCAAAGCCCTGTCCCAAACAGCCTCCTCCCCAGTGACCCCACCTTCTTCCAATGAAAACCTGTCCACCTGCCAGCCTCCATCCTAAATCCCACCTACTGCAGAAGACACCCCTCTTCTAACAAGTCTAGTCCTTGCTGTTCCCTCCCTGATGTCTCAAAGCCCTACACAGGCTGGCCTTTGCCCTCAAATCCCTGTCCTGTTCCACCATACAGGCTGTGCCAATACGAACTCCTCCCTTAAACCAGACAGAGCTCCACCAGAAACCCCATACCACCTCATCTATGAAGTTCTCATCTAGTAACTATTATTACAAATGTGATTTTGAACATATCTGGGAAAATAGAAGTTCCAGGCTCCAGCTGGGCTCAGTCATAGAGAAGGATTTGTGCCTGGTTTTGATTTTTCAGCTTGTCCTGACAATGTAAAGTGCTCTTGTCTAAAACTGGATAAAAATCAGGCCAGTTTAATTTCAGGTGACTTCCCCCCCCCCCAGCCTTCCTCCAACAGAAGGGATGCAAAAGACCAATTTTTGAAATGCCTTGCTAAATTAGCAAGCCCTGGGAAAATGAAGCTCAACAAAGTTACTTAGATTAAAATAAATACTGTCTTAAATTTTTCTTTCAAAACTTTAAAATGTACATATAACTGATTTTGATTTTTGCATGCTTAAAAATCTGAGTGTGTTTTGTATGTGCTTGTGAACATGTTCATGATAGAAATTGTCAGCATGCTGTAACAATTGGCTGAGTTTAAGTTTAAAGTTCCAAAGGTTATGAGATTTGATCATTACTAAAAATTTTTTAAAGCATTTTCACATTGTTTGAAATAGCTTTTTAAGGATTCTTTAACTTAAAAATTAGAAAATCTGGTATTTTAGAATGCATAAAGCTGTTTACACTGTAATCAAAATATCTGGCTTAACAAAAAGGAGAAATTTAGAAGCCAACAGAAGACCTATCGTTAGGAGTGAAGGATGAACAGGCAGAAGTGCAGTTCAGCTGGTCATGCATGGTGGAACAGGCCCTGGGAAGAGTCCATGCATCGTGAATTAGGGCAAGCGGGCACAAACGCAGTTCAACTAAATCTAAAGAGTCGGATTGGGTGTGTGCCCATTCCACAGGAAGGGCCAAGTGGCCCATTTTTATTCTGCCCCTTTTCCCTACAGATAGACACTGGAAACATGATGGTATAAATGAGTGATGTGAAGATCTGATCAACATTGCTAAAACTGCCCCTTGGATGTGTTAATATTAAAATTAAGAAGGCCTTAAAAAGAGGATCAAAAATTTTATTTGTATAATGTGGTTTGATCTCTGATATTCTGCCATTGGATATGTTATTTTTAAGACATAAAGGTGTTAAGTCTAGCTTCTTGGTACAGTGATGATTCTAATTTTTGCATTGAGAAAAAAATGTTATTTGAGCTTAAAAGTTTTCATGTATATTTGTTTAAAAACAAGCAGCCAAAAGGAAATGAGTGACACCTAGCCTCGAGAGTTTAAGGGGTTTTTCAAAATGCAACTAAAAACTAAAGTATAGAATATTAAAACAGAGATGAATAGGAGGCTTACATGTTAGGAATGGATTTCTGTATATAACGTTTAAAAGTAAAATTGTTCTAAACATTTGCCTCAAAGTACAAAAAGGAAAAATTAGGATTACCAAAGTTATTGCTTAATTCCTATTTCAGTTTGGTCTCATAGGTTTTTTCTTTTTTTTCCGTAACAGATCCCAGCAGATCCACAAAAAGGAGTTAGGATTCTTGTAAGTTTGTCAGATGTAACTTTGGCTCTTAATAAGTTTCAGGTAAGAATATGCTTAAAAGCTACTACTATGTTGACTGCCTTTTTGCTTTTAATTGGAGTAAAAAGGCCTTTTATGAGACTCATTGATCTGAAAATTGGTTCAAATCCAGCCTGGGCAGATGAAGGTCTCTGTGAGAATGTCACCTCTACTCAGCCAGCAGAAGGCAGAAAGAGTAAGCAGACCTGCTTTAGGATTCAATGTGGCAGAGTGCTAACCTTTAGCTGTAGAGCTGAGGGACAGCACTCAGGCCCCAATTTCAAGTCCAGCAACCAACTAAGGGAATTGCCAATGAGGCATTCTTTCCAGTGTGGAGAAGACACTCCTTGGATGAAAGTAATGGAGGAGCATCCAGAGACCGTAAGCCACTGCTTAGAAGGCAGAAATAATGTCAGATCCTTGAGTCATTTGTGCATGGCCCTTCACAAATTGGTCAGAGCCAGGAGGTCATGGGAAGATAGTTTGTAAGCATGTCTATGACTGAAAGGGCCAGGAACTTGTCAGTCATCTGTGATATTAGTAAAAAGCTAAGGTTGCAAAATGTGGAGGATAGTTTAAATCCCAACCCCTGTATGTGCCAAAAGCTCTAATTGGCAGTAACTTTTGAGCTGACACAAGCTACATGAAATTGATCTTCTCAGGAAAAGTTTGTAAACCCGAGAGTGTGTTTCTATTGATATCTGTCTGAAGGCCTGCATAGGTATCTCAGACATTGTTAGGATTACTAGAGATCACGTTCCGAAGCCATTCATAAAGATCCTTTTGCAAACCAGAAGACTAAAGAAGCTCCACTGCTGTAGCCAGAAAAATGGTCTGTGCATTTGTGAAAAGTTAAAATATTGTTCTTAATGACATCTAACCATGGTAACCTCTTTGTAAAATAGGCTAAGTTTATAGGATCCTGGCTAGGTAGGATCAACACTCCTGAGTCAGCTTCAAGAAGTGACAGAAGATGAATCTTTGTCCATCATCCCTTATTAAGAATAAGGGAAAATATTCACTTTTTTAAAAATATGGCAAAATAGAAGGAAAAGGCATGGGAAATAATAGTACAGGCCTGAGTCCTCTATATCTGCTTAGAAAATCCTAGCTTTATTAAAAGATCTATTTGTTTAAAAAGTTGTCATCTTGGTAAATTGTCCTCGGCTTTTGTGTAAATTGTCTTAAAAACTAGTGGAGTCACAGCCTGCCAAGCGTATGCAATGTATCCTTACCAGTCTATGTAGGAATTTGCAGTCAAGCACGAGGTGTGACAGTCCCTTGGAGCCACTGAGAGACCCTGCTGCTGTTGCTGCACATCCTAATGGGTAAAGTTCAACAACAGCCTGACAGTTACCTGGAGGATATCTACATCATCATCCAGATTACCTCCACCGTGGTAAAGGTAGACTGCACTCCTGACTGATTCCATTACTTGAAAATGCTTCCCGGTTGAAAGCTGCTACAACTAAGATTGTGTGGGACATTCACTTGGTAATATGCAGTAATTCTCTATACTCCCACAGTAGATATTGGGAACGAGGATATCACTGGCTTGCCTTAGCCTTTGGAGTCTAAAAGCCACACAAATACATTAGTTTTTATTCATCCTAACTTCAAGTCAACTCATCTTTCTAAAAATAGTTTTTAGTTTCACTCATTATCTTGTCTTTATTGTAAAGCTAACCCTAACCCTCACCGTAATCATACTCTAATCTTATTATTAGCAGTTTTCTATTTCACATTCATCCTAATTCTAACTCTATTTGTTATTCGAAGATTTACTTTGTTTGACCCTAAATTTTCCATTTCCCTAATGCTTACACTAAGCCTAGCTGGAACTAAAACCTAACTTTCACCCTAATGATAATCCAATTCTAATGTTTAAGAAAAATACTCTAGTTTTTAATCTTTCTAATGAATACTCCAGTTTTCACTCTGGAAATAAGTTTCAGTTTGCCCTAATTCTCACCAATTTTTTTGACTCTACCTCGAAAGTTATCTTGTTCCCTAACAGGAGCCATTATATTACTTGTCCTCACATTCTCTTACCAGGAAAAATACTGTAGTTTCCATTGATTCTACCTTTTTCTGAACTACTGTATCTGAAAACAGTTTCAGATTTACTTACCATCTAGTCCATTACTTAACGCTAACTCTTAACCTAAACCTGTCTGGAAAACTCTCATTAATCACTACAAGAATGATCACTGAGAAATAAATGTAATGATAATGTTCTAGTTACTATTCAGCCTCATATATTTGCTTCTACTTGTTAGTGAACACAATTTTATACTAAAAGCTTTATTATTCGTAACAGTAAATATAATCAGAAGAAAATACTGACCCTAATCTTAATCCAAATTATATGACAATACTAACACTAACACAAGTACACTAGTTTTCACTCATCCTTCCAAACACAGGTTTCAATTTTTCCAATATCTTAGTCACTTTCTAACCCTAAACGTAATCTTTCTTAACTGGAACATTGAGAATAACCATCAGCCTAATTGTGAGTAGATTCTAACATTAATAGCAATACACTAGTTTACATTCATTCTAATTCTTACCAGGCTTATATTAAAATTTACCTTCAATTAGACCCTCATTTTTTTTCTCCTTCACTCTAAGCCTAACCATGGCTGGAATCCTAACCATTACCTTGACACTAATCTTTTCCCAATTCTAAAATTTATGAAAAATGCTCATTTTGTGCAATCCTAACTGAAATTCCATTGGTAATTCTTGAAATAAATTGTAGGTTTTCTGTAAACCCTACAGATTTTTCACTCTTAACTCTGAATATATTTTGTTCCATAACAGGAATCATTATACCCATTGATCTCAAATCTTGATTTTATGAAATACTTCCATTATCCCAGCTTTTCCTGAATTCCTAGAACCTAAAAAACGGTTCAGCTTTACTTAATATTTAACATTTCTTTTTTTTTCCTTTTTGTCGTTCGTGAGGCTTGCACTCTGGGCCAGGGCATAATCCCTGAGTTCTTTAGCCCTAGGTGTGCGTTTAACCAATTGAGCCACAGCACCGCTTTTATGTTTTATAGTGGTTAATTTGAGATAAAAGTCTCATGGACTTTCCTGCCTGAGCTACCTTTGAACTGCGATGCTCAGAAAATAGCTTCCTGAGTAGCTAGGATAATAGGCGCGAGTCACTAGTTTAACCCATTTCTTTACTCTATCCTCAACTCCGGTTAACCAGAAACCTAATCCAAATCACATTCTGATTTAACACCAAATGGTTAACGTAAGGAAAATTGTCTAGATTCTATTCAATCACACACTTTTTTGGCTTCTAATTCTAATTGGAAAACTAAAATTCACCTTAAAGCTTATCCTTCCCTAACCCTAACCGGAACAAAAAAGTATCTCACACTTTAAACCAAATTATATCTGAATGTTGAAAGTAACACAGACTGGTTTTCATTCATTCTTCTTAAAATATGTGGCAGTTTTACACAATGTCTTACATGTTTTTCTCATCCTAACCCCGTTCTAACTAGCACAACTTTCCTAATCCTAAGCCTACATATAACCGAATCATCATGTTAGTAGCAAGCCTCTTTTTTCATATTTATCCTAACTCTTGCTCAGCATGTAGGTCTAACTTTTACTTGCATTTTGAACATAAATTTTTAACTGTTTTTCTATGTCCTGTCAGGTTTTATTTTTCATTATTTTTAAAATTTTTATTTTGTTGAAAAGATGATTTAAAGAGGGATTAGTTACATATAAAAGGTAAGGAATACGTTTCTTGTTGAGCATTGTTACCCCTTCCTTTCTTGTTCTCCCACTATCCCGTCCCTCCCCACTTCTCATACCCTTCCCTTCCCATGGTATAAACTTCATTTTCAACATAGTGTCTTGGGAGTATCATTGTTGCAATGGGTCATCCTGTGATGAACCTAAATTTTGTATTTCTCTAATCCTAATTCTAATTCTGTCAGAGATCCTAACCCTAACCATAATAATAATGATAGCTCAATTCAAAAGTTAACAAAAGATATTCAGGTTTTTATTTATTCTATTAATTCACTGTACATCTTGAATTAACTTGAAGTTTAGCTTAAATCTTCCAAATTAGTTTATATGCGCATATATAAGGATGTAATTTTATTTTAAAAACAGAAGATCTTTGGAGGAAGGTGTAATGATAAAGAAATAGAGGGAGTATAATCAAATACCGTTAAAGATTTTATGGAATTGTCACTTCTGACAATTAATATCTATTAACAAAATAACTAAAAATTAATAAAGAACACACTGCCTTCTAATGTTCTTTAAGAGAGCCATGCTCTATCTTCTGAAAAAAAACTCGTGTTAGATAAACTTTGTCCATGCATAATTTATATTGTTTGCCAATTATTTAACTTAATGAATAAAAATTTATCGAATAAGATTCCGTGACAAAAAATATAAAACAGTTACTTAGCAATTGTTTGAGAAAAAGTTATTGTCATGAGTTTTAAGAAATGGAATTGCTATTTCCCTACAAAACAATGACTTAGGTTTACTAATCTAGTATTTGTAGTAAGTTTAGAAAACATAATTGGCATGAAAAACAACTAACTGTACATCTTGTTTCTTGAATGAGTGATATTTTAAACATTGTCTTTTATTCAAATAAATACTTAAGTTTACATTTCAAAATAAGTTCAATTTTATCTCCTTTCAGAACAAGTACTTACCCTGCAATTAAATGTACTAGCATATTCAGGTATTTAGAAAATAAATTTTCTATGTTTTATATATAGCTCTACATATTCAGAATGACATGATTTTTTTATTCATAAATGTCTAACGTCAGATTTTTGTTTCATCAATATAAATTGTCCCATGAGGTTGTAGTGAAGGCTCCAGTAACCAGAGTGGTCAAAACCATTTCCTGAATTTGAAATTTTAAATCAAATCATTTTTAAGCTTTGATAATATCATTTATTGTCTCTTCAGAGCAATTAATCTAAAACAAATACTACTTTTAAACATTTCACTCACATTATAAAGAATATTAACATAGGTCAAAAAAAGACTAATTATTCCAGACTCATCATATTTGGTGATCTTAGTTTGAAGAATGCAGAGAGTAGAAGTTCCTTATACTCAATAAATAGTTTTGGTTAAATTAAATCATATATCTGGATTTCTAATTTGGAGATTAATCACATGGAAACAGGAAAACAATAAAAAATAGTACTTTGGGATCAACAGAAAAAGATATTTGTGCGTGTACCACAGTTGCTTTATTTGTTTGTAGGTGAACACTGGACTTCGATTTCTATCTTAGCTCTTGTTGTGAATAATGTGCATAACAATGAATTACAGATGTATTTATGAGTTACCCAGAGAGAAATAATCACACGATTGGTGGGACAGATGATATTTCAACTTTGGATTTCTTTAGAAAACTGCATACTACTTTCTACAACGAGAACACTAACCTGTATTTTGACCAAGAGTGTCGAAAATTTCCTTTTCTCCACACTGTCGCCAGCCAACATTATTACATTTTGAGTTTTTTTTAAGGGCAGGTTTTTACTGTGTGCAGTACCCAAGACTGGCCTTAAACTCAAATCCTTTTACTCCAACCTCCAACCACTTGGAATTACCAGCCTTTACCTCCACACCTGGTTCCTTGGATATTTTTGATAAGAGTTATAATAGTTAAGAAGTAGTATCAAAGTAATTTTGAATTGCATTTCTCTAATGACTTCTGTTCACAAAGCATTAAGCCAGCATTGAAGTTGTATTAAATACAAATTTGTAAATCCACAGGCAATTTTCAGGGCTTTTTGGAAAACATGTCTATTCAGAACTTTTGTCCATTTTTAATCAAGTTTCTTGTTAATCTCATCTTTAATCTCTCTATAGAAAATCAATAATTAATTCAAGGTAGTAGAAAGGAAAAAATTAAGCAGCTCCTAAAATTTTTAAATTTTTAATAACATGATATTGCTTAAATCATTTTCTGTTAACCCTTGAGACTATATAACTCAATTTAGTTAGACCTTTTACAAGTCTATA
Organism: Dipodomys merriami; assembly: GCF_024711535.1. NCBI lineage: Eukaryota > Metazoa > Chordata > Mammalia > Rodentia > Heteromyidae > Dipodomys > Dipodomys merriami. Next base: position 282,740 of record NW_027203605.1, on the reverse strand, counting down.
TATATATTATTTATTTTACTTTGATTGTTCTTTCCAAAGCCTGTACGACTAATTTCACTTGCTTTCTTTCAGTCTCATGTAGTTCAGATTTCAAACTGAAGAATAAATGGAAGGAAGCAAACAAAAAATACAGTTCCCCTCATCTGATGATGCCTCTACAAGAATGAGGAAAGTTTTCATCCTTCTAAGGACCTATGATAAAATATCAAAAAGACAATTTATTCTTCTAGGTCTTCCTTATCTTTGCTATGTAACTTAAATGATGTAAAACACAATATACTGCTCAGATACTTTTATGTTTTATCAGGTTTGCACATTTTTATATGGATTTCACCTCAGTCTACAACATTCCTTCATTTTTCTGTCTCTGATATTTTTACACTATCACGACATAAATAACCATTTTGGTTTACAGCATGAGAAGTTATCCACCTGGCTTCCTTGGAAGCTGAGCATGGTCAATAGATATTACTTCTGGTTGCTAACACTACACGTAATGGCTTCTGTACTACTTATCATATTCTATTTAGTATTTAAAAAAGAATGCTGGGTAAACTCAAAGTTCATTCATAGCTTTATGTTAAGTGTTTCACAAATTTTATTCTCTTACTTCTTAAGATAACATTTGGTATAATGCTAATGTTATTACCATTGTAGTGTTGGGGAAATTGTAGTAAAAGACTATAAGTGCATGGCCCAAAGATACACACAGTGAGGAAGGAAATGAGTCAAATTTCCAAAAGTCTTTCAGCAATACCAAAAAGGTGGGTAAAATCTCTCCATTCTCTTATGCTCTCAATTCAATATTCATATTGTCCAAGAAATAATAGCATAGCAAATATTTCCCATGGTGATTGTTTTCTGTCACATTTTGTCTTCAACACAGACTGTGTTGGTGACAATGGGTTTTCATGCACAGAGCTGAGCTTACAAATTGAGGTCCGAAGACAGCCAAATTTCTTCTGTCCCACAGTTCCAGTTTCTTTTTTAAAAAGTACTAAAACTTTTAAATATCATCACTTACTATCTTTTAACAATCCCCAAACGAATTAAATTGACATATAATCACTCAAAAGGCTTTCAAATTAGGTGATGATAAAACAGTCCCCCATGAAGTAAATTTTCTTTTACTTTTAAAATTGTTCTAAAAGCCTTGTGCTGGCTAGTCACACCTATAATCCTATCTACTCTGAATATTTGCTCAGGAGACTGAGATCTGTGGATAACACTTGGGAGCCAATCAGGGCCAAAAAAAACTTCATGAAATTATATTTCAAAATGTTTAATGAACTAGCAAAGAGCCAAGAATTGAGATGTAGCTTATATTGTAGCTCACCAATCTAGATAGGAAAGGCCTAGCAAGGCCTCGAAGCCCTGATTTAAATTCTGAGCATTCCAATATATATGCATGGTGTTTGTTCGCATGCACATGTGTGTATGCTTGTGCGCTGCCGCACTCACACACACACACACACACACACACATTTATTCAAATTACCTTCATATCAGTGTTCTGAATTAATTTCTTTGTTAACAATATTATATGGGTAAAATAGAGGAAATAAACTCTTCTATCTAAGAACATTGTTATATGTTTTTTTATGGTAATAATACTGTGCAGAAGGGTCACATTTACATGAACAAGGAAACTAGTAAGTTTCCTAACAAGCATTGTTACCTCCTCCTTTATATTTCCCCTACCATCCCTTCCCTCCCACCTCCACAAGTACACTCCCCATCCCCTTCCTTCCTCCGCCTAAATTGTAAAGTTCATTTTTAAAAATAGTTTCTTGTGCATCTCATTGTTACAATGGGTCAACCTGTATCTCTATTTGAGCATTTTTTTCCCTTCCCCTCCCCAAATTAGAGAAGCATACATACAAGATGTAAGTGTACCAACTTCAAATACAGAGAAAACAGGGGTTATAATGTGGGGAGAAACATACAATAAACAAAAAAAATGACATCACACATTATAAGTACGTTAGAAACAATAGCAAGAAACAAAAAACCACTTGTGTCCCTATCTTGGGGTTCAATTTCTTTAACATCAACTTATCTGGTTATATGCACATATCTTTTGAATTTTCTGCTTATCCCAGACATACATTCATTATTGAAAATAAGGGAAATCATGGGACCTATATTTCTTTGGACTTGGCTTACTTCACTCAATAAATTTTTTTTCAAGTCTTTCCATTTCCTAACAATTTGGGCGATGTCATTCTTTCTGATGGAGGCAAAGAATTCCATTGTGTATATATAACACATTTTCTTGATCCATTCATCTAATGGGGGCATCTGTTTTGGATCCATATCTTAGCTATCATAAATAATGTTGCAATAACTATAGTTGTGCTGGTAGTTTTAGTATGGTCTTTTTTATGATCATTTGGATAAATCCCCAAAAGTGGGATTACTGTATTATAGGGTAGTTTTATATGGAGTCTTCTGAGGCACCTCCATACTGCTTTCCAAAGTAGTTGAACAAGTTTACACTCCCACCAAGAATGTGGTACGGTTCCCTTGTGGCCACATACGTTTCAGCATCTGTTGCTGTAAAAATATGGAACGCACCAAGACTTTGCATGTCATCCTTGCCCAGCATGCATGCTAATCTTCTCTGTATCGTTCCAATGTTAGTGTATGTGATGCTAAATTGAGCACAGAACAGTTTTTATATATAAAGTATAACTTTTAATTGATTTTATTAAGCTAGGCAATTCAACAAAAAGTAAGTTCAAAAGAATTGTTGTGAAATTATAGAATCATGTATTTCTTACATAAGCACACATTAAAGAATAAAATCAAGATAGACATGCCAAAAACAAAATAATTCCAGATATTTGTAGTTCAAGAGATTTGGAGGAGGAGAAATTCAATTATCCTATACAAGGCACCTGTCAAAATGAACATTGCAGCAAGTGTTAAGGTTTGTTAAAAGTTTTAATGTTTTAAATATGATTAATTTTGGGATTTTGCTTATATATGCCAAAAATAGGACTGTTTGGCAGGTATAAAACTTTTCTGTAAAGTATTTAAGATTTATGATAGCAGACATTAAGTACTAAGTATGTACATTTTAGAGTTTATGGAAACTTTATTAATGAGAAGTTGCAAAGTCTTTGTGTAAAGAAGCAGAGTGAAGAGTTACAACTTTAACTACACAGTTTCTGTTAAAACTTTAGTGATTCCTTACTTTATTTGTTAGCAAGGAATAAATGATGATATAAGCCATAATGTACACATGTATGTTACTATTCACACAAATACATATTCTCATGTATACATGCACACATGGAGAAAGACACATAATTACAGCCAACACAAGTTTCACCAGTTGTTGAATATGCCTTAAAAGGAATACTTGGAACAATACATGTTGAAGATGTATTTGTCCTTAAGAGTTGATTTTCCACTCCTCTTATCTCTTAAAACTGGTAGTGTTAGAGAGATTTGACTTTCAAAATGCAGTACAAGTGATAACAATTGACTTGGAAACCTCAGTAAGTATAAGTCATATGGTGTCTCCCTGCTCCTCATGGAATGCTTACTCTTGTAGACATTCTCAGCAACCAATGTAGCAGGAGAATACCCTGGTAAAGAGTAAAGGTATAAGGCTTTAAATAGCATCCTTACTTGAGCTCTTTTTCCAACAACCAGCATGAATTCCTAGGCAGATGAATGAGTCCTCAGTAAACTGGACTCTACATATACATTTAACTAACCCATGTGAAAATTCCTAGGTGAGAAATGCTGACTGAGGTCTTGCTAATTAGCTGGCAAAGAAAATAAGAAAAAAAAAAGTATTTTTAATGTTTTAAAGTTTGAGAATAATTTGTAACCTGTCAATAAATGTGTAGAACACAATTATACCAACTGACGAAAAAATGATGGCATTTCATTTATGTGCTCTTGGACTTGGGCAGTGATTTTATATGTGTCTACACAAGTAGAATCAGCATAAATCAAGCCAGCATTTCTTCATTTAAGATATAAGGAAAGGATACTGGTTGACCCATTGTAACAATGAAATATACAAGACATTCTAACAGAGGATGGGTGAATGGGGGAGGTGGAGAGGTGTGAAGGGAAGGGATGGTAGGGGAAAAACAAAGGAGGGGGTAACAATGCTCAATAAGAAATGTACTCATTACCTTACTTATGTAAATGTAACCCCTCTGTACAGTATTTATAATAAAAATATATGTTAAAAAGATACAAGGAAAACTTCTGTACTTACATGAAGTTGTATTTGTCACTCAATATAAGTAAGGTATTGGTTTTAGGACCACAGGCTTATTACTTTGGATACTCAAAATCTCTACATGAACACAGTATATTATTTACATCAGAATCTGCCCACAATCTAGTGCAGTATAATTGTTATGAGAATTTTTACTACATTCTATATTTGTAATGAAAACTAAAAGTATATGCAATATAAACAGATACAATTTTTTTCAGATAAATTTTGTATGCAGTTTGTGGATGGAATTTGGAGAGCAATTTTGAAAAGCACAAATTGCATCAAAAAGACCAGTCTGAAAATTGTAACAAGGAGCTAATACAGCATCATTGAATAGTATGGAACTCCAAGGAGAAGTACTTGAATTGAGACAATATCAGAAAGTGTAACAACCCAAGGTCTTTTTAGAGATGCAGCTGCTAGATTTCTCATGTAGAGCTTTCATAACAGTTTGTGAAGCACAAATCAGAACCTCACTGAAGTGTAGATGGTTTTCCCTCAACTTTCTGTCATGATCAGTCATTATTAATCAACATATAGCTAATCTTGAATAATCCTCTAATAAAATGTTGATGGAGTGTTTATATGCAAAAACCTCGGAATGCTAACTTTTTCAATTAGGACAGTCTGTATTCTATGATCCAGCCGAGGGAAAACTAGGTAAGCATCCATTTACAACCTTCTGAATAATTCTGATTCTGCCCACATCACTATCCATACTTCTGCACGAGTGAAACAATTTTCAAAGAATTTATCATTTAAAATTTAAATTTATGGTTCCGGGAAGATAGTGAAGGAGAAGCTGGAAGCTTAACTAAGCCAAAGAATCACACCAAATGTGCCATCACAGTACAGAGAGTTAGGCCAGAGAGGGAAAATCCAGGCAAGTAGACAAATCTGAGCAGTTGCCAGCAGCCGTGGTTGCAGCTATGGTGGGGGCGGTGGCGGCCATAACCACCATACCTGCAACACAGAGAGTCTAGGACAAAGGCGCCTGATGCAGAAGGTGAGAGGATTCTACTCAACACCAGCAAGAACTGACAAGGAGCAGACATCTTCATCCTTCATATCGCAGATCAGAGATCACCCAGGAACCAGACTCCTGTGTGAGTAGAAGCCTGACTTCCTCACTCCTTCTCAGGGAGCAGAGAAGGGAAGGCCACCCCTCCCTGCCCACTACCGGAGATCTCCATCTTTGGTACTGGTAAAGGCCTGGCTGAGCAGCTAGCTCCAACTCATTCCTTGGATGAAAACAGAAAGTCATTTAACAGGTCACAGGAACCTAACCTGACCTGCCAGGCTCAGCTCCACTCAAGGAAAATTCACCCATCCCGGGCCTGCACCAGCCCCAAGCTTTCTTCATTGGGTAAACAGAGCCAGAGGCTGATCCTCCCTAGACAATCAATTGAAATTCAGTAACAATTAACCCTGAGAATGGCTGTTGGCTAGGCTCTGTGACTGCCTCAGAAGCTAGGCCTCAGGGAAAAGCGACTGTTTACTGAAAGGCCTCAACTCTACCCAGAACCTAGCCCCATCACAGCATCTCCAAACTAGAAGAAACAGCCATCTTTTGTGATACTCAAAGCAGATCTCCCTCCCATTGAACTAGCCTGGTAGGAGGATGACAAAATCCTAGGTAAATCAAAACATTTTTCTGCCTGCTCAAACAAACTGACTTAAGAAAACAACCAAGCTACAGGAAAATCAAATACCACAAGCAGACCAGAGACTCCAACAAGAGACTGGTTATGAAGGGAGATACAGGATCTTCCCTTCTCACCCCCCAAAAAGAAAGAACTCTTTTTTGTCACCTTTTATTAAAATTGTTTTAACATTTTTAATTTTTAACTTTAAAAAATTGTTTTCTATTAACTTTTTTTTCTTCCTCTTATAATTTTTATTTTATGGGTATACGTGTGTGTGTGTGTGTGTGTGTGTGTGCGCGCTTTTTTTCCATTTTTGTTTAGCACTACTGACCTTTTGATCTTTTTTTCCTTTCTTTCTCATTCTTTTCACTTTTTTTCTCTTTCGTTCTTCTTTGTGTGATTTAGTCACATTTCTGCTCATTCTCAGATATACCTGTAGTCGATTATTAGACCTTATCCCCGATTGTATACACACTTAATCCAGAAATTTATTACTGAATTCAAAACCTCTTAGACTTAATTTCTTTAATAGCTGTACTACCTCTATATACCTATATAAAATATTAAGCATTTTTATTTTTTATTTCTTGACATCTCTTTTCTATCCCTCCACTTCTCTTATCATATTCCTGTCCTTCTCTGAATATTACATTTTTATTCTGCATAATATTAAGTGTTTCACTTTTCAATTTTTAATTTTTGTTTTACTATTTTTCCTTGTCTTTTTTTTCTCTTTCTCCTCCTCCCCCCCCCCCCCGGTGTCTACTATCATTCTATTGAATCAATTTCCTGCTTTGAGATTAGGACTAAGTTAGCTCTCCCTCTACCTTTCCACATCCCTCTATTCCTATGTATACCCACATCTCTCACTAAACCTAATAATTTCTGGTTTGCCAAATTCTTCTTTGCTGTTCATAGCCTATTAATACATAGTTGGTTGATGTTGAAAATGTATCTGTTGAACTAGGTTATATCTGCAGGCTTTTGTAATAATTATTTGTTTATTTTTATTGTGAAAATACTGTACAGAGCGGTTACAATTACATGGGCAAAATATTTGCTGCCTTCAGGAGTCACACCTTGCCAATAAAAATAAACACATTTTCGAACAAAATCTACCAAGCAAACAGCTCCCATAAACAGGCAGGAGTTGCAATACTAATATCAGATAAAATAGACTTCAAATTAAAATTTGTGAGAAGAGATAAAGAAGGTCGCTACATACTAATCAAGGGATCTCTCTTTCAGGAGGATCTGGAGGCTTTTGACTGTGCAATTACAGACTTCTTTGATGCTTCACTTAAGATAGTTTTCGAGCACAAAATTGGTGTTACTCTCATGCCAAATGGGCAGAATAAGCTGGAAAAACACAAGAAAAATGGCAAGTCCGGGTATCTCAACTCCCACTCATGATAATCAGTGGACAGAACAGATAATGCATAATCCAGAGGAGAGCTTCCAAAAAGCTCTAAAAACACTAATGGTAAACATTGTAAGATTGAAAACCTTCAAAGGACTCTGTGTGAGCATGATATAGGAAAACAGATGTCAAAACAGGAAGCTCATAGGTGTGAGGAAGCTACTCAAAGATAGATAAAAGAATTGCATGAGCAGCTTGTGAAAACTCAAAGAGAAATAAAGGAATTGTGTGAGTATGCTGAGATTAGTCAAAGAGAACTACAGGAATTGCATGAACATGAGGAAGCTGATCAAAGAGTAATACAGGAATTTCAAGAGCTGGATGAGCATAGACAAAGATCAATAGAGGAATTCATGGAATCCATAAACAGAGAGTTGAAAGAAGTCAGGGAGTCCACAAAAGAAATGCTGAATGGATCCCAACAGAAGTAATGGGTGTCCAAGGAAACCATAAACAATCAACCAAGTTATTTGAGAATAAACACTTGACACTAAATTAAGGAAGTAAAGAATTTCATACAAGATCTAAAACAGAGGAGTCCGGGAAGATGGTGGAGGAGAAACTGGAGTCTAAGTAAGCTCTCGCATAGAAAGCAGTTTTAGAGTTCCAGTGAACAGTCCTAAGTCAGAGAATTACACCAAGTGAGTCATCACAGGACAGAGAGTTTGGCCAGAGAAGGAAATCCAGGCAAGGAGATACTTCTGAGCCCTTGCCAGCAGCCGCCGCGGCGGTGGCAGCTGTAGCAGTGGTGGGCAAGTGCAGCCACCATAGCTGAGCAACAGAGAGTCCCAGATGAAGGAGCCAGATGCAGCAGGTGAGCGTATTCTACTCAACACCAGCAAGAACCAAAAAGAAGCAGACATCTTCATCCTGCAGTTCGAAGACCAGAGACGACCCAGGAACTAAGACTCAGCGTGAGTAGAAGCCTGACGTCCTCACTTCTTCTCAGGGAGCAGAGGAGGGAAGGCCACCCCTACCCCCCAGCACCAGTGATCTCCATCTTGGATACAGACAAAGCTCAGCGGAGCTGGGAGCTCCAGCTCAGGCCTTGGAATAAAACGAGTTATTTAGCAGGTCACAAGAACTTAACAGGGGAGTGACCTGCCAGACTCAGATCCATCCAGGGAAAAGTCACCCAGCTCCGGTGCCAGCCATAGGAGTGGCTTTCCTCACTGGGTAAGCAGAGCCAGAGGCTGCCCCTCCCTCTAGCAGCCTGGACAAGCAATTGAAAATCAGTAAACAGAAACCCTGAGAATGGCTCCAGGCTGGGCTCTGTGAGGTTTTCACAAACCAGCCCCGGAAAAGCTACCAGAACCTAGCCTCATCACTGCATCCCCCTCTTTTGTGATACTTAATGCAGATCTGTTTCCCAATGAACTAGCCTGGGAGGAGGATGGCCAAATCCTGGGTAAAGCAGAGCATTTTACTGCCTGTTCGAACAAACTGACTTAAGAAACCAACCAAGCCACAGGACCACAAGCAGACCAGAGACTCCAACAAGAGGCTGGTTACGGACACAAGGGAGATACAGGATTTTTCCCACTCCTCCCCCCCAAAAAAATCAAAGAAATTTTTGGGTTTGTTTTGTTTTTTGTTTTTTTTTTTCTCTTTTTTCTCTTCTTCGTTTTCTTTCTTTCTTTTTTTTTAGTTTTTATTTTTGGTACCTTATATAAAAAATATATTTTTCTTTTCTAAAACATTTTTCAATCTTCAATCGTTGCCTTTTTTGATAAAAACAATGTTTTCCAGAAAGTTTTTTTCCTCTTATAATTTTTATTTTGGGGATACAGGAGTGTGCGTTTTTGCTTTATTTTTTGTCTTCTTTCTCTTTTTTTTTTCTTTTTTTAAATTATCTTTTTGTTTTTTGTTTAGCTCTACTGAACTTGATGTTGTTATAATTTGAGGAAGGGAAGGGAAAAAACAAATCGTTTATATAATAGGGATACAGTTGGACCATTAAAACAATGAGATGTACAAGTCATTATGTCGAAAACAAACTTTAAAATTTTGGTAGGGGGAGGACTGAGTAGGGAGCGGGGAGAGGACGGGAAGTTATGGGAAGGGGAAACAAAAGACGAGGTTACAATGCTTGATAGGAAATGCACTCATTATCTTGTCCATGTAATTGAAACCACTTTGTACAGTATTTTCACAACAACAACAAAAAAATAAATTTAAATATGGAATGAAATTAGTTCCAATAATGCATTGCATTAAGGTATTTAGAAATAAGTGAGAAACTTAAAGGTGCATACGATATTTTTTATTGGAAATGAAGCGATATTGGAATTTGATTCTCTACATTTTAAGCAATTTGCTTAAAAAAATAGGCAAAATAAAATTTATATTTGCAGCAGACTTCACACATTAAATTTTGTACATTGAAAGGGAAACAAGCCTCAACAATATGTCAATTCTCTCTTCTTATTTATCTCTAAAGGTTTATGCTTCTGGTCTCTGAATATTAAAACTTCAAAAGAATTATGTTTAGCTAGTTGTGCAAAGGGCTTTTGCTTCATCATGTCTGTGTTGAATAGAGTGTGTGTGCATTTCAATATACAGTGCATTTTACTTCCTTCCCTTACCCCAACCCCACCTATCCCTTCATGTTTCTTACTTATATTCTGACATGTGTACATTGAATGGTATGACTGTATTATTCCACCATTTCCCTCTCCATTCTTCTACCCTACTCCCTTTTAGCCCAGATCCCCTTTTAATACTTGTTTCAACTTCATGGTATTTTGTTAAATATCTCTACTTTGCCATTTGGCTATGGGCTTGCCACATCTTCTCTTCCATGTTTGACATACATAAATGAGTATATTTCTCCACATTTCTAATCTCAGATTGGCTAAGATAAATCTTCTTTACTATTCGCCTTCTGTCCTAAATTTAGAATTGGACTTTCAGGGCCATCCAATAGAGCATTTTTATTCTCTACTCTCTACTCACTGAAGATGGAAGGGAAATAATTTCCATGCTGTCAGCATTATGTTATCCATCATGAATTCCCATTGCTTATCACTTCAGCAGTCTAAATTTAAAGTCATATTTTCTGCATTATATTCACACAGTATAAGTGAATATCAAGGGTAATTTACTTAGTATTGGACGTTTAGGGACAATCTTCAATTTCTGATGATAGAGGCAGGAATGAGTTTCAATTTTCAAATTCCACTATGTAGTGAGCTCTGAAGTCTTCTAAATTTTCGATAAATTTCGAGTTACTTTTTGTTAATAATTTTAAAAGTTTTATTTCAGTATTTGAAATGCTGCTCCAATTATTTTAAAAGTTTCACAATAAGTTAGACTGAACTTTTTCCTCCCATGTTCCCCACTAGTTCAGGTTAATTCTCCTTTCGCTTTATATTTTGAGAGACCAAGGGATGAGGGTAAACAGAGAGATAATCATTACTCACATATCTCCTTCCTCTCCTGTTTCTGCTGTTCTTGTTGAGAGGAAGACTGAAGCAGGGAACAAGAGTGAAGCTTGACTTCACCATACAAGGGAGCATTCCTGGCATGTCCATTATTGTTTCTCAGAATTACTTAAATTGCTTACTCTTGCCTTCTCTCTGACAGTAACCTAACTGTAGCTTCCTTGGTGCAGAAGGAAGCACACTAACAGGTTATTACCTGTAAATTGGTATTTTATATCTCAGCTTACTACTACCAAAAATAAAAAGCTTTGGCTACATAAATGTAAAGGTACTGATTGTCCAACAAAACCTTAGTGAGGAGTAGACAATTCTACTCAGCTACCCCCTCCTCTTGTATCCTTCCTTCCACTCCCCTCCCCTCTTTTAATCTCCCTTCCTTTGTCATTCTTTGTGTCTCTCTCCTGCATATTCATCTCTATCTTCTCTCTTTTTCCCTTCCAGTAGCAAGTGCTTTGGTTTATCAGACAACACATAAATAATTGAACAAATATTTTTTCTCCTCTTTTTGTGATTTTTTATTTTTAAGAAGTGAGTCCTAGCACAGAACCAGTGGCTTACATCTAGATAGTCGGTAGGTTCAAATTTGACAATTGAAATTCGAAGCTATTCCAAGTGGATAAACCTAAGAGTTTCTTTTCTCCACTTGTGGTAAATGGAAGAAGTGAAGGTGTGGCTCAGGTGGTATAGAGCAAACATTGAGAATTAAAGCCCAGATATAGCTCAAGTCCAGGAGTTCAAACCCCAGTACCAGCACAATATTAAAAAAAATGAGTCCTTTGTCTTTGAAAAGGGATATTTCTGCAAAAATTCATACAAAGGACAGTTTCCAAGGTCCAAGACTGTTTCTAAGGCTCTTTCACATCTTAAACTGATTCCTCTGCTTGATTCAGATTAAGGAAAATAGGAGTCACACTTCATATTAAAAAGTATGCACATTACTGAACAGTTCCTACCATTTTTAATGTAAAGGAAGCATGAGAGAAGAATTCACCTCACTTGGGTGAGTTAGGTTTGATCCACTGACAGACTTTTGCAAGTAAATGAGGGTCTGTTTACATGTAAAGAAGTCTATATAGATTCTTTCTAGGAGAGAGAACAAGCTACCTGTTTCCAAGTTTGAATCAGATTAAGTTTATTCCTATGAAATGGTAAAGAGAAGCTCATCTCATACAACATTATGCAGACAGCAATTTCAAAAATATTAAAAACCTATGTCTATGTTTTGAACAGCTAAGTTTTCACAAACAAAAAACCGTTTACTGAACCAAGAAAATATAAGTTAGAGCAATAGGAACTATGTGAAATATAGTTAATGGTTGAGTGATATGTGTAAAAGAGTTCTGTAATCACAACTAAACTATAAATTTTTTCATCATGTCCCTAACAAGAATCTCTAAGATAGGTCTTTCTAAATCTGTCATAGAGGGCGGTGTTTATGCAATTGTCAGGTTTGTTTAGGGTACGATATCTCCCACAGTCACTTGGGTTGCAAACTGCTCACACCACATGCAGTGTACAGAAACACATGCTGTCTTGCTAGGCACTTAAGGAATTTTTGTGCAACTGTGAATAGTTATTGTTTTCTTCTTGTAATTATACCTGTCAGTGTGAAGTCCTTTCATGATAAGAATAATAGTTTCTGTATCCTTTGTTCCACTAACAAATCTCAGATATAAGTATGGTCGGGTGCCTGTGGCTCATGCCTATAGTCCTAGCTACTCAGGAGGCTGAGATCTGAGGATCACAGTTCAATGCCAGCTCAGGCAGGAAATTCCATGAAATTCTTTTGTCCAATAAACTACCAGAATACTGGAAGTGGCACTAGGTCTCAAGCGGTAGAGCTCTTGCCTTGAGCAGAAGAGCACTTGGACAGCACCTAAGCCCAGAGTTCAAGCCCCACGACTGACCAAAAAAAATCTATCTATCTATCTATCTATCTATCTATCTATCTATCTATCTATCTATCTATCTATCTATCTATCTATCTATCATCTATCTATCTATCTATCTATCTATCTATCTATCTATCGATCTATCTATCTATCTATCTATCTATCTATCTATCTATCTATCTATCTATCTATCTATCTATCTATCTATCTATCTATCTATCTATCTATCTATCTATCTTTCTAATCTATCTATCTGTCTATCTGTCTTTCTGTCTGTCTGTCTGTCCGTCTGTCTGTCTGTCTGCCTGTCTAGGTATCTATGATGAGATGAATTACATTTAAATATAAATCAATATTTGTGATACACATTTAAAATATAAGTAAATATATGATGTATTTATAATATATACATATACATAAGATCATATTATATCTGTACGTTTATAAATACACCTGTAATTTATATCCAAAGAGTACATCTGAAGATTTTGGGGAAAATGTAGAGTGTTTAAATGCTTACAACTGACACACCATACTTTCAATCATTTTTTCCACTTATTGCAATGTCTGGATTACTAAGACTGAATGATTATGAAACAGAGTTGTTGTTTTAATCCTTACGATTTTGGATTAGAAACATCTACTTACTTGGTATAAAACCTACCAAAATGTGATCTTGAAATCACACTCCACAAACCAGACATATATATCAATTTAGCAACTTACAGGTCTTAAACTTTTATTTGAATCCTGTATCTCACATACATTCAGTTTCCTTCGAGTCAGCTACATGTACAAACATGCCTAGATTTTCATGCTCACATACATCCCCATACTCACATTACATACTAAATGTAACATTGTAATACAAAATAATATATATACTGAAAAAGAACACCTTTGCAAATGTAATTAAATTTTATTTTTAAACACAATGCATTATTGACATACTGATGAAAGAGCAGTGGAGAGATGTTTCAAATAGTAGATTGCCTGCCTAAAGAGCATGTTTCTTATTCCAAACATCATTATTTCCATCCTTCCTTCTCCCACATAAAAAAGCATAAATAACTACAGAATTAACTGCATGTTCCTTAATCACTCCTTGAAGAGAGAAACTGTTTTATATATATATATATACATATATATATATATAGAGAGAGAGAGAGAGAGAGAGAGAGAAATTGTTCAAGTTATTATATTAGAATATTTCCAATTGACTCTTCAAAATATTACCCTATAGGTATATACTTTTTGCTACTAATTGAATATCTTTCTACTCAATTACTATATACCATTTTCTGAATGAAGTTTGGTAAATGTAACTAGGATATATTATACCTGACCAGGAAATCAATTATTCAAACAGTTTTTATCAAAAATGCCTATAACAAAATAAAGATATAAATCCAAATTATGTATATTTGAAGACAATATTTGCTTAGTCCTCGTCTCGTATTCTTCATTCCCTTCTTGAGAATAATACACATTGTAAGGGAATGTTTAACATGTATCAGAGAAATAGATTGACTTTAGTCAAATGAGTTACTCTATGCTGCAGTTTGGTTTACTTTATATCCAGAAGAGCTAAATTCTTACCTTATGATTTTCCTTAGATTTTATACTCAGGTTTAACCTCTGATGGGTGACAGATAAAGGTATAAAAATTTTTTAACTGTGGCTAAATTTAGGCTGAGGAATCTAGGTACAACTTTGCTCATGCAGATAGGCCTGATCAGTCATGAGACCACGATATCAAAATGTTAACCTATGCTTCCTGAAATCATGCTTATGAGATTTTGTGTATTATAAACAGAGGTTATTAGAATTTGTTTTGTAAACAACATCATTTCATCGGTTAAGAGCTGAAGTGAGATATTATATCCAGAACAAAATTTAAGGAGGCATCCAAAATTAGTTACCAAGATATAAATCATTTAACACAACGTTTTAAAAATGCAAGACAAAGGAAATAATTTATGAAAAAAGACAACGTTTAAAATAAATACAGAATCAGTATGACTGATTTTTCTTTTTATCCCAGTTGCAATACGGATTGCATGATGACTTTTCTAGTTATATGTTTAGTTAGGTCTTGATATTTAGTTGGAGAAGTTATGTTCTTTCATATATTCATTTGTCAGATCAAAGAGGAAATGAATTCCGTGCCAGAGTCAATATCAATAATAATGTTACTGATATATTCTACTACTTTGCCAGTTTCAAATCAGTTCGAGTAACTTTGGTCTTCTTTGGATCTAACTAATTAGGTATACAATTTAGTCAGTACTGGATTTTGACCACCGTTTATTAAAGTATTATTTTCCAGAAACTACTACTATTCTCTCTTTTCATGAGATTTTTAATTTCATTTATATATTGTGCTGATGTTTTCCTTTAGATAATCCACATTCAGTCTTCTAAAAACTGTATAATTTAGAGTATTTTTAAATTATGTACACTCATGTACACTGGTCAGATTCTATTATTTGCACATTTTGTTCTTGTTAAGTCAGTAGAATTTAGTTCTCATTATGGATATTTTGGAATTACTAATTGCATTTCAGAAATTTTAAGAATGGTATGATTTTTGTGATTTCATACTGTAGCATTTTTTCTTTTAAGTATGTACAGATCTTTCTTTACATACAGTTACATTTGTTTTAAACAATTTGATCCATTCAAGGGATTTTCTATATTAGGTTGATCCAGATGAATTGAATTACAAATTAACACAACCTTATTTCTGAGAGACAGTTATAGCTCTACTTAAATTAACATGTGTTTGAAAGTTTTGTAGTTTAAAAAATAAACTGGGCACAACATGTTTTTGTTCCTGGGGAAGTTCCAATTTGTTGGTTGTTTTTCCAGCTGTGATGACTTCAAAATATGTGTGCATTTTATTTCAATAGTTTTGTACCTATATTTTCTTTCATATAACAGAAAATACAAAAAGAATCAGTGATTTAGGAAAGTTCCAGGAAGATGGCGGAGGAGAAGCTGGAATCTGAACAAGCTCTCACATAGAAAGCAGTTTTAGAGTTCCAGTGAACAGTCCTAAGCCAGAGAATCACACCAAGTGTGCCATCACAGGACAGAGACTTAGAGAAGAGATGGGAAGCCATGGCAAAAAGACACATCTGAGCGCTCACCAGCAGCCGCCGCGGAGCGGGTGGCAGGGTCGCGGCAGAGAATGCAGCCGGGGCCATAACTGAGCGCTCACATGGAGAGTCCCGGACGAAGGAGCCAGATGCAGCGGGCGAGCGGATTCTACTCAACACCAGCAAGAACCGACAAGGAGCAGATATTTTCATCCTGCAGTGTGCAGACCAGAGACGACCCAGGATCCAACACTCGGTGTGAGTAGAAGCCTGACGTCCTCACTCCTTCTCAGGGAGCAGAGGAGGAAGGCCACCCCTCCCCCCCCAGCACCGGTGATCTCCATCTTGGATACCGACAAACCTCGGAGGAGCTGCCAGCTCCAACCAGGTCTTGGAATAAAACGAGTCATTTAGCAGGTCACAAGAACTTAACAGCGAAGTGACCTGCCAGACTCGGCTCCATCCAGGGAAAAGTCACCCAGCTCAGGCGCCAGCCATTGGAGTGGCTTACCTCACTGGGTAACCAGAGCCAGAGGCTGCCCCTCCCTCTAGCAGCCTCAACAATCAATTGAAAAACAGAAACCCTGAGAACGGCTCCAGGCTGGGCTCTGTGAGTTTTTTTTCACAACACAGCCCCAGGGAAAAGCTACTGATTGTTGAAAGGCCTCAACTCTACCTAGAACCTAACCTCACCACTGCATCCCCCTCCTTTGTGATTCTCAAAGCAGATCACCCTCCCAGTAAACAATTCTGGGAGGGGGATCTCAAAATCTTGGGTAAAGCAGAGCATTTTTCTGCCTGTTCGAACAAACTGACTTAAGAAACCAATCAAGCCACAGGACCTCAAGCTGACCAGAGACTCCAACAAGAGGCTGGTTACAGACAAAAGGGAGATACAGGATTTTTCCCACGCCTCCCCAAAAAATAAAAAAAAAATCAAAGAACTTTTTTTTTTCTTTCTTCCTTTTCTTTTCTTTTTTTTTCTTTTTTTTGGTACCATATATATATATATATATATATATATAAATTTTTTTCTTTTTCTAAAAATTTTATTAATCTCTAATTTTTGACTTTTTTGAAAAAATAATTGTTTTCCAGGAACTTTTGTTTCCTCTTATAACTTTTATTTTAGGAATACATGAATGTGCATTTTCCTTTCTTTTCTTGTCTTCTTTCTCTTTTTCTTTCAATTTTAACTATCTTTTTGTTTTTTTGTCTAGCTCTACTGAATTTCTGATCTCTTTTTCTCCCTTTCTAATCCTTTTCACCTTTTCCTCTCTTTTGATCTTCTTTATGTGACTTAACTCTTGTCCTGCACATCCTCAGATAAACCCTTAGTTAATTAGTAGACGCTATCCCCCATTGTGTACACACTTAATCCACAAATTTATTACTCAGTTCAAAACCTCTGAGACTTAAATTTCTTAATAGCAGTACTACCTCTTTATACCTATATAATATTTTAAGCATTTTTTTAAGGTTTTCACTTCTCCTCTATGTCCCTACAATTCTATTAATATACTCACATTCCTCTCTAAATAGATGTTCTTTTAATCTCCATAATAATATTAAATTTTACGTTTCTATTTTTTTCTGGTCTCTTTTCATTTCCCTTACCCTTTCTTCTTTTAATCTCTCTCTCTACATGCATCCTACCCAACCTATTTCCTGCATTGGGATTAGGACATAGTTAACTCTCCCTGTGCCTCCCCACACCAATCTATTCCTATTTTTTACCCACCTGTCTCCCTAACCCTAATAATTTCCAGTTTTCCAAATTCTTATTTGCGGTTCGAAGCCCAGTAACATACAGTTGTCTGATGTTGAATAGATGTATCTGTTGAACTAGATTGTATCTGTAGAGTATTGACTGTACAAAAGCAAACTTTGATTGATGGTTGCCTTAAGATAGTGTTCTAGCACAAAACTGGTGCTATTTTCATCTCAAATGGGCAGAGTAAACCGGAAAAACACAAGAAAAATGGCAAATCCGGATATCTCAATTCCCAATCTTGATAATCAGGGGTCAGAACAGGTACTGAATAATCCAGAGGAGAGTTCCTAAATAGCTCTACAAACACTGCTGGCAACCATGATAAATGAGAAGTTTGACAACTTACAAAGGACTCTGTATGAGCGTGAAAGGGAGAAAGAGGAGGCATCCCAAAAGCTTATACAGGAATATCATAAGCGTGAGGAAGCTACTCAAAAACTGATACAGGATTTGCGGGAACAACTTGAGAATACTCAAAGAGAAAGGGAGGAATGGCGTGAGCATGTTGAGAACACTCAAAGAGAACTGCAGGAATCCCACGAACGGGAGGAAAGACAAATACAGGAATCCCACAAATGGGAGGAAGCGAATCAAAGAGTAATACAGGAATTGAGAGACCAGGTAGAGAATACACAAAGATCACTAAAGGCATTCATGGAATCCATTAACAAAGAGCTGAAGGAAGTCAGGGAGACCACAAAGGGAATGCTGAATGGAACCCAACAGAAGGAATGGGAGTCCAAAGAAACCATGACCAATCAACTAAGTGATTTGAGAACAAACACTGAACACCAAATTAAGGAAGTAAAGAAATTCATACAAGACCTAAAACAGAGGTTCAACAAAGAACTTGAAGCCATCAAAGCTGACCAATTAGAAGGAAAAGAGATAAAAAAACAAAGTAGAGAGTCTTGACAGCAGGTTAGACCATGCAGAAGATCGAATCTCAGGGATTGAAGACAGCCTAGATATTATAGAGAAAGAACATACAACCATCCAAAACAAGTCCAAGAAATATGATAGATCTATCCAACACCTGGAAGACACCATCAGAAGGCCTAATCTAAGGATAATGGGTGTAGAGGAAAACCTAGAAACAGAAGTTAATGGTCTAGGAAATTTGTTTAACTGGATCCTAGCAGAGAACTTCCCAAACATACAAAAAGATAGGCCTATTCAGATACAAGAAGCTTTTAGAACCCCAAATAGACCAGACCAGAATAGGACATCCCACAGTCACATTATAATCCACACAGGATCAACTCAGACCTAGGCAAAGATCCTTAAAGCTGTCAAGGAGAAAAGGGTAATCACCTATAAAGGGAAACCAATTAGAATCACCTCAGATTTCTCAGCAGAGGCAATCAAAGCAAGAAGAGCCTGGAATGATGTATGCCATGCGCTAAAAACAAACCACTATCAACCAAGAATACTGTACCCAGCTAAACTCTCCTTCATAACTGAAAGCCAAATAAAAACCTTCCATAGCAAAGAAAAATTGAAACAATATATCTTCACCAAACCAGCCCTACAAAAGATTCTTAAAGATGTCCTACACATAGAAAACCAACAAGACCGCAATAAAGGCCAAGAAACTGCACCCAAAATGAGAATCCAAGAACCATAGGAAGAACCCAGTTTTCGCAGCCCCCAAGAAGGTGGATAACATGGCAGGAACTCCCAAATACACTCAGTTCTATCACTTAACGTTAATGGACTGAACTCTCCAATTAAGCGACATAGACTATCTAGTTGGATTAAAAAACAAGACCCTTCTTCTATCTGCTGCCTGCAGGAGTCACATCTTGCCCGTAAAAACAAACACATTTTCAATGTTAAAGGCTGGAACAAAATCTACCAAGCAAACGGCTCCCATAAACAGGCGGGAGTTGCAATCCAAGTATCAGATAAAATGGAATTCAAATTAAAATTCGTGAGAAGAGATAAAGAAGGTCGCTACATACTAATGAAAGGATCTCTCCTTCAGGAGGATATTACAATTCTAAATATCTGTTCGCCAAAAAATGGAGCACCCAAATTTATCAAAGAAACACTACGTTCCCTCAAATCCCATATAGATCCAAAGACATTAATTGTTGGGGATTTTAACACACCACTCTCCCCACTAGATAGATCAACTCGGCAAAAACTCAACAGAAAAACCGCAGATCTAAACAGCTGCATAGATCAACTAGACTTAACAAACATCTACCGAACATTTCACCCAGCAGCATCAGAATACACGTATTTCTCAGCAGCACATGGAACGTTTTCCAAAATAGACCACATTTTTAGGTCAAAAAGCACACTTGTCCAAATTCAAAAACATTGAAGTTATACCTTGCAACCTCTCTGACCACAAGGGAATAAAATTAAAACTCAACACCAAAAGCCACCAAAGAAAGTCCAGCATCACATGGAGGCTGAACAACACACTGGTGAATCAAGAGTGGGTCATGGAAGAGATTAGAAAGGAAATTAAAATGTTCATGCTATTCAACAAAAATGAACACACAAATTACCAGCTCCTCTGGGACACTTCAAAGGCAGTACTCAGAGGCAAGTTTATAGCTCTGAGCTCCTACATCAACAAATTGGAGAGATCTGAAACTAACAATTTAATGACACATCT
The DNA here is from genome assembly GCF_024711535.1 of Dipodomys merriami. NCBI lineage: Eukaryota > Metazoa > Chordata > Mammalia > Rodentia > Heteromyidae > Dipodomys > Dipodomys merriami. The sequence continues at coordinate 262,583 of NW_027203605.1, read as the reverse complement.
AAACCTCCTTGAAAAAGAGCAGCAAGATAAACCCCAATCCATTAGACGGAAAGAAATAATCAAAATTAAATCAGAATTAAATGAATTAGAATCCAAAAAACTATAGAAAGAATCAACAAAACAAAGAGTTGGTTCTTCGAAAAACTTAACAAAATTGACAGACCCTTAGCAAACCTTATCAGAAAAAGAAGAGAACACACCCAAATTAATAAACTCAGAGATGAGAATGGAAACATCACCACGGAAAAAACCAAGATTCAGAACATTATAAGGGAATACTTCTAAAAACTTTATGCTAATAAGTTTGAGAACTTGACAGAAATGGACCTTTTCCTAGCAAATATTGACATGCCAAAACTAAACCAAGATGAGTTAAACTATCGTAACAGGCCCATATCAAGCACTGAAATAGAAACAGCAATAAGAGACCTCCCAGCTAAGAAAAGTCCAGGACCAGATGGCTTTACAGCAGAATTTTACAAGGCCTTCAAAGCAGAGCTCACACCAATACTCCTCCAACTCTTCAATGAAATTGAAAGAGAAAGTTCACTACCCAACACATTCTATGAAGCCATCATAACCCTCATCCCAAAACCAGGCAGGGACTCATCAAAGAAAGAGAACTATAGACCCATTTCTTTGATGAATATTGATGCAAAACTTCTCAACACAATTTTGTCCAATCGACTTCAACAATTCATCCAAAAAATCATACACAATGATCAAACAGGATTCATTTCAGGGATGCAAAGCTGGTTCAATATACGCAAATCAATTAATATTATTCATCACATCAACAGGAGCAAGAATAAGAACCACATGGTTATCTCAATAGATTCAGAAAAAGCATTCGACAAGATCCAACACCCCTTCATGATGAAGGTTTTGGAAAAATTAGGAATCCATGGAACATTCCTCAATACAATAACGGCTGTATATGACAAACCTACAGCCAGCATTATAGTCAATGGTGAAAAACTAAAGCCATTTCCTCTTAACTCAGGAACAAGACAAGGATGCCCACTCTCTCCACTTCTCTTCAATCTAGTATTAGAATGCCTAGCTACAGCAATAAGACAAGATGCAGACATAAAGGGGATCCAAATAGGGAAAGAAGAAATAAAACTCTCCCTCTTTGCAGATGACATGATCTTGTATTTAAAGAATCCCATAGACTCCACTCCCAAATTACTCAAGCTGATTCAAAACTTTGGCAAAGTAGCAGGTTATAAAATTTACCGCCCAAAATCAATGGCTTTTCTGTATGCCAACAATGAGAAAAGTGTGGCTGAAATTAGGAAAGCAACTCCATTTGTAATAGCCCCACAAAAAATAAAATAGCTAGGAATTAACTTAACTGAACAAGTGAAGGACCTATATGATGAAAACTTTAAAATCTTGAGGAAGGAAATCAACACAGAACTAAAAAAATGGCAAAACCTCCCCTGCTCCTGGATTAGAAAGATTAACATTGTGAAAATGGCAATACTTCCCAAGGCTATCTACAAATTCAACGCAATACCTATCAAAATTCCAACCTCATTCTTCAAGGAAATAGAAGAGGCAATCCAAAAATTCATATGGAACAATAAAAGACCCCGAATAGCAAAAACGCACCTTAACGGACAGAACACTGCTGGAGGAATATCAATACCAAATTTCAAGTTCTACTATAAAGCCATAGTAATCAAATAGCTTGGTATTGGCATAAGAACAGACTTCTGGACCAATGGAATAGAATTGAAAACCCAGAAATGAACCTAGAGACCTATAGCCATCTAATCTTCGATAAGGGATCTAAAACAATAGAATGGAAGAAAGACAGCCTCTTCAGTAAATGGTGCTGGCAAAATTGGTTAACTACATGTAGAAAACTAAAGCTAGATCCTTATATATCACCCTGCACCAGAATCAACTCCAAATGGATCAAAGACCTCGAAGTCAAAGCAGACACGCTGAAAATATTACAGGATGGAATAGGAGAAACCCTAGGTCTCCTTAGCTCAGGCCGAATTTTTTTCAATAGAGACCCGGAAACATAACAAATCAAAGAAAGGTTGGACAAATGGGATTGCAGAAAGTTGCAGAGCTTCTGCATGGCAAATGACATAGCTAACAAGAACAATAGAAAGCCCACGGATTGGGAGAAAATCTTTACTAGCCATACAACGGACAAGGGTCTCATATCTAAAATATACTTGGAACTCTAAAAATTAAATCCCCCAACAACAAATCCTCAAAGAAACAACTGCCCAATAAATAAGTGGGCGAAAAACTTAAAGAGAAGCTTCTCTGAAGAAGAAAGAAGGATGGCCAATAAACACATGAAGAAATGTTCAACATCCCTAGCCATAAAGGAAATGCAAATCAAAACAACATTGAGATATAACCTCACCCCAGTTAGAACGGCAAAAATCAAGAACTCTAACAACAACAGATGCTGGAGGGGATGTGGATAGAAAGGAACCTTACTTCATTGTTGGTGGGAATGTAAACTTGTTCAACCACTTTGGAAAGCAGTATGGAGGTTCCTCAAAAGACTTCATGTAGAAATCCCCTATGACCCAGAAATCCCACTTTTGGGCATTTACCCAAATGTTTACAACCAAGACCACACTAAAGCTACCAGCACATCCATGTTTATTGCAGCATTATTTACCATAGCTAAGATTTGGAACCAATCCAGATGCCCCTCAGTAGATGAATGGATCAAGAAAATGTGGTATATATACACAATGGAATTCTATGCCGCCATCAGAAAGAATGACATTGCCCCATTTGTTAGGAAATGGAAAAACTTGGAAAAAATATATTAAGTGAAGTAAACCAGGCCCAAAGAAACATAGGTCCCATGGTTTCCCTTATTTGCATTATCTAGTATATCTATGAGTCAAGCAGAAAAGGTTAGATAATGTGATGTCAGGAAAATGAACCCTTAGATATGTATTTTAATGCTTTATTCTTTCATGCATGTGTTTCTAATGCATTTATAAGATTATCTCTTTGTTGCTTTGTATGTCCCTCCCCCACAGTGTAACCCCTGCTTTCACTATATTTGATGTCGGTGTAACTTGAGGAGGAGATGGGGAAAAACCAGTTGTTTAAAGATACAGGTGGTCCTGTTGCAACAATGAGAAGTACAAGTTGTCATGTCCACAACGAGCTTTACAACATCCGTGCGGGGGGGGGGGAAAGGGGGGGAAGGAGAAGGATTGGGATTGGGGGGGAGGGTGGAGGCTGGAAAGGGATGTGAAGGGTAAACAAAAGGAGGAGGCTGCAATGATTGGTAAGAAATGTACGCCTTTTCCTGCCCATGTAATTGTAACCCCTCTGTACAGTATCTTCACAAATAAAATAAAATAAAATAATAAAAAAAAGAAACCTAGGTTGCCTAATTTCCCTCATTTGTTGTAGTAGAATTTGCCTCTAATTCTACAAGTAAACGCAACTGGATGGTAAAAGAGAAAACATTACACTTGGACATGATAAATTTTATGGGATTCCAAACATTTATGCAGTGAGATCAAAGGAGGATACCCTTTGGCGAGGATCACAAAGGATCAATAGCTGTACGAATATTATCATATAAAATAATGTTCTCCAAGAAATGATTATGAGAGTTTCTTTATTATTTTGCTTTTTCCTTCAGTGTTCTGATGCTATTTTTTTAAATTTCTGCACCTTTGGTCTTAAATGTACGTTTGGGTAGGGCAAGGGGGAATACAGAAATGGTGGGACAAAGGCTTAAATGCAGCAGTGCTACTCAATAGACCTTACATTGTAAATGAACTATACAACTTATGCGAGAGGGAGTTTGAAAGGGAAAACTGGGGGAATATGTGTGAAGAGGTGACACTGTTCAAAAAGAAATGTGCTCATCATCTGACTTATGTAATTGTAACCCATCTGTAAATCATCTTTACAAATTAAAAATGGACCTCATAAACAGGCGAGTAGCTATACAAATATTAGATTAAAATGGCTTGAAAATAAAAGTGGTATGAAAGTAAAAAGAGACAAAGAAGGACATTAAATATTGACAAAGAAAACTCACCATCAGAAGGATATAAAAATTCTAAATATCAATGTCATGAATCCTAGAGAAATTCATCAGAGAAATACTACTTACCCTAAAAACATGCATATATCCAAATAAATTGTTGGTTGCTTGAACAAATCCTGACAGGCCATCCAGGTGAAAACTTAGCAAAATTTTTTACAGCTAAATAATTGTATTGACAAGTTATACCTAACGGATATCTACAGAGTATTTCACCTACCAGTGTCACAATATATATTCCACTCAGCACTCAAGGAATGTTCTCCAAATTAGATCATATCTTATATCACAAGGAATATCTTTCATAATTCAAAAATAAAAACAAAACTACTCTTTGTATCCTGTCAGACCATGATGGTACCAAATTAGATCTCGACATCAAAAGGCATCACATAACATTCTGAAACCCACAGAGATTGAATAACACATTGTTAAATCATCAGTGAGTCACTGAAGAGATATACAGGAAAGTTCCAACGTTTATGGAATTCAGTGGAAGTGAACACACAAAATACTACCTCCTCTGGGACACAGCAGCAGCACAGACAATACTCAGAGGAATATTTATAGCTTTGAGTATGTACATCAACAAATTAGAACAATCTTAAATCAGCACTAATGATGCACCACTAAGTCTTTGACAGAACAGGAAAAACAAAACCAAAAACCACTAGACAGAAATAATACAAATTAGATTAAAAAATAAATGAATCAGTCTCAAAAAACATACAATCATAATTGACTTTTATCTACTAGTAGCTCAAAAATTCACCCAATGAATGTCAATGTAGCTATTTTCAGAGATAGACTCAACAATCTCAAACCAGTGAACAAAAAAATCTAGAATTCTGACAAGCAACATTCTGTTTGACTTTAAAAATTCTCTGTTGTTATTATTAAGGTGATTTATGGATGGATTCTAATTGCAAGGGTCAGGTAATGAGTACACTTCCTTTTGTGAAATGTCTTCAGTTCCCTCACTTGTTCCCAGTCCCACCCTTCTGTCCCCACCCATGTGTTAAATAGTTCACTTTCATCAATGTTCAATGAACTCCACTGCTGCAATTTTTCACTCTTTTCCCTAAAGCTCTGTGACCACGCCTCACTTTCCTGAAGACACACAATGAATATACCAGGCATAAGGTAAAAAAGACAGAATTATCACAAACTATAAACAACTACAAACACAAAACAAAAAAGAAGTTTTCTGTTTCTGTATCTCATAGTTCATTTGAGTATGTCTATGTTGTTATATGAATCTAATTGTTTTTTATCATGAAGTCAATTCAGGGATTAAGGTGTAATAAAATAATATTGCTTTCTATTTAGTAATGCTTTTTATTTTAATATTAAATTTGTAACACAATTCAAGTCCTAGTGAAATTTGAAAGTTCATATTTAGATGTTCCAAATGTCTAATAATTCCCTTTTGGCAACCAAAATTAAAAACAAGCATGTTTTATCCTCACGAATGTCATTATTTCATGTGTAAAAAGTAAAATAAATGTAATGTTAATTCAGTGGACTTAAGGAATCAAATACTTATGCAATGCATCAGTACCATAGATTATGACATCTATTAATAAAATTAATAAAACTTGTTTTAAGTAGATTACTTCAGACATGAACCAAGTGATAATTTTCTTTTCTAAGTGAAGTTATATAGAAATCACAGTCCAAAGATTCCAGAATTCTGTGTGCTTTATACATGTCAATTTACACATATGCTAGGCTCATCTCAAAGTTATTTGAAGATAACTGAGAACAGGATTAGAATAAAAAAATCACGTAAACGCTTAGCTGTATTTTGTGACTAAATAGGTCTCTTTTATATCTCTTTATTTTATTTGAAAAATCTGGAAAATTTTTTTAAGTCACATCAAAAATAATGAGAAATAAACACCCTTAGCTCCTTAAAAGACAATCAATAAAAAAAGGAAACAACAAAGAAAAAATTGAACCTCATTTTGCACGTGGTCTTTGTATATTGTGGTGCTTTGTTACTGTGGATTATGTGACTCTCCCATGAATCTGGGCTCAAATCACATGGGCTACAGGAAGAAAATTTCAAAATCTAGAGCAGCTGATAAACTTGTGCAGTTGTTTGTAGGTTTCACTAAAGTCGCAGCTGGACATCAACTGTACAAAGGAAATAATTCTACTTCTCTGCAGGCAAGAATGTGATGGAAATCATAGTGTTATCTTCTTAGATGAAATAAGAACACCACACTTTAAAAGCTGACTAAATGATCCGCCCTTTGAATAACAGTGCCATTTTTAATGCATTCTAGATAATTCAAATCCTTCATCCCTCCACAACCACTAATGACATTCACAAATCATTGCCGAGGGGAATTTCCAGTTCTATTTGATATTTCAAATGGATTAGGAGTAACATAAACAATAATTCCAAGTTGTTGAGAATATTTAATTTAGAATAAGCAAACAAATCAGATTCAACTCCATAGCATAACCTTTAGGAAAAGTGAATTAAGGTATATGGCATGTCATTTGTAATTTAATTATAGACATTATGGCAAAATGCCCGAAACACTCTGCAAGAAGGAAACAGAAGTCTTTGATAAGATCTATTACAGATTACAAGTAATTTTACCTACAATTTCTATTATATGATAGCAAATTTTTTCTGCTAATCAGAGACAAAAATATTTTTAATTATGATATGAAAAATGCATCAACATGAATGAATGAAATCAGGGAGTAGATGGCTCAGCGCTGGTTGGTTCTGTTAAATATTCTCATTATTTTGAATGATCTGGTGTTTTTGTCTGTGTGGAATTATGAATGTATTTAATGTCTGGGCTGGAAAATTTGATTATTAGATCACTGCTGACACCCAATGTCAGGAATCTAACCTGAGTCAGAGTGGTAAATATATATGTGTGCGTGTGTGATTGTGTGAGTGCCTCCAAGTCTGTATTTAGAAGGAAGTATCTTATTTCCCTCAGGGTATATACTTAATTCTATTAGTTATACTTCATTAATGACAGCAGATAAAAGTACTTAACAATTTGAGACATATGTTTATGTTCCTATGTTTGCATGAACAAACTAAAAAGTTATATTTTGGGTATGAGTTTTGTGGAAGGTCAGCTGAAAGTATAAATATCTTCAGAAAGATGTCAATAGCAATCATTTCAGTGTAGATCAATTTTAAACAACACTTGGAAGGATATGTAATCATATATGAAAATGCAACATTTATTGATTTTCAAAAGCTACACTATTTTAGAAATATTTAGTAAAACAAGTTAAATTATGGAAAGATAAAAGTAATGTGATTATTTATTGCATACAGTTTTATATTTTAGTTTCGTCAAGTAAAAATGCCATTTATTTCTACTGTATAGGAAGGTAAACCCTAAATATTACAGTTTGGCAGCTCCTCCGAGCTTTGTCGGTATCCAAGATGGAGATCACCAGTGCTGGGGGGGGAGGGGTGGCCTTCCTTCCTCTGATCTCTGAGAAGGAGTGAGGATGTCAGGCTTCTACTCACACCGAGTCTTGGATCCTGGGTCGTCTCTGGTCTGCACACTGCAGGATGAAAATGTCTGCTCCTTGTCGGTTCTTGCTGGTGTTGAGTAGAATCCGCTCGCCCGCTGCGTCTGGCTCCTTCATCTGGGACTCTCCATGTGAGCGCTCAGTTATGGCCCCCTGCATTCTCTGCTGCGACCCTGCCGCCCCTGCCGCGGCGGCTGCTGGTGAGCGCTCAGATGTGTCTTTTTGCCTTGGCTTCCCCTCTCTTCTCTAAGTCTCTGTCCTGTGATGGCACACTTAGTGTGATTCTCTGGCTTAGGACTGTTCACTGGAACTCTAAAACTGCTTTCTATGCGAGAGCTTGTTCAGATTCCAGCTTCTCCTCCGCCATCTTCCGGGAACTCCAACCTATGTTTCTTTGAGTCTGTCTTTCTTCACTTAATATAAGTTTGTTCCACGTCTTTCCATTTCCTTATGAATGGTGTAATATCATTCTTTCTGGATCAATAGATTCGCATCATACTGAAGAGTTTCTACATGGCAACGGAAAAAGTTAGCAGGATATATAGAAAGAGAACAGAATAGAAGAAGATTTTTATTAGCTAAGCTTTAGACAAGTGTTTTCATAACTAACCCATATTTAGAGATCAAAAAGTTAAACCCAACAAAAATAAACCCTCAAATAAACAAGAACTCAATTAATATATGGGATAAAGACTTAAAGATAACTTCTTAGAAGAAGTAAGAATGACCAATAGCTGCATCTCTCTGCATAAAAGAAATGCAAATCCAAACAACACTGAGATTCATCTCACCCTTCTTAAGATGTCATTATGAAAAAATGAACAATCACAGATACTGATAGGGATGTGGCCCAAAGGAAACTCTATTACACTGTTGGTGGGAATGTAATCTTGTTCAATCACTTTGGAAAACAGTATGGAAATTGCTCACAGAACTCAATAGAGAGCTACCCACCTATGATCCAGCAATTCCACTTATGGTCATTTTTCCAATAGAGCAGAAACAAGGCCACTCTGAAGTTACCAGCATAATCATGTTTATTATCGCATTATTTTCTGTAGCCAACATATGGAATCAGCCCAGATGCCTCTCATTGTAAAAAGAGATCAAGAAATATATATGTATATATATATATGTATATATATATACATATATATTTCTTGATATGTATATATATACATATATATATATATATAATTTTATTGGTCCCAATTTACAAGTATATATGTACGTATATAAATGTATGTATACAAACATATATGCATATATATATATATATATATACAAACATATAAATACATACATAATGGAATTCTGTTCATTCATCAGAAAGAATAACATTGCACCATTCTAAAGGAAAAATGAAACACTTAGAAATAATATTAAGTGAAAAAAGCAGACCCAGAGAAACTTAGTTTGCATGATTTTCCTCACTTGTGGTAGATAGGAGTGTCTATAAATGTAAAAGTAAACACATTGGATGGTATGCAAGGAGGTACAAATGAATTAGCTGAAGTGTCAGAGTCCATGGAGAGTGAAAATACTATAATTCTCTTAAAAGGCTAAGTGAAAACCAACAAAATGAATACCAGTAAATGTGTAGTGAAAGAGAGGATAGTGGTGGGCAATGTGAGAGGGGTAGGAAATTGAAGGGGAAATGGATAGAATACAGGCAAGAATCCATTGTATGCTTCCCAGAATTGAAATGTACAAAGCAAAGGGTAGTTTGAAATGAGGTTGAAGACGTTGAATTGGTGACACAATTCCAGGTGCATTGTATACCTAAACTGCTTTGTTAAATGGCAAGAAATTCCATAATATAATATTGAGATACATAAGGATTGGATGAGAGTGTTAAAAGGGGTGACATAGATCAAGATGCACTGTATCCATATACTGTTTCAGTGAATGGCAACAGCTTTGTACAACTAAAGAAAATAAAAATATTCAAAAAATTAATTATGATAGTTGAATAGAGAGTTGAACCTCAATTCAATTCCCATTTAAAACCCGAAGACTTGGAGAATAAAATTCAAATAATAAAACCTTATGAATCTTTTTTATCAGAATTTGTGATATTTAAATCAAAACTTTGCGTTTTGTCAGCCATTGGGCTGTTAAAATATTTCAAAATAAGTGGCTTAAAAATATCAGGAGTATATTATCCATACTCCAGAAGCTTAAACATTGATTTAAAAAATGTTTATTCAAAGCAATTTTTTTTCTTATGGGGGTCTACTTTCTGATTCATAATAATCTATTTGCTGGGCGTTCACATGGCAGAGTTATTATATTGGGCTTCTTTCATCAGAATCATTATTGCAGGGTCATCTCTGAAAGGTAGATTCTAATGTCACCAGACAGGAGAATAGAATTTTAACATATGTATCTGGAAGGAGTTACATCGTCCAAAACATTTTGCTACTTTTTCTTTAACTCAGTGTGGTGTACATTTGGATATTATTTCATAGAACATAATAACTTAAGGACAAGATTATATCATGTAAATTATGTGAACTATTCTTCTTACAATGGGAATAATTATAGTGATGGCAAAATGAAGTATGATTGTTTAGTGGCTCTTGAATCACATCATAGGTAACTATGTTAACGTGGTACAGCCTTTCTAAGGCCCTTCTGATGTATTTGAACAATCTCCAATGAGTTAATTGCTTTCAGAAATATTCACTTGTGCCAACAAATACAGATCTCCTTTCATTTTAATTACTGTCTGCTATTAGGACTCCCACAAAAACCAAAATCAGAGTATGCTAATTTCTCTGATAAAACACATAATAAAATTGTTACAATTAATATAACATAAAGACTAATATTAATAGCATTATAATTACTAGTATTCACATTATATAATATATTGACATTTCTTGGTTACTTGAATTTTTAGAATATTTAGAACTAAATGTAAATTGTTTGCAAATAATTATTTGATGATGTATGTAAAATGAGAAAAATATTTGCATACATTTTTACTACAGATGCAAACAGATTCACCTGGTTATTTCTGAACCGTCATTTGTTGGTTTCATTCATGCATTGGGAACATGCAGAGAAATGAAAATTGCAAACTTGCATTTACTAAAGGGTTAATTACAAGTTTATGTTGGGCTAAATAGCACATTTTATGAATTAAATTGCTTTTGTCCCTTCCTTCCTCCCTCCCTTCCTTCATTTCTTTGTGCCTTAATTCCTTAATTCCTTCCTTTTTTCCTTCCTTCCTTCTTTTCTTCTTTCCTTCCTCCCTCCTTCCCTTCATCCCTACTCCTCTCTCTCTTTCTCTCTTCCTTCCTTTTCTTTCCTTCTTTCTTTCATTCTTTTTCTTCCTTTCTTCCTTTCTTTCTTTTACTCAGACTATCTCTTATGGCTATAGAAAAAATACCAACTCTTATACTCCAAGATGTTATGAGTAATTATAAATGTACTATATTAACATTAATTTTAATAACCTAAGTTATATCTTAAGACAAATGATAATAAAAACAACTTCACAAAATTTCAGGATATGTAACAAATATTACTTTCCATGATATTGTTTATTTCTTTAAACTAAAATAACAATTTATACATAATATTGTATGTGTGTTGTTCTTGTGATTTGAACTCCAGACCTATCCCTTGATTTTTTACTTAGTAAGGACATTGCTCTAACATTTGAACCACAACTCCAATTCTGGCTTTGTGTGTGTGTGCATGTGTTTTGATGTGTGTGTGATTAATTAAGATGTGACTCACAAACTCTTGGCAAGTCTGGCCTTTTTTATTTTTATTTTTTTTATTGTGAAAATACAGAGGGGTTATAATTACATGAGCAAGGTAATGAGTACATTTCTTATCAAGCATTGTTGCCTCCTCCTTTGTTTCCCCCTCCCAAACCTTCCCATTTACCCCCCCTCCGCCCCTCACCCGGCCAAAGTTGTAAAGTTCATTTTACAATATAACGACGTTTACACCTCATAGTTTTAATGGGTCCACCTTTATCCTTATTTAAACCATTTGTTTTTTCCCTTCCACTCCACAAATTGTACCAACATCAAATACAATGAAAGAAGTGGATGAGGGACATATCGGAGACAAGCAGCAAAGGTCAGATAAGTTGATGTTAGGTGAAATGGACCCCAAAATAAGTATTCAAATGTTTTTTTTCTTGTAATTGTTTCTAACATATTTATAAGATGATATCATTGTTGTCAAGGCTGGCTTTGAACCCCAGCTTCCGGAGTAGTGAGGATCACAAGCTTGAGATACCCATATTCAGCACTGATATAATATATGTAAGAATAAAATAAATTTGTTATTATTTGAATTCTAGAGGCTCAATTTAACCAACTAATATTTAGATATTTATTTAGTTAGTGAATCTGAACCTGCAGTGTGAAAAAACGTTTTCATTTTTATGAAAAATATACACTCAAAGGTTTAAATGACAGAATCTTTGCACAAATTGAAATACTCTAATATTCAAAAGTGATGAAGGGATCGTTAATCAAATTTCTCATGTAAGCTAAAAGCAATAGGCTCTGTTAGGATGAATGAAGTAATTTTTCATTAAATTAAATATTATCTACTGTGGTCACATAATTTTCTCTTCTTTTAAACCAAAACTTTTTTGGCATAAAATATAGATTCATACATTTTTGGAGTATATAAAAATCTTAATTACTAGTTATTTATTTCTGAGGTTTGGGTACCAAGACATTTCAGAGAAACACTGAATTTCATGTATTTTATGTCAACAGTGATTTTTAGAAATTGAATCGGTCTCCATATGAAATAGAGCAAGATATTCCATTACATGCAATTATTCCTATAGACTTGAATATAACTTATTTTTGAATGGTAGGAAGTTCATATTATTCCTACTCTATGGAATAATTAAGAAATAAATGATTGTGATAGTATTTATTTTTCCGTCAACTAGAAAGAAAGAATCTAACTATAGATGACAAAAACTTGAATAGAAATGTCATAAAATTATGAAAAATTAAAGTCATTATGAGTTAGATGAAATTGTCATTTTTGAAAGTCACCAAATGAAATCTCTGAAGCTTCCTTATCTGTTAAATAAAATGTATTTGCACTCAAAATGTTTCTCCAGCAATGGTATAACCAAACCACCTCCATGCCAAATAGCTTCTTTGATTAATTCAAGTAAATATTTAGGAACAGAAGTTATCACAATGTATAGAAATATCTACCCACCACTCTAGAAATTGAATCTGAAATCATAAAGGATTGAGATTAATAATTAGCTTTCACTAAGTTGCCATAAAGAGGTGAAACCTTTCATGTGGGCATAGTTGTAGAGATTTGGTCGCTGAGAACTTGTGATCAAAGGTGTTCAGATCAAAGTCCTTTCCTCCTCTTCCTTCTTTTTCTTCTCTGTCTCCTTCTCCTCCTTCTTTTCCTTCTCCTTCTCTCTTCCCTCTTCCTCCTTCGCCCTCTCCCACTCCTATTCCTGTCTTCCACGAATACACATATTCCAACACATATTTCTGACATGGGGTACTGTGCCACCACCAACCCATGTCACTGAGGATAAGAAACATAATGTGAAATGTATAAAATCAGAAGTCAAGTTTAATCTTTCCCCCTTTTAAGTTAATTTTATAAAGTATTTTTTCATATTAATAGAAGACTGTCACAGCATGCTCTCATTTATTATAGGGATAAGATTTACTGGAAAAAATCTAACCAACGTCACCCTAATGAAATGATTGATTAAATTAATATTATATTAGGACAAATCTACTTTAAAATATCAGATATAGTTCAATACAAGGCAAAATATCACCTCTATGATTTCGTATAAAAGACAGCAGCGTACAATGTGTTCCTCAAGGAAATTGACCTATAATTATAGGTCAATTATAGGTCAATTATAGGTCAGTATTGTCAATTTCATAAATGATTTAAGAAGACTATAGAACAAATTTCAACTCAAACTGCATGATATAATATATACTTTGTTCCCTGTATACCATCTTTGTCTGGTTCCCAAAATGACTTGTATTTTATCATATTTTTAATTAACTTTAAGTAGTTGTGTGGAACTTGCTGTTTGACAAAGCAGTATATTAACAGTGTATAGTGAGTTTTTTTTTCTTTTTCCTCTCCTGAGGTTTGAACTCTGGGTCTGGGGGCTGTCCCCGATCTCCTTTGGATGAATGCTAGAACTCTATCACTTGAGGCACAGCAGCACTTTCTGATTTTTCTGAGATTTAATTGGAAATAAGAATATCACAGAATTTCTTACCTGGGCTGGCTTCAAACCTCAATTTTCTGCCTCCTGATTATCTAGGATTACAGCCGTGAGCCGCTAGTGCCTGGCTTAATAAAATGCACCTTTTTTTTTTTTTTTTTTGCCTAGTCCTGGGGCTTGAATTCACGCCTTGGCAACGTCCTTGAGGTTTTTTTCCTCATGGTAGTACTCTATGACTTGTGTGATAGTGCCAATTCCTGCTTTTTTGTTTATGTAGTACTGAGAAATCAAACCCAGGGCTTCACACATGCAAGTCAAGCATCTACTACTAAGCCACATTCCATGGCCAATACAATGCATCTTATGATCAATATCCCTCATCCTTCTCAATCCTATCTCATAGCTCAATTTACATGAATTTGTAGAATACTCAGACTCTTAATGTCATATATAGGCACTCAGAGGACATATCACAGATCATATTTTCTTGATAGTCTTATTCATCAGTGTACTAAAGTTGTGCATTATAGAATTCTGTGATTTTAAATTCTAAATTATCACTCAGATTAACCCACTACTATTCTAAAAAATTTCCTAAGGTTAATGCAAATGCAATCTGTGATTCTTCGATAAAGTCCAATGATTCTTAGAATGTTAAAGAGTTGAGTAAGAACATCACCTTCAGTTCAGGAACATTTTATCATTACTACACTCTCAAAAAACTCAAATATTTATTAATAGTCATTTCCTGTCATCATTTCAACCTACTCTCCCTTTGAGCAGCTAATATTTCATATTCTACCTCTACAGATGTGCCAATTTTAAAAACCTCATATATTTAGAAAATGTAGTCTATTTTATCCATTTCTCCCATGTAATATCACTGTTTCCAAAGTAAGTCCCCGTAAATTTTTCTCATGGATAGAGCATATTTTTTGTATGCTTGTGTATATTGGAATAACATCCTCAATGAGCATTTCCATGTCTTATTATATGATATTATGAAGGGTTTTGCTATGTATATTCTTGTACATGTGTCTCATTGGACATATGTTGTAACCTATTTTGTATATAAAATTATAATTCAAAATACTGGATCATAGAGACAATTCTATGTGTAATGTCTTAAAGATTTCCAGTATATTTAAGAAACTGACTATACCATTTTAAGTGCCAAGCACCAATGTATAAGGATTGCAATTTCTACATAATGGTTGTGCAGGGCTATCTTATTCTTTCTATTTCCACTAATCTCTATATGTCTAGGTATGTTATGATCTTTCCATATGTTCCTTGATTGTTATTATATTACTATAGAGATATGTATTTGGATTTTTGGATAACTTATTCAGGATGGTTAAAGTATTTCATTGGCATTAATATGCTCTTAATATATTTCTGATTCAAGTTTATGTAAATAAATAAATATGTGTACACACTATATGTACATATGCATATAGTCATACTTATATGTTTATATATTCAAATACCTATATATGTATACATATATAAGAATATAAAGATGTGTACATACATGTATATATACAGATACATATATTATAATTTTTATTTGTCTGTAAGTTAATGGCTCATGCCTGTAATATTAGGCACTCAGGAGGCTGAGATCTGAGCATCATGGTTCAAAGCCAGCCTGTGCAGGAAAAGTCCATGAGACTTTTATCTCCAATAAACCACCAGAAACCGGAGGTGATACTATGGCTCAAGTGGTAGAGTTCTAGCCTTGAGTGGAAGAGCTGAGGGACAGAGCCCAGGCACAGGGTTCAAGGCCCAGAACCACCACCACAACCAGCAACAAGGAAAAGAATACTGATTCAAAAAGCAATAGTATTAAGCAGTTTTAAAGATAGGATCAAGTCTAACATTTTAGAATTATTTTAGATACCAGCAACTTTCGAGTCCAATGAGCCATGAGCCCTCAGAATGTTGACTGAATTTCTTACTTTATTTACACAATCTTTATAAG
This sequence comes from Dipodomys merriami, assembly GCF_024711535.1. NCBI lineage: Eukaryota > Metazoa > Chordata > Mammalia > Rodentia > Heteromyidae > Dipodomys > Dipodomys merriami. The sequence continues at coordinate 246,800 of NW_027203605.1, read as the reverse complement.
TATGCATTTTCTCATCTATCTTCCTTTCATTTCACCACAGAATGTGTATTTATCCTTTATGTCATACTTGAATAAAAAAGCCTTTGGAAGATAGTTATTAATTGGTGCATATTAATTATATGAAGATATCTTATTGCAATATCTTACATTCTCACATATTGATGAAGGCCCTAATTAACCCGTTTCTGGCTTTCTCCATTTCCATTGCCCTTTATATTTCAACTGTTTTCTTTGAATTTCTTTATGTTACCTTCACACATTGTCAAAATGTATTAAAGTGCTATTTACTCACCATCATTGAAAATTATACAATGCTGAATATAAAAGCAAACATCTAAATAAATGGAGACATAATTTTTGTCGATTGGAGGATACAATTGAGAAAAGATATAAATTGTCTCTTCCCCTTTTTTGGTCATTTATGGGGCTTGAAATCTGGTCCTGGCGCTGTCCTTCTGCTACTCATTTCAAAGTTAATGCTCTACTCATTGAGCAACTGTGCCACTTCTGGTTTTCTGGTGGTTAATAGGACATAACAGTCTTACAGACATTCCCATTCCAGCTAAATTTCAACCACAATCTTCAGATCTCAGCCTCCTATGCAGCTAGGATTACAAGCATAAGCCAACAGCACTCAGCTTCACAGTTTTATTTATGCTTATGACAATTTCTAAGAACACCTGACTAGCACTCTTTGAGTCATTGACAAAGAAAAATAATCTGGAATATATTTCTCTGTCCAATATTAAAGCTATTAGTGTAAAATTGTTATATTTGTAGAGGAAAGATTATCCAGCTCAATGGGTCTGTAGGGCACCAGATTAGATCCACATAAATATTATCAAGGAATATTTAATAAGGGGTAAAACCAAACATTTGTGGAATGATGTTCTGTTTAATAAGCGGTGATACATTAGGCAGTATTTGGGAAAATTAAAAAGTGAACATTGACTTAAACATAACAATTTATTCAAATGTTAACTTCAAGCAGGATTAAAACGTGGCATATAAAACAAAAAGAGAGATGGGAATTTACAGCAACGGAAGATGTTTTGACAATTTTGAGATTTGGCATTAAAATTATAGGAAAGGAAAATGAAAGAGTTGAACTCATGGAAAGTGTAAAACAATTTAGCCTATGAAAGTTCATATACAAGTGGTGAGCAGGTGGCTCATGTATCTCCTCCTAGCTACTTGGGAGGCTGTGACTTGAGTTTTGCTGTTTGAAGGCAGCCCACAAAATAAACTCCCTGATAATCTTATCTCTGATTAATCAGCAAAAAAGCCAGAAGTGAGGCATGACTGAAATGGTAAATTGTTAAAAAATTGCAACAAATCTCAGGGACTCTGAGTTCAAGCCCCAGGACCAAACAAGTTTGAATCAACTTGATATAATGTAACGGTAATAAATTTTAACAATTAAATCAATGAATATTACACATTCCCACCGAAATATAATTGGAAACAAAAGGCATAATTGTTTTCTTAAAACAAGTAATGGAACCATGAATTTCTTTCACTTTACAATTCATGTTTTATGTAACTTTAATTAGCAGACTTCCAGGACTAAAACTAAATATATTAACTGTATACCACAAGAAGAAAAGTGATTATAGTTAAGAATAGATATTTCATCCTAGCCAGAAGATAAGTTTTTGAGCTCTCTAAAAAGAAATGTTACATGCAGAAATTAATGGATATGATGTAGCTTTATTATTACACAACATATAAATGAATGGGATTATCAAGCAATATTTCAAAGCTATGTAAAAAATAATTGTGTAGCTAGGAGTCAGTGGCTCATGCTATAACCCTAGCTACTAAGAAGGCTGAGAGCTGAGACTCATTGTTCAAAGCCAGCTTAGGCAGGAAAGTCCGTGAGACTCTTATTTCCAATGGGCCACCAGAAAACTGGTAGTGGCTCAAGTGGTAGAGCACTAGTCTTGAGCTGAAGAGCTGAGGGACAATGTCCGGGCCCAGATTTCAATCCCCACTACCAACAAAAATTAAAAATAGTTACAAATAAACAAATATTTTGAAATAAATGTTAAAAATATATTCTAACAATTTTTAAATCCTTACTAAGTATAATAGTTTATATAAATATAAAGAATTGCTTTCTGGATTAGTTGTTATTGAGTCAAATTTGTAAATCACACATTTGTTACTCAATTCATATTTGTATATTTCTATACTTATATACTTTAAGTATAATTAAGTGATAAGTGAAAGGCAATACTGTTTTAGGAATCTCCCTTGGCTTTCTATAATTAAGCCTCCTACCCTAAAATCAATATGCCCTCCAAAATAGTCAGAGATTTCAACTCATTGGAGAAGAAAACTATAAGCCATAATCATTGCTAGAACAAGTAACATTTCACATGTATTTCACTTAGTTTAAGAACCAAAACATTCAAATCATATTAATAATGCCAGTAATAGCAAAATGTCTTCTGAGCTTTTCAGTCTTTAAGGAGATGAAAATCTTTAATTATACATCTATTTTTTTCTACATAACATCCTATATCTTAGGAAGATATTTTTGGTAACCCTCTGTTCCTGATTAGAAGACCGGAACAAAGGCAATAATGAAAATAGCCAAGGAAAATACTTGAAAACTATTAAAAAAGCAATCACAGACACTCTTGTTATCATCAATTTCAATGAGAATGTACGTAAAAGTATCACGTTTTGTTGCATTTAAAGAGCAATAATTAAACTTTAATTAGCAGTGAAGAAGGGAACAGAAAACTTTGAAGACAGCTTGACTTTGAACAATTCAACACAAGCATAATGGATTTATCTTGTTTTCCTATGCAGTTGCCAAAATAATGGAGAGCAACACCCAAAGGCAGGAAAACACCTAAGTCAAAGAAGTAAACTTTTGTCTATAAAATAGTTTTGAGGGTCTGACTCTTTCAAAGTCAGGCTTGCAAAGAGGAAAGTGTATTTGCTTTGGAGTGAACAATAAAAATATAAAAATCCTCTATTAATGTTTATCATATTTTGATTAGGACTTCTTGTGTTGGAGAAGAGTAAAGTTATGAAAAAGTTCAAGATTATTGGACTATTCCCCAATATCATTATTATTTATCAGCTATAGCTATGGAAGTAGCCTTGATTACTCTTAATATCATTCTTCTTTACATTTAGAAGCATTGTTTGTTTCTGGGTTATAAGCTACAAACACTTGAGTGTTAATAAAGGGTCATTTCTTAAGAGTGGAAAGATGCTGTGCAAACAAACCTAAAATATCAAAGACTTAGAATAGTGGAAACAATTTTCTAGCTATATCACAATCTGTAGATGTACATTTTGTTTCAAATTGTTCCAGGGGAACCATTTTTGTTATCTTCTTTTTGACCATCTAGTGATCCTGTACCATCCTATACCATCCTGGGATGGCTGTACATTTACTGGATTCTCTAATTACTGTTGGAAAGTTAGGAGGGATAGAAAATTGAGTTTTTGTATCTGTTTTACCTTATTTTTTTATTACTTTAAAAACTGTAACTCAAAATGACATAAATTATCTTTATAATATTAGGAGACAGATTTCACTTCCATATTCTTACCCTAGCCTTCTACATAATTTTGGTATTTAGTGATCCCCAAATGTGAAAATAAAGATAGGAAATCTCTTATTTAAATATTATTTAGAATTTCAAGTTTTCTTTATGTAAGGCCCGTAAGTAGTATTTACATCATACATGTGTACAAAGCCAGTGGCAACATTTTCTCATATTCTCAAAAACTAGGAAATGTGGTGTCCCTGTAGTTGCATCAGGAAAAGGCTGTAGTTGAATTAGTTTACTAATCTAAATCTGCTGTAAAATATTTCTACACGTTAGTTGGCTTGAATAATCCGTATTTATCATTTTGCAGTTCTAAAGGACAGAAATTTAAAAGAAGTCTCACTAGATTAAAATCGAGCCACCTACAGAGCTAAAATATTTTTCAAATGATTCTAGTGGAAAAAGCATTTACTTGCTCTTCTGCTTTCCAGAAATTCAGAATCTGGGTTGTTGTTGTTTTCTTTATTTTCTAATGTAGCATCTTTACATGTCTCTGATGGTTGAAACCTCATCATGTCCTTTCAAACTACACCTGGGACTTTAAAGTACCCATTTGAATATATTTCCTCTATCTGATAATTCTTCATATTTGTGTTCATTGGATTATGAAAGGTGATTATTTTACAAACTTATATACATATAATGCAAATGTACATTTGAGGGATTAGTTTTTTGGGGAAGACAGATATTATTCAAAAGTATTTTGCTATGTGAAATGAGTGTATAGCATTCTTTCTAATATAAACTGTTATCCTTTCATTAATTTTGAACAACATATTTCTTCAATGAAATATAACTAGAAAAAAATTAGTCCCTGAAAGCAACTAATCATCATTAAAACCTTGTCATGTACTAGAAATCCTAAATGCCAGAGAGCAGCTCCTGAAGTAGTTGTGGAACTATCACTTTTTGTATATTCTGCTTACAATCTTCTCTTTTCAAGAGCATTTGATTGTTATTATTTTGGAATTATGGTTAATATTCATTTGACTGCTATTTTTAAAAATGTATTACCCAATACTGGTTCTCTTTTTCTAACTTTTTTGGGTCTATTCTATTTCGGGAAGAAACACATCCATTTGAATTACATTAACTGCTTATTGAAGTTGAATCATCATGGAGAGGAAAAGAAGAAAAAAATATGTCTCTGTGGGTATGTCAAGGTAAAAATGTATCTACAGGCTATTTATCTTAAAATCATCTAATTTTCATTATGTTTGGATTCTGATAAAATTAAGCCTCTCAACTCACACAATGTTAATGCAGTCTTATTTCATGCCTCCCAAAAGCAAACAACAAATTACTATTTATTTTAAAATTATTTTTAATTTTTTTAATTATCTTTTTTTTTAAAAAAAACATTATTTTTAAAAAGTTAGCCAAGGCAAGTGGTTCACTAGCTATTTAGAGTCATGTTCAGAGTCTATGGTGAAATCCAGAAAGGGAAAAAAAAATCATGTTTTTATTCTTGCTTGAGCCACTCTGATTTACTGAAAGAATAAAATTCTGGCTTTGAAGCCTTTTGCTTCATATCCACAATGTGTCATTCTTCCTTAATTAATGGGAGAATTTGGAGAAAAGATGAGAATCCACAATAGAAAAAGGAGAAGAGGAAAAGAGAAGGAGAAATCTAGATATTTTTTTCTTCCTCATCTCAATCACAAGATCTGGATAATGATTGTGGATATTAGATCCAGTGCTCTAGAGTGATTAAAAACATCTATAGAAATAGATAACCCCACAAGTGATCACATGGAGAATGCTTATTAATAAAAATTGTAATATTGCTCTCTGCTCTTTTCTAGCTCTCTCTGCTCTCTCTCTCTGCTCTACCTTTCTTTGCTCTCTATGCTCTTTTCTAGCTCTTTCTGTTCTCTTCTCTCTCTCTGTTATTTTCTAGCTCTTCTCTCTCTCTTACCCAGCTCTCTCTCTTTCCCAGCTCTCCCAGCTCTCTTTCCCTGGCCTTTCCCCATCGCATTAAGTACCAAAATGGCCTGGTGCCAGCTGGAATGCTCCATGTAGTACCTGCGTTACCTAGGCAACTTGGACACCTGGAAGAGGTCACATCTGAATTTGATGTGGCCATACCTTTTTCAACACATAAGGCCTAGTTCAGGCCCAGACGCTCTCTCTCTGCTCTTTCCTAGCTCTCTCTGCTCTCTGCTCTCTCTCTGCACAATCTCTGCTTTCTCTGCTCTTTTCTGCTCTCTCTGTTCTCTCTGCTCTTTTCTAGCTCTTTCCTCTCTTTGTTCTAGCTCCCTTCTCTTTTCTAGTTCTCTCTCTTTCCCACTTTTCGCAGACATGCTCTCTCTCTCTGCTCTTTTATCTCTTTTTCCTCTCTCTTTCCTCTCTTTCCCAGCTCTCGCTCTTTCCCAGGCCTTTCCCAGCCACGTGGAGTGCCAACCTTGCCTGGTCCCAGCAGGTCTACTGAATAAACCTACCCTTTACCTGAAAAAAAAACATAATATCTTCCAATAGGAAATGTTATCAATTTGTTTAGTTCTTGTTTAGGATTTGTTGAATTCTGGTGTGCTATAGCCAACTATCATATATATATATATATATATATATATATATATATATATATATATATATATATATATATATATATATATATATACATATATATAAAAGAATGGTAAGAAACTAGCATCTTAATATATTCTAATATTAGCTTAGTTCTGCCTGTGTTATATGTATGAGGCTGTATTTGAGTTTTGCCTCAATTTCACATGCTACACTCTTCCAACACATAAGTTGAAGGAAGACTCCCTCTGTAAATATGCTATTTTTATAGCTAAGGAGAAAAAGACACAGATAATGAGATAGAAATCTTCCCCTAGAAATAACCTTTCACGACTTCTGGTTCATTTTTGTAAGCTCAAGTAAGTCACATGACCAATCTTGACACTTCAGAGTGGAGGTAAATCTCACCTACAGGAAGCTGATTCGGGACATAGAGTAATATGCCAAGATATGCAACACTTGAGATAAAGAGGGAAAAAAGAGAACCATAATACAATCATACTTGCCATCACATATCTCTGCAGGAAGGATGCTATTACGTTCCTTATTTTCTAAAACGACTGAGATCTTCAAATCATGTCTTTTATGTTTGGATGTTACAGAAATTAGAGAACATTTTGATACTGAAACAGCATAAAATTTCAAAGAAAGTTGGAGTAATCACTTCAATACTACCTTTTGTTCTCCAAGAAAAGAAATCATTTTATAGACAATAATTTGTAATTTCTTACCTAGTATCTTATTTTTCCAGAAATGGATTTTGTTAAATATATGTGACTATCCACCAGAATAAATGTCTTCATTTATCTGCATCTTGTGCAAACAGCAAGTCAATTAGATGTAAGTGGGAGTTCATCAGTAGCACTTTTTAAAAATGCAAAAAATGTGGACAGGGACCCAATATACATCTTTTTCCACCATCACTTACTACATCCTCTTTCTTCCTTCCTAGGAAACACACCCAATCAATAAAAAGGCGTACATATTTGGTTCTTGACCTGGAAAGTGGAAGCAGAATGTTATGGATGTCTGGGATCACAGTTAATAGTGTTTTACATAATAATGTCACATACAACAGCCCTAAGAGTCCTGAAGGTCTTAACACTACTTCCTTAGTGATGTGATCAGAATGTCAGCCTTACTGGACTTAGTATTGTTTTCCACTTCCTTTTCTACCACTTGGCCAAAATTGTAATACATATTAACCGAATAAAAAAGTAATGTCATCTAAAGAAATTCTTATTGCAACAAGACATTATGTTGAAAAAACAACTTTACAACTTTGGCGGTGGATGGGGGGGAATCGGAGGGCAGGGATGGTAAGGGGAAACAAAGGAGAAGGCAAAAATGTTTGATAAGAAATGTACTCATTACCTTGCTCATGTAATTATAACCCCTCTGTACTGTATTTTCACACAAAAAACTTATTAATATAAAAAAAAGGAAGTCATTTAGGGCTCTGGGTATGTGGTTTCATGGAACAGTTATTGTTTAGCATGCATGAAACCACATAAATAGAAAAAGAAACAGTGGAAGTGGTGTTTTGCCTCAAGTGGTATAATGCTAGCCTCGATTAAAAAAAAAAAGAAGCTCAGGGACAGTTCCCTGGCCCTGAGTTCAAGCCCCAGGACTGTCAAAAGAGTCATTTAGCTAGGAAATGCAAAATAAAGAACCCATACTTGGAATATATAATTGCTCCTTCCAACTGATACCTATCAATAGTCCTTAATTCATGTACTTTACCTATATTAGAATACTGTGTTGAACAAAAAAAAAACGTTTTGTTAATAGGTCATGGCAATTAATACCAAGAATGTGCTTAGATATCAGTGAAGATTAATCCTGAAAATTTAAAGATTCCAGGCTCTTGAGTGGCCACTGCTAATCACAATCAGAAGGGTAGTATAAGTGGAATTTGGAAATCTTTTTGGTAAGTTAAGACACCAAAAAGGCAGAGGTTAATTGGTAGTTTTGACAGAAGGAATAACTCCAGATGGAAGGAATAAATGCTAATAATAACTAAGTTATACCATAAACTGTTCTAGAGAACCATTTTTGATTATAAATAACCAAATAACTTAGGCTAGTTCGTAATCTGTGTGATAAGTTGTATATACTTCTATGCTGCTCTTTCAAACTTGATCTCCTTTGCTTTCTACAAATCTGTCTTTCTCTATTTCTCTATGAACAATTTCTGATACTAAGTCCACATATGCAGACAACAGAGGATGCTAATGTAAGAGTCCCATAGGTCATGAGTCATTAATGTAAGAACATGGAAAAAGAGGACATAATTATTGCTACCTCCATTTTATTGAAAAGCTGCAATGTCACACCATTTGATTAAAATTTCCATTCTTTGTCAACATAGTGTCATTAAGTGTACATAAATGCAAATATGAGCTGGGTGCTGGTGACTCACACTTGTAATACTAGCTACTCAGGAGGTTGAAACCAGAGGATGGTCGTTCAAAGCCACCCTGGTCAGGAAAATCCATGAAAATCTTATCTTCAATTACCACCAGAAATCTGGAAGTGGTGCTGTAACTAAAGTGGTAGAGCCCTCAACTTGAGCTGAAATGCTGAGGGACAGCGCCCAGGATCAGAGTTCAAGCCCCATGACCAACAGAAAAAGTTCCTCAAAAGGCACGATGAAGTCAATACTAATCTTCCCAAGCAGAGAACATAATTCCATAATAATTCAGGGCACCTACTTTTGCTGAGTTAAGTTATGGTTGCTTTGCTGAACATATTCTCTTCTTTTAAAAATTTGTCGAATACTAGCTTTATAATAAACTTCATCTAACATGTATTGGTTCAAAAGAGAAATCCATACAGTTGATCTCACTTGGATTTATTACAGTCTCAAAGCCAACAGGCAGAAGAGTCTGTCAAACTCTTATCTTTAATTAAACACCAAAAAACCAGAAGTGGAGTTTTGGCTCAAGCAGTAGAGTACTAGCCGTGGTGGCAGTAGGGCAGGAAAGACAACTGTTCAGGGACAGGGGCCAGACTTGAGTTCAAGCCCCAGAACCAGCACAAACTAAACAAACAAGCAAGCAAAAAACGTCCACATATTTATTTTGGACCATCCTTAAAGCACTGGTTTGAAAAGAGGCTCCTTTTGCTGATCATACTCACTGGATCGTGCTTTTTGGAATCCTTATTGCTATGGTGAACTCAGGACCAGATTAAAGTAATGGATAACTGACTTCTGCAACAAGACAATCATGTCAGGAGTGAAATATCTAGGCATGTTACCTTTTAACCTACATGTCTTTGTTTCTTTGCAGTAGAACACTTTTAAAACAAGGTTATTTCCTTTTAATCTATGTTAGCCTTCAAATGGCATATTGTTTCCTTTTGTAATACTCTCAACTAGAAATTTACAGACAAGTTTTATGTGAGTAAAGAACACACTCGAAAACGTCAGGGACAGAGTTTCCTTCAAGCCTTGAATTCTTTTCTTGTACAGTAAAGTGAGCGCACAAATTAAGTTGAACTTGTCATTTCTCTATGTTCAATTCCTCTCTTGGAATCAGTTTCCACTTCCAGTAACAGTTCCTTCCAGTTACTTCAAGTAACAATCTATGGTGCTGCTCCAGGTAAAATGAACATTTTGTGGCTTCATTGAAATAGCACAAGTACATCTTTGTACATGAGATAAAGCGCTTCAGAAACAACTTAGTCATGACAAAATACGGAATTTAAATCACTTATAAAACATTATACATGTACATATAGCCATATAAAATGATGGTAAGTGAAAGGGACTCCAAGATAGGACACAACTTGATTTTTCTTTATTGTTACCTAACAGGTACTATGTGATTTTTTTTCTCTTCTATTTTCTACCATCATGGTATAAACTTTGTTTTTACTGTATTTGATGTCGGTGATCTGCATCTTGCATATACCTTTTTCTAATGTGGGTAGGGAAGGGAAATAATAAAATGCTGAAACAAGGGTACAGTATGACCCATTGTAACAATGAGTTCTACAAGACACTATGTAGAAAATGAACTTTATAACTTGGGGAGGAGAGGGGGGATTTGGGGCGGTGAGGAGGAAAGGGAAGATGGGAAAAACAAAAGAAGAGGTAACAATGCTTAATAGATTATGTACTAATTAACTTACAGATATAACTCTAAACCTTCTGAACAACATTTTTCCAATAAAAAACATGAAAAACCGTTATCCTGGAGTTCATTAAGTTCAAATTTCCTAAGTGCTCTATAAATTAAGACCAATTTTAAGTGAGAAGAAGGTTCTCAGAAATATGTGTGTGTGTTGTACATTTTTTCACAAGTGTACATAAGTTAACAGTAGGAGAAACAATATGAATAATAGGAGAAAAAGAAGTTCTGTGTTTAAGTATGGTTGTTCAATACAGTATAGAAGACTCTGCAAATAGGACAAATTTGAAACAATAAAGCCAAGGCCAGTATGTATATCTATGGGAGTGATGTAGAGAAAGCATTACTACTCAGTGGAACATGAAGGATGAGGCCACTCTGTTTCTTCTTCTATCTCTAAATCATGGCAACTAATCATGCAAATTTGTAAAAACTAGAATGGAAGAATAATTCTAGTTTCAAAGCAAGTCATATATAAGAGCATGGACTTAACTGGAAAAAGAAAGCCATGTGGAGAGAGCAGGAATTATACTAGCAATGAACTGTTGGCTAAGTTCACATATCTTTTACTTCTTTACTTTTCTTTTCCTTTGGTATTTGTGGGGCTTGAAGTCTGGGCCTGGGCACACTTCCTCTACTCTTCACCTTAAGGCTAGCAGTCTACCGCTTGATCCACAGTGCCACTTCCAGTTTTCTGGTTGTTAATTGGGGATAAGTACTTCAGAAACTTTCCTACTTGTGCTTGATTTGAACTGCAATCCTCAGATCTCAGCCTCCTGAGTAGCTAGGATTATAGGTGTGAGCCACTGTCATCTGGCTTAAGATCACATATCTAGCAGTGTATACTCAATGTATGTAATGTGTATTTTAATCTATTTTTGTATGAATTCTTAAGTTAAAAATCTGGGCTACAGGTTAGACTTTACACTCACAAAACTGTTTCAAGTTTAAAAAATGATACTCCTGGAAAGATAAAACCTAAGAATGTAAAGGATTCTGGGAAGTTCAGTTTGCATCCAGCCTGGGAAAAAAAGTATTTGCCACAATATCTATAATTAACCAGCCTAAACCTGCATTGTAAGAATGGCTGAAGTGATGGAATACTAGGTATGAGCAAGACTGCTGAATAAGAGCTTGAGGTTTTGGCATACATACACGCAAGCATGCACATACACAGAGGCACTTATATGTGTAAACACACATATAAAACAACTCTCAGAATGTGTAGAAAAAGTTGGAAAATAACAGTAAATATGTCCTGAGTAAGACTACAACAAGTGATAATTTTAAATATTAGAAAGTCCTCAAGTGAACTTTCCCCCAAAAAGCTTGAGAATATTACAAATATAGGGACCAGAGATATTAAGAAAGTCTAGTAATCATTATTAAAGGGATCAGATCCATGGAGGAATGAGTCAGAGAACCCTGCAGGTGCATCTGAAAATGTTCATATCCTGTGTCAAATGTTAGAACATCTTTGAAAATTGTACATAAACAGTCAAACCAGTCAGTTTAGTGGATAAGATCATCGGAGAAGTTCAGAATTGCTAGCCTGTTTCTAGATTAAATAAACCAACAAACTATGGCAGGGCAATGTGATACAAGCCTAGAATTCTAGCACTCAGACTAAGATAGGAGATTAGAGAGTGGAATTACATAGCGATACCTTCCCTGGACCAGGTAGTATAATTTGTCTCAATAAAACAAGCCAAACAATAAGAAAGGAATACCCAGTTGGAAGTTTGGGCTAATTTTTTCACTATGTTTTGATAAGTCAAGTTTCCTAGTGAAATGCAACTCATATATCATCCTCAGTTCTGTTTTACATGCTCTCTTCATTACAGAACATTGCTAGATGCAAAATAGCTCATGATTCCCAATCAAAAATTTGAAAAAGTAAGCACCATTCTGTTGGATTCTAAAGAAATGATGAAGGATTACAAAAGCTTAAGCCTGGAGAAATAGCAAAGTTCATCTAATGTAGGACTTTGGAGACCTGCCTAAATTAGAATTTAGATTTGAAATAATTGCTTTTTGTTTGTAATTTCATATTCTCTAGGATACTACAAAAATGTTTTCAAGTAGAAGATTTAATTTAGAAATTCACAAATGATGCTGGCATTCTAATTGCCTAGAATATTCTTTCAAGTGAGGTATAATTACAAATTAGTTAATACATAATTCCAACAGTTCATGTATAACATGATAATCTGAATAATCTAGACAAAGTTGCCAACAAATGGATGCTATTAATATATAAATTTAGAAAAAGAGCAATTTTTTGAGGCTTTGGTGTAACATTGTATGAAGAGAGTAATTGTATGACATCTTTTTCTTCTACCTATACATAACACAGGAAGAAATTTCCTTACATACCTCTTAATTACTCATACAATGAGGGAAAAAAAAGCTACATTTAATGCTTGTTTATATTTTGTTTTTGTTGTTTAGTTTATGCTAGGGCTTGACCTCTAGGTCCGGGCAATGTCCCTGAGCCTGTTTTTGCTCAAGACTACTGCTCTACCACTTGAACCTCAGTGCCACTTGTGTCTGGCTATTCCTTATGAGTTTATTGGAAATAAGAATCTAAGGAATCTTGCTACCTAGGTGGGTTTGATCCATAATCTTCAGATCTTAATATTCAGATATTCTGATCTCCTGAATATCTATGATAGATAAAAATAATACATAATAAAATTAATATAAAGTAATAATATAATACTATTTGCAAGTGTTCTGATCTCAAGAAAACCACTGGAGGGAAAATGATGCAGAAAAGTTTAGTGTAGTGTTCTTTGCACAATTGGGAGGGCATCACAGCAGACGTGTAGTATTTATTTCACAATAGTGATAAGCTAGTCATGATGTGAATTTAGGCAATTTTAAGGTGCACCTTACAAGTTGTAAACTGTTGGGCTAGGATAAAAACTTGGGATTGATTCTCATAGAAATAATAGTTTATTCTGATGAACAAATGTTTACTCTTCAGGAATTAATTATTATAGATAGGTCATAGTTTTATCTTCTACCAGAATGTGGCTATTTTTTCTATTCACTTTTACATATGTAACATCACATTGGAAATTTCATCTATTGCAGAATTAATTAAAATGCAAACAGATACTGTTTTAAATGTCTCTGGCATGGCATGATCAGAATTTGAAAATGATTAGTTAGTAGTCATCTGAATTTTGAAGAATACATATATTCTGTTGTCGTAACAATTATTCAGTTTTAAAAGTTAGGAGTTTCCATAGAATTAAACTTTTCTCTTTTAGTATGAGGTAATGGTTTTTTCAACATAAAGGCAAATATATTGTGAAGATATTGTATAGTTTGATAACATTCAAGTTGATGACCCTCTGATAAAGAAAGGGGGAATAGAATGGTATTTACTATACCAATACAGTGAAATTATATTTTATGTAAGTTTTTTTTTATTTAATTTTATTATCAAGGTAATATATAGAAGAGGTTGCCGTAATTGTAAGATGGTGAATACATAACATGTAGAACTTTTTATCCACTACCTCACTTTTCTAACAGTTTTCCATCACACCAATACCCTTCACAAGTTGTAATGTAAATTTCCATTATGTTGTCTTGTGAGCATTGCAATTACATTGGTTTATACTTTGTCCTTTGTCACGCCATGTTGTTGTTCCTCTTCCCTTCCCTAATTAAGATAAACATATATACAATAACACATGATACTGAAATCAAATACAGCAGGGGACAAGCCATAGGGGAAAACACAAAAGAAAAAAGAATCACAGAGTACATTAAAAACAACAACCACGAAGAAAACCTTTGTTTCCATATGTAGGAGTTCATTTTGTTCATCATCATCTTATACATAGCTACTGAGCCATTCTGCTCATCTAACTAGGACTATCCTAGATATTTCCTACTTGTTGCAAATTAGGGAAACCATGAAATCTCTTTCTTTGTGTCTTGTTTATTTTACTTAGTAGGATTTTTCCATGTCCATATGAATTGCAAGCATAGAATTCCACAGTGGATATATTTATCACATTTTGTCAATTCGTTCATCTCCTGAGAGGCATATTGACTTAAAACATGATTGCATGTAAGTATCACTTAGGGTCATTCAAAAATGACAGATGCCACCTCCCCAGATATACTAAAATCATGATTTTTATGAAGATAGGATTTCATGGTGGTACAAGTGTTGAGATATCTGGATGAGTCTAATGTATATCTTGCACTGAATTAGGCAGGAAGATATCCAATATCATATGGGTTAAAATGGTAGTGACAAAATATTCCCTTGAGAAAGATAGAGGAGGCTTCCAGAAGTATGAATTAGTTCAGATAATTTTGAAGGATTTAGAAATGCAAGCTCAAGTATGTCTCTTTAAATAAAAATTATGTAATTGTTAGGGCAAAAGATGGGGAGGGGAAAGAAAACGACTGACAGCAGATCATTTTCCCAAGTTAGAGTATAAAAAGACATAATCTACAACTTCCCAGTTAAAAAGAGAGTAATATACTATGTCCCACTTAATTTAGGTACATGCAAAAAATTTACTTGGGTTTTTCCTACTTTAACCCACCAAAATAAGTGAAGTCTTGTAGGAAAAATTATGTTATTTCCATTACTTCAACCTGAACACTAACTGTGATGAGCCCTCTTTTTCTCACTTTGCACTTGGAAAATAGTCCCTAAGTTGATGATGATGTGGCTGATTAGAGTCAGAGTTAGTGGCTTCTACTTGTACAATTATCCCCGAAGAGTTTAAAGCAGTTTTTCCCCAAGATACCCAACTACATTTTCTTAAGCTGTACTTTGAACACACCCTCACACCTGAGCACATAATTTGAAATTATACTTCAGCATTTCCTTGGCACATTCCACTTTGTGCCTTTCGCTTTTATGCACATTCCTTTTGAGTTCATAGTTTCTCTCTTTCCATTTCATCTATACAAACTGCTAAGAACATTGTTCAACTACCACTTCTTGTTTGCACAAGACCAGTCTATGTATGAAAGTACTTTGTCCATATTAAGCAATAGGGTAGTACTCACTCTTTGAGGAGAAAAGTTCCACAGTGTAACCCTATGCCCACATTAGAGAATGTAGAATTTAAAGCATTTTGAGAAAAACTGATATTAGAATTGAAAGTCTCCTTAGGTCAATTTCCATGGGACTCATTAGGTTTCCCATGAGAAATATAAATATCCACAAAATCTAAAGCTAATTAGTAAGTATCCTTATTAACACTAGATCCAAGATGTTGTGTTAGTACAAGTCATCATTGTAGGTGAATCCTTCCCTACTTGCCAATGGGTATGAGAAAATGAAAGGAAGGCATTACAGCAAAATGTCTTACCTTTTTAGGCATTCAGTCGTACTGGTGAGGGTAAAGTCTGAACTCTCCAATTCAAAAAAAGCTTGAAGTTTATAAAAGCATTCCCTACATATAAGAATTTGTGGCAGGATGATTGACAGGGTTATTTCACCATGGAGATATCCCTAACAAGAACTAGAGTTAAATGGAGTATATGGCAGTTATGATGTGTCAATGACTATTGAGGCATTTTCTATTCTAAAGAAGAATCAATTCGTGGAGTCTTCAGTCACATCAGTAATGCTGTTTGTTCAACCTAATACTTAGTGTTACTTGGCTTACATTTATAACAAATAGGCTCATAAGACATCCAAACATATCTAAAAATATTTCAATAAAATCCCAAACTGATGTGGATACATGGGCCACACATTGGAACTGTAGGACAAATTAGGCTTGTCTGTGCTGTAGTTCAATCTACAATCTCCTGAATAAACAAAGCCTTCAAAAATGTTCACACAATACCTATGAGTAAAGTTCATGACAGTTATATCTGTATAATTTTTCTAAGTTCAGGATAAAAACATTGGTTCCCAAAATTTAAAATCAATATGATCTGTTGAATTTATGGATCCAGAATTTTATGGCTTCATATTCATATCCCAAAATTTTATCAATATGACTTTCACCAAAACAATGATCTTATTGAACTTGTCTATGTCCTTTTACTTTTCAAATCCAAATAGCATATTTCTTTCAATATCTTCTTTCAAATTCCTTCCTTTACGTCTGTAAATCTGTGTTTGTTACTTTTTTATTTCCTTATTTATCTCTTTCTTCCAATCTTGTCTACAGTGGTGCCCACATTGCTCACACCTGTGTCAGAACTTTCCTTTTCTTTTTCCTTTCAATAATGCCCCCAATTTTATTATTCTTTTTCATATTCATGGTTGTGGATATTTTGATGATGTCTAAACAGACCCATCTTTGCAACTAAACTTTAGAACTATCAGATTTTCCCCCTAAATCCATCATTTCCACCTGTGGTCCTTATAACTAAGAGTAGAACTAACAGAGTTGCCAGCCAAACGTGTGGAAGCACATTAGATTTCTTCTTACCCTTCTACTCCCTCCCATTAGATAAGATGAATGATCCAGATTTTCTCAGTTTCTGTCACTTAAATGATTTCTAATTTTTGGGTGGGTGCATTCGTGGGGCCTGACCTCTGGGCCTGGGAGCTGTCCCTCAGTTCTTCAGCTCAAGACTAGCACTCTACCACTTGAGCCACAGCACCACTTTCGGCTTTCTTCTCTGCTTATGTGGTGCTGAGAAATCGAATCCAGGGCTTCATGCATGCAAGGCAAGCGCGCTACCACTGAGCCACCTTCCCAGCCCCCACTGAAATGATTTCTATATACTACTTTTTATGACCCTGACACCAGCCTGTTTCATTTACTCAACACTGTCACCTAGTCCTAAAACAACCGTATCCAAAGTATGCTTTTTTCCCATAGTCTTTTCATATTGGACCCCTCCATCACCAAATTACTCTCTTTGTAAGCACACAGAGTGAAGAACTCAGACACAAATTCTAGTATCATTATTTACTCACTACATTGACTGTTGGCCTTACATTTCTCATCTATAAATGAATGTAATCTACCAGAAATAATGAAGAATATATGGGTTGACTTCTAGAGCAGGAAAAAAGAAAAGTGAAGAGTCCTTACATTTTCCACCTTACCTTACAAATAAGGAAAGACTCAAATTCAGTTTGTTGGTATAAAGTCACAAATTGTTTCCTGCAGAAATAAAAATAAATTTTACCTCCTGGCTCTAAGGTCTATGTCATTTTAAGGTAACTACAGATATGTAAGTGGTACTATGTAAAAATAAATAGTGTCATGTTTTTTCAGATGTATTGAAGAACATACCCTTAATATATCATTGGAAACATTGGTTACTGAATAGTATCTATAGGAGAATGTTTTTGAACTAATCACACTAAGCTGAAAACTATACCTTAGTCCATCAAAATGTGGAAATAAATAATTTTATTTATAAGAAAATAATACCACCAAGAAAAGTGTGTATACATTAGAGAGACTTCAGGAATAACATTAGGGTTTTTACTGTCTCTACCCATTTATGTGATAGTATTTCTTGATATTGAAACTCTCCTCTTGTTATTCTTATTGTATGTAATCCAACGCTATTTTTTACTATATATTTAAAATGGGAAATATAGCTTCAAAAATGTGTAAAGTTTTTTCCTTTTCAATCACAATATTGTCATTATCAGGGTACTCTGTGATCATCATTATCCTCATCAAAATTATTATTAGAATCATATGTGGTAACTATTGAAACTCTGATATGTATCTATGATTTTGCAATTATTCGTTTTGTCTTTAGATTAATAATTTTAATGTTACCACTGTGAATGCATCCATATTAAAATTTTGAACAAAGAAACAAAAAAACTAAACCATAGCAGGTAGCTTGGCTATGTGCTTTTAACATATTATAGAATAGATTTTTGAAGTATTGCAATTTCCTAACAAGTATGAATTAACTTCCTCTCTCCTCACCACTACACACAAATATTTAAGAGTTTGAACAGAATTATTTCAAGTAATATACTACAATATCATGTGTATATCTAAAATTCCCTTAAAAGTAATAAACGCTACATTCTATAGAAATATTAGATATTTTATTCTAGGAAACTTTTGGAAAAACATACTGTATATCTTTGAAATAAAAAGGTAAAATAATAGTAGCATAAGAAGTTTTAGAAGGAGTCTGTCTTCAGAAATGTATTTGTATATATATATATATATTTATATTATGTGTAGAAAGACATACATTCTTAGAGATTGTCATCAGAAATATATACATATATCTAAATTTATGTGTAGAACGATATACATTATAATGAAACAAAACTCTTGAAACATAATTAAAATTAAAAAATACATTAAACCAAGTGCCAGTGACTCACACCTATAATTCGAGCTATTCTGGGTAATGAGGTCTTAGAATTGTTTTTGAAACTAGCCCAGACAGAAAAGTACTTGTTAGATTCTCCAATTAGCCACTAAAACCAGGAATTAGCTCAATACCTCAAGTTGTAGATTGCTGGCTTTGAACACAAAATGGCTTAGGGACAATGCATAACCTTGCAAACAACATCTAGAACAACAACAAAATATATCACATTAATTTCACAGAAGCATCTTTTACCTTATGTGAACATTTCGTAGAAACATGAATACATGCCCATGGAAAATGTTAGGTAAAAAGTATAGAATATTTACATCTATGTTAAAGACATGACTATTTAGATTGTTTAAGATATTTAGGTAATGATTTAAAATTAAGAATAATGATAATATATTGGGACTGTCTTTCATTCTATTTTACAATAGTAATAAAATATTTGTAATTATTCTGTAAAATTACTCTGGCTTGGTATTTGAATTATAATAAGTGATATACATTTTTAAATGATTTCCATAGGAAAGGATAATTTTAATGCTATTAATTCTTTTGTAATTTCAAAACAATTAAGAAAATTATTCCAAGGCTGGTTTTCTCTAAAACTATATTTGTTTTCTTATTCTAATTTTCATATGTTCGAAGAAATTAAAATTCCAAAAATTCAATGGATGTTGGCATTCAGGATAATCTTCATAGATACTAATAATGGAGTCGCTTAAGTGGAATTGTTTTATTTCATTTGTTTTTGTCACAAATAAATCAAGATGATTGTATGTTTTGTTTCTTTTCACTTTATTGGCTCTTATCCTGAGAATACTTTTTTCTAGCAAAGTAGAGAAAAGCAATTGGATTGAGCAAGTAACATATGGCTATCAAAAAATGCAGATGCATAGATTTGTGTTTTCTATCATTTGCTGAAAGTTTCTTCCAGAAAAGGTTATCAATTATGTATAAGTGATGTATAATTCCTAGATATTCCAGTTATCACATACATTTTTTGATTGGGTTATCTCTGCATAAAGTATAAAAACAGACAAAAAACTCAAAATAAACAGAAATCACATCTTTGTTTTAGAAACTGCAGTTTACAAAGAATTTTTAGCCAACACCGAAAACATTAGTCATTTTGCATTTTGTAGGAAGTATTTTTAACTATAGTTTTATTTTTTTGCTGACATGAAATTCACATACAATATATTATCTCCTTTCATTGTATACGTTTTAGTGCTTTGGAAGTGAATTGTACACTCTTAGGTTTTCCAAGCCTAATTTTCACAAACTTGGATTTCTTCAGATAGAAATGCTATAAATTTTAGAACAGATATTAAAATAGATATAAAATTGAGTTACAGGAATTTGTCCTGCATACATCTTCTATAGGGTGTCTTTTCAAAATTTGTTTTGAGGAATTATTTCAGGTTCTCACTCATACTGTCCAAGTGCACAGTCAATGAACTACATTCCCGATCCATTCAAGTTTTTTACTTCTCTTTAATACATAAATAGAAGTGTAATAGTTAGAACATATACAATTCTCTTTGACCTTTTAAAGACTTGAAAAATTGCTTAATAAAATGACTGCAGTATTACACAAATCATTCTATTATGCGAAGTATATCAATTTCTCCACAAATGCATTACTATATTTGGTGTCATCATTTTATATTTTGGTCATATTACTGAATTTTCTTTTTCTTTTTTCTTAGATATTAAAGAGGAGCTTAATTCATATGCTCCTCCTATTGACTATTAATTTATATATGTCCTTTATAGAAATATCCTGTTCAGGAAAAATTTATACAGAATTAGAAGATATAATAGTACTTAAGATTCAGGATCACTGTAGCATTAACATTGTAGCATTAACAAATATGTGCCCTCTATCTGTTGGATATGTTTTCACTACTTTCATAGAATTAAGAAAGATCATCAGTTGATATTAGTTCATTCTTGCTTTTCTTTAGCCACTAATGCTTTCCATGTCAAATTTTTGGAAACCGTTACTGATCCATTGTCATGAATTTTTACATGTATGTTTTGTAGGATTTTACAACTCACATTTAGTTTGATAATCATTTTTTATTTAAAAATTTTTGTATAAGGTTTGAGGTAGTAGTCTAAGATCATTCTTTAAAACTAGAGAGGCAGTAGTGCCAATATACCCATTTAATATTCTATTTTTCTTTCATTAAGTCATGGCATCCTTTTCAAAATCTATTGACAATAAAACTAAGAATTTATTTTTGATAAATCTGTTACATTCTTCTATCTGTCGGTTCTTTCACTAATAAACATGGTAATAAGATTCAAATCTAGTTAGAGTGTTCAAACTACACCATTTTACAAGATTGTTCTGATTGACCTGTATTCCTTGAATTTACATACAAGTTTATTGAGCAGGTGGACCAATATTCTACAGATATCTAGATGTTTGATAGTCACTCATATTTTGCACCTTGTGAAAACACAAGACCCCAGATATTATATAGTGAAAAATGTCTTTAGAGAATGCTTAAAACAACTAAAATTAATTTAGGAATGAGTTAAGATTTAGATAACACTATAGAATAATAAAGTTGAATGATAACGACTACAGAGAAGAGTGAAAGGGGATAGAATGATGGACCACCTAGTAGCTGTATGTCATTGTTATTGTGTTTCAAAAACAGAAAGACTTCAGAGAAGAGAAGGAGGAAAATAATCAAAGGGTCCTTAATCAAGTTCTTTTTAATCCACCTAATAGTGTGGACTGAGAGTCAGAGAAGATAGGAAAAATAAAATAGAAAATAAAGCATTGTATAGACCTCTTACAATGTAAATAAATTGTAATAGCAATATGATAATTAATTTCCAAAGAAATAAAGTAAACAATAGCTAAACTCTAAAGGCAAAAAGAATGAAGAGAGAAAAGAAGCAAAGCAAAACCTTTATCAATAACAAACACAAGAATTTGGAAGTGAAAAAGCAGTGGAAATACTCTAAATAACAATACAAATTGCTAACGTGGATAGAAAATGGATCACATTTAATCATATATAATTTTGAAAAAACATACTAGGAATGAAAATTTTAAAGTCATAATTTAAAACACTATTTATATTATAACTACACAGTATAGTTCAGTGGTAAAATCTTGACTTAGCATATGTGAAATAATGGTGTGATCTCCCAAGCATTACAAAGGTTCACACAAAGCACACACACACAAAAACCACATAAACACACACACACACACACACACACACACACACACATACACACACATACCACATACACACATTTGGAATATTGATATTATTATATTAAATAGAGGAAATTATCACAAATAGTAAAAATAGATTAATATATGAAATCATAATATTGCTCATATTATTTAAACGTTTAGTAGAAATCAAATGATCACAATATACTTGGATTCTTATAGATTAAGTAAATGGAAAATTAAGAAATAGAAGACATGAGAACCTTTGTAAATAAGTTTTAAATAATAAACATTTTGAAACATGTATCCTTTAAATTTGACAAAAGATTAATATTACTGGTGTTTAAGTCTCAAGATTTAGAATACAATAACCAGGTGCTCTATATCTCGCTATGGGTGGCTATATCTCAAATCATTTCACTCTGGATATTTTTATGATAAGGTCTCATAGTTTTTCAGGCTCTCCCGAATTACAAACCCTATTCACAGTTCCTACCATAGGTAGAAAATGGAACACCCAAATCACCATGCCCAGCTCAAACTTTTTTTTTAATTCAAGTACAAATATTTACAAAAAAGTGACCAGAAAATGAAGCCTTTCTTAATATAGTATGTGATTCTTGAAAATACAGTAATTATTTGTTACCTGGAAAAATATGTTTAGAACTATAAGAAAACCAATTTATGTAAATTCACCACCCATATAATAATTAAGAAAATAATATTAAATATTCATATGTTAAATATTTTTAAAGTAACATATTTGTGAATAATTTACATGTGTAAAAATCATGCAAAATTAAATGAACTAATCCTACAACTCTGAAAAAAGAATTATCTTAAAAAACAAGAAAATAATTAAGACCAAAAGTTGAAATATAGAAAATAAAATGAAGTGTACCCTTTAGTTGCCTTAAGTAACTGTAAACACTTTTTATATCAATTTTATAATAAAAAAGTATGAACAAAGAAAGAAAAAGTACATTTGAACAATACCAACAGCAAAAGCATCAATAATTGAGTGTACAAAAAAAAAAATCGATGGAGGGGATAACAATATTCCTTCCAAAAGAAATGTACTCATTACCTTAATTATGTAACTGTAACCCCTCTGTGCATTACCTTTAAATAAATTATATTGAAATTAAAAATAAAACAGATAATATAGCAATTACGAATTCTTAGAAGCCATTAGTTAAAAACTTTATAAAAAACTGCCCCAAGTAACCAAGGAATATATTTTGATGATACTATTTAAATACATAAACTTCAGCAGAAAAGCAAAATGTTTAAAATCTTTTACAAATAAAGTAATAAATTAGAATATATTACTATAATAATCTTTGAATGGATTTTTAATGGCAGTCAAATATGTAAGAAATGAGGCAATATGCCATTCGTTTGCACTTAATAAGTGAGAAAGAATTTTTTAGGTCTTTTTAAATATATCATAAATTTAATGAAGAAGCTATTCTGTCCCATCATATGATAATTAGATAAAGATGATATTAGAGCAAAGAACAGATTGTACTAAGTTTTGGGATGTTAATGTATGTACTTGTTTTGGTTTTGGAAAATTGTGAGATTTTCAACTTGTTCTTGTGGAAAGGGAACCCCTATCCTAAAATTAACCACTGATATAATTCCAGCCTAACAAGAACAATAATGCTAGGCTGGCATTATATCAGTGGTTAATTTTAGGATAGGGGTTTCCTTTCCACAAGGACATGCACCTGATGCATCAATGGCATCCGAGTTGCACACCAACTTGTCTAGTTTCCTGGATCCTGCAGTCCTTCCAATTTTAGTCTCTAGATAGTGCAGGATGGTGGAAATGATCCAATGCACCCAGGTATAGATTGGGAAGGAACTCCCCTAAAATTTGTCCTGCTTTTTGTTCTCAAGCGTCCTAAGTAGTTAAAAGTAGAGATTGGAGCCCCTGGTGCCAAGCAGTAACAGTATTTTTAAAGCAATTAGACACATAGATGACAGGCTTGTGATTACCTCAGGAAAAGGATAAAAAAGCAGTGAAGCATAGAGGACAGACAGAATTTTAATTAGCTACTCAGAGGGTGAATTAGCTTAGCTAGCTACTCGGGAGTCCGAGATCAGAAGACCACTGTTCAAAGCCAGTCCAATCATGAAAAAACATGTGATTATCTCCAAAAAACCAGAAGTGCAGCAGTGGCTCAAGTGGTAGACCACTATCCTGGGGCACAGAAGCTTAGAGCAGGAATGATGAATGCATGCATGAGCACATGAACATGCACGTGTGTGTACACACACAAATGAGTATTTCAATGCAGAGTTCTTTATTTTTTTTTACCTTGCTGTACTTTATTTCCCTGTATTAGTTCACAAATTAAGAAAATTAGCAAAGCAACTATTTACATACAACTCATCATGTTTCTCTAAAGTCTACTCTCTTCATGGCAGCCTGCTTTTATTTGACCCAAAAGTAAATTATTCAGGAGATCAATTCATCTCCCTCAACTCTGTGATGTTGGATGATTGCTTAAGTTCTTCCTAGCAATGTAATTTTGTGAATTCCTGCATCAAGTAGCATATTTCTTTCATGAACAGGGAAGCCTCTGGGGAAAAAAAAAAACCTATAGGTTTTACTCCTCCTGGCAAGCATCTGGAAATTTATTAACTTCATATAACCCATGATCAGTCTATGTATGCCAAAGAAGGCTGTGAATATAAAAAGACCCTTCTAAGCACATAGAATTCATATACCATTAATAGGTATAAAGGTTTTTTTTATTATTCTGAAAATACCATAGAGAGGAGTTACAATTACATGGTCAAGATAATGAATACATTTCTTATCAAGCATTGTTGCCTCCTCCTTTGTTTCCCCTTTCTATCCTTTTCCATCTCACCCCTTCTGCCCCTCCCCGTTATTCCCCGCCTTGCGAAAGTTTTAAAGTTCGTTTTTCGACATAACATCTTGTAAATCTCATTGTTACAATGGGTCCAACTCTATCCCTTTTTAAACGATTTGTTTTTCCCTTCCCCTCCACAAATTATACCAACATAAAATACAGTGAAAACAGGAGTTATATCATGGGGGAGGGACATACAAAGGAACAAAAATTCATCTTATAAATATATTACAAACAATCACATGAAAGAAAAAAATATTTGAATACTTATGTTGGGGTACATTTCACATAACATCAACGAATCTTACCTTTTCTGCTTGTCTCAGACATATACTATTTACTACCAATAAGGGAAACTATGGCGCCTATGTGCCTTTGGGCCTGGCTTACTTCACTTAATATAATTTTTTCCAAGACTTTCATTTTCCTGACAATGGGGAAATGTCATTCTTTCTGATGGAGGCAAAGAGTTCCATTGTGTATATATACTACAATTTCTTGATCCATTCATCTACTGAGGGGCATTTGGGTTGGTTCTAAGCTTAGCTATGGTAAATAATGTTGCCATAAACATAGTTGTGTGGAGAGCTTTAGTGTGGTCTTCTTTGTGATCATTTGGGTAAATGCCCAAAAGTAGGATTGCTCAGTCATAGGGGAGCTCTAAGTAGAGTCTTTTGAGGAACCTCCATAACACTTGCCAAAGTGGTTGACCAAGTTTACACTACCACCAACAATGCAGTAGGGTTCCCCTATCCACATCTCCTCCTGAATCTGTTGTTATTAGAGTTCTTGATTTTAGCCATTCTAACTGGGGTGAGGTGGTATCTCAATGTTGTTTTGATTTGCATTTTACTATGGCTAGGGAGGTTGAGCATTTCTTCGTGTGTCTATTGGCCATCCTTCTATCTTCTTCAGAGAAGTATCTCTTTAGCCCACTTATTTATTGGGCAGTTGTTTCTTTTAGGATTTGTTGTTGGGGGATATAATTTTTTGGAGTTCCAAGTATATTTTGGATATGAGACCCTTGTCCGTTGTATGGATAGTGAAGATCTTCTCCCAATCCGTAGGCTTTCTATTGATCTTGCTAGCTATGTCTTTGCCATGCAGAAGCTCTGCAACTTCATGCAATCCTATTTGTCCAACCTTTCTTTGATTTGTTGTGTTTCTGGGTATCTATTAAGAAAATTTCGGCCTTTTCCAAGGAGATCTAGGGTTTCTCCTATTCCATCCTGTAAAGTTTTCAGAGTGTCTGCTTTGACTCTGAGGACTTTGATCCATTTGGAGTTGATTCTGGTGCCGGGTGATATATAAGGATCTAGCTTTAGTTTTCTACAAGTAATTAACCAATTTTGAGAGGAACATTTACTGAAGAGGCTGTCTTGCTTCCATTCTATTTTTTTTAGCTGCCTTATCAAGATTAGATGGCTGTAGTTCTTTAGGTTCATTTCTGGGTTTTCAATTCTATTCCATTGGTCCTGAGGTCTGTTCTTGTGCCAGTACCAAGCTGTTTTGATTACTATGGTTTTCTAGAAGAGTTTGAAATTTGTTATTGATTTTCTTCCAGCCCTGTTCTTTCTGTTAAGGATCGTTTTTGCTATATGTGGTCTTTTATTGTTCCATATATATTTTTGGATTGTCTTTTCTATTTCGTTGAAGAATGAGCTTGGAATATTGATAGGTATCATATTCAATTTATAGAAAGCATTGGGAAGTATTGCCATTTTTATGGTGTTGATCTTTCTAATCTAAGAACAAGGGTTTTTTTTTTGCCACTTTTTAAGTCTGTTTTGATTTCCTTTTTTAGGTATTTAAGGTTTTCATCATAGAGGTCCTTCACTCATTTGGTTAATTCCTAGGTATTTCATTTTTTGTGGGGCTATTAGGAATGGAGTTGCTTTCCTAAGTTCAGCCACAATTTTCTCATTGTTGGCATACAGAAAAGCCATTGGTTTTTGAGGATTAATTTCATACACTGCTACTTTGCCAAAGTTTTGAGTCACCTTGAGTAACTTGGGAGTGGATTCTTTAAATACAAGATCATGTCATATGCAAAGAGAGGGAGTTTTACTTCTTCTTTCCCTATTGGGATCACCTTTATGTTCACATCTTGTCTTATTGGTGTAGATAGGCATTCTAATACTAGATTGAAGAGCAGAAGAGAGAGTGGGCATCCTTGTCTCATTCCTGAGTTTAGAGGAAATAGCTTTAGTTTTCACCATTGAGTATAATGCTTTCTGTAGTCTTGTCATACACAGCCTTTATTGTATTGAGGAATGTTCCATGGTTTCCTAATTTTTCCAGGACCTTCACCATAAAGGGGTGTTGAATCTTGTCAAAAGCTTTTTCTGCATCTATTGAGATAACCATGTGGTTCTTATCCTTGCTCTTTTTGATGTGATGAATTATGTTAATTGATTTGCGTATATTGAAGCAGCTTTGTATCGCTGAAATGAATCATGTTTGCTCATCGTGTATGATTTTTTGGATGAATTGTTGAAACCGATTAGCCAAAATTTTGTTGAGAGGCTTTGCATCAATGTTCATGAAAGAAATAGGTCTATAGTGCTCTTTCTTTGATGAGGGTTTTGGTATGAGGGTAATGATGGCTTAATAGAAAGCGTTCGCTTTATTGGGGAGTTACATATTGGGGAGTTAATATTGAGAGATAGGACTGAGAGGTATTTGGATGTTCCTGCCATTTTATCCTCCTTCTTGGGAGCTACGCCTACTGCATTCTTCCTATGGTTCTTGGATTCTGTTTTGGTGTGGTTTCTTGGCCTTTATTGTGGTCTTGTTTTTTCTATGTGTAGGACATCTTTAAGTATCTTTTGTAGAGCTGATTTGATGGACATATATTGTTTGTTTTTCTTTGCTATGGAAGATTTTTATTTTACCTTCAGTTATGAAGGAGAGTTTACCTGGGTACACTATTCTTGGTAGATAGTTGTTTGTCTTTAGGGCATGGCATACATCATTCCAGGCTCTTCTTGCTTTAATTGTCTCTGTTGAGAAATCTGAGGTGATTCTAATTGGTTTTCCTTTATAGGTGACTGATCTTTTCTCCTTGGCAGCTTTAAGGATCTTTTCCTTGATCTGAATTGATCATGTGTGGATTATAATGTGATGATGGGATGTCCTGTTCTTGTCTGGTCTATTTGGAGTTCTAAAAGCTTCTTGTATCTGAATGCCTATCTTTTTGCATGTTGGGAAGTTTTCTGCTGGGATCCTGTTAAATAAATTTTCTAGACCATTAACTTCTGTCTCTACGTGCTCCTCTACACCCATTTCCCTCAGATAAGACCTTCTGATGGTGTCTTCCAAGTGTTGAATAGATTTATCATATTTCTTGAATTTGTCTTGGATAGTTGTATGTTCTTTCTCTATAATACCTAGGCTGTCTTCAATGCCGGAGATTCAATCTTCTGCATGGTCTAACCTGATGTCAAGACTTTCTACTACATTTTTTCATTTCTTTTGCCGACCACGGTTTTTATTGCTTCAAAATCTTTGTTGGAGCTTTGTTTTTAGATCTTGTATGAAATTCTTTACTTCCTTAATTTGTGTTCAGTGTTTATTCTCAAATCACTTGGATGATTGGTTATGGTTTCCTTGGACTCCCATTGCTTCTGTTGGGCTCCATTCAGCATTCTCTTTGTGGTCTCCCTGACTCCTTTCAGGTGCCTGTTTATGGATTCCATGAATGCCTCTATTGATCTTTGTCTATGCTCATCCCGCTCTTGCAATTCTTGTATTACTCTTTGATTAGAATTCTCACGTTCATGCAACTTGTATAGTTCTCTTTGTCTGATCTCAGCCTGCTCACACAATTCCTTTATTTCTCTTTGAGTGTTCTCAACCTGCTCACCCAATTCCAGTATCAACCTTTTAGTATCTTCCTCAAGCCCATGAGCTTCCTGTTTTGATCTTTGGTTTGCCTCCTCTCTCTCCCTATCACGCTCACACTGAGTCCTTTGCAGGGTTTCAATCATTTCATTTACCATGTTTACCAGTAATGTTTGTAGAGCTTTTTGGGAACTCTCCTCTGGATTATTCATTATCTGTTCTATCACCTGATTATCTTGAGTGGGATTTGAGATACCTGGACTTGCCATTTTTCCTTGTGTTTTTCTTGCTTGTTCTGCCCATTTGGGATGAAAGTAATGCTAGTTTTGTGCTAGAACACCATTTTAAGGCAAGCATCAACCAAAGTCCTGTAATTGCATAGTCAAAAGTCGGCAGATACAATCTATTTCAAGAGATACAGTCTATTTAACATTAAACAACTTTGTATTAATGGGGTAAGAATAGCAAAGAAGAATTTGACAAACCAGAAATTATTATGTTTAGGGAGAAAGGTGTGGAAAAATAGAGTTAGAGGGATGTGGAAAGGTAAAAGGAGAATGAAATTAACCAAGTCCTACTCTCAAGAGGGAAATGGATTGGAAGGAATGAAAGGAGAGAGAGAAAAAAAATTAAAAGAAGAGACAAGAAAAAAACGGAAAGACAAATATTTAAATTTAAAAAGTGAAACTCTTAAAAGTAATGAAAATTTAAAGAAGTGACATTGAGAGATGAACGGGGATAGGATGAGAGGAGGGGAGGGATAGAAAGGAGACCTGAAAAACTAAAAAAAAAAATAATTTGTGGAGGGGAAGAGGAAAAACAAGTCGTTTAAATAAGACACAGGTGGACCTGTTGCAACAATAAGAAGTACAAGTTGTCATGTCGAAAACGAACTGTACAACTTTGGTGGGGGGGGAGGAGTAAATGGGGGACAGTGGGAGGCTGGGAAGGGATGGGAAGGGGAAACAAAGGAGGAGGCTACAATGCTTGATAAGAAATGTTCAAATTATCTTGCCCATGTAATTTTAACCCCTCTGTACAGTATTTTCACAATAAAAAATAAATTAAAAAATACTTCAAATATTGTATAGTTGTAAATAGATAATACTGCTATTAAGGAATTTAATCCTAAGAAGTTTTGAATTGAGGAATACATTTGTGAATTAAGTATGTACACAATGGGGGATAAGGTCTTATAATCAATGACAGGTATATATGAGGATAAGCAGAACAACAAATAATTCATGCAAAAAGAACAAAAGATGAAAAAGTAAAATGAATGAGAAAGAAAGAACAAAAAAGACCTAAAGGTCAGTAGAGATTTTTTTTAAAAAGCACATATACAGACATATACACCTAAAATAAGAGTTATAAGAGGAAGAAAAAAAGATTAATAATAACAATTTTTATAATTAAAAAGTAAATATTTTAAAAGATATAAAAAAAGACTTCTTTGATTTTGTTTTTGGGGTGTTGATGGGAAGATCCTGTATCTCCCTTGTGTCAGTAACCAGTCTTTTGGTGGAGTCTCTGGTTTGCTTGTGGTGTTTCGTTTTCTGTGGCTTGATTGGTTTTTTTAAGTCAGTTTGTTTGGGCAGGCAGAAAAATTCTGTTGGTTTACCCAGAAGTTTGTGATCTTCCTCTCAGGCTAGTTCAGTGGGAGGGAGATCTGCTTTGAGTATCACAAAAGAGGTAGATGGCTGTTTCCTCTAGTTTGGAGTTGCTGTGAAAAGGCTGGGTTCTGGGAAAAGTTGAGGCCTTTCAGAAAACAGTAGCTTTCCCTGAGGGGCTAGCTTCTGAGACATTCACAGAGCCCAGCCTGGAGCCATTCTCAGGGTTTATGTTTACTGAGTTTCAATTGATTGTCAGGGCTGCTGTAGAGAGGAGCTGCCTCTGGCTCTTTTTACCCAGTGAAGAAAGCCACTCCTTCAGGGGTGTAGCTTTCTCTGCCTGGTTGTGGAGTTCAGAATGGCAGGTCAGGGTAGGTACTTGTGACTCGCTAAATGACTTTTTTGTTTTCATCAAAGGACTGAGTTGGAGCTAGCTGCTTAGCCAGGACTTTGTATCAAAGATGGATATCTCCGCTGTTGGGGGGAGGAGTGGCCTTCCCTCCTCTGCTTCCTTTGAGAAGCAGTGAGAATGTCAGTTTTGTACTCAAGCGGGAGTGTGGGTTCTTGGGTAGCCTATGTTCTGCTATCTGCAGGATGAAGATATCTGCTATTTGTCAGTTCTTGTTGGTGTTGAGTAAAATCTGCTCACTTGCTGCATCTGGCACATTTGTCCCAAACTATCTGGGTTGTAGGTATGGTGGCTATGGACACCACAACAGCCGCCACAGCCGCCGCAGCCATGGCTGCCGGAAAATGCTCACATCTGTCTCCTTACCTGGATTTTCCCTCTCTGGCCAAACTCTCTGTACTGTGATGCACACTTGGTGTACCTAGGACTGTTCACTGGAACATTAGAACTGCTTTCTCTGCAAGAGCTTGTTTAGCCACCATGTTCTCCTCTGCCATCTTCTCGAAATTCCTGAAGGTGTTTAAATGTTACTGGAATTGTTTTGGAATAAATATTTTTTACCTTGACTATCTTGAGAAAGAAGATTTGGTTTCTCAGCACTATAGGTAAGAACTTGAGTGAAAGAAACAAAAGGAAAAATGAGGAACAACTCAACACATACATTCAAAAGAAACAAAACAATCCAAGCAAACCCAAATTAACTCAGTACTCAATAAACTGCAGGAAATTCAAAGGTTTTTAAAAATAGATATGATAGGGGCTGGGAAGATGGCTCAGTGGCAGAGCGGTTGCCTTGCATGCATGAGGTCCTGGGTTCGATTCCTCAGCACCACATAAGCAAAAAGAAAAAAGCCGGAAGTGGCGCTATGGCTCAAGTGGTAGAGTGGTAGCCTTGAGCTGAAGAGCTGAGGGACAGCGCCCAGGCCCAGAGTTCAGGCCCCACGACTGGACTCAAAAAAAATAGCTATTATAAGCTTATGAAAATCCTGACTACATGGGAGCCTAATGTGGTGAGGATAGTGGTTAAAGCTCAGACTGGACCGAAAGATCTGTACACAATGCCAGGAACCTGTTATTCTAAATTCCAGGAAGAATAACATGAAATAGACTGACCCCACGATCATACACAAGTAGGAAGCGAGATTCAATCTGAAAGTTAATCAGGATAATTTAGGGCTGGGGGCATGCCAAAGTGGTAAGAACATCCATTGAGAAGACACAAGACACTCAATTGAAATTCTAATATTATGGGTATTAAAGAAAAAAAGCTATGACTTTAAATAATTGGAATAATTGCAAGATTTGAATATTGAGTGGAGAAAAATCCATGAGACAGAGTTTACCCATGTTGCAATGCTTCTACTTATGTGATAATATTATGTGGTACTCCAGATACAACAGAATTACCTTGCAATGAGCAT
Source organism: Dipodomys merriami (assembly GCF_024711535.1). NCBI lineage: Eukaryota > Metazoa > Chordata > Mammalia > Rodentia > Heteromyidae > Dipodomys > Dipodomys merriami. The sequence goes on along the minus strand of NW_027203605.1, from coordinate 214,874 downwards.
GGATGTGCAATTGGGTAAAAGAAATACTCTACTTACACAGGTGTAAATTAAATACTTTTTTGGGGTAGATTTTAGTTCTTGAACTAAGAGCCTGGGTGATATCTCTGAGTCTTTTCTCTGAAGGCTATCACTCTACTACTTTGAGCCACAGTTCCAATTCTGATTTTCTGTTGGTTGTTTGGAGATAAGAGGCTCATGGACTTTCCTGCCCAGGATGGCTTCAAACCAAGATCGTCAGATCTCAGCCTCCTGAGTAACCAGGATTCCAGGCCTGAGCCGTCCATGTTTTTAATAATTTAGTAAATTGTACAGTTACAGAAGTTAAAATTTATCATTATAACTTTTATAATATATGTGTGTATATTTATATCAATGCATACATATAGAAATATTTTAATGTAATTTTGTATCTACAGTAGATTTACGAAATCATCCTTCATTACAAAATAACATGGAAACAAGTTTAATGAGGAGCAAAGCATAGGGAATAGTCACGTTTCTTGTTGAATGAAATATGAATTGTGAGAATCAGTTTGAGAAAACCATTTAACAAAATGGATAATGGCTATTAATTCCAATCCCTTTATTTGCCCATATTTTGCATCCTCACACATGAGTGTCAAAGTCAAACCACACATTTTTGCCTTTGTAGTTAAATCATGCTATAACTTAGGGGATAGGTGAAGTAATCAAATAAAGATTAAAATAATAGTAAGTGATGCTATGAGAGCTGAAAATTATTTTAAATATGATAGTAGCTAATTAAATTCCATATCTCTTACTTTTACTCTATTGTCATATCCCTCATTACCACATTAGGAAAGTACATAGATGATTCTCACTAAATTATGTGTAAAATTATGAAAAATGTATTAAAAGAATATGGGCACATCGGGGCTAGGAAAGTGGCTCAGTGATAGAGCTCTTGCCTTGCATGCATGAGGCCCTGGGTTGATTCCTCAGCACCACATAAGCAAAAAGAAGAAAGCTGGAAGTGGCGCTGTGGCTCCAATGGTAGATTGCTAGCCTTGAGCAGAAAAGCTGAGGGCCAGCGTCCAGGCCCAGAGTTCAGGCCACTTGACCGGACAGAAAACAACAACAAAGAATATGGGCACAGTGTGGTTTTAGCTGATTCAGACCTGTAGGGGGTAGTGTGTTTTTGACAACTTAAAAAACCTTGTGATGGAGATGAAGGAAGGGATGTGCTTATTCTGGAAAATTGGCTAGAGGGTTGCTCCTAGAAAAACAGTGGTGAATTCTTCCCAAAGGTTACAGTAAAATCAATCTCACAATCATGTTCTGTACTGCACTATTCACCATAGAGAACTTATGGAATCAGCCCAGACGCCCTTTAGCAGAGGGATGGTTGGAGAAAGTGTTGCACATATACACAACTGGATTGCACCCATCCATTATAAAGACCGGTACAGCATTTGCAAACAAATGGATAGATCTAAAACTATGTTAAGTAAACGACGTCAGAGCCAGACACACAAAGGACGCGTATTTGGAAGCCAGAATTTTATGCAAGTTAAACAACAGTATTAATCAAAGCATGCTATTTGCAGAGGAGTATTTAAAAGGTGTAATTTCTTATAAAATTGAACTTTTAATCCAACAAAATGAATACCAGGAAACTATCACTTGGAAAATGTGAGGGGAAGTCAAAGGGAAGGATTAAAGAGACTTACGGTAGAGAGTGAAGCCATAATATTCAATGCAGATAGTATGAAACTAGGAAAAAATGAAAGTGGGGTGAGGTTTGGAAGGATGTGAGAAATTTATGTAAAAATCCATCATACTTAAAACTGATTATTTGAATGGAAAACCCTTCGTACAATTATTTACTAAAAATATAATGATAAACAATGGAGACATCTGATCTTAATCCATGAGTCAATATGATAATTTCCTTCTCAGAAATTTTCTTTGCAGGTATTATCCTCATAATAACAGAAAAGTGAACAACGCAATGAATATCAATACATCACTTTGCCTATCCTAAATAGACGCAATATAAAAATCATAGTACAAATATTTGAATATATCACATGATAAAATAACAAGTAGAAAATATCAAACTATGATTGTTTTTCCAAGTACTTTAACTTTGGTATCTAATTTAATCCTCACAATAATCCCATAAAGTAGAACTACTTCTATTTTTAATTCTAAGATGAAGATATGTAAGTCTTCAGAGTTGGAATTACTAGTACCACATTATACACACGGTAAGTGTTAGGCTGCGGTCTGTTCCCACCATATCAAATAACCTCATTCTATTTTATAACTAAATACCAGCACTCAGTCTACTAATTCTAGGAAAATTTCCCAAAATTATTGTGCACACTCTAATAATATTTCACTTTATCTTTGTTAGAAAATAGGTAACTAAGCCGGACACCGGTATATCACACCTGTAATACTAGCTACTCAGGAGGCTGAGATTTGCTGATTGTGGTTCAGAGCAAGCTCGGGCAGGACATACTGTGAGACTCTTATCTCTATTAAACCACTAGTAAACTGGAAGTGGCACTGTGGTCCAAGTGGTAGAGACCAGGGACAACACCCAAGCCCAGAGGTCAAGCCCCATGACCAACAACAACAAAAAAAGAAAATAAGTAACTGTAATATGAAAACTCCAAGTTCATAATCAATTTATACCTCCCTGGTGAAAGGAACTGCTAAATTATAACATTCTTGATTTCTAGCTCAAAATACTAGAAATCATATTTTATCCCTTCACTCAACACTGCACTGCCTGGGGACCCCATCTCTGGTTAACACAGTCTTACTGAAAGAATGACCTGCCCAATTCCTGATGGAAACAGACTGCAGGTCTTTTGGAGCAATCGTTTCCACATTGTAGCTCACCTAAAGTGTTTACCATTAGAAGTATTTTGATTGCTTTTTATACCCAACATTTTGAGAGAAATGTGCTACTATATAATGTTATTAAAGACTGATATAAAAATCACTTTTCACCCCAGATAAATATTTTACCTTTTGTATACACAAAAATGCAGTCTGACATATTAATGTTAGGAATGAGAGGTTAAAAATCATAGGCACCAAAACCTAAGTATGAATTAAAGACTCTCCAACTTGTGAATACAATTGGTTTAAAAAGACATCAATACTACTGCATTTTTTAATTCCCTATGATAATGAAAATGATTCCCTATGATAATAATGAAAATGATAAACTCTTAACACTTAAAAATAACTCATTTTCTTGGGAGTAGGACACAAAACACAAGGTTAATTCTAATCATTTAAAAAGATCTTTATTTATACTAAACATTCACTCATAACTATAAAGATTCTAAAACTAACTGAAGTACAGACACAAAGGAAATAATTTAATTGCATCATGTACATTCAATGGACTGTTAATAGAAAACAAAGTTATACTAATAATTAGCTTACCCAATTCACTTACATTCTTTATTCTATTCCATTTACTTTCATAAAAACTGGGCTTTCATAAAATGATGCATAAAAAAGCCTATATGCCTACTTACATTTTCAGATCTTAACAATATTTATTTCAGAAATTTTAGCTCTATAGTCAATGAACTGAAATAATACTAAACTATTCAAAGGACTTTCAGAAATTGCAAGACTTCCTCTGGGATGTTATGTATATTGGAAAAGACATTCAAAAAGCCTTATTTGTTAAAGTTGCCGTAGTTACTCCCACAAAAGAGCCATTGGTAAAGATCCCTGTGCATGTACAAAACACCTTCAAATGCATACACAATCTGGACATTACACATGCATTTTGTTTGTTCGTTTTTGGAAGGAATATCTAACAAGCATATCGACAATACTTATTTTGTCAATAAGATGGGATATTCAAACTTAATATGGGTTTGATTAACTCTTAGTGCGAATAGATATGGTCTTGCAAAGAAAGCGATTTTCTACCGAAATCCGGAAAGAGTTTATCCAACTTGTGTTTCACAGGAATAACCAGAGAGTAATACCTGTTTGGTCAAGTCTGTCCAAATCACTCCATGAGTGTATCTTAAAAGTATAACCAAATTAAGAGGTCAAATTTTGTACTGACAATGGTCTTACAGCAATAACTTACTACATAATTATGTCTGTATCTTCTTACCTCACATACAATAAGAGCTGAAAGCGGTCTCTTTATCTAACTTAATGCTGTAAATGCTTTGATTATGATGACTTTTTTAGTAGACAAATAATATGTACAGCAGGGTGGTTCCACTGAAATGACATGACAGAACACTGATAAATAAAACATTGCAACACAGTTAGCTCTTTTCAGCCTCACCCTGTCCAGATTGGCAAGCAACATTGCAACAGCACACACACACATATACATGTATACACATGTTCGCACATGTACACACACATATACATGCATGCTAAATTAGGGTTTATTGTACAAAAAAGTTCAAATAAAATATTAGTGATTAGGACAAATGATAATATGCCTTATTACAAAATAATACATGAACCATCACCACCCTTGTTACATTTTACCTGCCTCTCCAAATGTGACCACTTAATTTATTTTTAATTAATTGATTACCTTTATTAATTCGTTTGGTGCTAATACTAGGGCTTTAACTCAGGGCCTGGCTTTGTCCCAGAATTTATTTTTTATTTCAGTTTTCTCAAGGCTAGCATTTTACTGCTTGTACCACAGCTCCATTTCTAGCTTTTGCTGGTTACGTTCAAATCAGAATCTAATGGACATTTTTTTTCTTGGTCTGCTTTCAAACCACAATCCTCAGATTTCATCTTTCTGATTAACTACTACTAAAGACATAAGCCATCAGTGTGGCTTCTACTTTTTCCTCTATAGTTATCTAATGCACATACTTAAATAGTAATTTAAAGCTGAGAGTATAGAAGCAAGATGTACAGTGATGATACTGTCCTGTCAGAAATTCAAGTTAGTAATGTAAATTATTCTTAAGACCATACACAAAAAATACCATATTATAGTGTAAGAGAACTCACTATTTAACATATGAGCTTTAAGAGCTTTCTAATAGATCCATTATTTATTGTTACCCAACATTAGAGAAATGTATGAGGCATTGGTAAAATAGAAGTCCTTTGCATGACTACAAATATTCCTTTTTTTTTTAAAGACACTTGCTTTCATCTAAAAAGTAGGCCTGTCTATTTTCTTCATGAGATTTCAATAATTGAAAGTGCTTAGTGAGAAGGTCAAAATGTATTAGTAGTCCCTAACTATCAATTCTCATTTTTCTTCTTGGAGAATATAATGATCAAATCAATAATTCAGAATCAGAAATCAATAGTTCAGAATCATGCTTCCACTGCAAGTTGGTCACCAGTAAGAAATCCTCAATACCAATTTCCACAAAGTTTTGTCACAGATACAATCTCCCTGCCTTCTCTAGCTGCTTTACTACCTTTCTATTTCTTCATTATACAGGAAAAGTGTGATTCACCTGATTTCAGTCAGATGTGTTGCTAGAATTATCAAGGAATTAGTTTATTGTCTGTAATTTGGTCAAAGTTATGTCTCTTTATGTAGGCTACTATAAATGTATTTATTAATTTCAAGTAAATACATAAATTCGATTCCCATCTTTTTTAAAAAATAAAATTTTGTTTGCTCTATAAATTGATCAGAGGCATGGATTTTGTGGCTAGCTAGGTCATTGCACATCATCTGTCTCTCTCTCCCTTTCTTGGTTCTCATAGATAATATGATTGCACCATAATTATCCTAATTTATTTTGCTTTCATATTTTTGGTTGCATCGTTTCAGTTTTTGCTCTGCCATTTCCAAATCATTTATATAGAAGGCGTTATTTCCTAATTTCTCATTCCTAGAATAAGCTGCACATGAAGACATCACTGGTCCTCATTTTCACTGTGTACATTTGAATACGGAGGAACATCTCTCCTCTGCTCTCCATCAATTCCCTACTCTCCAGTTAGAATAGTTTCGAATAGTAAAATTGAAAAAAGAGAAAATAAATCATGGTGAATAAACAGTTGCAGAAAATTCACTGGATATTTCTGACCAGTTCAACCAATGTGAACAATTAGGAAAATACATGGACACCTCATTCCCACTGGCACTCAAAGTTTCTGGTTAGGCAATTCTTAGGAATATGAAGAACAAGATGAAAAAATAAGGAATGATATCAATTGCAAGAAAAAAAATGGAGAAGGATCCAAGCAAATTTCTTCATTGGGCTGCCAAAAATATTCTGCTTACTACAGTGCAGAGACTTCTTTCCCAAAAGGCCACTCATGTGAATAGTAGGGATGACGATGAGTATACCCCTCTTCATCAAGAAGCGTACAGTGGACAATTAGACATTGTCAGTGAGTTGGTGTCTCAAGCGGCACATGTAATGACTGTAGATGACTGGACACCCCTGCACAGTGCATATACGTGGAATAATACCAGAGTGACTTCTTTATTACTTCATCATGATGCAGATACCAATGCCCAACTAAAGGCCTCTTGTCCCCCTTACATCTTGCTGGTGAGAATTGAGCTAGCAAAGATACGCTGAATCTCCTTCTGTTGAACCATTATATAAAACCAGGCCTGGAGAACAACATAGAAAAAATTGCATTTGATATTGCCAAAAGGATAAGTATGTATCACTACCTCTATGAAGTTGTGGAAGGCTGTACAAATTGTTCACCTATGTCCTAATGGTCGGGTTAAGTTTCTTAAATTTCAAAAATGCAAGTCGATCTTTTGTGTCCCTACAAAATATTTTCACAATCCAAATAAGAGCAATATATTTTATTTTGGTCTGTCATGGGGCTTGAACTCTGGGCCTGGGAGCTATCTCTGTGCTCTTCAGCTCAAGGTGAGCGCTCTACTACTTGAGCCTCAGCTCCACTTCCAGTTTTCTAGTGGTTTATTGGAGATAAAAGTACCACAGACTTTCCTTCCCAGGCTGCCTTGGAACCATGATCCTCAGATCTCAGCCTCTTGTGTAGCTAGCATTATAGGCATAAGCCACATGTGCCGGCAACACCAATATTTTACTGTAAAAATTCATGGATTGTGCGGAATTCTTCCAAGTTAATTGCCTGCATTGGATGTCAAAATGTATTTAATAGTTTTTGTATACATGTATAATGATTTCTTCAGAGTTTGTGATTTTTTAATCAGAAACAATTTTAACTTACCTGTTGAAATGAGTAGTACAGAAACTAAAATATTTCTGGTGCTTGTCTGAAAAAGTATATTTTAAAATATTCTATATTCTATGTTTGCATAATGTTCATAATTTATTTTATTTTCTACTAGATATACTTTGAATTCTACATTATTTTATAATATTTAGGTTCATTAATGTGTCCTTTCTGATTGCATTCCATATAGAAACAGTTTGATTCCTTTTTTTCTAGGTCTTAATATTATTTTTCTTTGGGATAAAATGACAATGTTGTCTAATTTGAAAAGTTTTGTAAAGTTTATGCTTTGTAAACGCCTTTCTGAGGTGAATATTTAATACACTGATGTCAAACTAAATTTAATTATATGAATTACGTGTATTGTTACAGTTGTAATTTTGCAATCAACTTTTTAATAACTGTTTTTCATTTCTTGCATCTGAAGAATGAAACATATGGAATACTTCTCAAATTTTCATATTATCCTTGTGCAAGTGCCATGTTAAACTCCGCATTGTAATTTGAGTATTCGTGATGCTGAAGCATGTAGTATCCTCTAAATTTAAGTAGTTAATGATGCAATCTTTATACAAGCCTATATAGGCTTGGGTGCCTACTTGTAACAAGGAAACAGTATTGTTCCTAACAATGCTATCGATCTTATTTCCCTAAAATTCTGTGAATAGTAGAAAAAATTATATTGATCAATCGATTGCTCACATTTGCAAATTTTTTGTCAATGACTATCTTAAGTCTTTTTATTTGGAATTTGATCATACTCTCAATTATTTATAGATAGGTCCAAAGGTGATGGCTTTTTCAAGTACTTATTTATCCAACTGTGTTAGCTATGTGGACCTAATGGATTCAAAGTAAGCGTTGCTTAAGAGCTACTTCTAAACTTCTTCAGCTGATATTTTCCCAAATGAGGTGTTACTGGCACAAATGTCTACCTGAGCCTTTACCCTTCTTCCATGTGGGAACAGACCAACCAGAAAATCATACCCTGACAGCATAGATTGTCTTACTAGAACAAAACTAATCTTGGTTACAAGGGATCATAGAGAGATGAACAGTTCAAACAGAACTGTTCAGACTAGAAGGTATTTTATCAAAATATAATTGTTTATTATACCTTCCATTTCAAAAGTAGCTAAAGCCAAGAAGGTGAAAAAATTGTTCATATGCATGATTACTTAATGTCCTGGCCTGTCTACCATCCAACCAGGCAGGAACTTACACTACTGCCTTTTTATCACCAAATATTTTCATAGTTACAAGAGAAGTCCATATGTTTCTCCTTGTTATTAGGCATTAAATTGATACTGTTTTAATCACAGTGTTTCCTCTTGGCTCCATGCTGTAAATCTACAAACGGTAAAGCTTTAGGTCTAACTTTATCAAACACTAAGGTAGAAATAATGGAATAATACTTTAAAACAGAGTTGCCTTTGATACAGTAACTACGACAGAACAATGCAAACCTGTGCCTTTTAATTATATTATATATAATTATGTATTTTATATTTATATGTGCTGATTTTATATTTTACACAGTAAAACTTACTAGAATTAGTTGATAATTTGGCAAATAAATTGATATTTATTTATTCTAGTAAATAGAATTGGAATATAAATAATTAGGTTTAAAATATATATTAGAATATAAAAAGTATCAATGAAATGTCTTTAGTATAAACTTGTGATACATTTTAACTTTTCTTGGTCTTCTGAATCCACATGGTAAAAAAAACAATGTTTTCCTCTAATGTATAATGCATTTTACTCTGCTGCTCTGTTTATTGTTTTAACTCTCTTGTCCCAAACTGTTTTTCTGCATATTTTGGAAGCATTCCTATTGATTATACCCAAATTTTGCTAAGATGTCTAAAAAAACATTATTCTTCTGCAGTCCCCATGGGTCCTAGGATCCCAGGTCCCAGTTATCTGCATCATCAAATAACAGGGGCAAGACTTCTCACCAAGGCCCATGCAACATGTCAGCACATAGTAATTGAAGACCAATCTCAATTTCTCATTTCCTATATTTCAGGGCCCCAATTCCTTGAGATGCATGAATTAGCAGTAAGCAATTGTGGAATGCAAGGCAACTTAAAATGAAGAATGAAATAAAATTTGAGAGAAAGTACAGTAATTAAAACATGCAACTTATAGATGACCAGCCCATATGAGTGAACAAGTTCACCAAGTGTAAAAAGATTATTTTTAATACCCCTCCCCTATGATTAATGAAAGATTTTATTCCAACATAAGTGGGCCAAAAAAATAGTTCCTTGAAGGATAGATCCATAATTGGTCTACCAAAGCCCGGAAAACTTGACTTAGAGGTCAAATGTAATTCAGAAAAATATTTGAAGCACTAAGGGGTGCTTCAAAACACTGGGACTTCAGTACAACATGGTTCTGTGGTATAAAAATGTCACTCTCAAACCAATGATAATCTACATTCAATCTTCTGAAAGTGTATTCCTTTTCAAATAAACTTTTAAAAATCACATTCGTCAAAATGACATTTTACAAGTTGATGATACTTAGTGACATTACAAGTTTTTTAAGTGTAGGGAGCAAGTTACAATAGAGTTGAATTATTTACACAGCACTAATGCCAAACACGTTCAACCATTCATTAAAGTGTAGAAATAGTACCACCCACAATTTGTGTTTTTCAGTAAAGGCCTTCCAGAAATGTGTTAAATAGGTTAGCCTCCTAAATTTCAAACCCAAACTTGAGCTAATAAATTTTATCATTTAATAAGGTACACTTTAAAAAGTCACAAATAGTTGCCTTATCATATGTTATTTTATGTTTTCCTTCTGTCTAATATAGTAAGAAATATGACTTTAAGTCTTGAATATGGGTATTCATCAGAGATATGACAAACATAATATCTGTCTTCTATTTTTATCATATTCCTCTTTTGGAATAAATTTTAATTTTCTTCTTTTTCCAAAACTTATAGGCAGTAGAAAATATTATTCCATGTAAAATAAAAGAATCACACCATTGTACAAAGCCATTTATAAAAATTCGTAGTTGGGAATACATTCTAAGCCATTTTTTAACTTTCTTTTTGACTAAAGATTAATCTTCCAAATGGATGAGAATAAAGTCTTGTTTAGGTGCTTCACCTCTCCAGTCTCCAGCAAATTGTTGCTGCAGATGAATCAATTATGGAAATATAAGCTGACATCAGTTCAAGAATATGCAGGATTGAAAGTCCATGGAATGCATATAAACCACTCAAAGTATTAATAGACAGTTTAACACAATGACTATCAGGAAGTTGAAACCAGAGAAGAATTATAGTAAAGACATAGAATGAATGAAAAATTAACAAGGGGTAAGTACAGCTAGAATATTCAATGTACACACATGATAAAGGAAGTGGAAAATTGGAAATAAATCTTGGAGAATGGGTTGGTTGAGAATGATGGAAGGAGTGACTCAGATCTAGGAGCGTTGGACAATTAGATGGATATATTTAATTGTAAAACAATTGCACAACCTTTTAAAATTCAGTTAAAAAACACAAGAAACAAAAAAAAAACAGAAAAATCACAACCAAACAGCAATCTCCAGAGAGTATGAATATGACCTCTCAAAATTTTAATAAATTAATGAAGGACAGTCTTGGGAAAAGCAAACAAAACTGTTCAAAGAGAGAAGTTTGGGATAGGGGAGAATTTTGAACAGAATCTGCTGCAAATAGTATCTTTCTTCTACGAGTTTTCTGTCTGAACTGGATAATCCAGTTCTGAGACACATTTGGTAGCTTGTGAGGTTAGTGTGGAAGAAACAAGATCATGAACCCATTACTCCTCTGGAGAGAAAACAATACTCTATATTTTCTCTAATATCTCTTCACTACTCTTTCTTCATACTTTTAAGTCAATTGATTTTGAATTATATTTTTCCTTCTTTCTTCTGGCAAAGTAATTCATTAAATATTATTTGCCATTTTCTTCTTTCATGCTGTTTAATTGGCCATTGATATTTAATGAGTCCATTAAATATCCCTCTTGCATTTGGTTGCCATGAAACAACATTTATGTTAATGAGGAGAAATCTAATGTAAAACTTTGTCTCCAGAATACAGCCCTAGAAGCTGTGATCACAAATATTCAGCTATTTTTTTTCTTTTACCTTAAAAGACTTCTTGTGTCTAAAGTGCCCACAAAAATAAGTACTCCATCACTTGTTGGTTCAATCAGAATTGTCTAAGCTCAAAAATATATTTTCCTAACAAGATGCTTATAGGAAACAAAAAACACTGCACTTTTATCTTCTCTCTTAAGATTCTCCTTAGATACCATATCAGGAACAGTGAAGTTATTCTAGGCAAAATTATTTCAATAGATTATTTTTCTCTTGGTCTTGACTTTGTTCACCAAGATGTATGGAGGACAATAGAGTTAAATGACCCATACCTTGGAAGACAGTGTCTGTTACAAAAGGACAATGCTTCTATGTCCTATTTCTATGTCCTCCTTTTAGCTCTTGCCGGAGTTCCAATTAATCACAGCTTCTTGGCTTCATGTCTAGTGAAGCTGAAGGACTATATCGGCTCCACCACTGTTAAATCTTCATTATTTCTCTTTTAAAACTCTTTAAGTTGCCTCATTTGGACGTGGAATTTATTTTCATGTCTTCATTCAATCAGTTCTGCATTGTAGTGAGCCAAATAGGCTCTGTAAACTCTCTTTAGGGAGTAAAAATACTAACACAATTTATATCAAAAAGTTTTGGCCTCCCTTCACTGCTGAATACAATATGCTTAGCTACGTCTTCTAACAAAACTTTTTTTTATTAACTTTTCCATTTGCTCAATTCTTTTCTGAACTTTTTGGCATATGTAATAACAGAAGTATTCACTATCTCATATTAATAAGGATATTACTTTTGTGAGCCATTTAGAAATGTGAAATCATTGGTTTGAAGTATCCAATCAGATTTTTTTCTGTGTTTCACTGCTTCACATCCAAAGACATTGTGGAAAGTGTTACAAACAAAAATGTGTAATCCCAACACCTTCTTTCATTGTGAAGGGCACTTTCTCCCTAAATTGTTTGACTCAAATTATCTTTTTCAGAGAATTACTCTTTGGTAATTAAAGGTAAATTCACAAATTTTGATGCCTTATTTTTTAAGAATTTTGAATTTAAATTCCAATACAACCTTGTGTCAAACAGTGAAAATATATTTCCGGGGTAAGGATAATTCCAAGGGACCCTACAGGATTTACAGGTTTGTTTGTTTAGTGTGAAAAAGAGCCATCTTCATCCACATTGCTCCCTCTCTACTAAGTCTCCTTGGATTTCTTTGCATGAAAACTATTCTTCCAGGCAATTTAAATTTTTGTAATAGGCTAAGTTGTTAAAATTTTGAACAATTAAAATTTACCTGTCAAAACTTTAAAACTCTTGAAAATCCTTTATCAGAACCGTGAATTCACCAATCCTAATTCCACCATTACCATCAAAAAGTTAACATGTTATTTTCATGATATATTATCCATGCAGCTATTATATTCCAGTGGCTTTGTTATGCATATATATAACCATATTAGCTGATGCTAAGCAAAATTAATTCCAAGATATGGAACCAGATTTTTTCATTTGTGGTTGTTGTTTTTGATGAACTATGTGATTTCTGTTTTCTTTGGGTTTCCCCCCTATGGTTTATCCTTCCTGTATATCATTTTGTATTGTATATACATTTACCTTAATTAGCGAAGGGAAGAGGTAAAGCATAATGGTGAGACAAAAGACAAAAGGCAAACCAATGCAATAGCAATACTCACAAGACAGTATATTGGAAATGTACATTACAACTTGTGAGGGATGAAGGGGTGAAGGAAAACTATGAGAAAATAAGAGAAGGTTAACAAATTTGAAAAGTTATGATTTAATACCTTACAATTACTGTAACCCCCCTGTACATCACTTTGATAATAAAATTGAAAAATAAGCTGCGTAAAATATAATTTCACTGTATTGGCACAGGAAATAATATTCTTTATGTAGTAATATTTTAAAAATCAATACTATTTGGCATCTAATTTGAATTAATTACCCCTTATTTATCAGAGGGTGATCAACTTGAATGTTATCCAACTAGACAATATTTTCACAATATACTTGCCAAAATTTTCAAAAAAGAATAAATTTAGTACTTTCTCATTCTAAAACAGAAACCTGTTTAATGCTATGGAAACCCATAACTTTTAAAAGTAAGTAAGTTGTTAAGAGGACAGAATATATGTGTTCTTCAAAATTCCTATGACTAATAACTACTCATTTTTAAATTCTTAACATTTCTGAGAGATTCCAAACAGTACCTGTTTGCATGTAATATAATTCTGCAATATATGTAGTTTCCAATGGGGTGTTACAGACTGAGAAGTCAACAGAAAAATAGCCACATTCTGGTAGAGGATAAAACTATGAAGCATGTGTAATAACTAATTCTTCAAGAGTAAGCTATTGTTTATCAGATTAAGCTATTATTTCTATGACCATCAATCCCAAGATTTATGCCATAAAGTCATCCTAGCCCAACAGTTTCCAACTTTTAAGGGGCACCTTAAAATTCCTTAATTCACATCATGAATACCTTATCTCTATTTTGAAAAAATACTACACCTCTGCTAATGTGACGCCCTCCTTGTTCTGAAAAGAACACTACAATACATTGAGCTGCATCATTTTTCCTCCGCTAGTATTCTTGAGACCAGAACACTTGCAAATATTTTTTATATTTATACTTTTTTAACTATCATAGATATTCAGGATGCTAAGATAAAAAAATTATGTTTCAAAGCCCACCCAGGCAGGACGGTTTCTTAGAATCTTATCTCCAAAAAAATTCTCCAGAAAAGCCAGACTCAAGTGGCACTGAGGTTGAAGTGGTAGGGCATGAGACTTGAGCATCAACAGGCTCTGAGACACTGTCCAGGCCAAGAGTTCAAGCTCTAGGATGAACCAATAAAACAAAAACAAAATTGAAAACAAACCCCAAACCTAGCATTTTTCTCCATGTATACAGAGGCACGTAAATAAGGAAATGACTTCCTGTGTTACATATAGGTAGAAGAAAGAAGATGTCACACAATTACTCTCTTCATACCATATTAAACCAAATCCTTAAAAAATTGGTTTTTCTAAATGTATAAATTAATGTCATCCATTTTTTGGCAACTCTGTCTAGATTATTCACATTAACATAGTATACATGAACTGTGGGAATTATCTATTTACTATGTTCTAATTATAACTCTCTTGAAAGAATATGTAGACAAATAGAATGCCAGAATCATTTGTGAATTTTTCAATTAATCCCTCTACTTAAAAATAATTTTGTAGTATACTATAGAATATGAAATTACAAACAAAACCAAAAAAATATATTTTAAATCTAAATTCTAATTTAACAAGGTCTACAAAGTCCTACATTAGATGAACTTTCCTATTTCTCCAGATTTAAGCTTTTGTAATACTTCAACATTAATTTGGAATCCAACAGAATGAGGCTTACTTACTTTTGCAAATTTTTGGATGGGAATCATGAGCTATTTTTCATCTAGGAATGTTCTGTAATGATGAGAGCATTTAAAACACAAGTGAGGATATATATGAGTTGCATTCAATAGGAAACTTGACTTCTCAAATCATAATGACAAAATTAGCCCAAACTTCCAACTGTGTATTCCATTTTTGTTGTTTGGTTTGTTTTACTGAGACAAAATTATTCTACCTGGTCCAGGGAAGGTATCGTTATGTAATTCCACTCTCTATTCTCCTGTTTGAGTGCTATAATTCCAAGTTTGTAGCACTTTGCCCTGCCATAGTTTGTTTATTTAATCTAGAAACAGACTAGCAATTCTGAACTTCTCCTATGATCTTATCCACTAGACTGAATGCTCAGACTGTTTATGTACTATTTTCAAAGACGTTTTAACATTTGACACAGGATATGAACATTTTCAGATGCACCTGCAGAGTTCCCTGATTCATTCTACCATGGATCTTATAATAATAATGATTACTTGACTCTCTTACTATCTCTGTCCCTACCTATGTAATATTCTCAAATTCTGGGGGAAAGATCACTTGAAGGCTTTCTAATATTTAAAATTATCATTTGATTCTAATCTTACTCAGGACTTATTTTCTATTGTTTTCTAACTTTTCTACATATTCTGAGAGTTGTTTCATTTGTGTCTTTTTGTGTGCACCTATAAGTGCCTCTGTGTGTATGTGTATGTTCGAATGTACGTATGCAAAAACCTAAAGCTCTTATTCAGCAATGTTGCTCTTGACTGGTATTCCAGCTTTTGGCTGATTAATTATAGGTAGTGTCTCAAAGCCTATACTGTCCAAGCTAAATGCCAATTGAACTTCCCAGACTCCTTTACATTCTTAGGTTTTATTTTTCCAGGAGTATCAACTTTTAAACTTCAAACACTTTTGTGAGTGTAAAGTCTAACCTGTAGCCCAGATTTTTAACTCAAGAATTCATATAAAGATAGATGAACATATACATTACATATCCTGAGTGTACACTGTTAGAAATGTGATCCTAAACCAAGTTGTTGTGAAATCTGAGGATTGGGGTTTAAAGCCAGCACGGGTAGGAAAGTCCTGGAGACTCTTTTCTCCAATAATTACTAGAAAATTGGAAGTGGCACTGTGGCTCAAGTGGAAGAGCACTAGCCTTGAGCTGAAGTGCTGAGGGACAGCAACCTGTCCTATATTTCAAGGGCCACAAACAACAAAAACAACAACAAAAAGAATATACGAAAAGGAAAGAATAAGAAATGTGATCTTAGCCACCAGGTTCATTGCTGGTATAATTCCTGTTCTCTCAAGATGGATTCTTTTTTTCCAGTTACATCTACTCTCCTATATGTGACTTGCATTGGAAACAGAATCATTCTTCCATTCTCCTTTTTGCACATTTATGTGATTAGCAAGCATGATTTAGAAAGGCAGTGGTCTCATGCTTCATGTTCCACATAGGAGTAATGCTTTCTCTATATCACTCCCATAAATCTACATATTGGATTTGGCTTTATTTTTCAATGTTTTCTTATTTGTTGAGTCTTCTATATTTTATTGAACACTTGTACATAAACACAGAACTTCTTTTTCTCCCATAGTTGCTATTGTTTCGATTACTCTTAACTCATGTACACTTGGGAAATTAATGTACAGCACATAGACTCACAAAAATGATCTGAGAACCTTCTTCCCATTTAAAATTCACCTTAATTGACAGAACACATAGGAAGTTTGAACAAAATGTTCTCATGGATAATGTATTTATAAGCAATTTAAATTTCATTTCTCTTTACTAAGTTGTCTCTGAAACACGTGTTACCTCATGGCCAAAAGTATCCTTGTGCTATTTCAATGAAGCCAGAAAACATTCATTTATTTCTGGAGCAGCACCATAGATTGTTACTGGAAGTAAGTGGAAGTAACTGTTACTGGATGTGGAAACTGATCCTAGGAGAGGAATTGAATATAGTGAAATGACAAAGTTCAAGTTAACTATTGCTTTCCTTTTTACTATATAAGAAAAGGATCCTAGGCTGGAAGGAAACTCTGTCCCTGACTTTTGTGAGTGTGTCCTTTACTCATATAAAACTTGTCTGTGAACTTCTGGTTGAGAGTATAAGAAAAGGAAACAATATGTCATTTGAAGGCCAGTATAGAACAAAAGGAAGTCACTTTATTTTAAAAATGTTCTATTGCAAAGAAGCAAAGATATGGAGGTTTTGAAGTGTCTTATGGATGGATGTTTCACTCCTGAGATGATTCTCTTGTTGCAGGAATCAGTTATCAATTCCTTTAGTCAAGTCCTGAGTTTTACATAGCAATAAGGATTCCAAAAAAGCAGGATCCAGTGAGTATGATCAGCAAAAGCAGCCTATTTTCGGACCACCACTATTTTAAGGAGAGTCCCAAAGAAATACCCAGGGTTTGTTTTGTTTCCTTGTTTATTTAGTTCTCCGGCTTGAACTTAGAGACTGGCCCCTGTCCCTGAACAGTTGTCTTTTTTTCCAAAGTGGCCCAAACCAATACTCCGCTGCTTGAGCCAAACCTCCACTTCTGGCTTTTTTGGTGTTTAATTACAGATAAGGGTTGACAGACTCTCTTGCCTGGGTTGGCTATGAACTAAGACAGTAAGAAAGCTAAGTGACCTCAACTGTATGTACTTCTCTTTTGAACCAAGAAATATTAGATGAAGTTTATTATAAAGTTACTATTTGACAATTTTTAAAAAAGAGAATATGTTTAGCAAAGAAGCCATAACAAATAACTCAGCAAAAGTAGGTGCACTACTAAATCATTTGGGAAGATTACTATTGACTTCATCATTCCTTTGAGGGAAACTTAAAGCCATATTTGTAATTTTTTGTTGGTTGTGATTATTGAATATTGATCCTGGGCATTGTCTCTCAGCTTTTCAGCACAAATTGAGCACTCTACCTCTTTAGCTACAGCACCACTTCCGAGTTTCTGGAGTTAATTGAAGGTAAGTGTTTCATGGACTTTCCTGACCAGGCTGGCTTTGAACCACAATCCTCTGGTCTCAACCTCCTCAGTAGCTAGGATTACAGACATGAGCCACCAACACCCGGCTCATATTTGCATTTATGTGCACTTAATGTCACTATGTAGACAAAGAATGTAAATCTGAACCAAATGATGTGACATTGAAGCTTGTCAGAATGATTGAGTTAGCAATAAATATGTCCTCCTTTCCCATTTTGTTACATTAATGACCCATGAGCCATGGGACTCTTACATTAGCATCCTCTTTCATCTTTGTAGGTGTATTTAGTATCAGAAAATGTTCACAGAGAAATATAGAAAGACAGATTTTTAGAAAGCAAAGTAGATCAGGTATGAAAGAACAGCATAGAAGGAGGTACATTTATCACACAGAGATTAAGAACTAGCCTAGGAGATTTTGAATGCTAAAGGCAATGAGGAATAAGCCTAGTTGATAACTAGTTCTTCAATATCCAAAAATGGTTTCCTAGAACGGTTTCTGCTATACCTTAGTTACTATCATTTTTTCTTTCCATCTGGAGTTATTCCTTCTCTTCTGTCACAACTGTTAATTAGCCTCTGCCCTTTTGGTGCGATGACTTGCCAAAAGAGTTTCCAAATCTCACTTAGACTGTTGTTGTTGTTGTTGCTGTTTTTGTTTTGGCAGTCCTCGAGCTAAAACTCAGCGCTTGGGAATTATTCCTCAGATTTTTTTTTTCCTCAAGGCTAACCATCCACCATTTGAGGCACAGGACCACTTCCAGTGTTTCCTTTTCAATTTATGTGGTACTGAGGAATTGAACCCAGGGTTTCATGCATGCTAGGCAATCACCATACCATGAAGCCACATTCCCAGAACCCTAAATGACTTTCTTAAGATGGCATTATATTTTCATTCTGTAACTATGTATCATAATTTTAACCAGAAATTTTTGCTAGAAAAGAACATTGAACACAGTACTGAGTCCAGTAAGGCTAGTTGGGCAATGGATTACTGTCACAGTGTAGCCAGGGCACAGAGGGATTTACCTCTTGGAGCTAGTACAACAGAGTGAGCAAGACAGAGCCTGACCCACAGTCTACCTCCAGAATGAGAGGGCCACCTTGGTTCCAACCATATGGCGATGCTGGGCCACCTCCTCCACCACCCATTGAATCAGTTCCTGAGAGAATAAGAGAAAGAAAGTAGGTCAGAATTACACTTAAGCCAGGTGCCGGTGGCTCAGGCCTATAATCCTAAGTACAATGGAGGCTGAGATATGAAGATCGTGGTTTATAGCCAGCCCGGCAGGAACACCTGTGAAACTCTTATCTCCAAAAACCACCAGAAAACTGGAAGTGGTGCTGTGATGCAAGTGGTAGAGTACTAGCTTTGAGCTGAGGAGCTCGGGGAGCTGCCCCAGGCCCAAAGTTCAAGCCCCATGACTGGAAAGAAGTGGACTTCCCACCACAAGAAGTGGACTGAATAGCGCCCATTGTCCTAAGGAGCATGGCAGAGAAGTCAGGCCGAGCTTCCTGTCAGCTAGGAGTCATTAGTAGGTCACCTGGCTTCTCTGTGCCTCAGTTTCCCCAGCTTCAAAAGTGAACAAAATGAAGGATCCTGTTGCTCATGGGGATAGGGTAATAAAGAAAGAGAGCCATGTTTTGTTTCATAATCCTATACCTGTCTCACCATTAATAACACACACCATCTGAGATCTTTCTGGGAATCTTCCTATCATATGGTCACAGAATTGCGAAGAAAAGGATCAGATGGCCCCTCCCTCTGTGCCTGTCCCTGTTCCAGATATCCCTCTGTATTAATCCTTTGTTTCCTCAACTGTACCATGAGGAGATTGAAGTCCAATGGTTGAGGCCCAACCCAGAGCTTCACCTCTGGTCAAGAATCGGCTGCTGTGGACTTTGTTTGGGACAATCCATCTAAACTAATGACTGAGCGTGGTGCTACATGTCTACCATCCCAACTACAGAAGACCGGGCCTGGTGGCTCATGCCTGTCACAGATAGGAGGACCATGATCCAGCCCAGCATGAGCATATATTACTTCTCCATCTCAGAAATGCCCAAGACAGAAATGCTTGACTCGCATGGTAGAAGACCTGACTGGCAAGCCTAAGGTCTTTAGGTCTAACCCTAAAATACCAAAAAGAACCAGAATCCCAGTGCCAGAGGCTCATGCCTATAATCCTAGATACTCAGGAGGCTGAGATATGAAGATCACAGCTCAAGATTTAAGATAGGGTTGGCCTCACCCATCAGACATCATGATGAGAAGACCCAGAGTCTGATCTATGCTGTTGCGCTCCATACTAGCAGAAGTCGTATCCTTACTAAGTGTTGGTCATGGTCTCTGTCCCCTTGGGAAGCCATCCCCTGCAGGCCAGACTCCCAGGTCCTCCAAATCTCCCACTGCCACCAATCAGGCTCAAGAAAGTACCCAGCTCCATTGCACACAGATCCCTTGTTCTTGTAATTTAACAGTGCTGGGTCCCCTTCAAGCCTCTCACCTTTCCAGGCCCCCAGACCTCAGCTGTGAAGCCCATACATGCCTCAAAGATAGCAGGTAGAAGTTACCAAAGCATTCTGCCTCCTTGTTACAACCCAATTCTACACACACACACACACACACACACACACACACACACACACACACACACACACACACACACACACACACACACACACACACACATCCAGACCAGTGACAGAAGACTCATCCATGCAGCACCTGCAATTTGCCAACTGATCACTCACCTGAGCACAGTCAGGCTGTACAAGGAAAAAGATTATCTCTCTCTCTCTCTCTGTCTCTCTATGTCTCTCTCTATGTGTTTCTCTGTCTTCAGGGGAAACGTTGACCGAACACAGAACACAAGAGCTCACACAGGAAGGGTGTCTATATTCTGCATCCAACACCTCCCATCCCCAGAAAAAAAGAAAAAGACCCCAGAAGGCAGGTGTAGACATGCTCCTCCCTACCTCTGACTAAAGCCACCAGGTTTTCACCAGGGAGAGGAGGGGTGAAAATGTGCGGCAGTGTGGCTCCCACTACTCCAGGCCAAGGGATCTGTGGTGCCCACTCCTCACCCAACCATATATCTCCTGGTTTCCTGGGACACTAGCCGCTGGGGATGGGGGTGAGATCCTCGGGTCAACACCCACCCCTACCCCTGGGGCACATTTGTGGCATGGCGTGGGCCAGACTGTGGGGCACAGGGGAGGCGAGGGTCCAGGTCAGAGAGGAGGTGATATGGGGTGCAGGGTGCAGGGATGTGTGGCAGCCACTCACATGTGTTGCTGGCAGAAGCTGTTGGGAGCTGCTACAGGTGGGGCAAGCAGCAATGGCAGAGGCATGACACACGCTCAGGCCCTGAGCAGAGGACAGGGGAGCCAGGACCAGGTCAGGGCCGCAAGCTGGCTCGTGGCACACCATTGCACCATTGCCTGAGGAAACCATGAGTCTGAGCCCACAGCACCAGGTTTGAAATGCTGCTCCATGGGGAAGGGGGGGAGGGGGCCAGAGTACAGGCAGGCACATGATGGGCCTGAGGAAGCCCTTTCCTCCTAGGCCTCGAGTATTTTGCTCACCACTCAGCCACCTCTACCTTTCTCAACTGCTGGTAGTGGTGTCAACAAACAGAGGGAATCATGGTGCTACTGGTCGGCATGGAATGTGGGCGTGGCCACCATTCTTGTATCCCATTGGTCAGAAAGAACCATGAAACAATGGGGGTGTGGCTGGAATCGTGTGATGCAGGCAGAATGGGAGGAGTCAAAATGACGCAGCCCATTTCCCAGGGAACTCTGTCCATGCCAGTTGGGCACAAGAGGGTGACCTGCTTTAGCCGAATGGCTGCACAGATTGTTGTCTATGTCTGTTTGTTCCCAGACCTTGAACTCAGGATCTGGGCACAATCTGTGAGTTGCTTTTGATCAAAGCTGGCTCTCTACCACTGGATCCACATGGCTTTACTTCTGGCTTTGTTGGCTCTAGTTCGACAGGAGTCTCAAGGGCTTTCCTGTCTAGGGTGACTTTGACCATGATCCTCCTTTCACAACCTTGTAAGTTTTAAGGAAGACTGCTGAGAGCCACTGATGCCTGGCTAATCATTGGTTTTGCTGATGTTCTTGGACAGACCTGTGAATTCCCTATCCTCAGGTTGAAGTGGTAGGAGCTGGAGCCCACAGTTTGAATCCTGGTCCTACCACCAACAAATGGCAGGAGATCCTATGAAACTCATTCCTATTCATATGACTACCAAAGGAATGTGATGTATATCATGATTAAATGGGCAGTACTTGAATGATTTGAGGATAAAACTATACGCAATTACATTATAGGACACTGGTCAATATTAATTAATACTTTATTAAGCATTTAAACAATCACATTCTTTAAATGGAGGCCAAATGAAATACCTATGAATTGGGCATCACATAGCATGGAGATGCTATTTTTTCTCCTGCCAGGACTGGAATTTGAACTGGTGGCCTAGGTATCCCTGCTGTTGCACTGTGTAGAAAGGGGAAATTTGTTGCTACCGCCTCGACCACCAAGGAAGATGCGACACCGAACTCTTCTCTCTGCAGTTTATTCAGGACCTTTGAGCAATCTTCTGACCCAACCCCGGGGAGAATTCCCCACAGCCTTAAGTACCCGCTGGGTAGCCAACCCTGATACACCATGTGGGAACCACCAATAGGTTCAGGTGCGCGGAAGCAAGCCAGATTCTTTGCCTTAGCCATATAAGGAGTTGTTTACCACAGAGAGCACTCGCCATCTGGAAGGCGGAGGGCGGAAGCCAGCACCATCTTCCAGGTGCGGCCTCTCGCAGCTCTCTACAGTTCCCCCTTTTTTGTTTAAAGAACACAGATGAGAACAGAGGTCTGATCCCTGTTGTGCAACGCAAGGACTGCATACAAGCCTTCTCCCAGAGGGAGCCTTCTCTAGGGATGACTCAGCCTGTCCATTGATTCGTTTTTCACAAGGACAGGAAAAGGCGAATCGAACCCGTGTGCAATCAAACATGCTCTCCTCGAGGGCAAAACTCATGCCTCTCGACTGCAATACTTTGGCTTTGCAATCTGTGTTCATTGTTTTAGGGTGGCAAGCCACGCTTGGGGGGACTGACCTGCTCCAATGGTTGTAAAGGCTTGGATAATCATGGCTTCACTGCGACGTTGAGAACCTCTAATTTGGCAAATGCACCACAGACATACCAAGGAGGATAACATCAGGAGGCCTGTCAGGGCTCCCAAAGCCACCCACTCCTTAAGATGATTCATAGCAGCGGAGATCCATGAAGATAACCCCTCCGCCAATCCGGCATCCACTCGTGTCGAGTTCACCGTGACGATGGCAACCCTGAGCTGTTCCATCAGGCTGTCGAACTCCCCAGTTCAATTACCTAAAAGATAACTAGACAACTGTTTAGCCAAATTTGCAGCGTTTTTTGAATAGGTTTTTTCCTGGGCCTGAACTCTGGGCCTGGGCACTGTCCCTCAGCTCTTCAGCTCAAGGCTAGAGCTCTACCACTTGAGCCACAGCGTCACTTCTGGCTTTTTCTTTTTGCTTATGTGGTGCTGAGGAATCGAACCCAGGGCCTCAGGCATGCAAGGCAAGCGCTCTACCACTGAGCCACCTTCCCAGCCCCTTCTGGGTTAATTGCACCACAGCAGCAGCTAATCCAGCATTAGTTAGTGGTCCGCCCAGCTCTCTGCAAACTTTCATCCATGCTTCTAGTCCCTTATTCTTATATAGGGTTATGGCAGCTCTGCATTCTTTAGTGCATTGCTCGTAAACAAGCTGTTTAATTAATGGCATGGCTGCGTCTGGGTCACCAAAAATTCTGCCAGCGGCCTCGACCATACGGGCAACAAAGTCCGAAAACGGCTCCGTAGAGTCCTGCAGGATTATGGTGAGATTGCCACTTACCTCGCCATTATTTGGTAAGGCCTTCCATGCCTTTATGCCAATTTTATTGATTTCTTCATAAACTTGAACCGGGTAGCCTATCTGCTGATTGGCAAATCTCCCCTGTCCAAGCAGCATATCTCTGTCCCAAGCTGGGTTTCCCGCAGCCTGATTGGCCACAGCCTCTTCACTAGCAAATTCAATCAAAAAGACCTTCCAATCTAAATACTGACCTGGGCTCAAACAAGCTCGTGCGAGCCCACTCCAATCACCGGGTGTCATGCAGTGTCTGTTTAGGGCCTTCACCTGGGCCACAGTAAAGGAGGCCATGATTCCGTATGTCCGCACAGACTCAGCTAAAGATTTTATAACCTTAAAATCTAAGGGTTCATGATACCACTGTCCCTGTGGATCCTGAAATATTGGACAGGCTAGATGTAACTTGGTTCTGACCGCTTTCCACATGCCTGGGCTGAAAGAACAGCTGGGGTTGCCACTTCCACGGTCCTCCGCATAAAGCGGAGAGGCCGAGGTTGCGGCATGGCACATGAAAGGCGTGCATTCGTCTTTATCTGGGTCCTCTCTCTCCTTCCCTTTCCTCCTCTTTCTTATCTTTTTTTTTCTCTATTTGTTGTATGAGTGATTGTAGTTTCTCTAAATCTGTAGACTCAGAGGTCTCTAGTTCAGCAAGATCGGAATATAACCCCCCCCCCATTCTCCTCCTTTTCGCTGTCTGCCCTTTCCGATCTTTCTTCCTGCAGCATTACTAGGGCGGTCTGACCATTCTCTACCACCTCACTGCAACGCTGGTCCTCAAGACAGCCTCTTATCAGTTTCCATATTGGTCTCACTCCGCTCTTAAGCGTTCCTTGTTCAGAGGCAAAATCTAGGTCCCTCCCTAGTTTCTCCCAAGAGGCCACGGTGAGGAGGCTTCCGGAGACAGCGAACGACGGGGCAACGATGTCACATTCATCCAAAAATCTCTCTACTCTTTTTTATTTTTAACTTTTTTGAGTGCAGTAGCTCATTGACAGCCAAAAAAATTGGGTGCGAAGAAGAAGCAGCCATGTTTTAAACATTTAAAGCTGGTAAACAAACTTTTACTTTTACTTTTGGCTACTCTATTGACTAGCCCCGGGATCTCGCTCTCTATCTACAGAGAAGAGCAAAAAATCCCCCCCCCCCTGCTCTTGTCGCGAATTCCCCTTTTACCTGGGAACTTACCGGTGCACCACCCTGACGGCAGAGAGTTCTGAGTCCTCGTTGGGGTTATGGCTGAGTCCCCGTACGGACCACCACGTGTCGCTACTGCCTCGACCACCAAGGAAGACACGACACCGAACTCTTCTCTCTGCAGTTTATTCAGGACCTTTGAGCAATCTTCTGACCCCAACCCTGGGGAGAATTCCCCACAGCCTTAAATACCCGCTGGTAACCAACCCTGATACGCCAAGTGAGAACCACCAATAGGTTCAGGTGCACGGAAGCAAGCCAGATTCTTTGCCTTAGACATATAAGGAGTTGTTTACCACAGAGAGCACTCGCCATCGGGAAGGCAGAGGGCGGAAGCCGGCGCCATCTTCCAGGTGCGGCCTCTCGCAGCTCTCTACAGAAACTTGCCTCCTTGAATTCAAGAAATTCAAAGTCTCTTCCTTAGTCCTGAAATCGATGCCCACCACTAGAAAACATCATATTTTTGTACATTTTAAATATATGATTTATATTTATATACATATGTTGATTCTATATTGCATTCAGTGTAGTTATTTATTTTTTGTTTTATTCATGTATTGACTTCTCATTTTATTGACTATTATGACTCATAGAACAGTGATTACATTGATTACATAGGATATAGGTTTGCATATGTATTGCACATCCTTCCTGACACCCAGGACTTTCACAGGAAAGGAAAACGTGTCAGCATCAACTTCTTACTACATGATTCATTTTTTGGGGGTGCTGGCATCTGAACTCACAGCCTACAAGGCCCAATTCATGAATGGGTGAGTGTCAGCCTGGCATCCTGTGGCAAATTGAGCTGACAGACAGTTCTGAGTACCTGAGATTGAGCCCCAGCGGTTGACAAAATAAGAACAGATTGACATGCAGATGGTAGTACACTAATAAATATATATCTTTATAGAGTGCCAGAGATGTCTATACATTATTTGGTTATATAGACTACATTCCTAACAATTCTTGGGTATTTATAATGCCTCCATATAATTAATGTTATTGTTTTCATTCTTAACAAACTATTAAGTAAATCAATCAATATCCTGAAATTATTACATTCTGTAAGTAATAGTATTATTTTAATGCTTCATAAATATTAAATAAAATCAGTCTTCTGAAATGATGCTGTCTAATTTTATAGGAGCATCATTCACCATCAACTCATTCAACTGTGACATTGATAATATTACCTTGTTATTCCCATGGATGGGAACGAGTCTCTTAGTATCTCCTGCCATTGATTGGTGTCAGGACTAGGATTTGAAATCAAGGCCTACATTGCCACGTGGACCTATGACTTCCTCAATAGTCTGACAACCTTCAGCAATGCAAGGTGAAGTACCCTTTGCAACAGTGTCATTCAGACCCAGGAGGGTCACCGTGCAAAGGAAGAAAACATAAAAAGGCCATCTCGCTGCATTTTTTCTGTACATTTTTGCCACACAAGGCTTGGGGGTCTAGGATCTCAGGATCTACTGTATGTTCAGTGGCTGCACCCCAGCATAGGGTGTCGAAGCTGAGGCAGAGTTACCACAACCTGAGTTCAAACCCCCTACTGAGCAAAAAATAATTAAAAGAAATTAGCTCCCTGGCTTGCAATTCACCCCGTTTATTCTGCCAGGCTTTGGATTTGAACTCAAGTTCTGGGTAAATCTGCAGCACTGTGTTAGAAGGGCAAGCTCACCGTACTTGAAGATAAGAAAGTCAGGCCTGTACTCTAAGCCAAAATTCAAGCCCCAGCCTTGGAAAACATACTATTTATATACATTGAAAATGCAGGGTTTGTACTTACCTATGGATGTTCAGTCCATACACGTTTGGTGTGGTTGTTCCTTGTACTTTTTGTTTTATTCATTTATTAACCATTGATTTTACTATGATGACACCCATTCCCTTTATTATATTGATGACATCCTATCACATGGAATCTAAATTTGTAGACGTGTTCTCCATCATGCCTAACACCCAGGACTCTCAGAGAAAAGGAAAAAAGTTTCACACTGGGTTTCTTACTGCATGATCCAATTGTTGGTAGTGCTGGGATCTGAACTCAGGGCCTAGCAGGACCAATTGGTGAATTGTTCAAAGTGACCACACCAGCCTGTAAGCAACAAAGGAGTTAGGCTATTCCCAGGATCTGACATTGATCCCCAGTGTGGGTCACGATAGTCATAAATTAATAATTAAAACATAGGATCAATATTTACATATATGTTTGGACAGCATCTTGCCTTTGGAGTACTTTTTCTCCTCATTTTCTTTCTTATGTAAGTATTGTGTATTTTACTGAGAAAGGTAACAAATATAACAGTGCTTACATGGAAGACAACCTATTGCCCTGGCTATAGGGTTTCCTATGCATTCTCCATCCAAGCTGTGACTCAGGACTCTCACAGGACAGGAAAATAGGTGAATCGATGGGCTTCTCACATCAGGA
This sequence comes from Dipodomys merriami, assembly GCF_024711535.1. NCBI lineage: Eukaryota > Metazoa > Chordata > Mammalia > Rodentia > Heteromyidae > Dipodomys > Dipodomys merriami. The sequence continues at coordinate 187,542 of NW_027203605.1, read as the reverse complement.
TTCATCTTTTGGCAGTGTTGGGATTTGAACTCAGAGCCTATCAGGCCCAATTGGGGAAAGTGTCAAGGTGAGGACACCAGCTTGTGAGCAACGAAGCAGATAGGCCCTTCCCAGGACCTGACGTCAAGTCCCAGGGAGGTCCAGATAGTCATGAATTCATAATTTAAACATAGGGTCTATATTTACATACATGTGTGGACAGCATCTTGCATTCAGTGCACTTCTTAATTTGTGTCGAATTCATGTAATTATTGTGCATGTTACTGAGTATGGTGACAGGTATAACTATGCAGACATGGATTACAACCTGTTCCCATAGTTATAGGGTTGCCTATACATTCTACAACTTAGTGGAAGCTCAGGACTTTCACAGGAGAGGAAAACATGTTCAACGACTGGCTTCTGACAACAGAATGAATCTTTTGTCAGTGTTTGGATTTGAACTGAGGTCTGGGTAGCTTTGTTGCACTTTAGGGGAAGGGAAATCTCACCATCCTTGAAGACTACAATGTCAGGCCTGGTCCAGGGCCTGATTTGAAGCCCCAGCACGGGACAAAATAACAAGCCTGCCTTTTTAAAACATAGGATCTCTCTTTACCTACAAGTGTGGTATGCATCTTGCATTCAATGTAGTTATTCTTTTTATTTTGTGTCTTATTCATGGATGTATTGTGTATTTTATTGAGTATGGTGATAGATATAACTATGCTGACATGGATAGCAACCCATTCGAATGGTTATAGAGTTGTCTATATAGAATTCTCCATCCTCGTTGAGACCCAGTACTTTCATTGGACAGGAAAACAGGTGGATCGATTGGCTTCTCATATCAAGGTAAATCTTTTGGCAGTGTTGGGATTTGAACTCAAGGCCTAGCAGGCTCAATTGGTGAATGGGTCATGGTGAACACACCAGCCTGTGAGGCACTAAGGAGGGAGGCCATTCCTAGGACCTGAGATGAAGCTCTGGTTGGGGCCAATATAGTCATAAATTCATCATTTAAACAGAGGATCTATATTTCCATACATGGATGGGCAGCATCTTGCATTCGGTGTAGTCATTCTTTTATTTTGTGTCTTATTCATTGATGTGTTGTGTATTTTCTTGACTATAGGATAACAGATATAACTGTGGTGATCTGGATGACAAACTATTCCCATGAGTATAGAGTTTCGTATACATTCTCCATCCTAGATGAGACCCAGGACTTTCACAGCACAGGAAAACTGGTGCAATGACTGGCTTCTCACATCAGGGTGAATTTTGGCAGTGCTGGGATTTGAACTTTGGGCCTAGGAGGCCCAACTGCCCAATGGATCCACGTGATCACACCAGACTGTGAGCCACTAAGGAGCTGGTCGGTTCTCAGGAACAGAGATCGAGCACCGGGGGGGGGGCACAATTGTCCTGAATGCATCATTTAAACATGGGATATATATTCAATGCTCTGTGTGGACTGCATTGTGCATTTAGCATTTAGTGTAGTTATTCTATTCTGTATTCTATTCTATTCATGGATGTATTGTGTATTTTCTTCAGTATATGATGACAGGTATAACTGGGCTCACATGATAACACCCTATTTCCGTGGCCACAGGGTGGCCCATGCATTCTCCATCCTAGCTGAGACCCAGGACTTGCACAGGAAAGGAACACAGGTGCATCAATTTGCTTCTGACATCAGGATGAATCTTTTGGCACTGCTGGGATCTCAACTCGGGGACCAGCAGACCCAATTGACGAATGGGTCCATGTGAGCACAGCAGTCTGTGAGCCACTAAGGAGTAAGGCCGTTCCCAGGACCTGAGATGGACCCCCAGGAGAGGGTGTGGGGGAAGGGCACACAGCAGTCATCCATTCATAAGTTGAAGGTAGTATGCAAATAAGTACACAATTGTATAGAGTAGGAGAGATGATAACCTGTGATGGAATCCAATCTACCATGTGTCTACTGATTTTTGGATCTTTCCAGATGCCTTCATTTCATGACTGTGATGTATTGTCATGCTCAATCAACACTGCTTTACAAATAAGTGATACCCCATGAGTCTTGCCTATCATTTCCTAGTCATATCATGCATTAACTACTTATTCGATGATATCAATCGCATTCCATGACTTTTCCTGTATCTCAGGATTTTCCGCCATTGCTTTCTCATGGGGGTGGGCTGAATTCAAGCCTCAGTCATGGAAAACATACTCCGTATATACATTTTAAAGATAGGATTTATACTTCCATACAGATGGTCAGTAGATACCATGTTTGGTGTGGTAGGATTTATACTTCTATACAAATGTTCAGTCCATATTACGTTTAGTGTGGTCATTCATTTTATTTCTTTTTTATTCATTTATTTATGATTTATTTCATTGACTTTCATGACACCTATACCATTTATTACATTGTTTACATCATATCACATACCATCTAGATTTGTAGATGTGTTCTCCATCATGCCTGACACCCTGGACTCTCCCAGAAAAGGAAAACATATATCACACTCGGCTTCTTACTCAAAGATTAAATTTTTGGCAGTGCTGGGATCTGAACTCAGGGCCTAGCAGGCCCAATTCATGATTGGATGAGTGTGAGCACAGAAGCCTCTAGCCTATGAAGCTATCAGGTGGTTCCCATGCACTGAGATCAAGCCCCAAGTTTGGCCAAAACAGCAATACATGGATAGGCAGAAGGTGGTATACAAATAAATATATATTGTTAAAGAGTTCCAGAGCTGTCTATCTATGACTGAATGACATCTACTACATTCCTACCAACTTTTAGGTATTTATTATACCTCCATTGAAAAAATATTATTCTTTTCATGCTTAATAAACTATTAATTAAGGTCAATCAACATCCTAGGATTATTGCATCCAATTTTAGACTAGACAAATGCATGAACTACTCTTTCAATCTGTATTCTTATGCATAGGCATGAATCTCTTGTGATCTCAGGCCATTAGTGTGTAAGGATTAGGATTTGAACCCAGAGCCTATGTTGACATGTTGGCTTATGGCTTCCCTGATAGCCTGCCAGCCGTCAGCAACGGCAGGCCAGGTCCACTTTGAAACCATGTCATTCAGACCCAGGATGGTCACCATGCAAAGAAAAACTTGTAAAACCCTGAGCCCTCTACAGCTCCCCACTTTTTGTGCTGTTGTGCTTTGTTTTTCTTCCTGCAAACCCTCTGTGCCTAGGGTCCCAGGATCAGCTTTGGGTCCTGAGGCTGCACCCCATCCTAGGGAGAGTGAAGCTGAGTCAGAGTTGTCATGACCTGAGTACAAGCCCCGTGGTTGGCAAAATTAATTAACTAATTAATTCATTAATTAACCAACTAACTAACTAAATTGAAATAATAAAGCTCCTTGGTTTGGAATTTCTTCTATTTTTCTTTCCTAGCCTGGGATTTGAACTCAGAGTCTTGATGAATCCGTAGCAATGTGACGGAAGGCTCAGAGTTGCCGTTACTTGAGTTCAAACCCCATGCCAAGCCAAAAATAAATAATTAAGTCACTAACCTCAGCAAGGAAGTTAGTTGTGAAGATGGGAGGGAAGGGATGGTAGGGGAAAAACAAACGAGGAGGCAACAATGCTCAATAGGAAATGTACTCATTACTTTGCTCATGTAACTGTGACACCCCTGTACAACATTTTTAAATGAAAAACGTACAAAAAATTATGTAGTGCTCAAGAAGCACTTTGGGGGTAAGGGATGAATGCCTGAATAGCTGTACAAAATTCTACACCGATTTTTTTTCAGTGTTCAGTATGGAACTGAATAAACTTAACTGTTTCTGTTACAAAAATTAAGTCACTGTCTTGGAACTGGGTCCAATATTTCTGCCATTGCTGGGATTTGAGCTCACTGTCTAAGTGAGCTCTAAGTGAACTCTTTTGCACCTTGGGTGAAGGCTAAGCTCCTTGTCCTTGAGGGAAAGATTTTCAAGCTAGTGTTCCCAGGGCCTGAATTAAGGCCCTGCAATTGAAAAAAATATTTGTATACATGTGTAATATAAGATATATAGGTACATATGTATGTTTATTTCATATTCATGATTATTTTTGATTTTGTATTTAATTTTTTATTCATTTAATTGTTTATTTATTTAGTATTATTATACACATAATATTTATTATGTTGTGTACATATATTATAAAATTATACACAATAATTTAGTACATTGACTCATGCTCATTTTTCATTAATACTTTATTAAGTGTTGAAACATGATATATAATTAAATCGAGGCATTTGTCAAGTCATCACATGGTTAGACTATGTCCCTAGTATGAGCTTTGTCTTATTTATCTTGGACAACTTCCTATAGGGATTTGTTTAGATGATTTATACTCAGAAGCCTTTTCTTGTGGATAGGCAAGTTGAGGGATAAAATCGTAAGGTTGGGGCTGGAACTGTAGCTTAGTGGTAGAGAGCTTACTCAGCATGCTTGAATGCCAGGGTTTGAATCCTCAGTGCCACGTACTCAGAAAAAGCCAGAAGCTGTGGTGTGGTTCAAGTGGTAGAGTGCTAGCATTTAGAAAAAGAAGCTCAAAGACAGTACCCAGGCCCTAATTTGAAGCCCCAGGTCTGGCCAAAACAATACGCCAGATTACAGTGTCTCTGGAAACCTACTTTCTCAGGAGGCTGAGATCTTAAGATCACAGTTTGAAGACAGCCTAGGAAAGGAAAGCCTGTTAGACTCTTACCTCCAATGAACCATCAAAAAACCCCATGTGTCACTGTGGGTCAAGTGGTAGAGTGTTTGCCTTGAGCTGAAGGGCTCAGGGACAGCGCCCAGGCTTCAGTTTGAGACACACACTGGAAAAAGAGTGAGGGATAATCAAAGTAATTTTCCTGTTTGCTATTTATGAGAATATGGTTTGGAAAATGAATGCTGATGTACACCAGAATTGGAGTCAGACCTCAAGGTTCAAGTGTAGCACATCCATAATCCCAGTCTCTCAGATTCTAGCATTATAAACTTGCGTCCCACAAGGTTCTGAAAGGCACATTTTTGAAAGGCTTAATATGCTCCCCAAGCCCTTTGTGATAAGCAGTTGACTTGTATTGTCAAGGTCATTACAGTTCTGACCCTAGCAGAGAACCAATAGCTTACACCCATCACCCTAGCTCAGAAGGCTGAGGTCTCTATCACAGTGTGAAACCAGCCAAGGCAGGGAAATCTAGGACATTCTGGCTTCCTGTTCTGAAAGGTCAGATGCTCAAGAAATTCCTGTGTTTCGCTTGGTGATGAGAAGTTACTTGCACTCTAAGTGTTTTTGGAGTTCTTGAGCTACAGAAGAAGGATAGAAATATTATTGACCCAATCGGGATTCAAATGAAGTTCTCAAGATCCAAGTCCTAGCTCTGTTAGCAGGAAGAACTCCAGAGTAACACTGTATTTGAAGCACAGAAAAAAGTTTCAAAAGCCAGGCTAGGTGAAGAGAACTAGGCCTGCAGGATTCGGAGGCAGAATGTACATACTCAACAGAGAAGTGAGCTGCAAAACCACTTCATTCATTCCAGGCACAGCCAGCAGTGGGAGAAACCTGAAACATTTGTTAGAGTTACAGAAGGGTCAGGCTTCTCTCAGTCTCTTCAAACGATGACTAATTAAATTTCCTCCCTCAGGTGAAGGGACCCTCAGGCAATCTTTAGGTTACCTATAGAGAGCCAGTTTAGTGGGGAAGAGGAGAGGAACAGAGTAGAAAATCCTGCTCTCTGGTCTTAAGGTGTGGGTTTTTGACTCTCCATTTTTCAGGTTTGAAGGCCCTTCTATCTCTGCCAGTCCATTCTCCTTACTACATTCTCCACATCATTAATGCAAATCCACAGTCCAAGGAGGAACAGGGCAATTTCTCTTCTGTCTCCAAGCACCTGATTTAGAACCTGGCTCTGCCCTCTGGATTCTGGGGCTCTTGGCTGCCTGAGAAGTGGGACAGAGACAGTTATCCTGATCTGTGTTTGTGTGAAGGTGATGCTGGAGTCCGGGAACACTGCAGAAAGACTCGTGACTGGGAAGTGGTCCCTTCTTTCCTTCTGATGTCAAAACCAGATTCATCTATCAGCTTTCTTCCTTCTTTTCTTCCTTCCTTCTTCCTTCCTTCCTTCCTTCCTTCCTTCCTTCCTTCCTTCCTTCCTTCTTTCTTTCTTTTCATTTCTTTTCTTTCTTTCTTTCTTTCTTTCTTTCTTTCTTTCTTTCTTTCTTTCTTTCTTTCTTTCTTTCTTTCTTTCTTTCTTTCTTTCTTTCTTTCCTTCCTTCTTTCTCTCTCTCTCTCCCTCTATCTCTCTTTCTCTTTTTTCTTTCTATCTATCTACCTACCTTCCTGACTAGGTAGCTATCTCTTTGCCAGTTGTTGGGTTGAACTCAAGGCCTGGGCACTGTCTCTAGCACTCTGCTACTTGAGCCACAATACATATTCTGGCTTTGTCTGTGTACGGGTGCCTGAAGAATCGAACCCAGGCCTTCTTGCATGCTAGGCAAGCACTCTCTCATTAATACATATTCCTAGCCCCTTCACTTTTTTCTTAATGGTAGTTTTTACATAAGTATGCTACCATTTATGTTCTCAAGTTTAATTTTCTGAATACTGGTTACTTCCAAGAGACCTGATCTTCTCTTCCCCTGCCTGATTTGTGATTGTTCCTGCATTGCCCTCATGATAAAATGTAAATAAAGGCTGCTGAAAGCTTCAGTGTGTCTCATATAAAGACACAGGCCTAGAAACCTGGAAGAGAAAAGCAATGGGCCTGAAATGAAGAGAATGATGCAGTATGCACAATTAGCATATCTGAAAAATAAAACAGTAAATAAAAGCAGAATTTGCACTATGGGAGGTAATTTACATACACACATAAGTAGTTAGGGCACTGATACATAAACTTGGCCTTCTTTTTTTGAATTTTTTGTGGCCATCCCAGGGCTTAAACTCAGGGGCCGATGTGTTCCTGAGCTGCTTTGCTCAAGGCTGAGGCTCTACCACCACCACAGCTCCACTTCCGGCCAGCTGGTAGTTAATTGGACATAAGCAATTCCCAGGCTTTCCTGACTGTCTGGATTGTATCTCCTGCTCAGTTTTCTCTCTCAAAGCTGGAGCTCTACCCTCTGGGCCACTGTTCTACTTCTGGTTCTCTGGTGGTTTATTGGAGATAATAGTCTCAGAGACTCTCCTGCTAAGCTGGCTTGAATGGCTTTCTCCTGAGGAGGCTTCAAGTGGTTTCCTCAGGGATTCACCAAGGAGCCTCTCCACACAAACCCTTAGTCTAAATTTCGAGGAGTACTAGAGAAAAAGGAAACATTGTTATACCACAGTCGCAGGACCCCCACTAAAAAGACCGCCGAGAGTCAGACTTTACAGCTGTTGTAACGTTTTATTTAAACGCGCTGCATCTCAGGCCTTGTCCTACACTCCTACACAGTAGCACCTAGGAGGAGCGCCCCAAGGTAAAGATTTACAGGGTATATAAAGTCACACAACCAACCAGGTGTTTGTATTACCACCATGTGTTGCTCTTCTAGAAATAAGCAACAAGTGGTCACTGCCTCAAAACTTTAACCCTTCATTCCCCCCTTGACTTATGGTCCTGGAACACAATCTTGTGGCTCCATCCTTAAACTGAACTCCAACAGCTCTTGATCTTGAACGGGTTAGCCATATTATTAAACAACTATACCAATAACAATCAGTTCATTTTTCTTTTCTTGAGGTGTATGCAGACTGGTTGGGTAAGATGCTTGGAGACTTCCCATGTTTCCCCATGCTTGTCCAGGGCAAACGGGTCAGCTGGTCTGGCGTGGGAGCAGTGGATCCAAGCAGCAATGCCACAGTAGCAGCAGGGCTACACACCAGTAGCACCATGTAAGGGTGGAACCATGTAAGGTCCCTTCCACTGTGGCTCCAGAGATCTCAGGTTTTGCCTTCGAACAAACACCCAGTGCCCTGGTTTAAACAAATGGGGGTAGGAATAGAAGCAGAATCATATAATGCTCTAAGCTGGGGCCACATCCTCTTATGCACCAGCTGTAAATAGACAAGCTTACACAGAAATTCAATATCATCCAAATCAGCAAGCAATTCAGTCTGAAGGCTAGGGATAATGGGTTGAAGGTGTCCATACATTATTTCAAAAGGAGTAAAGCCAAGCTGATAGGGTGAATTTCCTACTCTAAACAGGGTAAAAGGAAGTAGTGATACCCAGTCTGCGCCAGTCTCAAAGGCCAATTTAGTTAAGGTGACTTTTATAGTCTGATTCATTCTTTCTACCTGCCCTGAACTCTGGGGTCTATAAGCACAGTGCAATTTCCAATCCATCCCCAGTGCGGAGGCTATTCCCTAACTTACTTTTGGGATGAAAGCTGGTTCATTGTCTTACCAGATGGTGGATGGGAAGCCATACCTGGGTAGGATTTCTTCCAGGATCTTCTTAGATATGACGTGTGCAGTCTCATGCTTTGTTGGGTAGGTTTTAACCCATCCTGAAAAGGTGTCTACAAAAATTAGCAAATATTTATATCCAAATTTTCCAGTTTTAATTTCTGTGAAGTCTACTTCCCAATACACACCTGGCCTATCTTCATGGAGGCGAGCTCCTTTTGTAACCAGTTGATTAGGGGCATTGGTAAGCTGACAGGCTTTAAAATTTTTAACAATGTCCTCAATGAGTTGATTTCCTTGCCTGATTTTTACTTCTGTGTGTAGGAACAAGTCCTCCATTCTTCGGGTTCCCTTGTGAGAGACCCGATGGATTCTCATAAGAATCCTCTTGCCCAATCTTTGTGGCAAGATAAGTTTTCTCTCATCAGTTTTCCACCAGTCTTTATTTCTTTCTCTGTTTGGGGGTTTATAGGCCATTGAACTTTTCTTTATCCACTCCAAGTCTTCTTGGAAGTACTGAGGCTCAGGAGGCAAAGCTTGGGGCCCTGGGTCTACTTCTGCTTTGGGCTGGAGATCCACCTCCTTAGCTGCCTGATTGGCCAAGTTATTTCCTTTGGTTATTGAATCAGTTACCTTTCGATGGCCAGGACAGTAGATAATGGCAATATTTGCTGGTTCCCATAAGGCCCGGATGAGCCTTAAAATTTCTTGTTCATTTTTAATAGCCTTTCCCTCGGCTATCGACAGCCCCCTCTCTTGGTAAGTGGCTCCATGGACATACACAGTGGCAAATGCATACCGACTGTCCATGTAAATGTTTAGTCTCTTCCCTTTTCCCATCTGTAGGGCTTTTGTTAGTGCCACTAGTTCTTCTCTTTGTGCAGACATTCCCTTGAGGAGTTCTTCTGCCCACACTATCTCAGTGTCTGTGGTGACTACTGCACCAGCATACCTTTTTCCATCTCAAATGAAACTGCTGCCGTCTGTGAACCAGGTATGCTCGGCGTGCGATAGTGGTGAGTCCAACAAGTCTGGCCTCTTATCTTTGGCCTGGTCACTCTTTTCACACTAATTTCACATTCTCTGTCCTTCCTTTCCTGTCTTTGGTACTCTCTCTCTCATTGTAAACCTTTTCTGCTGTTGCTACTAGATCCCTAATAGACTTTTCACCACTTCTGTCTAGAGCCTGCAACTTCTGCTTTATGTCTGGTGCAGCTTGATTTATATAGGCAAACATAATCATCTGAGCCCACACCTGGTTCTCAAGATCATACGGGTATATTGACTAAAAGCTTCCCTGAGCTGCTCAAGATATGCTGCGGGACTTTCACTTCCTCCCTGTATAACATCATAAACTTTGGCCATATTAGTAGCTTGGCAAGTCTCTTCCTTGAGACCTGCCAACAGAGCCTGATGATAGACGAAGTGTCGCTCCCTACTTTCAACTGTATTGTAGTCCCATGTTGGTCAGATCTAAGGAAAATAGACAGTGATAAGGGCAGGATCCGTAATAGGTGCTCTTGTGGGGCCAGGGATATGTTTCCGGGCTGCCTCTTGGATATAGTCTCTCTCTTCGGTGGTAAAAATGACCTGTAAAAGTGGACTAAATCATCCCAGGTGGGCTGATGAGTAAAGAGAACAAATTCAAGCAAACAAATTAAATCCTGGGGTTTCTCAGAAAAGGGGGCATTTTGGGTGTGCCAATTGTATAGATCACTGATAGAAAATGGCCAATATTAGAGTTGCTGTTGACCCTCCCATCCACAGGACCTATAGAGCATAAGGGAAAAACAGCTGCATTAGAAGGGGGATTGATCCCATGGCATCTTCGAGTGACTGGCTCCTCAGAAACGTTAAGGGCAGGTGCCGAGTGTTCTATAGCGCCCTCCTCCTCTTGATCATTCTCAGGTTCTGCAAAAGGGACCTGGAAAGGAGAATATGGTGGAGGAAACATTTCTTCTTTCAAGTTATCTCCCTGAAAAACCGGGGGGTACCCTGTATCTCAGTTTCTTTTTGTAAGTCTAGGGGGTTAGATGGAGTGGTGCCTATGGTTTCCAGTCCTGTCAGACGTACAGTCCAAAAAACAATAAACAGTACAAACAAAACACATGCAGGCCTGACAATTACTAAAAAAAGCTTACAAAGTGGAGATCTCCCAAATTGGTCCACTGACTACTGTCATGGTGGGGTTCCACACCCACACCACACAGCAGAAGGAGCAGAGCCACAGTGGGCAAGTTGAGCCTCTGTTAGGAGACCCTCTTGGTCAGTTCTGGCCCAACACTGAACCAACCTCCGCGCCACAATTCACACGGTGGTGTTCCAAGGGCTGCCCCCCCTGCCCCACACAGTGGGGTTCCAAGGACCCCCGCCCCATATGGCAGGGTTCCAAGGACCCCTGCCCCACAAGTGGATCTTGGACATATCTTAGTTCCTCCAGGGTTGTGGTGAAAGGGCACCTGCTTCAACAACCCTTTACAAATCGGAGAGGCCATCCTCACAAAGGAAAATGAAAGTAAAACAGACAAATGACAGGAAAAGACAAATTAATAAAGACAGTGCTGTTTTACTTTTGGAGTCTGAGATCTCGGAGGTCTTTGGGGGGATCCCGGACAAGCCCCCACTATTATGTTATACCCAGGTCGCAGGATCCCCACCAAGAAGACCATCGAGAGTCAGACTTTACAGCTGTTTTAAGGTTTTATTTAAATGGGCGGGAGCTCCGGTCTCATCCTACACTCCAACACAGTGGAGCCTAGGAGGAGAACCCCTAGCTAAAGATTTGCAGGGTTTATAAAGGCACACAACCAACCAGGTGTTTGGATTACCACCATATGTTGCTCCGCTAGAAACAAGCAACAATTGGTCACTGCCTCAAAACTTTAACCCTTCACATGAAGATGCTACTAGTGTGTTCTAGACACTTAAGGTTGGAGACACAAAGCACTCATAATTATTAGATCACTTTATAGGCTAAAGGAGCAATGCAGACTGTATGAGGATCGCTCCACCTTTCGGTCCTCATATCCTGAGACAGTAAATTCACAGCAGCTCAATGCTAAGTAACAGAACTGGCATGTACTGTGGATATTTGCTCCCAAATCCTGTGACACTCATTTCTCACTTTTGGCCTCAAACCTGTGACCAGAGGGGAAGATGAGGAGGGAAAATCCTTCTCAGGGAAAGCAGCTGTAAAGAACATTGGGTATTTTACTTATAAATTAAAACCTTGGGAATGACCATTAAGAAGTCAGATTGTCCAGATTAAAAAATGAAGAAGAGAAGAAAAAAGGTGCCAGTGGCTGCTGTCTGTAATCCCAGGTCCTCAGGAGACTGAGATATAGAGTAACTTAGTTTGAATCCAACCAGTGTAGGAAAATCCATGACACAGTTATTTCTAAGAGATCACAGAAATACCCAGAAGTGGGGCTGTGAATCAAGCTTATTGCACTACCCTTGAGCAAAAGGAGCTCAGGGACCATGTATAGGCTCATACTTCCACCCTAGGACCTGGACCCTCAAAAAGAGCCTGTCTTTGTCTTTGTATTATATTCTTGTAGGTGAAAATCCAGAGTAGCTATGATGAATTGCACCAACCTAGGAAATTTGTATTCAGTACAATGAGTTCATAACAGACTTCTTTCAAGATAGTGCATGTTCCGGGGCTCCCTTCACTGTTCACATTGTAACTTAAGGGTTTTTCTGAATCACAGGCCTGCTGGAGGAAGACTATCTCATTGTCTGGACAGGCACACAAAAGCCCTCACTCCTGTACAGCTGGGTAACAAACAACGCCATCTGGGCCAGTTAGTGAGGCTGAGTGTGGGCGGGCTCTGAAAGTCACAAAAAATAATTCCTCTTTGTACCCTTAGCTATCTCTCTCCCCAGTGCTCTGTTTTAACAGGAGACTTTCATTTGTGCCACCTCCCATGGCAGGCCAAGTTCTGTGCACTTATCCTGCCTTTGTGAGATTATAGTCTGGTGATGAGTTAAAGTGTTCAATATAATTCAGTTGTCTGCCTGAAGGGCAGACAACTAGGGCACTGAACATAATGACACGATTCATTGCAGGCAATGTTGGGCCTATGATGCCTCTCCTATGTTTCCAGAAGCTTGGGAAATCCAAGCACATGTTGTATATCACAAAGCTTCCTGTCATGTAGGACTGGTGAAGCTCATCAGGTTTTGAAACCTTTGACTTCTCCTAGTTGGGCCCTGGGTGGCTAGGTTTTGGGATTGAACATAGGGCTGGGTGCTGACAATGAGCTCAGTGCAGAAGCTCAGTACTTTACCATTTTGTGTAACAACATCACATCTGGTCTGTGATGTATGTGTGTGTGTGTGTATGTGCACACCACGTTGTGTGTGTGCACGGGTGTGAGTGTGCATGCACACATATACATGAATCTTGAAGCTTGACCTCCTGATCTGAGCACTGTACCAAGTTTCTCTTGTATAATGATATCCCTCTCCCATTCGAGCCACAGAGCCAGTTCAGGCTTTGTCCTAGTAATGCGGTCCTGAGAAATGAAGCCCACGATTTCATATATGCAAAGCATTCTACCACTAAGGCACATTCACAGCCCTCTACTTCAGCATTGTTAGTTTAGTTCTGTCTTTTTTATTGTTGTTGTTGTCGATTGAAGGAGTTGAAGTCTTGGTTTTGGTGCTGTCCCTGACCTCTTCAGCTCAATTCTTGTGTTCTACCACTTGAGTCATAGAGCTTCTTCCTGTTTTCTGGTGGTTCATTGGAGCTAAGTTTCTCAAGGACTTTCCTGCCTAGTCTAGCTTTGAACCATGATCTTCAAATCTCATCCTCCTGAGTAGGTAGGATAACTGACATGACCTCAAGCACCCAGCTTCCCCTTCAGGTTCTTAGTAGTGAATTGGAGATAATAGTCTCATGGTACCTTTTGTGTGTGAGATAGTTTGGAACCCAGACCTTTAGAACTCAGCTTCCCAAGAAGGCAGAATGACAGACTTCAGCTACTGACCCCTTGGCTATGGCCTCTGCTGCAAGGGGTTCCATGGATCCACGTGGTGGAGTGCTAGCCATGAGCCCAAGAGGTAAGGGTCAGTGCCTCAGCCCCAAGTTCAAGGTTCATGACCAAGAAAAAACCAAACCAAGCCATTGTCTGCTGTAGACAACTCACGAGTCTTCAGTAATACATAATTTTGTCCCTGACATGGGGACCTATTTGAGCCTCAATATTCTTGTCTGTATAATTATCTAAGTTATGGGGCTCTTACATAGAAAAGGTGTAAGAATGCACCCAGTTAAGGACATAGCACATGGCACTCTTTGCACCACTCAGCACACAACATCCTGTGAAAGACTCAGCACCCAGCACCCAATGCAGGACTCAGCACACTGCATCCTGTGAAAGACTCAGCACATAGCACCCTGTGCAGGACTCAGAACAGAGCAACCTATGGAGGACTCAGCACATAGCTCCATTCCACAAGCTGTCATTGGAATTAGGGTGCTTTCATCAGTATCACCATTCTTTGAGGAAAATTTACAAACCATACAAGTTCACATCTAATGGTTTAGAGGGGTGTTTTTCTGGGGTGTTAGCCATGGGGCTTGAACTCAAAGCTCTACCACTTGGAGCCACATTTTGAGGTGTCTCTCAGACTTCCTGCCAGTACTGGGTTTTAAAGGCCCTGAGCAGCTAGGGTGACGGGCATAAGCCAGGATGACCTGGGTAACTCAAGGAGCTGGGTTGCAGCAGTTTACATGTGGCTAAGTCAGGTTATGTGGCAGCTGTCAGCACCAGACTCCTAGATTGGTCTGTAATGAGCAATAAGTGTAGGATGTGCACTAAGTTTAATTAATATTTTATTAAGCAGTTAGAATATCCTACTTTTTTTGGCATCAGTCCTGTGGCTTGAGTAAGAACTTAGACACTGTCCCTAAACGTTTGTGCTCAAGGCTAGCACTCAATTGATTGAAAGACAGCAGAACTTCTGAGTTTTCTGTTTTGTGACACTGAGGAATCGAACCCAGGGCTTTGTGCTTACTATGAGAGCACTTAACCCCCGAACCTCTGGAGGGAACGAGGTGTAAATAGAGATTACTATATATAAATATTATATACAGAAAAAGAGATTTCTGCATATTATTAAATTATAGATAATATTGCTACCAATTCTTAGGTATTAAATTATGTCTCCATTTAATGATGTGTCCCAGTTAACAATTAATAAAGCATTAATTAATAATTACTCAATATCCTATAATTGTTTATCATTTTTGTACATATATCCATACATATAATTAGATATTTCATAGAATGAGACCAATGTCTATATATTATTAAATTATGCATCATGTGTTACTCCCAATTATTAGTTATTTAATTATGTCTCCATGTAATTTTTATTCTGTTCATGCTTAATAAAATATTAAACTTAGTGCACATCCTACATTTATTGCATCTAATTTTATCCTAGAATGATTCACTACAAATTCAATCTGTTTATCATTTACTGTAGTGGCAATTCTTCTACCTATGATGTTTTTTAACTTTATTACATCATATTACATAGCATATAGATTAATATCCAAATTATATATCCTACCTGACACCGAGCACTTTCACAGAAAAGGAAAACATGTGTCATGTTCGGCTTCTCACTACAAGATTACGTTTTTGGGAGTGCTTGGATCTACACTCAGGGCAAAGAAGTCTCAGTTCATGAATGGGGAACTGCCAGCACAGCAGCCCTAGCCAATTCAGCTGCCAGGTAGTGCCCAGGCCCTGAGATTGAGCCCCATATGTTGACTCCAAATTGTGCTTAGTGTAGTTATTCATTTTATTTTTTATTCATTTACAATTTATTTTATTGACTGCTGTAACACATGGAATATTTACTACACTTATTACATAGGGTATAGAATTGCCTATGTATAAAACTTCACACCTGACACCCAGGACTTTCACAGAAAAAGAAAACATGTGTCACCCTGTGTCTTACTGCATGATTCAATTTTTGTTAGTGCTGGCATCTGAACTTATAGCCTACAAGGCCCAATTCATGAATGAGTGTCAGCACGCCAGCCTGGGGCATATGAAGCCAACAAGCAGTTCCCAGCACCTGAGATTGAGCCCCAGGGGTTTACAAAACAAGAACAGATGGACATGCAGATGGTAGTACACAAATAAATATAGATCTTTATAGAGTGCCAGAGATGTATATACATTATTTACTTATATAGGCTACATTCCTACCAATTCTTGGGTATTTATTATGCCTCCATGTAAGTAATATTACTGTTTTCATCCTTAATGAATTATTAATTATATCGACCTCTGTCCCGAAGCTATTGTGTCCATGTAATTAATAGTATTCTTTTAATGTGTCTAAAATATTCATTAAAATCCATCAACCTCCTAAAATCCCTCTCTAATTTTATGCCAGTATCATTCAGGAACAAGTAATTCAACCTTGACATTCATATCTTTCCATCGGTATTCCTATGAATAGGAACGAGACTCTTAGGATCTCCCTCCATTGGTTGGGGTCAGGACCCGACTTCGAACACAAGGCCTATGTTGCCGTGTTGGCCCATGGATTCTCTGGAAGTCTGACAGCCTTCATCAATGCCAGGTTACGAACACTTTTTTCAGCCCTGTCATTTAGACCCAGGATGGTCACCTTGAAAAGAAAACAAATGTAAAACTGGCAGCCATTGCAAGTTACTGGTTTTTTTTCTGTGTCGTTTTATTTATTTAATTTTCCTGTCATCCTTTGAGGCCCAGGAACCGAGAACCGAGGTTCGGCTGTGGGTCCAGTGGCTGCAACCCAGCCTAGAGTGATCAAAGCTTAGGCAGAGTTGCCATGCCCTGAGTTCAAGCCCTGTGCTTGACAAAATAAAAATATGTAATACATAAATGCATACGTACATATATACATTAAAATATTTAAACAATTATTAGGCAACTTGGTGATATATACATTCCATTTTTTCTGCCAGGCCTGGGATTTGAACTCAGGGGCTGGGTAAATCTGCAGTACTGTTGGGGAAGGGAAAGCTCACAATGCTGGAAGACAAGAAAGACAGGCCTGTTCCTAGCACTTGCTAAAATAATATTCATATACATTTTAAACACATGATTTATATTTACATATACATGTTTATTGCATATTGCAGTTAGTGTAGTTATTCATTTTATTTTTTTTATTTAGTTATTATATATTTTAGAGGATCAATTATATATTTTAGTGGGTCAATGTTAGCCCACCAGGCTGACGCAAGTGAAGTTGTCGGGCAAAATTGAGGACCTGAGATGAAGCCCTAGGAGTGGCCAATATATAAACAGATAGATGTGTAGAATTGCAGCGTGTGTGTGTATTTAGATATGTATATGAATCTATAAATAAAGTTATAGATAGAGACAGATAGACATTTATGTAGATTCTAGTGTGTAACTCTATATAAAGAATGATGATCTATATCTTATTTTTATATATTCTATTACTATGAATTATTTGGTCTAAAATTATGCCACCATGAATTAATCACAGTAGGAGACTTAATAAAGTGTTAATTAAGTTAATCAATGACCTATATTTATTGCGTACAATCTTATAATACAATGACTAGCTAATTAGTAGTTCAATTGGTACATTACAAAGATTCTATTATTGTTCCTATAGATAGGAACGAGTAGGTGGAAGTCCCAGCACCGAACTCAGGGCCTAGGTGTCTTGGTTGGGCTCAGGCTTCACTGACAGCTCGCCAGCCTTCGGCCATGCAAGGACATATGCAATTTTCAAGCCGAGTCATTGAGAGCCAGGATGGTCACAGTGAAAAGGAAACAAAGGTAAAACTGTTGTCTAAAACTTCCTGGATTTTCCTCTTCCATTTTGGTTGCCTTACTTTTTTTGCCACAGCTGGGAGTTGAACACGGGTCCTAGGATCCCTGGATCATCTGTGGGTTTAAAAGCTGCACCCCAGCCTAGGGTAATCAAGGCTGAGTCAGAGTTGTGGTGACCTGAGTTCCAGCCCCATGCCTGCCCCCCCAAAAAAGTTAAGGTCTTGGCTAGGAGTTTGGGCCACTTTATCTGCCATACCTAGAATTTGAACTCAGAGACTAGGTAACACTATTGTGCTCTGGGTGAAGTGAAGGCTAACCTAGAAGAAAAACAAATCCGGAGCATTCCCCAGTGTGTGAATTCCAGGCCTAGAACTGGCAAAATAATATTTACATACATGTATAATATATATCATACATATGTATTTGCATAGATATTACATATTGTACCTAGGGCACAATATTTCCACGGAAAGGAAATTAGGTCATCATTGGCTTCTTACTCCACCAATTGACTTCAGCATTCCTGGGATTTGAACTCAGGGCCTGGAATGTCCAATTCATCAAGGGGTCAGTTCAAGCACAGCAGCCTCAAACAAATTCAATGCCAGGCAGTTTCCAGGACCTGAGTTCTAGCCCCAGCAGTGGCCAATATATAGATAGATAGATGTGTAAATTGCTGCAAATAAGTGTATATAAATATATATATAGAGAGATGTATATGTATATTCCACTGTACATTTAAATATAAATATATTTATAGAAAATATAAATATATTTATAGAATGTGAGATGTCTATATATTATTAAATTGCATGTAAAATATTACTAATAATTATTAGGTATTAAATTATGCCTCCATTTAATGAAGTATCATGGATTAAGGCACAATAAAGTGCTTCCTTGTGTAAATGGAGCTCAGGGACAATTTCTAGGCTCAGTTCAAGCCTCAGAATCTGCACTAAAAAAAAAGAACCAGTAACTGCATGTGTCTGCATATATATGCATATATTTCTTTCAGTGAACATCCATAGTCGTTATGAAGAATAGCACCCAGCTAACAAATTTGCTTTGAATAGAATGATATCATAGCACAGAGAGTGCTTTCAAGACAGTTCATGTTCCTGGTTAAAAATAATTTAAGACCCTGGCTTCGAATTCTCACCATTTTTTTGACAGGCCTGGGATTTCAACTCAAGGTCTGATTAACTCTCGGGCACTGTGGGGGAGGGGAAACCCACCATCGTTGAAGACAAGAATTTCAGACCAGTTTCCAGGGCCTGAATTCAAGCCCCAGCACTGGAAAAAGTATTATTCATAAATGAGATGTATTTACATACATGTGTTTACTCCATGTGACATTTATTACCTTTATTTTTTATTTATTTTATTTAGTATTATTACATATATAACATTTATTTCATTTATTATATCTTATGACATGGATTTATTTGCATATAGATTATACATAATACAGAGACCCGGGACTTTCACAGAGAAGGAAAAAAATGAGTCAAAATTGGCGTCTCACCCACATATAAACTTTTGGCCATGCTGGGATTTGAACTCACAGTAAAACAAAAGCCTTTGCAAACTGAACTGCCAGCCATTTCTGAGAACCTGTGATCAAGCAATATTAGTGGCAGATAGATAGATAGATAGATAGATAGATAGATGTGTAGTTTGCTATGTATATGAGAGAGAGAATATGAGGATATTAAATTACATATACTGTGAATTATTAGTTATTAAATTATGCCTCCTTCTAATGAAATGAAGTACCATTGTTGAATACTTATTAAAGCATTAATGTAAAAGTAGTCAGTATTCCTTAATTTGGAGAATCATACCATGGTGCTAGAATGGAAGACAGTATCCAATACTTTTTGTGTGGCATTCTATAAGGGAATCATGAACTAACTGCAAATTTAATTGTTAGTTTTATAACATTCCATTAGGTGATCCCATGGATTGGAATGATTTTCTCAAGATCTCCCTCCATTTATAGGTGGCAGTCCAGGCACTTCAACTCCAGGCCTGGGTATTTTACTTCAAAATGCAAACCATTGGAATGACACTGTGAAGATTTCAGACTGTCAGGATTAAAGAAAAGAAAGAGAAGAAAAGAAAGCCAAGTGTCAGTAGATCCTACCTGTAATCCTAGCTCTTCAGGAGGCTGAGAGGTAGAGAATACCAGTTTGAATTCAGCCAGGACAGGAAAATCCACCACACTCTTATTTCTGAGGGATTACAGGAATAAAAAATCCCCACGAATGGGGCTATGGCTCAAGGGCAGAGCATTAACCTTAAGCACAAGAACTCAGGGACAGTGCCTAGGCTCATAGTAAAACTCCCGAGCCTGGAAATTAAAAGAAAAGCCAGTAACAACATGTCTCCCCATGTATGTACACATGTATTTCTATTGGTGAAGGTCCAGAATCCCTATAATGAAAGGTATCCAGCTAGGAAATTTGCTTTGAATAGAATGATTTCATAGCACAGATAGAGTTTTCAAGACAGTGCATCTTCCGGGGCTCCTCTCACTGTTCCCATTGTAGGCTGAGGTTTTCTCCACATTGGGGACTGCTGGAAGAAGTCTTCCTCATTGTTGGAACATGCTTCACTCCTGTACAGCTGAGTGATTAAAAAAACTCCTTCTAGGCCAAGTAGTGAGGAGTGTGGGTGGGCTCTGAAGTCCAGGAGAAAAAGGCCTCTATGTACCTGAAGCTATCTCTCTGCCGAGAGCTCTGTTGTAACAGGAAGACTTCATTTGTGAACCTCCCGTGCCCAAGTTCCCTGCACTTATCCTGTCTTTGTTAGACTATGTTTCAGTGTTGAAATAACCTGCTACAATTATTTCAAGGGTCCTTCTGGCAGACAACTAGCGAGCTGAACCTAATGAAATGATTCATTATTGGCAATGATGCCTCTTTGGGTTTCCAGAAACTTGCTAAATCATAACACATGTGTATTATCACTATGCTTCCTGTCATCTAGGGCTTGTGAAACTCATCAGATTTTGAAAATTTGACCTATCTTAGTTGGGCCCTGGGTGGCTGTGTTTCAAAGTTGAACATAGGACCTGGGTACTGACCATGAGCTCAGAGCAGAAGCTCAGTTCTTTATCATTTGGTGTCAGCGCTTCACTTCTGGTATTGGTGTGTGTATGTGTGTTCATACTTGTCCTGAAGCTTCAACTCAGGAGCTGAACACTGCACCTGAGTTTTCCTGTACAAGGATAGCACTCTACCACTTGAGGCACACAGCCACTTCAGGCTTTTTTCTAGAGATGTAGTACTAAGAAATCAAACCCAGGGATTCATACATGCAACACACTCTACTCCTAAGACACATTCCCAGCACTCTACTTCAGGATTCTTTCTTTCTTTGTTGGAAGTTGGAGGAATTTAAGTCTAGGCCTGGGTGCTGTCCTTGAGCTCTTTAGCTGAAGCCAATCACTCTACCACTTGAAAAACAGCACCCATTGAGGTTTTTGGTGGGTCACTGGAGAGAAGCGTCTCAAGGAATTTCTTGCCCAGGCTGGCTTTGGACCGTGATCCTCAGCTCTCAGCGTCCTGAGTACCTAGGATGACAGACACGAGTCAGCAGCGACTAATTTCCACTTCAAGTTTCTAAGTGGTGAATAGGAGATAATAGTCTCATGGGACCTTTTTTCTGGGATAGTTTTGTACCCAGATTGTCAGATCTCAGCTTCTTGAGTAGGCAGGATGACAGACCTCAGCTCCTAAACGCCTAGACTGTAACACTCTGTTGCAAGGGGGTCCTTGGCTCCACGTGGTAGGGCGCTACCCATGATCCCCACTGGTAAGTGTCAGTGGCTAGGCCCTGCATTCAAGTTTCATGATCAAGAAACATAAACCAAAACAATTGTCTGCAGGAGACAACTCACTAGAGTTAGGTACATACATAATTTTGGCCCTGACATGAGGACATATCTGAGCCACAAATTTCCCATCTGCACAATCATCTTACTTGTGGAGCTCTTACAAGAACCAGATGAAAAAAATGAAAAAATGTACCCCATGAAGTACTGAGCACACAACAACTCATGAAAGACTTATCACATAACTGTAACCCACATAATATCATTAGAATTAGGGTGCTTTCATCATTATCACCATTCTTTCAGAAACAAACCACAAACAGTCCAAATTTAGATTTTAGAGGAGTGAGGGGTTTTTTTGGGGGGGAGAGAGTCAACCACGGGGATTGCACTGAAATGTTGGGGGTACTGTCCTAAGGTCTTTTGATCAGGCTAGAACTCTACCACTTTAATCCACAGCTCAGAGTTTCACAGACTTCCTGCCAGGGCTGGGTTTTAAACCTACCAGTGTCAGATCTCAGCCCCTGAGTATATTGGATGACAGGATGAGCAAGCCAGCAGCATCTAGTCCATGGGACTGGGTTGCAGCGGATTACCTCTGGCTAATTCAGGTTAGATGGCAAATGTCAGCACTAGACTCCCAGCTTGCTCTGTGATGAGGTATTTGCAGCCCTATCCTTATATGGTTACAGTCAGAAAATTCTATCTTTTCGTTTTTTGTTTTGTTTTGTTTTGTTTTGTTTTGGTGCCAATCCTGGGTCTTGAGTAAGGCTCTAGACACAGTCTCTAAGCCTTTATGCTCAAAGCTATTGCTCGAGTATTTGAACTACAGCACAACTTCTGGATTTTTCTATGCACATAGTAGTGAGGAATCGAACCAACGGCATCGTACTTACTAGGCGAGCACTCTTACCACTGAGCCCCAGTAGTGACAAGTGTATAAACAGATAAATGTGTAGATTGGTAGATAGAAAGATAGATAGAAAGATAGATAGATAGATAGATAGATAGATAGATAGATAGATAGATAGATAGATAGATAGATAGATAGATGTAGATTTATTTAATGAGGGATGTCTGTAAATTATGAAATTGCATATATATTTATACCAAATATTGCCAATTAAATTATTCCTTCCTTTTTTTAAGTATCATGATTGAATACATAATAAAGTATTAATTGAAAATTAGTAAATGTAGTATAATTGTTGTGTATAATTTTTAATATAATTGTTCAGCAACTGCTAATGTAATTGTTACATTTACAACATTCTATTAGTACAGATGTCTATTGGAAAGCGTTTCTTTTTTAAATTTTAATTTTAATATTTATTTTTTTATTTTTTTTGGGGGGGTCCGGTCCTGGGGCCGAACTCTGGGCCTGGTCGCTGTATCTCAGCTCTTCAGCTCTTCAGCTCTTCAGCTAAAGGCTAGTGCTTTACCACTTGAGCCACAGCGCCATTTCTGGCTTTTTTCTTTTTGCTTATGTGGTGCTAAGGAATCGAACCCAGGGCCTCTAGCATGCAAGACAAGTGCTCTACCACTGAGCCACTTTCCCAGCACTGGAAAGTGTTTCTTAGAATCTCCCGCCAGCCATTAATTAGTGGGAGTCCCGGGATTCAAACTTCAGGCCTAAGTTGCTGATTTCCGCTTGGCTTCCCTAATAGCCCGCCAAACATCAGCAATGCAAGGTCATGTATATTGTCTGGGCATTGTTATTTATACCCAGGATGGTACAATACAAAGGAAAAAGAAAAGTAAAACCACTGGATTGAACTTCTCAGTTTTATACTTTTACTTTTTATTTTTTTGCCAGCCCTGAGATTTGAACTCAGGACCTAGGCTCCCAGGATTGGCTTTGGCAGAGATGCCAAGACTTGAGTTCAAGCCCGGTGCTTTGCCTAAAACCAAATAATAATAATAATGATAACAATAACCACCACCACCACCACAACAATAATAATAATAAGGCATTGTCTTGGAATTTGCACCATTTCACTGGCAGGCCTGGCATTTAAAATCAGGGTCTGGGAACTCTGTGGCACTGTGGGTTAAGGGGAAGATCACCATCTTTGAAGACAAGAAGTTCAGAAAAGTTCCAAGGGCCTGAATTGAAGTCCCAGTACTGGAAAAAATAATACTCATATAGGAGATCTATATACATACATGGGTTCATTCCATATGACATTTATTACCCTTATTTATTTAGTATTATTACACAAAAAACATTTATTTTATTACATCATATCACATATACTGAGACCCAGGACTTTTACAGAGAAGGAAAAAAATGTGTCAAAATTGGCTTCTTACTCCATGAATACATTATTGGCCATGCTGGGATTTCAACTCACGGCCTACAATGCCCAATCCATAAATGGGGTCACAGTCTTAGCCTACCAGCCTCTAGAAAACTGAGCTGCCAGGACATTCTGAGGACCTGTGATCAATCCACAGCAGTGCCATATATGTATGTATGTACATATATATATATATATATATATATATATGTATATATATATATATATATATATATATAAACTGACAGACGGAATGTGAGGATATTCTTAGATTATATATTTTTACAAATTATTAGTCATTAAATTATGCTTCCATTTAATGAAGTATCACCATCTAATACTTATAAAATCATTAATAAAAAATCAGTCAATATCCTTAATCATACCATGGTGCTAGAATGGAAGATATAAATTCAATAATTTTTGTGTGGCATTCTAAAATAGAGTAATGAATTAACTGAAAATTTAATTATTATTTTTATAATGTTCCATTAGCATTCACATGAATAGGAATGAGTTAGTCAGGATCTCCCTCCATTTGTGGGTGGCCGTCCTAGCATTGGAATTCCAGGCCTGGGACTGCAAACCATTGGAATGACACCGTGAAGATTTCAGGTTGTCATAAAAAAAAGAACTACAAGAAGAAAAGGAAGCCATGTGTCAGTGGCTCTTGCCTGTAATCCTAGATCTTCAGGAGGCTGAGATGCAAATTTGAATTCAGCCTGGGTAGGAAAGACCTCGACATTCATAGTTCTTAAGAGATCACAGGAAATCAAAACAAAATAATAACAAAAAATACCAGAGTGGCCCATGGCTCAAGGTGCAGAGCACTACCCTTGATCAAAAAGGCTCAGGGACAGGGCTTGGATGATGGGCATTGAGCAAGTTGCCCATGCCCAGCCCCCCAAACTGGGCAAGCTGGAACAAGCTCTCAGAGAGTACTAAGTCTGAGCAGGCATCTTGAACAAGCATCCTTCACTGCAGTTTAATAACTGAAGCCAGGAAAGCTTTGTGTGGGCTGGTGTGTGCAACTGCTGTGTACAACGGGTAAATTATGTCCTGGCACTTGTCAAGGGAAACCACAATTCTTAGGCTGTAGGAGTTGTCGAAGGTTGTGACTCCATATCCTCTATCCCTCTGTAGGATGTGAGCCTAGGCCTCTGGGGGCTGGTGCCATAACTCATTCATCATTCCTCATTGCCGAGTCTCAGGCTGGTCCCAATTCCTGGGAAAGATAGAAAATAGCTAGCAATTTCTGTGCCAAAAGGGGTAATCCAATAAATCCCACCGTCATAACTCCCATTAGAAGCAAGCCTTGGGCTTCGAATGTGGTTTACTGGTAGAGTGCTTACTTAGCACACATGAAGCCCTGAGTTCGATTCCTCCCTACCACAGAAACAGAAAAATCCAAAAGTGACACTGTGGTTTAAGCAATAAAAGTGCTAACCTTAAGCAAAAGAAGCTCAGGAACATGCCCAGACCCAGTGTTCAAGCCACAAGACTGGCCAAAAAAAAAAAAAAAAAAGTGAGCATGGTGAGACATTTTCTACTGAGACTTAGAAGAGGGCCAAGGTTATGGGTAACAGGTAGAGGGCAGGTGCTGTTGGCTCACCCCTGTAATCTTAGCTCCAAAGGAAGCTGAGATCTGAGGATGCCAAATGCAAGCAGGAAAGTCTATATGAGACTCTTTTCTCCAATTAAACTCCCAAAAATCCAGAAGTAGAGCTGTGGTTGAAGTAATAGAGTGCTAGTCTTGAGCACAGAAGATCTGGGATAGCGTCCAGGCCCTGAATTCAAACCCCGGGACTGGCACACGCACACACACACACACACACACACACACACACACACACACACACACACACACACACACACACACACCAAAATAGAGAATTTGACAGTCCATTTAAGCAATAGTATTCTTTTAATGCATAATAAACTATGAATTAAATTCAATCCCTGTCCAGTGATTATTGGGTCTAATTTTATTCAAGACTGATTGATGGACTACTCTTCCAACCATGACATTAATCACATTCCTCTGGTGTTCCTATGGAAAAGCAATAGTTTCTTAGGCACTTCAGTCCCTTGTAAGTGGCATGACTGGGATTCAAACTCAGGGCCTAGTGTCCACTTTGGCCTATGGCTTCGCTGATAGAGCCAGCCTTCAGAAATGCTAGATGACCTACATGTTGCAGCCATATGATTCACATCCAGTATGGTCAACGTGCAAGTAAGGAAAAGAGAAACTGCTGACCGTCTGCAGTTTGTGGCTTTTTTTTTGGTGCTGTTTTCATTTTCTTTTCCTGTGAACCCCTGAGGACTAGCACCACAGGATGGGCTGTGGGTCCAGAGGCTGCACCATCCCAGGCTAGGGTGATGGAAACTGAGGAGAAGTTGCCACAAACTCAGTTCAAACCCCATGTTTGGCAAAAATTAATAAATAAATTAATTAATTAACAATACTATTGAAGCTCCATGTCATGGATTTTGTGCCATTTTGTTGTCTACCATGCCAGGGATGTCACCTTGGGATCTGGGTAATTCTGATCCACTTGGGGCAGGGGATGGGAGAAAAGGGAAGCTCTCCTCCCTTGAAGACAAGGAATTCAGGCCTGTTCCCTAAGCCTGAATTCAATCCTCAGCCTTGGAGAACATAACATTTATACACATTTTTATTATATCATTTATAATTACATCCATACATTCAGTCTATATCTTGTTTGTTGGAATGATTCATTATATTTAATTATATATTTATTTGTTTACCATTTATTTTATGGACTGTGAGTGCACCTATAACATTTATTACATTCATTCAAATCTATTCCATAGCATGTAGCTTTGCAGACATATTATAAACATCATAACTGACACCCAGCACTTGTAGAGAAAAGGAAAACAGGTATCACACTTGCAATCTTACTCCAGGAAGATATTTAGCAATGCTGGGACCTATAATGAGGGCCTAGATGCCGAATTCACGAATGGGTGAGTGTCAGCACGGCAGCCTATAGCACATTCAGGTGCCAGGTGGATCCCAGGACCTAGGATGGAGATACAGGTTTGGCCAAAATAGCAGTATCTTTCTATGCAAATGGTGGTATACAAATAAATGTATATGTAGATACTGCGAGTGATGACTTGGAATGCGTACTCATTTTTTTTCTGCCAGGCCTGGGATTTGAACTTGGAGTCTGGGAAACTCTAATGCACTGTGGGGAATGGGTAAACTGACTCTTTGAATACAAGCAACCCAAGCCTGTTCCCTAGGCCTGAATTCAATTCCCAGCCCTGTAAATTAATTTTCATCCACATTTGAAATGATTAATATGTACATACTTATGTTTACTGCATAGTGCTTTTTGTAGTATTTATTAATTATATTTACTGACTATTATTACATTTAAAACACATATTAAATTTACTACATCTTATGAAAATTATACAGATTTGCATATGTATTATATCTTACTTTAGACCTAGGACATTCAGAGAAATACTATAGTAGATGATCCCATGCATAGAAAAACAAAAATAATACACCAACCAAAGTCTAATTTATACCTAGGCACCACAGTGGCTCACATCTGTAACTACTCAGGAGGCTGAGAACTGCAAGATGAAATTTCAAAGCCAATGAATGCAGAAAAGCCTGAGAGATATCATCTCCAATTAACTGGCAAATACCAGGCTACAGGCATAGCTGAAGTGGTAGAAAATCAGCTATGAACAACAAAGCCAAGAAAGAGCAACTGACTTCAAATGTGAGGAGAGGAATTAGGGGGATAAAAGGGAGAGAAATCCTTCAAAAACAGAGAACAAAATGACAATACACAAATCCCACCTAATTTAAGGTACCAACCAAAATGAAAAAAATGAAGCTTGTGCAGTTGTATAACTTTTCATGAGCACATAAACTCTTAGGTGCACTTCTAAGCTATGTTTTTAAAAATATATATGTATATATATTAATAATGCATATATATATATATATCTTTAAATAAAATAAGAAACCAGCCAATGAATAAATATTTCTGAATTAGTGCCTTAAACACGGCATTATAAATTATTTATACTAAAAGTGTATTCCAAGTTTCTTTTCTCAGAATCAATCTTTAAGAAATTTGTTCATGTGCCTGGCACCGGTGACTCATGCCTATAATCCTAGCTACTCAGGAAGCTGTGATCTGAGGTTGGTGGTTCAATGTCAGTCTGAGTGACTCTTATCTCCAATAAACCACTAGAAAACCCAGGTGGCGCTGTGAATGAAGTAGTAGATCACTCGCCTTGAGCTGAAGAGCACAGGGATAACCCCTGAGTTCTAGCCCCAGGACCAAAAAATAAGTAAAAAAAGAAGTTTGTTCATGCAGATCATAAAATTCTAACATTCTGAGCTTTAGGAAACATTCCTGCCAGGGTCTTATGCTCTTTAGGCAAGTACTCCACTACTGAGATACATCACAGTCCCATTGTTTTCGTTTTTCATTTTACAATCCAGTTTATTTCCAAAATGCTTAGAAGTACCTACTGTCCTCATAGAAGTGAGGTTTTATTCAGAAACCAAACCTTTTGTGCTATGAGGACTCCGCTACTGTATGTCGTGGTAGGCACTGAGGAAAACTCATACGATACAAATGCAGAGAGTTTATAATTGTAGAAATAACTCTAAATAGAAATAAATTCAACTGTCCCGACATTCTAGAGAGAAATGATATCCTTATTTCGTTCTCACTCTTCAGGGCAGATGGTCAAAATAGAAACACCAATGTGCTATGCTAAAATGTAAAAGTTTAAACGCCTTTTTGAAAAACTCTCATGGTATAAAATCAGTATGTATCAAATAAATGCAAAGTGAACTTAAAAAATATTAAAAATGCTAATGAAGCTCCCTGGTTTGGAATGTGTGCCATTTTCTTGTCTGCAAGTCCTGGAATTTGAACCCGGGGTCTGGGTAACTCGGTTGCACTGTGGGGAAAGGGGAAGCTCGCCGTGCTTGAAGACCAGTAAGTCAAGCCTGTTCCCTAGGCCTGAATTCAAGCCCCTGACCTGGCAAACATATTCCTTATATACATTTTAAAGATAGGATTAAACTTCCATACAGATGTTCAGTCTATATTATGTGTGGTGTGGTTATTCATTGTACTTTTTTATATTTTTCATTAAGTTACCGTTTATTTATTTATTTTTTTAATTTTATTTTGTTTTATTTATGAACATACTGTACAGAGGGGTTACAATTACATGGGCAGGATAATGCGTATATTTCTTACCAAGCATTGCAGCCTCCTCCTTTGTTTACCCTTCACATCCCTTCCCAGCCTCTCCTCTCCTACCCCCCCCCCCCCCCCCGCACAGACGTTTTAAAGCTCGCTTTGGACATTACAACTTGTACTTCTCATTGTTGCAACAGGTCCACCTGTATCCTTAAACGACTTGTTTTTCCCCATCTCCTCCACAAGTTATACTGACATCAAATATAGTGAAAGCAGGGGTTATGCTGTGGGGGAGAGACATACAAAACAACAAAGAAATAATCTTTTAAATGCTTTAGAAACACAGGCATGAAAGAAAAAAACATTAAAATACATATCTAAGGGTTCATTTTCCTAACATCACATTATCTGACTTTTTCTGCTTGACTCATACATATACTAGATATTGCAAATAAGGGAAACCATGGGACCTATGTTTCTTTGGGCCTGGCTTACTTCACTTAATATAATTTTTTCCAAGCCTTTCCATTTCCTAACAAATGGGGCAATGTCATTCTTTCTGATGGAGGCATAGAATTCCATTGTGTATATATAACACATTTTCTTGATCCACTCATCTACTGAGGGGCATCTAGTTTGGTTCCATATCTTAGCTTTGGTAAATAATGCTTCAATAAACATAGTTGTGCTGGTAGCTTTAGTGTGGTCTTGTTTGTAAACATTTCAGTAGATGCCCAAAAGTGGGATTGCTGGGTCATAGGGGAGTTCTATGTGAAGGCTTTTGAGGAACCTCCGTACTGCTTTCCAAAGTGGTTGAACAAGTTTACATTCCCACCAACAATGAAGCAAGGTTCCTTTCTGTCCACATCCCCTCCAGCATCTGTTGTTGTTAGAGTTCTTGATTTTTGCCATTCTAACTATAGTGAGGTGGTATCTCAATGTTGTTTTGATTTGCATTTCTTTTATGGCTAGGGAGGTTGAGCATTTCTTCATGTGTCTATTGGCCATCCTTCTTTCTTCTTCAGAGAAATTTCTCTTTAAATCTTTAGCCCACTTATTTATTTGGCAGTTGTTTCTTTGAGGATTTGTTGTTGGGGGATTTAATTTTTTGAGTTCCAAGTATATTTTAGATATGAGACCCTTGTCCGTTGTATGGCTAGTGAAGATCTTCTCCCAATTCATGGGTTTCTATTGATCTTGCTAGCTATGTCCTTTGCCATGCAGAAGCTCTGCAACTTTATGTAATCCCATTTGTCCCACCTTTCTTTGATTTGTTGTGTTTCCAGGTCTCTATTCAGAAAATTTCGGCCTAAGCCAAGGAGACCTAGGGTTTCTCCTATTCCACCCTGTAATGTTTTTAGAGTGTCTGTTTTGACTTCGAGGTCTTTGATCCATTTGGAGTTGATTCTGGTGCAGGGTTATATATAAGGATCTAGCTTTAGTTTTCTACAAGTAGTTAACCAATTTTGCCAGCACCATTTACTGAAGAGGCTCTCTTTGTTCCATTCTATTGTTTTAGCTCCCTTATCGAAGATTAGTTGGGTATATGTCTGTAGGTTCATTTCTGGGTTTTCAATTTTATTCCATTGGTCCTGACGTCTGTTCTTATGCCAATACCAAGCTGTTTTGACTACTATGGCTTTATAGTAGAGTTTGAAATTTGTAATTTACCATTTATTTTATTGACTGTGATGAATCCTAACTATGTATTACATTGTTTACATACGATCGCATACCATCTAGATTTGTAGATGTGTTCTCCATTATGCCTGACACCCAGGACTCTCCCAGAAAAGTAAAACAGGTATCACACTTGGCTTCATACTCCAAGATTAAATTTTTAGCAGTGCTAGGATCTGAACTCAGGGCCTAGCAGGTAAAATTCATGAATGGGTGAGTGTATACACAACAGCCTCTAGCCAATGAAGCTGTGAGGTGGTTCCCTGGTGCTGAGATCGTGACACAGGATTGGCCAATACAGCGATACAAGGATAGGCAGCGCGTATTATACACATAAATATATGTTGGTAAAAAGCACCATAGACGCCTATCTATGATTGAATGACATATACTACATTCCTACCAACTCTTAGGTATTTATTATACCATAATTAAAGGAATACTATTCTTTTCATCCTTAGTAAAGCATGAAATTAAGATCAATGATTGTCCTAGGATTACTGCACCCAATTTTAGGCTTGACCAATGCACAAACTTCTCTTTCAATTGGTATTCCTATGCATAGGAATGAGTGTCTTGTGATCTCCTGCCACTGGTAGTTGTCAGGACCTGGATTTGAATACAGGACCTATGTTGACAGGTTGGCCTATGGCTTCCCTGCTAGCCCGCCAGCCTTCAGCAATGGCAGGTCAGGTCCACTTTTCAACCGTGGCATTCAAACTCAGGATGGGCACCATGCAAAGAAAAAAAATTAAACCCCATCCCTTTGCAGCTTGTCACTTTTTATGCTAGCTCACTCTTTTTTCTTTCTGCAAGCCCTCTGGGCCTCGGATTCCAGGATTGGGTATGGATCCCGAGGCAGCACCCAGCCTAGGGTGATCGAAGCTGAGGCAGAGTTGCCACGCCATGAGTTCAAGCACCATGATTGGCCAAAAAAAAAAAAAAAAAGAAAAGAAAACGAAAAAAGACAAAAATTAATTGATTATTTAACTAAATTTAAAAATAATAGAGCTCTCTGGTTTTGAATTTCTGCCAGTTTTCTTTCTAGACTGGGATTTGAACTCAGGAACTTGTAGCAATGTGAAGGAAAGTGCAGATTTGCTACTACTTGAGTTCAAACCTAGTGCCAAGACTAAACTAAAAAATTAAGTCACTGAGCGTGGCAGGGGGAGTAGTTGTGGAGATTGGAGGTAAGGGATGATAGGGGGAAAACAAAGGAGGAGGTAACAATGCTCAATACAACATATACTCATGACCTTGCTCATGTAACTGTGACCACTCTGTACAACATATTTACAATAAAAAACATACAAAAACAGAAAAAATGTAGTATTCCGAGAAGCACTTTTGGGTTAAGTGAAGGATAGATGTCTGAATAGATGTACAAAATTCTATACTGCTTTTTATTTAATGTTCAGTATGGAACTGAATAAACTGCTTCCATTAAAAAATTAAGTTACTGTCTTGGAACTGAGGCCAGTATTTATACCATTGGTGGGATTTGATCTCACTGTCCAGGTAACTCTTATATACCATGGGTGAAGGAAAAATTTACTGTCATTGAGGAAAAGAAATTCAGGCTACCGTTCCCATGGCCTGAATGAAGGCCTTGCAATGGAAAAGATATTTCTATACATGTGTAATATATGATATATACTTACATATGTATGTTTATTACATGTTATGATTCTCATTATTGATTTTGTATTTATTTTTTATTTGATACAATCTTTTAATGTTTATTTTATTTATATTATCATTCCCATTTACATTTTGCAAATATATTATAAAATTATACACAATAATTTAGGACATTTACTCATTTATCATTAAAAATTTTGCATTGAAACATGATACGTAATTAAATAGAGGCATTTGTCACAGTCTTCTCACATTTAGAGTCTCTCCCAAGTATGAGCTTTGTCTTATTTATCTTTGGACACCTTCCTATAGGGATGTCTTTAGATGATTTATACAGGGAAGTCTTTTTTTAAAATTTTATTTATATTTTATTGTGAAAATACTGTACAGACGTGTTACAATTACATAGGCAAGATAATGAGTACATTTCCTATCAAGCATTGTAGCCTCCACCTTTGTTTCCCCTTCCCATCCATTCCCACCCTCCCTCCTACCCCCACCTAATCCCACGCCCACCAAAGTTATAAAGTTCGTTTTTGACATCACAACTTGTACTTCTCATTGCTGCAACAGGTCCACCTGTATCCTTATTTAAACGACTTGTTTTTCCCCTTCCCCTCCACAAATTATACCCACATCAAATACAGTGAAAGCAGGGGTTATACTATGGGGGAGGGACATACAAAGCAACAAAGAAATAATCTTATAAGTGTGTTAGAAACAAATACATGAAAGAAAAAAATTAAATAGATATCTTAGGGTTCATTTTCCTAACATCAACTTATCTGACCTTTTCTGCTTGACTCGTACATACACTAGATATTGCAAATAAGGGAAACCATGGGACCTATGTTCCTTTGGGCTTGGCTTCCTTCACTTAATAAAATTTTTCCAAGTCTTTCCATTTCCTAACAAATGGGGCAATGTCATTCCTTCTGATGGAGGCATAGAATTCCATAGTGTATATATACCACATTTTCTTGATCCATTCATCTACTGAGGGGCATCTGGGTTGGTTCCATATCATAGCTATAGTAAATAGTGCTGCAATAAACATAGTTGTGCTGGTAGGTTTAGTGTGGTCTTGTTTGTAAGTTTGTAAGTTTACACTCCCACCAACAATGAAGTAAGATTCCCTTCTGTCCACATCCCTTCCAGCATCTGTTGTTGTTAAGAGTTCTTGATTTTGCCATTTTAACTGTGGTGAGGTGGTATCTTAATGTTGTTTTGATTTGCATTTCATTATTGATAGGGACGTTAAGCATTTCTTCATGTGTCTATTGGACATCCTTCTTCCTTCTTAAAGTTTCTCTTTAAGTCATTAGCCCAATTATTTATTGGGCAGTTGTTTCTTTGAGGATTTGTTGTTGGGGGATTTAATTTTTTGAGTTCCAAGTATATGTTAGATATGAGACCCTTGTCCGTTGTATGGCTAGTGAAGATCTTCTCCCAATTCGTGGGCTTTCTATTGATCTTGCTAGCTATGTCCTTTGCCATGCAGAAGCTCTGCAACTTCATGCAATCCCATTTGCCCAACCTTTCTTTGGTTTGTTGTGTTTCCGGGTCTCTATTCAGAAAATTTTGGCCTGCGCCAAGGAGACCTAGGGTTTCTACTATTCCATTCAGTAATGTTTTCAGAATTTCTGCTTTGACTTCGAGGTCTTTGATCCATTTGTAGTTGATTTGGGTGCAGGGTGATATATAAGGATCTAGCTTTAGTTTTCTACAAGTAGTTAACCAATTTTGCCAGCACCATTTACTGAAGAGGATGTCTTCCTTCCATTCTATTTTTTTGAAGATTAGATGGCTATAGGTCTGTAGGTTCATTTCTGTGTTTTCAGTTCTATTCCACTGGTCCTGAGGTCTATTCTTGTTCCAGTTTTGATTACTGTTTTGATCACTAAGGCTTTATAGTAGAGTTTGAAATTTGATATTTATATTCCTCCAGCAGTGTTTTTTTCTGTTGAGGATCGTTTTTGCTATACGGGGTCTTTTATTGTTCCATATGAATTTTTTGATTGCCTCTTCTTTTTCCTTGAAGAATGATACTGGAATTTTGATAGGTTTAACATTTAATTTGTAGATAGCCTTGGGAAATATTGCCATTTTCACGATGTTAATCTTTCCAATCCAGGAGCATGGGCATTTTTGCCATTTTCTAAGTTCTGTTTTGATTTCCTTTTTCAAGTTTTTAAAGTTTTCATCATAGAGGTCCTTCACTTCTTTGGTTAAGTCCTAGGTATTTTATTTTTTGTGGGGCTATTACAAATGGAGTTGCTTTCCTAAATTCAGCCACACTTTTTTTCATTGTTGGCATACAGAAAAGCCATTGATTTTGGGGGATTAAAAATATACCCTGCTACTTTGCCAAAGTTTTGAATCACCTTGAGTAATTTGGGAGTGGAGTCTATGGGATTCTTTAAATACAAGATCATGTCATCTGTAAAGATGGAGAGTTTTATTTCTTCTTTCCCTATTTGGATCCTCTTTAGGTTGCATCTTGTCTTATTGCTGTAGCTAGGCATTCTAATACTAGATTGAAGAAAATTGCAGAGAGTGGACATCCTTGTCTTGTTCCTAATTTAAGAGGAAATTGCTGTAGTTTTTCACCATTAAGTATAATGCTACCTGTAGGTTTGTCATATATGGCCTTTGTTGTATTGAGGAATGTTCCATGGATTCTTATTTTTTCCAAAACCTTCATCATAAAAAGGTTTTGGATCTTGTCGAATGCATTTTATGCATCTATGGAGAAAACCATGTGGTTCTTATCCTTGCTCCTGTTGATGTAATGAATAATATTCATTGATTTGCGTATATTGAACCAGCTTTGCATCCCTGAAATGATTCCTGTTTGATCATGGTGTATGATTTTTTGGATGAATTCTTGAAGTCGATTGGCTAAAATTTTGTTGAGAAGTTTTGCATCAATGTTCATCAAAGAAATGTGTCTATAGTTCTCTTTCTTTGATGAGTCCCTGCCTGGTTTTTGGATGAGGGTTATGATGGATTCATAGAATGTGTTCAATACTGAACTTTCTCTTTCAATTTCATTAAAGAGTTAGAGGTGTACTGGTATGAACCCTGCTTTGAAGGCCTTGTAGAATTCTGCTGTAAAACCATCTGGTCCTGGACTTTTCTTAGCTTGGAGGTCTCTTATTGCGGTTTCTATTTCAATGCTTGATATGTGCCTGTAAAGATGGTTTAACTCATCTTGGTTTAGTTTTGGCATGTCAATATTTGCTAGGAAAAGATCCATTTCTGACAGGTTCTCAAGCTTATTAGCATAAAGTTTTGAGAAGTATTCCCTTATATTGTTTTGAATCTTGGTTGTTTCTGAGGTGATGTTTCCATTCTCATCTCTGAGTTTATTTATTTGGGTGTGTTCTCTTCTTTTTCTGATAAGATTTGCTAAGTGTCTGTCTATTTTGTTAATTTTTTTGAAGAACTTACTCTTTTTTTTGTTGATTCTTTCTATAGTTTTTTAGATTCTAATTCATTTAATTCTGATTAATTTTAATTATTTATTTCTGTCTACTTGATTGGGGTTTTTCTTGCTGCTCATTTTCAAGGAGGTTCAGATGTCTCAGTAAATTGGTGGTTTCAGATCTCTCCAATGTTTTGATGTAGGAACTCAGAGCTATAAACATGCCTCTGAGTACTGCCTTTGCTGTATCCCAGAGGAGAGATAATCTCTGTGCTAATTTTTGTTGAATAGCATGAACATTTGAATTTCATTTCTAAACTCGTCGATGACTCACTTGTGATTCAGCAGTGTGTTGTTCAGCCTCCATGTGATACCGGACTTTCTTTGGTGGCTTTTGGTGTTGAGTTCTAATTCTATTCCTTTGTGGTCAGAGAGAATGCAAGGTATAACTTCAGTTTCTGAATTTGGACAGGTTTGCTTTGTGGCCTAAAATATGGTCTATTTTAGAAAATGTTCCATGTGCTGTTGAGAAAACGTGTATTCTGATGCTGCTGGGTGAAATATTCGGTAGATGTTTGTTAAATCTAGTTGATCTATGCAGTTGTTTAGATCTGCAGTTTCTCTGTTGAATTTTTGCCGAGTTAATCTATCTAGTGGGGAGAGTGGTGTGTTAAAATCCCCAACAATTAAAGTCTTTGTGTCTATGTGGGATTTGAGGGAAAGTAGTGTTTCTTGAATAAATTTGGGTGCTCTGTTGTTTGGCGAATAGATATTTAGAATTGTGATATCCTCTTGAAGGGGAGATCCCTTAATTAGTATGTAGTGACCTTCTTTATCTCTTCTCACAAATTTTAATTTGAAGTCTATTTTATCTGATATTTGAATTGCAATTCCCGACTGTTTCTGGGGGCTGATTGCTTGTTAGATTTTGTTCGAGCCTTTAACATTGAAAATGTCTTTGTTTTTATGGGCAAGATGTGACTCTTGAAGGCAGCAGATAGGTGAATCTTGCTTTTTAATCCAACTAGACAGTCTATATCGCTTAATTGGAGAATTAAGTCCGTTAATATAGAGAGATAGGACTGAGAGTTGTTCGGGAGTTCTTGACATGTTATCCACCTTTTTGGGGGCTGCAAAAACTGGGTTCTGCCCATGGTTCTTGGATTCTCAGTTTCTGTGCAGTTTCTTGGCCTTTATTGTGCTCCTATTGGTTTTCTATGTGTAGGACATTTTTAAGAAACTTTTGTAGGGCTGGTTTGGTGGAGATTTATTGTGTCTATTTTTCTTTGCTATGGAAGGTTTTTATTTGGCCTTCAGTTATGAAGGACAGTTTAGCTGGGTACAGTATTCTTGGTTGAAAATTGTTTGTTTTTAAGGAATGGCATACATCATTCCAGGCTCTTCTTGCTTTGATTGTCTCTGCTGAGAAATCTGAGGTGATTCTAATTGGTTTCCCTTTAGAGGAGATTAATCTTTCCTCCTTCACAGCTTTAAGGATCTTTTCCTTGGTCTGAATTGATCTTTTGTGAATTATAATGTGACAGTGGAATATCCTATTCTGGTCTGGTCTATTTGGAGTTCTGAAAGCTTCTTGTATCCGAATAGGCCTATCTTTTTGCATGTTTGAGCAGTTCTCTTCTAGGATCCTGTTAACAAATTTCCTAGACCATTAACTTCTGTTTCTAGGTGCTCCTCTACACACATTATCCTTAGATTAGGCCTTCTGATGTTTTTTTCCAAGTGTTGTATAGATCTATCATATTTTTTGGACTTGTCTTCGATGGTTGTACATTCTTTCTCTATAATATCTTGGCTGACTTCACTCCTCGAGATTCGATCTTCTCCATGTTCTAACCTGCTGTCAAGATTTCTACTTTGTTTTTTTATTTCTTTTCCTACTAATTTGTCAGCTGTGATGTCTTCAAATTTTTTGATGAATCTTTGATTTAGATCTTGTATGAACTTCTTTATTTCCTTAATTTGGTTTTCAGTGTTTATTCTCAAATCACTTACTTGATTGGCTATGGTTTCCTTGGACTCCCATTCAATCTGTTCGATTTCATTCAGCATTCCCTTTGTGGTCCCTGACTTTCTTCAGCTCTTTCTTAATGGATTCCATGAATGCCTTTAGTGATCTTTGTGTATTCTCATCCTGATCTCTCAATTCCTGTACTCTTTGATTAGCTTCCTCCCATTCTTGAGATTCCTGTAGTTCTCTTTGAGTGTGCTCAGCCTGCTCACACCATTCCTGCCTTTCTCTTTGATTATTATCAAGCTGCTCATGTAAATCCTGTATCAGTTTCTTAGTAGCTTCCTCACGCTCATGATATTCCTGTATAAACCTTTGGATTGCCTCCTCTCTCTCCCTATCACGCTCATACAGTGTCCTTTTTAGGTTTTCAATCTTTTCCTGCATTGACCTTTTGTTTGCCTCCATTAACCTTTTATTTGCCTCCACTCTCTGCTTATCACGCTCATAGAGTCCTTTGTATGTTTGACAGCAGTGTTTGTAGAGCTATTTGGGAACTCTCCTCTGGATTATTCATTATCTGTTCTGTCCCCTGGTTATCATGAGTGGAAGTTGAGATACCCGGTTTTGTGTTTTTCTGCCTTACTCAGCTCATTTAGGATGAAATTAACACCAGTTTTGTGCTAGAACCCTATGTTAAGGCAAGCATCAACCAAAGTCTGTACTTGCACAGTCAATAGTCTGCAGATACAATGTAGTTCAACAGATACATCTATTCAACATCAAACAACTATATATTAATGGACTACGAACCACAAAGAAGAATTTGGTAAATCAGAAATTATTAGGTTTAGGGAGAGATGTGGGTAAAAAATAGGAATAGAGTGATGTGGGAAGGCACAGGGAGAGTTAACTTAAATAAATCCTAATCCCAAGGCAGGAAATAGGTTGGATAGGATGAAAGTAGGGAGAGAATAAAAAGAAGAAAGAGTAAGGGAAAAAAAGATACCAGAAAAAATAGAAAAGTAAAAATTAAAAATATTATGCAGGGTCACAAACAAAATATTCGGAGAAGATCGTGGAAATACTGAGAGAAGGGGATGGATATAAAGGAGAAGTGAAAAACAAAATAAAAATACTTAAAATATTATATAGGTATAAAGAGGTAGTACTGCTATTAAGGAATTTAAGTCTAAGAGGTTTTGAATTAATTTGTGGATTAAGTGTGTACACAGTGGGGGATATCGTCTAATAATCAACTACGGGTTTATCTGAGGATGTGCAGAACAACAATTAAGTCACATAAAGAAGAACGAAAAAGAAGAAAATGTAAAAAGGATAAGAAAGAAAGAAAAAAAGATCAGAAGTTTAATAGAGCTAAACAAAAAAACAAAAACAATTCAAAAAAAAAGAAAAAAGAAAGAAAAATGCACACACACATATACCCCTAAAATAAAAATTATAAGAGGAAAATATTTATTAGAAAACAATTTTTTGCAAAAAAGGTAAAAATTAAAAATTAAAAAAAAAGTTTTAGAAAAATTTTTTTATAAAAGTTACCAAAAAAGTTCTTTGATTTTTTTTAGGAGGGGTGGGAAAAATCCTGTATCTCTCTGTGTCCATAACCAGCCTCTTGTTGGAGTCTCTGGTCTGCTTGTGGTGTTTGATTTTCCTGTGGCTTGGTTGGTTTCTTAAGTCAGTTTTTGGAACAGGCAGAAAAATGCTCTGCTTTACCCAGGATTTTGTGATCCTCTTCCCAGCTCAGTTCAATGGGAGGGAGATCTGCTTTGAATATCACAAAAGAGGGAGATGGCTTTTTCCTCAAGTTTGGAGATGTTGAGGCTAGGTTCTGGGTAGAGTTGAGGCTTTTCAGCAAACAGTAGCTTTTCCCGGGGGCTAGTTTGTGAGAAACTCACAGAGCCTAGCCTGGAGCCACTTTCAGGGTTTATGATTACTGAATTTCAATTGATTGTCAAGGCTGCCAAAGGGAGGGGCAGCCTCTGGCTCTGATTACCCAGTGAAGAAAGACGTTCCTGGGGCTGGCGCCCGAGCTAGGTGACTTTTCCCTGGGTGGAGCTGAGTCTGGCAGGTCAGTTTAGGTTCTTGTGACCTGCTAAATGACTCTAGTTTTCTTCCAAGGCCTAAGTTGGAGCTAGCATTTCCACTGAGCTTTGTCAGTATCAAAAATGGAGATCTCTGGTACTGGGGGGCAGGAGGGAGGAGTGGCCTTTCCTCCTCTTCTCCCTCATGAGAAGCCTTTTCTTGAGGACAGGCAAGTTGTGGGTTAAAATTGTAAGGGGGAGGCTAGAAATGTGTCATAGCGGTAAAGAGCTCACTCAACATGCATGAATACCAGGGTTTGAATCCTGAGCGCCACATACTAAGAAAAAGCCAGACACAGTGGAGTGACTCAAATGGTAGAGTGCTAGCCTTGAGAAAAACATTCCGCAGGACTGTCAAAAGCAATAGGCCAGATGCTGGTGGCTCACACCTTAAAAACTACCTTCTCATGAGGCTGAGATTTGAAGACCAGAGTTCAAAGACAGCTTAGGCAAGAAAAGCCTTTTAGACTCT
Source organism: Dipodomys merriami (assembly GCF_024711535.1). NCBI lineage: Eukaryota > Metazoa > Chordata > Mammalia > Rodentia > Heteromyidae > Dipodomys > Dipodomys merriami. The sequence continues at coordinate 147,691 of NW_027203605.1, read as the reverse complement.
TATCTCCAATGAACCACTAAACAATCCCATGTGGAGCTGTGGCTCAAGTGGTAGAGAGTTAGCCTTGACTCAATTGCTCAGGGACAGTGCCCAGGGTTGATACAAGACACACAACTGGAAAAAATTGAGGGTTAATCAAAGTACTTTTCCTATTTGCTAATTATGAGAACATTCTCTGGAAAATCAACGCTGATATACACCAGAATTGGAGTCAGACCTCCAGGCTTAAGTGTAGCAGGTCCACATGCTCAGTCTCACAGACTCTAGCCTTGTAACCTGTGTCCACAGGGTTCTGAAAAGTCCAATGTTGAAAGGCTTAATATGCTCCTCAAGCCCTTTGTGATAAGCAGTTGACTGGTATTGTCATAGTTATTACATGTCTGAACCTAGCAGAGCACCAGTATCTCTTGCTCATCACCCTAGCTCAGGAGGCTGAGGTCTCAGGATCACATTGAAGCCAGCCAAGGCAGGAAAGTCTATGTCACTATGACTTCCACGTCTGCAAGTTCAGATGTTCAAGAGCTTCTTGTTTTTCCCTTGGTGATGAGAAGTTACTCTAAATATTCTTAGTGTTCTTGACCCATTGCTCCATCCTGAGTTCAAATGAAGTTCTCAGGATCCAAGCCCTGGCACAGTTAGCAGGAAGAACACCAGTGTAACACTGTATTTGAAGGACAGAAAACAGTTTCAAAAGCCAGACTAGGTGAAGAGAACAAGGAGGCAGAATATAGAAACTCAACAGGGAATTGAGCTACAAAACCACTTCATTCATTCCAGGCACAGCCAGCAATGGGGGAAACCTGAAACATTTGTTACAGTTACACCAGGGTCAGCCTTTTCTCAGCTTCCTCAAACAATGACTAACCTTCCTCGCTCAGGTGAAGGGAGCCTCAGGCTATCTTTAGGTTACCAATAGAGAGCCACTTTAGTGAGGGAGAGGGGAGGAACAAAGTAGAAAAGCGTTGCTCTCTGGTCTTAGGGAGTGGGATTTTTAATCTCCATATATCAGATTTGAAGGCCCTTCTTCTACCTCTGCCAGTCTTTTCTCCTTCCTTCATTCTCCACATCATAATTCTAATCCCCAGTCCAAGGGGAGGCAGTGTCATTTCTCTTTTGTCTCCAAGCAGCTGAGTTAGAACCTGGGTCTGTCCTCTTGACTCTGGAGCCTTCGGCTGCTTGAGAAGTGGGAAAGAGACATTATTCATCCTCTGTGGTTGTGTGAAGGTGATGCTGGTGTCCTGGCATACTGCAGAAGTATCATGACTGGGAATTGTTCCCTTCTTTCCTCCTGAAGACCAAGACCAGAGTCATCTATCATTTTTCCATCTATCTATCTATCTATCTATCTATCTATCTATCTATCTATCTATCTATCTATCTATCTATCTATCTATCTATCTATCTATCTATCTATCTATCTATCTATCTATCTATCTATCTATCTATCTATCTATCTATCTATCTATCAATCAATCAATCTATCTATCTATCTATCTATCTATCTATCTATCTATCTATCTATCTATCTATCTATCTATCTATCGACCATTCCTTCTTCCTTTCTTCTTTCCTTCCTTCCTTCCTTCCTTCCTTCCTTCCTTCCTTCCTTCCTTCTTTCCTTCCTTCCTTCCTTCCTTCCTTCCTTCCTTCCTTCCTTCCTTCCTTCCTTCCTTCCTTCCTTTCTTTCTTTCTTTCTTTCTTTTCTTTCTTTTCTTTCTTTCTTTTGTTCTTCTTCCTGTCTTTCTTTCTTTCTATGTATCTATCTATCTATGTACAAACGTACCTACTTGCCTACCTACCTACCTACCTACGTAACTACATACATAGTTATCTCTTTGACATTTCTTATACTGAACTCAAGGCCTGTGCACTGTCTCTAGCATTCTGCTACTTGAGCTACAGCACCAATTCTAGATTTTTCTGTGTATGTGTTACTGAGGAATGGAACCCAGGGCCTCTTGCATGCTAGGCAAGCACTCTCCCACTAATCCACATTCCCAGCCCCCTCATCTTTTTTCTTAATGGTAGTTTTTACATATATATGCTACCATTTTGCATCCCCAAGTATAATTTTCTGAATACCGCTTATTTCTATGAACTCTGATCTTCTCCTCCTCTGCCTGATTTGTGACTGCTTCTGAATTGGCCTCATAATAAAATGCAAATAAAGGCTGCTAATACCTTCAGTGTGCATCATATAAGGAAACAGGCCTAGAACCTTGGAAAAGAAAAGCAATGGGGCTAAAATGAAGAGAATGATGCAGTATGTACAATGAGCATATCTAAAACATAAATCAGTAAATAAAAGCAGAAGTTTTGCATACAACCTCTTTGCACTTAGGGAAGTAATATGCACATGTTAGTAAGTAGGACACTGATACATTAACTTGGCCTTATCTTTTTCAATTTTCTTTTGTGGCCATCCCATGGCTTAAACTGAGGATGTGATGCATTCCTCAGCTGTTTTTCACAAGGCTGAGTTTCTACCACTGGCACAGCTCCACTTCCAGCTATCTGGTTGTTCAATGGACATAAGCGCACCCTAGGCTTTCCTGCCTGGTCTGGCCTGTATCTCCTGCTTGGCTTTCTCTCTCAAAGCTGGAGCTCTACCCTCTAGGCTACTCTGCACTTCTGGTTTTCTGGTGGTTTATTGGAGACAATAATACTTACCTGCTAGGGCTGGCTTTGAATGGAGTTCTCCTGAGGAGGCTTCAAGTGGATTTCCTCAGCGATTCACCTAGAAGCCACTCCACCCAAACCTTTAGTCTAAATTTTAAGAGGTACTAGAAAAAAACGGAAACAGGAACATGCTTCTAGTGTGTCCCAGATACTTAAGGTTGGAGATAAAAACACTCATAATTATTAGATCATTTTATAGGCAAATCGAGCATTGCAGACTGTATGAGGATCACTCCAGCTTTCGGTCCTCATATCCTGAGACAGTAAATTCACTGCAGCTCAATGCTAAGTGACAGAACTGACATGTCCTGTTGACATTTGCTCCTAAATCCTGTAACACTCATTTCTCACTTTTGGCTTCAACCCTGTGACCAGAGGGTAAGATGAAGAGAGAAAATACTCTCAGAGAAAGCAGCTATAAAGAACATTGTGTAGTTTACTTATAAGTCCTAACCATCGTAATGACCCTATTAAGAAGTCAGTCCAGAATATAGACAAAGAAGAAAAGAATGAAGGTGAAAGTGCCTGCTGACTGTAATCCCTGCTCTCAGGAGGCTGAGATGTAGAGAATTGGAGTTTGAAACCAGCCAGTGGAATAAAGTCTTTGACAATGTTATTTGTAAGAGATCACAGAAAAACCCAAAAGTGGGGCTGTTACGCAAGCTTAATGCAGTACCCTCGAGCAAAAGGAGCTCTTGGTCCAGGCCTAGGCTCATAGTTCAACCCCAGGACCTGCCCCCTCAAAAGAAATCCTGTATGTCAATTTCTTTGTGTATGTATGGATGTATTCCTCTAGGTGAAACTCCTGAGTAGCTATGATGAATGGCACCAAGCAAGAAAAATTGTATTCAATACAATGAGTTCAGAACACAGAGACTGCTTTTATGATATTGCATGTTCCAGGCCTCCCTTCACTGTTCACATTGTAACCTAAGGGTTTCTCTTCATCACAGGCCTGCTGGAGGAAGACTCTTTCATTTTCTGGACAGGCACACAAAAGCCCTCACTCCTGTACAGCTGTGTACCAAATAACTCCATCTGGGCCAATTAGTGAGGATGTGTGCGCGGGCTCTGAAAGTCAGGAGAAAAAGGCCTCTTTTTACCCTTAGCTATCTCTCTCCCCAGTGCTTTGTTTTAACAGGAGACCTTCATTTTTGCCACCTCCCATGGCAGGCCAGGTTCTGTGCTCTTATCCTGCCTTTATGAGACTATATTCTGGTGTTCAGATACAGTGCTCAATATAATTCAGGAATCCTTCAGGCAGACAATTAAGGCACTGAGCATAATGAAACGTTTCAGTGCCGGCAATGATGGGCTTATAATGCCACTCCTAGGTTTCCAGAAGCTTAGGAAATCCAAGCAAATGTTGAACATCGCAAAGCTTCCTGTCATCTAGTACTGGTGAAGCACATCAGGTTTTGAAACCTTTTACCTCTCCTAGTTGGGCCCTGGGTGACTAGGTTTTGGGGTTGAACATAGGGCCTGGGTGCTGATTATGAGCTCAGAGCCAAAGTCTATTACTTTACCACATTGTCAAGCTTCACTTCTGCTTGCCCTCTGTGTGTGAGTGTGTGTATGTGCATGTACATTTGCATACACTAGTCCTGGAGCTTGAAATCAAGACATGAGCACTGTTCCTAGTTTCTCTTGTATAAGGTTTGCCCTCTTCCACTTGAACCACAGAGCCCCTTCAGGCTTTTTCCTAGTAATGTGGTTCTGAGAAATCAAGCCCAGGGTTTCATATATGCCAAGCACTCTACCCCTAAGGCACATTCCCAGTCCTCTACTTCAAATTTGTTAGTTTGTTTATGTCTTTTTTGTTGTTGTTCTCATCGTAGGAGTGGAAATCTGGGCCTGGGTGATGTCCCTGAGCTCTTCAGCTCAAATCTTGTGTTCTACCACTTGAGCCATAAAGCAACTTCCGGTTTTCTGGTGGTTCATTGGAGCTGTCTCAAGGACTTCCCTGCTGAGGCTAGCTTTGAACCATAATCCACAGATCTCATCCTCCTGAATAGCTAGAGAGACTGGCATGAGCCACAAGCACCCAGCTTCTACTTCAGGTTTCTTAGTGATGATTTGGAGATAATAGTCTCATGGTATCTTTTGTGTCAGGGATTGTTTGGAACCCAGATCTCAGGTACTTGAGAAGATAGGATGAAAGACCTCAGTTATAGAACCCTAAGTCGTGGCACTCTGCTGCAAGGGGGTCCTTGGCTCCGTGTGGAGGAGTGCTAGCAATGAGCCCAAGAGGTAAGGGTCAGTGCCTAGGCCCCGAGTTCAACGTTCATGACTTTGAAAAACAAGACAAATCATTTATCTCCTGTAGACAACTAACTAGTCTTCAGTAATACATAATTTTGTCCCTGCCATTGGGACAGATCCAAACCTCAATATTATTTTCTGCATATTCATGTGAGTTGTGGAGTTCTTACAAGAACAAGATGAAAGAATGCACCCTTTGAAGGACAAAATACAGAAAACTTTTTTTTTGTCTGTCATGGGGCTTGAAATCTGGGCCTGCACTCTGTCCTTCAGCTCTTCAGCTCAAGGCTAGTGCTCTACCACTTGAGCTACAGTGACACTTCCAGTTGTCTGTTGGTTAATTGGAGATCAGAGTTTCAGAGACTTTCTTGCCTGGGCTGGCTTTGAACCACTATCCTCAAATCTCAGCCTCCAGTGTAGTTAGGATTACAGGCGTGAACCACTGGTGCCCAGCTCCAAATAACCCTCTTTACAGGACTCAGCACACAGCATCTTGTGAAAGACTCAGCATCCGGCACCAAATGCAGAACTCAGCCTACTGCACCTGTGAAGAAATCAGCACATAGCATCCTGTGCAGGACTCAGCACACAGCACCCTGTGAGGGCCCCAGCATCCCAGAAAGGACTCATCATGTAGATGTATCACACAAGCTGTCATTAGTATTAAGGTGCTTTCATCAATATCACCATTCTTTCAGAAACACATTACAAACTGCACAAAGTTCACATCTAATGATTCAGAGGGGGTATTTTTGGGGGTGGGTGGAGTCAGCCACAGCGATTACACTAAAATGTTGCGGTAAGATCTTTTGCTCAAGGGTAGAGATCTATCACTTTGATCCACAGCTCAGAGTTTCACAGACATCCTGCCAGGGCTGGTTTTTAAACCCACCAGTGTCAGATCTCAGCTCCCGAGTATCTTGGATGACAGGGGTGAGCAAGCCAGCAGCATCTGGTTCTGTGGGGCTGAGTTGCAGTTGTATACCTCTGACTAAGTCAGGTTAGATGGCAGCTGTCAGCACCAGATTCCCGGCTTGCTCTGTGAGGAGGTATTTGAAGTCCTGTCCTTATAGAGTTGCAGTCACAACATTCAATCTTTTTTCATGCCCATTCTGGACCTTGAGTAAGAGTCTAGACACAGTCCCTTAGCTTTTATGCTCAAAGCTAATGCTCAACTGCTTGAGCAAGAGCACAACTTCTAGATTTTTATGTGCATGTGATAGTGAGGAATCGAATCTAGGGCTTTGTATGTACTAGTCATCATTATACCACTGAGCCCCAGGAGTGACAAGTGTATGAACAGATAAATGTGTAGATTGGCATATATGTATATGTATATACATATATATAGGTATATATATGTATATAGGTATATACATATATATATACCTATATATATGTAAAAAACAAGAGAAATGTGTCTGTATATTACGAAATTACATATATTATATTACAACCCATTATTGATATTCAAATTATTCCTTCCACTTTTAAGTATCATGATTGAATACATAATAAAGTATTAATTGAAAATTCGTCAATGCAATAAAATTGATGTGTATAATTTTATAGTATACTCATACACTAACTACTAATTTGTTGCTTTTATAGAATTCCATTCGAATGGATGTACATGTAAATGGGTTTCTTAGAATCTCCCGCCAATACTTAGTGGCAGCCCTGTGATTCGACCTCCAGTCTTAAGTTTTCGTTTTGGTTATGACTTCCCTAATAGCCAGCTAAACATCAGCATGCAATGTCACAAACACTTTCTGGGCTTTGTCATTTACACTCAGGATGGTAATAATGCAAAGGGAAAAAATGTAAAACCACCTTCTTGAATTTCTCCATTTTATCCTTTTCCTTTTTATTTTATTTCTTGCCAACCCCGAGATTTGAACTTGTGTCCTAGTATCCCAGGGCCAGCTGTAGCAGACATACCAAGACCTGAGTTCAAGCCTCGTGCTTGGCAAAAAATATAATAATAAAATAAAATAAGGCCCTGGCTTGGAATTTGCACCATTTTTCTGGCAGACCTGGGATTTGAACTCAGCATCTGGGGATCTCTGTGGCACTGTGGGTGAAGGAGAAGATCACCGTCCTTGAAGACAAGAAATTCAGACCAGTTCCCAGGGCCTGAATTGAAGCCCCAGCACTGGAAAAATACACACATGAGTTTAGTGACTATGACGTTTATTACCCTTATTCAATTTCATTTATTACATCCTATCATTCAGGATATATTTGCATATGAATTATACATCATACTGAGACCCAGGACATTTTGTCAGGGAAAAAATGAATAAATTTTTGGCAATGCTGGGATTTCAACTCATGGCCTACAATGTCAAATCCATAAATGGAGTCAAAGCCTTAGCACACTAACCTCTGGCAAACTGAGATGCCAGAAAATTCTGATGACCTATTATCAAGCCACACTAGTGCCCAATCTATATCTATATCTATATCTATCTATCTATATGTATGTATATATATATATATGTGTATGTGTGTGTGTGTAGATTGCTGTATATATATATATATATATATGTATATATGTAGAGAGAGAATGTGATGATATTATTAAATTTTATATATATAGTTACCAATATTTAGTTATTAAGTTATGTCTCCATTTAATGAAGTATCATGGTTGAATACTTATAAAATCATTAATTAAAATTAATCAATATCCTTCCATTAGGGGAATCACAACTTGTTGCAAGAATGGAAGATATAAATCCAATGATTGCTGTGTGGCTTTCTAAAATAGAATCATGAATTAACTGCAAATTTAATTACTTTTATAACATTCCATTAACATTCACGTAAATAGGAATGAGTTTGTCAGGATCTCCCTCCATTTGTGTGTGGCAGTCCTGGGATTTGAACTCCACGCCTGGGAAGTTTATTTTGAATGCAAACCATTGGAATGACACTGAAGATTTCAGATTGTCACGATTAAAAAAAGAACAACAAGAAGAAAACAAAGCCAGGTGTCAGTGGCTCCTGTATGTAATCCTAGCTCCTCAGGGGGGTGAGATGTAGAGATTGCCAATTTGAATTCAGCCAGGGCAGGAAACTCCGCAACACTCTTATTTCTAAGAGATCACAGGAAAATATCCCCATGGGTTGGGTCTGTGGCTCAAGGGCAGGGCGCTACTCTTGAGAAAGAGGTGATCAGGGATAGGGCCTAGGCTCATATTTCAGCCTGAGACCTGCCATAGAAAAAAAAGAAGGCAGTAACTCCATGTCTCTGTGTATTTATGGATGATGTATGGATGATGGGCATTCAGCAGGTTGCCCATGAACAGACCCCCAACCTGGGCAAGCTGGGACAAGCCCTCAGAAGGTACTAAGTCTGAGTCAGTAGCTTGAACAAAGTATCCTTCTCTGCCATTTAATAACTGAAGGCTTGCCTTGGCTGGTGTATGCAATGGGTTCATTATGTTCTGGCTGAGGTGTGCCATTGGGATATTTAGCAGCCAGCCTCTGCCTCTACGGAGATCACTGTTCCTAGGCTGTGGAGTTGTGGAAGTTTCTGGCTCCATATTCCCTATCCCTCTTTAGGACATGAGCCTAGATCTCTGGGGCCTGGTGGCTATCACTCATTCATCATTCCTCATTGCTGAGTCTTACACTGGTCCCAAATCTTGGCAAAGATTTGAAATGGCCAGCGATTTCTGTGCTGAAAAGAGTATGCCAGTAAATTCCACCCTCATAGTTCCTTGTAGAAATAATCCTTGGGCTGTGAATGTGGCTAAGTGATAGAGTGCTTACCAAGCAAGCATGAAGCCCTGGCTTGGATTCCTCAGTACCACATAAACAGAAAAATCCAAAAGTGTCACTGTGGCTTAAGTGATAGAATGTAGCCTTGAGCAAAAGCAGCTCAAGAACATGCCTAGACCCTGAGTCACGCCATAACACTGGCAAAAAAAATGTGAGCTTGGTGAGACATACTCTTCTGGGATTCAGAAGAGGGCCAAGGTTATAGGCAAGAGTAGAGGGCAGGTGGTGGTGGCTCAACCCTGTAATAATAGCACTCAGGAAGTTGAGATCTGAAGATTATAACTGCAAGCCTGTGCAGGCAGGAAAGTCTATATGAGACTCTTTTCTCCAATTAAGCACCAAAAAAACCAGAGCTGTGGTACAAGTAGTAGAATGCTAGCCTTAAGCATAAAAACTCAGGGATAACATCCAGGCCATGAATTCAAATCCCAGGACTGGCACACACACACACACACACACACACACACACACACACACACACACACACACACACACGCACACGCACATACACACACACACACACACACACACACACACACACACAAAGATAGAGCATTTGACAGCCTGCACAAGTTCGATCTCTAGCAACTCAGTATTAAACAACAAGTGAGAGAAGGGAAGGAAAGGCTTCCTCCAGGAGATGATATGACCAGTGCCAAAATTCCACAGGAGTTCTAAGATGTGGAACAGGACAGAGGGCCTCGGGCAGAAGGTACAGAGCATGCACAAAGGTCCTGAGGGGTGGTGTCGAGAAGGTGGTGTGGGTGGAATGAAGGTTCTGTAGCCTCAGATAAGTCTGGCAGAACAATGAAGGCTGGGTCAAGGTTTGTACTTGAGTCAAAGGTAGGGCAGAGGGTGGGGGTCCCAGAATGGGGCTCAGGGGAAGATTAGCTTGACTTTTTACCAAAGACCCCAGCCAATTTTGTGCCTGGAAGCCTATTTTTCACAGATCCTGACTCTCAGGCCCCCTTTGCATGGAGGAGTCAGGGCAAATGCAGGGAAGAACTCTTGCTTAATAAAAACTTCTACCCAATGCCTCCAGTGGCTCAAACCCTGTAAATCCTAGTTATTAAGAAGTCTGTGATCAGAAATTGTTGGTCAAAGCCAGCTTAGCAGAGGAAATTTAGTGACACTCTTCTGGTCAATGAACCACCAAAATCCAGAAATGGGCTGTGGCTCAAGTGGTAGAGTAAGAGACTTGAGGGAAAAAGTTAAGAGATCAGAGCCCAGACCCTGAGTTCAAGCCCCAGTACTGGCACAGAAAAAAAATAAAGTTTTCAGGAGATCCCAATCCACTGTGGAGAAAGGCCATTATCAGCTGGGCGCTGGTGTCTCATGCCTGTCATCCTAGCAACTCAAGCCTGAGACCTGAGCATCAATAAAAATTAAAAGCTAGCCTGGGCAGACTCTTATGTCCAATAAATCACCAAAAAGCTGGGAAGCAGAGCTACTGTAGTTCAAGTTGTACAGCACCAACCTTGTGAAAACAAGCTAAAGGATAGCATCTATGGTATGAGTTCAAGTCCCGCTAAACACACACACACACACACACACACACACACACACACGCACACTCTCACACACACACACACACACACACACACACACACACACACACACACACACACACACACACACTAACATCCTTAACAGGTGCCTGTGGCTTATAGAAGCAATACAAGCTACTCAAAAGACTGAGATCTTAGGATGGCAGCTTGAAACCAGAACAGGCAGGAGAGTCCATGAGATTCTTATCTCCACTAAACTACTAAAAAAAAGATGAAAGTTAAGTTCTGGTTAAAGTGGTAGAATGTTAGCTTTGAGCAAAGGAAGCTCAGGGACATTGCCTAGGCCCTGAGTTCCAGCTCTAAGAGTTTTTTAAAAGACATCCTTTGCCACCCCCAAAGGCCATAAATCCTGATTTTGGTCATCCTAGACTCCACTTCCACTCCTGCCACTTCCACAGTACTGCCACTAGGGGCCGGTGTGTGGCCAACACTGGGTTAAGAAGTGAAAGTACACAAGGGGGTGCATAGCCAGGTCAACACTAATACCCCAAAACAATGAGGTATTGGCCATACCAGCCTCTCATTCCCCCAGACCCTGGCCCTGGAATCTAAAGTCTGTGCCTCTGTATTCGGAGCATCTGGAATTGTCTAGAAGGACCTGAGAGGCCCAGCTGGGGCCAGAAGATAGACTGTCCTGTGATAAAGTACATTTACATTTCCTAGAAACTGACCTATACTTCCAAGCCACCTTGGCCTTACCTCCCATGTAGCCCTAGATCCTCCTTTCTTGGGCAGTCTTCAGTCAGCTGTCAAGCTCGACTTGGCCAGAACCACCAGCAATCCCCCATTCCCCACTCCACTGCCAGCCTGATGAGAGGGATATGATGTCAGAGTCCCCGTTGAGGAAAATGATAGGACATCACATGACTGAGGCCCTCCCTTTCAGGCAGAGGAGACCCTATGCCAGCTGGCATCACTGACCCAGAATCCCCTGGAGGTGACCAAATATTGTTACAGCCAGTCTTGTGTGCCAGAGAAAAGTTGGAACACAGGTCTGTGGCAATTTAGGACTCATTGTAGACCCTAATAGGGGGCTAAAGCAAGGTCGGAGTGAAGGAGGGGCACCATCTGAGATCAGAAGAGGCAGCCCAGCCACCAAGAAAGGGACAGAAAAAGACAAGGGAAAATTACACACACACACACACACACACACACACACACACACACACATACACACAGATATTTCAAGCCCTTAGAAGTTCCTGAGAACAAAACCATAAACTCCCTCTATTAGGATCACATCCAACCCGTGAGAAGATGGCACTATCATCCTCAGACTAACTGTAGACACATCATTGAGCCTGTGATATCTGGAATGTCTCAGAACCCAGCATGGGATTTCCTACCGTACACACTGCAATGTAGAAAACTCAGCCAACCCCTTTGTTTATTGTTGGTCATGGGGTTTGAACTCTGGGTCAGGGAGCTGTCCTTCAGCTCTTCAGCAGAAGATGAACACTCTATAATTTGAGCCACAGTGACGTTTGTTGTTTTCTGGTGGCTCATTGGATATCAAGACCCACAGACTTTCCTGCCCAAGCTGCTTTGAACCGTGGTCTTTACATTTCCACTTTATGAGTAGCTAGGATAACAGTTGTGAGCCACCAGAGGTGCCAGACATCATCCATCTTCATATACCCAGAGAAAACCCATTTCATCAGGACACAAAATTTCTTGCAACCCTTTACTTCAGACTTTGACACCCAGCATCCAAATCCATCCTTCATTAGGGAGAATACAGACAACAATCCCACCCCTGCACCCATTTGCCCACTCCCTGCCTGCCATAGGCCTCGACCACTTGAGTCCTTGGTAAGACACCATCCATTCTACTGTGGCTTCAAACTGGTGCAAATTTGGGGAGTTCTTAGAAATGTCTGTAAATTGAGGCCAGCACCTGGTCTCTCAATCACTACACCCTCCCACACACACCTGCACATCTTTGCAGCGAAAATGTTTTACTTTCTTTCATTTTTTCGATTGTGAGCTTGAATACTGGGCCTGGGTGCTGTCCCTGAGCTCTTCAGCTCAAGGCAAGCACTCTACTACTTGAGCCACAGCACCCATTCCAGTTTTCTGGTGGTTTGTTGGAGATAAGAGTGTCAAGGTATTTCCTGTCCAGTCTGGCTTTGAACTATGATCCTCTTATCTCACTTCCTGAGTACCTGGGATGACATCCATGAGCTACTGGCACCCAGCAAAACATACTTTTCAATGCCTGTCATCCTATCCTCTCAGGAGACTGAGATCTGAGGACTGCAGTTGGATGCCACCCTTGGCAGCAAAGTGCATGAGAACTCTTTATCTCCAATTAAACACCCAAAAGCCTGGAAGTGGAGCTGTGGCTCAAGCAGTAGAGGGCTCGCCTTGAGCTGAAGAGCTGAGGGATAGCGCTCAAGCCCAGAGTTCAAGCCCCCTGACTGACCAAAAAAAAATTCAGTTTTCACTAACAAGTAGGAGCAAAAACGTGAGATTGAATAGTAACTAGAGCATTATCATTATATTTATTTCTCAGTGATCATTCTTGTAATGATTAATGAGACTTTTCCAGCCAGGTTTAGCTTGAGAGTTAGTGTTAAGTAATGGATTAGATGGCAAGTAAATTTGAAATTGATTTAGGGTACAGGCATTCAGGGAAAGGTAGGATCATTGGAAACTACAGTATTTTTCCTGATAAGTGAATTTGAGGACAAATAATATAATACTTCATGTTAGTGAACAAGATAACTTCAGAGGTAGAGTCAGAAAATTTTTGGGAATTAGGGCAAATTGAAATGCATTTCCAGAGTGCAAATGGGAGTATCCATTAGAATGATTATAAACTAGAGTTTTTTCTTAAACATTAGAATTGGACTATCATTAGAGTGAAAGTTAGATTTCAGTTCCAGCTGGAGTTAAGAGTTAGCCTTAGGGAAATGGAAAGTTTAGGGCCAAACTGAAAGTAAATCTTCAAATAACAAGTCTAGTTAGAATTAGGATGAATGTAAAATAAGAAAGTGCTAATAATATTAAGATTAGGGTATGATTAGTGTGAGGGTTAGTCTCAATATTCCAGTTAGGGTTCGGTTTACAAAAATGGCAAGATACTGAGTAAAACTACAAACTATTTTAGAAAGATGAGTTGAATCAAAGTTAAGATGAATAAAAACTAATGTATTTGTATGGCTTTTAGAATCCAAAGGCTATTAGTTCTAGGGTTAGGGTTACTCTTCTAGTTCAGGTTAGACTTAGGCTTAGGGAAGGGTAAGCTTTACAGTAAAACTGAGTTTTCTGCTAACATTTTCAAGTATAATAAGTTTGAAATTTAACAAAAACTACAGAGTTTTCCTATGTTTCCTATTCAAGGTTGAATAGGGTTAAATTTAGAGTTAGGTTTCTAGTAAGGTTTATATATAGTTAGGGTTAGGTACTAAAGTAGATTTTAAATAAACCTGCAACTTCTTTTTGGAGATATAGGAGTTCAGTAAATGTTAAGATCAGTGGAAACTGAGATAGTTTTCATGATATGAAGATATGAGGTTAATGATTCATAACAGGGAACGATTTCAGAGTCCAAGTTAGGGAATCTAGGATTTGGAGCAAACTGCAAATCATTTCAAAGGCAATGAGTATCTGTTAGAATGTGTCTAAACTCGAGTATTTTCCATTAATTTTAGGATTGGGTTGCTATTATCATCAAGATTACTCTTAGGGTTCTGTCCAAAATTAGAGTTAGGATTAGGGAAATGGAAAGTTGAGAAATTGAGTGACTTTCTTTGTTTGTGATGTATATACACTATTCTAAGGCTTGAACTCAAGGATTGGGTTCTGCCCCTGAGCTTTTTGCCGTAGACTAGCATTCTACCACTTGAGCCATGAGTCCACTTCCAGCTCTCTTTGACAGTGAATTGGAGATGAGAGTCTCACAGACGTTCCTATCTACGCTGACATTGAACTGAGATCCCCAGATCTCTGCTTTCTGATTTAAAGTAGGATTAATGCATGAGCTACTAGTGTCCTGGAAAGTGCCTGAATTATACTGAATGTTTTTAATTTTGTTCGAGATTGAGACTTGAATTCATTATCTGACAGCTTTGCTCACTAAGTAGCACTCTGCCACTTGAGCCATATCTTCAAAAGTGATTATTTTAAATAGCTGGAAATCATTAAATTTTCTTCAAATGATATATATCATTAGGGTTGCTCAGTGGTAGAGCGCTTGCCTTGTAAGCATGAGGCCCTGGGTTTGATTCCTCAGCACCACATAAACAGAAAAAGCCGGAAGTGGTGCTGTGGTTCCAGTGGTAGAGCGCTAGCCTTGAGCTGAAGAGCTCAGGGACAATGCCCAGACCCAGAGTTCAGGCCTCATGACCGGCAAAAAAAAAAAAAAAAAAAAAAAAAAAAAACAAAAAAAACTTATCCTAACCAAAAAAGATTTATTGACCCTAGAGATTTTCCGAACAGATTCTCATGCTTTGCTTCTAATTGCATAACATTTTAGGGACATGATTTTTTAATTAGTATTTTAAGTAGCAAAGCAGTTATCATTAAACAAGCAGTTTATGTGTACAATACACATTGATCAATGCCAACCCTTTCAACATTCTCATCCATCCCTCCCATATACAGCTCTTCCTTCACTCTTCTTAATTTTATAGGATATTTACTGGATTCCTCTCTGCATTTTCCCCCTTTTCTCCTATTCAATCTTCTGCCTTTTCCCACTTCACTCCTCTTTTGACTACCCAATTTCATATGATCCAGCAACTCTACTCCTGGGTATTTACCCGAAAGAATACAAACCAGGACATAACGATTTCAGCACAACCATGCTTACTGAATCAGCCCAGATACTTCTCAAAAGAGAAATGAATCAAGTAAATGTAACACACACACACATACACACACACACACACACACACACACACACACACACACACACACACACACACACACACACTGGAAATTCTTCTTACTCATCAGATAGAATATTGTACCTTTTGTATCTCTCATTTATCATTTCATCTGCCTGGTATCTCATTGCCATCGTATTGTCCCTGTACTGCAGTAACTGACACATGCAAACTGATGTAAAAGATTTTCAGGTTAAGTGCTAACCATAGATTCCTGAGTATCAGTTCTCTGCTCATTCTCTTTGTCTATGCATGCCTTTGAGTAGTGATAGTACAGATTCATTTGTACCATTTGCTACACGGAAAAGTGATGAATCATACATATATATGTATGTACATATATGTATATATGATTATACACTCACACACATATATGTATACATACATGGATATATGCACACATGTGGATATATATTAAATACTTGAGTACATTTTATGTTTTCAAGAATTATGGAGCTAACAAAAATCACATGCATTTTCCTACGTTTTCAATTTTTTCAAAACCTAAAGAATTTTGTCTCTTTTGCAAACCTAATTTTTAAGATAATTTCACCATCTCTGATCTGTCAGTGGCCTTGAAATTAGATGTTCAAATAGGACAAAGTTATTTAGGTTTTTGGTGGAAGAAAGGAATATTAGTAGGGTTCTATTCAGGGGTTCTCTGCTTGCTAGACAGGACTTTGTATAGCACCAAGCATCTCAACTACTTTTGCCATACTTCTAGTCCATTTTATTTACTTGAGGTCTTGAACTTTTACCCTGGTCAGATCTTAGATTGACTGAGACTTTGCTACCTATGCCTCCCACATAATTAGCTAGGATTACAGATGTGAACCACTATGACCACCTCATTTGTTGAGATGGCTGTCTTGACAATTATTTCTTTGGCCTGCCTCAGACCAAGATCCTTGTCATTTCTGCTTCCCAATCAGCTGGGATTACAGATGGAGCTACTATACTTGGTGTACATGACACCTTTTTTTTTTTTTTGTCGGTCGTGGGGCTTGAACTCTGTTGTTGGGCGATGTTCCTGCACTCTTCAGCTCAAGGGGAGTGCTCTACCGCTTGAGCCACAGCACCAGTATCTGTTTTCTAGTGGTTTTATTGGAGATAAGAGTCTCTCAGACTTTCTTTCTAGGGCTGTCTTTGAACCGTGATCCTCAGATCTCAGCATCCTGAGTAGCTAGGATTACAGGGGTCAGCCACAGGTGTCCGACACACCTTCTATTTTTTAAAAGAGGTTTTAATTGTAAAAAATGCTGTGTAGAGGGGTTATAGTTACATGAGCAAGTTAATGAGTACATTTTCTATCAAGCATTGTTACCTCCTTCTTTGTTTTTCCCCTACCCTCCCCTCCCACCTCCACAAATACACTCCCCTGTACTCCCTTCCCTTCTTCCCCGCCTATATTGTGAAGATCTTTTTTTTAACATTGTGTCTTGTGCATCTCATTGTTAAAATGGGTCAGCCTGTATCACTATTTATCTATTTTGTTTTTTCCCTTCCCCTCCCCAAGCTAGAGAAGGGTGTATACAAGATACAGGGCACCAACACTAAATATAGTGAAAACAAGGGTTAAACCATGGGGGAGGAACATAAAAAAAACACACACATCGTAGATTATAAACCCTATCTTGGGGTTCATTTCACTTAACATCATCTTATCTGGTCGTATGTACATAGCTTTTGAACTTTTATGCTTATCCCAGACATGTAATAGTTATTGCAAATAAGGGAAAACATAGGACCAATGTTTCTTTGGTTTTGGCTTACTTCACTTGATATAATGTTTTCTAAGTCCTCACTTAGAGCTCCCCTATGATCCAGCAGTCCACATTTTTGGGTATTTACCCAAATGATCACAAAGAAGACCATACTAAGCTACTGGTACATCTATGTTTATTGCAGCATTATTTACCATAGCTAAGATATGGAACCAACCCATATGCCCCTCAGTAGATAAATGGATCAAGAAAATGTGATACACACACACACACACACACACACACACACACACACACACACACACACACACTGGAATTCTATTCCTCCATCAGAGAGAATGACATCGCCCCATTTGCTAGGAAATGGAAAGACGCAGAAACAATTATATTAAGTGAAATAAGCCAGGCTCAAATAACCATAGGCCCCATGGTCAATCTTACTTGGAGTAACTAGTACATGGTAACATATAACCATATAAGAGGATGTTATGTGAAATGAACCCCAAGATAGGGACACAAATAATTTGTATTCCATGAGATTCTTTTCTCTCTCTGATCCCCCAAATAAAACTGGAAGGGGAGATGTCGTTCAAATACAGAGCACCACTATTAAGGGAAAAAGTCTAAGTGACTAGGTTAGGTCCTAATTTTAAACCATAATATCAGCCCTCAAAAAAATTGATTTCTTTTCCTTGAGGTTTTTATTAAATTGCTCGGGAAAATAATCAACGTTGTATTTATGTTTAGCATTACTATTAAAATCATGTTATGTTTATTTATGGTATTTTTTATTTTCTTAAATTTTACTTACACTTTAATATCCAGAAATGATAAGAGATGATTACTGTTTCACAAGTTTTTATGTCAGTTGAATAGATGGATGAGAGGTGCATACAGGTCGTTTCGACTGAAAATAGATATTAGCAAGGTCTTAACATAAGAATTGATAGTTGAAGCAGCTGTGGGCATGTATGAAATAAACTAAAGAAACCATCAAGGAAAGATAAGGTATGATTCTGGAAAGCAAACAATTTTGGAAGAAAAAAAAGGAAAATATGTAGCTTTTGGTAAGAACTTTGTAACCCATCTGCACATTTAATTCCTTTTTTCTAGTGGAAGACATTTCAGTTAACTTTATTTTACAAAGTTAAACATGATTGACATTTAATAATAACTGGCCTCTGTCTCAGGTAAGCAATTATTCTAGCCAGGTGCAAGGGGCTCATGCCTATAATCCTAGCTACTCAGAGAGCTGAAACCTCTAGATCCTAGTTCAAAGGCAGTCTGGAGAGGAAAATTGGTGAGACTTTTCTGTCTCACTGTGGCTCAAAGTGGCAGCACTAGTCTTGAGTAAAAAATCTAGAGACTGAATCCAGGCCCTCAGTTCAAGCTCTCTGAAATTATTCTAAAAATACTTGGTCTCATTATTTCTTTAACTTGTCTAGAAGGATGTTTTAAACTTAGTTTTTTTTTTCTTTTTTAATTTTAATTTTTTTGTGAACATACTGTAAAGAGGGGTTACAATTACATAAGCAAGATAATAAGTACATTTCTTATCAAGATTGCCGCCTCCTCCTTTGTTTACCCTTTACATCCCTTCCCAGCCTCCCTCTTCTCCCCCACCCAATCTCCCCCCTCCCCTAACCAAAGTTGTAAAGTTCGGTTTCGACATGACAACTAGTACTTCTCATAGTTGCTACTGGTCCACCTGTATCCTTAAATGACTTGTTTTTCTCATCTCCTCCAAAAATTATACCAACATCAAATATAGTGAAAGCAGGGATTATACTGTGGGGGAGGGACATACAAAGCAACAAAGAAATAATCTTATAAATGAGTTAGAAACAAATGCATGAAAGAAAAAAAACATTAAAATACATATCTAAGGGTTCATTTTCCTAACATCACATTATCTGACCTTTTCTGCTTGACTCATACATATACGAGATATTGCAAATAAGGGAAACCATGGGACCTATGTTTCTTTGGGCTTGGCTTACTTCACTTTATATAATTTTTTCCAAGCCTTTCCATTTCCTAACAAATGGGGCAATATCATTCTTTCTGATGGAGGCATAGAATTCCATTGTGTATATATAACATATTTTCTTGATCCATTCATCTACTGAGGGGCATCTGGGTTGGTTCCATATCTTAGCTATGGTAAACAATGTTGCAATATACATAGTTGTTCTGGTAGCTTTAGTGTGGTCTTGTTTGTAAACATTTGGGTAAATGCCCAAAAGTGGGATTGCTGGGTCATAGGGGAGCTCTAAGTGAAGTATTTTGTGGAACCTCCATACTAGTTTCCAAAGTGGTTGAACAAGTTTACATTCCCACCAACAATGAAGTAAGGTTCCCTTCTGTCCACATCCTCTCCAGCATCTGTTATTGTTAGAGTTCTTGATTATAGCCATTCTTACTGTGGTGAGGTGGTATCTCAATGTTGTTTTGATTTGCATTTCTTTTATGGCTATGGAGGTTGAGCATTTCTTCATGTGTCTATTGGCCATCCTTCTTTCTTCTTCAGAGAAGTTTCTCTTCAAGTCTTTATTCCACTTATTTATTTGGCAGTTGTTTGAGGATTTGTTGTTGGGGGATTTAATTGTTTGAGTTCCAAGTATATTTTAGATATGAGACCAATGTCCATTGTATGGCTAGTGAAGATCTTCTCTCAATCTGTGGGCTTTCTATTGGTCTTGCAAGCTATGTCCTTTGCCATGCAGAAGCTCTGCAACTTCATGCAATCCCATTTGTCCAAACTTTCTTTGATTTTTTGTGTTTCCGGGTCTCTATTAAGAAAATTTCAGCCTGTGCCAAGGAGACCTAGGGTTTCTCCTATTCCATCTGTAATATTTTCAGAGTGTCTGCTTTGACTCCAAGGTCTTTGTTCCATTTGCAGTTGATTCTGGTGCAGGTTGACATATAAGGATCTAGTTTTAGTTTTCTACAAGCAGTTAACCAATTTTGCCAGCACCATTTACTGAAGAAGCTGTCTTTCTTCCATTCTATTATTTTAGCTCCCTTATCAAAGATTAGTTGGCTATAGGTCTGTAGGTTCATTTCTGGGTTTTCGATTCTATTCAATTGGTCCTGAGGTCTGTTCTTATGCCATTACCAAGCTGTTTTGATTACTATGGCTTTATAGTAGAGTTAGAAATTTGGTATTGATATTCCACCAGCAGTGTTCTTTCCATTAAGGAGAGTTTTTGCTATTCAGGGTTTTTTACTGTTCCATATGAATTTTTGGATTGCCTCTTCTATTTCCTTGAAGAATGAGGTTGGAATTTTGATAGGTATCAAGGGATTTTTTATTTTATGATGTCTTAATTTATTTTTAAGATGTTCAGAGAAAAATGATTTATAGTAAGAACTGGTTTGTATTGCTTTGTATTACGTTTTGCTTCTACACCTATAATTCAACTGGAAAGTAGATAGCCAAAACCCTCCTCCCCTCACCAAAGTTGTAAAGTTAATTTTTCGACATAATTACTTGTATATCTCATTGTTGCAATGTGTCCACCTGTATCCCTAGTTAAACGATTTGTTTTTGCCCTTCCCCTTCACAAATTGTACCAACATCAAATACAGTGAAAGCAGGGGGAGAGACCGGAAAAGCAGTATAGAAATCATCTTATAAATATGTTAGAAACAACTGCATGAAAGAAAAAAATTGAATACTTATCTTAGTGTTCATTCCTCTAGCATCAATTTATCTGACCTTTTCTGCTTGACTCAGCATATACTACTTATTTCAAATAAGGGAAGCCATGGGACCTATGATGCTTTGGGTCTGGCTTACTTCACTTAATATAATTTTTTCCAAGTCTTTCCATTTCCTAACAATTGGAGCAATGTTATTCTTCCTGATGGATGCATAGAATTGCATTGTGTATATATACCACATTTTCTTGATCCATTCATCTACTGAGGGGCATCTCGTTTGATTCCATATCATAGCTATGGTAAATAATTCTACAATAAAAAATAGGTGTGCCGGTAGCTTTAGTATGGTCTTGTTTGTGATCATGTGGTTAAATGCCCAAAAATTTGGATTGCTGGGTCAGAGGAGAGCTCTATGTGGAGTCTTTTGAGGAACCTCTGTACTGCTTTTCACAGTGGTTGAACAAGTTTACACTCCCACCAACAATGTAGTAAGGTTCCCATCTGTCCAAATCCCCTCCAGCATCTGTTGTTATCTGAGTTCTTGATTTTGCCATTCTAACTATGGTGAGGTGGTACCTCAATGTTGCTTTTATTTGCAATTCTTTTATGACTAGAGAGGTTGAGCATTTCTTCATGTGTTTATTGCCCATCCTTCTTTCCTTTTCAGAGAAGTTTCTCTTTTAGTCTTTAGCCCACTTATTTAATGTGCAGTTGTTCCTTTGAAGATTTGTTGTTGAGGGATTTAATTTTTTGAGTTCCAGGTATATTTTAGATATGAGACCCTTGTATCTTGTTTGGCTACTGCAGTTCTTCTTCCAATCCATGGGCTTTCTAGTGATCTGGCTAGCTGTGTCCTTTGCCATGCAGAAGCTCTGCAATTGCATGCAATACCATTTGTCCCATTTGTCTTGGATTTTATTTTGTATTTCTGAGTCTCTATTAAGAAAATTTCGGCCTGTGCCAAGGAGACCTAGGGTTTCTCCTATTCCATCCTGTAATGTTTTCAGAGTAAGACTTCAAACTTTTAAAGTTTGAAGATCTTTGATTCATGTTGAATGGATGTGAGTAGATTGATCTGTTGCATACATTTGTGTGTGTGTGTGTGTGTGTGTGTGTGTGTGTGTGCGCGCGCGCGTGTGTGTATCATTGAAATCAAGGATAAGGAACTTGGTTCCTTTTTGTGAGATATACATTATGGTGTTTCTTTGTTAGTGTTAGGCTGATTGCTTGCCTTTGCCTGATGTGTACATTCCAACTCAATTTTTCAATTAAAGTTACTTAATTATTATTGAACATATAATGCTCTGATATTGCTTTGTCTTTAGTCTGCCATCTAGGATCTTCTTTTCCTCTTAAATATTAACATTCAATATGAAATTTACCTCCTGACTAATTTTCCCTTTAATTTGCATTTTGAAATAAGAATTATAATACCTTTGATCTCTGTATTCATGAAGAAAAACAACTTTGAATTCTCTGTTTAAAGTAATAATACCTGGACAGATTTGTTAGCACCAAGACCTTAAATTATCTTTTGTAGTTTAGTTTAAAATAACCCTCCTCCATGTTTTTAGCATGGGTAGAAAAGAATTCCCACAATGTCTCACAACTTTTATCTTTCACTTTGTCTATGCTTCCTTGTCAATGCTAAATTGTTCTGGATGCATGTATTAACTACCCAAACCCCTGCAAAGCTGTTGCTGCTACCCAATTTCCTGCCAATGCAACTCAGCAATTACAGTCACAATTACCCTTTCCGTGTTATCCTATGCTCTGCTACTCATTTTGCTACCCATAATTCTTAACACCATGGTTCCAGCCACCTGATCCCTGATACCCCTGTCTATGGTACCACATTCCCAAACAAAGCAAGGCCAGAGTAGGCACAGACAGTCGAATTGGGTACTCCTCTTGCAGGCACAATTGGACGTTATTCCTCAGGGATTTAACATGAGGAACTAACTAGTAGTGGAAAGAAAAGAGGTTACTCAGAGGGGACTAAAATCCAAGGATATCAACTTATAACTTGTTGCTAGGAAAAGCAAGCCCTAAGGTGAAAGTTAATGAGAAAAGAAAATTTGACAAAAATATTGGGAATGATATAAACAAAAGTTTTAGCTTAATCTCTTCTACATAGATATGTAACTACTTTGCAGTTTTAAAAGTTTATGAAGTTGCACATTTATGTGGTACTTGTATTAATTTATGGAATATTTGCATATGATCATGTTAGTGATACTCAATAGTTTATGCTTTATGATATGCTCATGAGTCTGCCTTTGGCAATATGAATTGAGCTCTCTAACAATTAATGGGATTTCATTGTCAAATACTACAAGGATATTACTGAGGCTAATACCAAAATGAAAGCTGAAACAAGAAAATTGAACAAAGCTACAAGTTTGAAGGGAAGGGGTCAGTGGTAAGGGCTATGTTAAAACAGAAATTCTTCACATAGGAATCTTGAAAGAATAGAATGTGTCTTGTTGAATCAATAGCTTTTTAAACATTCTTAGAAAGCAGAACATGCTTTTGGATTCTAGCTTTTTGGGACCTCTTTAATGAGTGGTTAAACAAAAAATTATTGAAATGACTGAAAATCCACTGACATGAATTATTAGATTAACATTATTCTCAAAGTTGCCTTGAGATGCAGGCAGGCTGGATTCCTTTTCTATTAAATTAATGGAATAATCTTCCTTTTGAATGGTTGGACAGTCCATGACACTTGTTCCAAAACAAGAAAAGATACTAGAGAGAAAAAAAAGGAAGAAGGAGAGTCAAGGCTGCTGAAATTAGAATATTTCCCATTTGGACTTTATGGGTTGCTACTACAAAGAATTAGAATTTCATCTTAAGATAATAATTTCAAAATGGATGTGATAAAGGATAGCTTCAAAATGTAATATTTAATGCTGTTGCATTACTTGAAGGCAAAGGTTTACAGAAAACTTTAAATTCCAGAAAAACTGTAATGTACCAATAAACACCTAGAAGAAATATAATTTAAAAATTTACCTGTTCAAAGCAAATCCTGGCATGAAAGTCTGTGAGTCAGTTATCTCCAAACAGGAAGTGGCACTGTGGCTCAATTGGGAGAGGGCTCCCCTTGAGCTGAAGCACTCTGGGATATGTTAATACCCAAGCCCTGAGTTCAAGACCCATGACTGACAAAAAGAAATTTTAAAGAATGAAAGCATTATGGTTGGAAGAAGACTTGTGGTAGAGTGCTTGTCTTGCATGCATGAGGTCCTGGTTCAATTCCTCAACACCACATAAGCAGAAAAAACTGGAAGTGGCACTGTGGCTAAAGTGGTAGTGCACTAGCCTTGAGCTGATCAGCTCAGGGACAGCACCCAGACCCAGAGTTCAGGCCCCCCTACCAACAACAGCAACAAAAAATTAAAGCATCAAACAACCTGAAGATGTTGTCCAGAATAATGAATGCAGCATTATCCGTTGACATGACTTAGTGACTTGAAACCAAGTTTACCAGGGGAGATGGTGGGCATTTTGTGTGTGTGTCAAAACTTGCAAAATTATTTTCTACTTTCCCAGGGAGGGAGAAAGGAGGAAATGTTGGGGGGAGGGAGGAGGTGTTTGGTGGACTTGCCTTTTGTTTCACTGATTGTTTTCTGTAGTCAAATTCAGAGAAATTCTGCTTGCAATCCTAGTTGCCTGGGCAATAACGAAGTCATGTCCTGGAAGTGGTTTTGTCCTGTCCTTGGACTGGTTCCAACCAGCACTGGATAATCCAAGTCCCACTGCAGGACCAAGATGCCTTGAAGACTACTGATCCATTGGGCAGGTGGACCTAACCACAGCCAGAATAAGCAGAAAATGCAATTCTGAGGGCAGCACTGGAAATTAACATCGGGTAGAGATTTTTAAATATACTTTTATTGTAAAAATAACTGTACAGAGGGCTCAGAGTTACAGAACTAAATAATGAGTACATTTCCTATACAGCATTGTTACCTCCTCCTTTGTTTTTCCCCTGCCATCTTTTCCCTCCCCACATCTCCAACTCCTCCCTCCTCAACCCTGCCTGACATTGTAAACTCATTTTCGACACAGTGTCCTGTACATCTCATTGTCACAATGGTCAACCTGCATGCCCATTTAAGCTTTCTGCTATATTCCTTCCACTCCCCAAATTACAATTATATATATATATATATGTATATATATATGTATATATATACATATATATATATATATATATATATATATATATATATATATATATATATGATGCAGAACACTGGAATCAAATAAAGTGAAAACCAGGGTTTACCGTGGGGGAATAACTTACAAAATGATCATAGAGTACATTATAATCATAATAAAAACAAAAGAAAGAAAGGAAAAACCAATTGTGTCTCTGACTTGGAGTACATTTTGCTTAACATCATCTTGTATTGTCATATGTACCTAGCTTTGATCTTCTCTACTTGTCCTAGACATGTACTAATCCTTGCCAACAAAGGTAAGACAAGGTAAACCATGGGTCCTATGTTTCTTTGGGTCTGGCTTACTTCACTTAATATAATTTTTACCAAGTCTTTCCATTTCCTAACAAATGGGGCAATTCCATTCTTTCTGATGGAAGCATAGAATTCCAGTGTGTGTGTGTGTGTGTGTGTGTGTGTGTCTGTGTGTGTCTGTGTGTGTGTGTGTGTGTGTGTTTGTGTGTGTGTGTACCACATTTTCTTGAACCATTCGTCTACTGAGAGGCATATGGGTTGGTTCCATAACATAGCTATTGTGACTAATACTGCAATAAACATGGTTGTGCTGGTAGTTTTGTGATCATTTTGGTAAGTGTGCAAAAGTGGGGTTGCTGGGTCATTGGGGAGCTCTAGGTGGAGTCTTTTGAAGAAATTTCATACTGCTTTCCAAAGTGGTTAAACAAGTTTAAACAGCTACAAGTAATGCAGTAGGGTTCCCTTTTAGATACATCCCCACCAGCATCTGTCATTATTACATTTCTTGATTACAGCCATTCTAACTGGAGTGAGGTGTAATCTCAATGTTTTGATTTGCATTTCATTTATGACTTGAAAATTTGAGTATTTCTTCATTTGTCTAATGGACATTTTTTATTTCCTCTTCAAAGAAGTCTCTCTTTAAGTCTTCAGCCCACTTAGTTATTGGGCAGTTGTTCCTTTGAGGATTTGTTGTTGTGGGATTTATGATTTTGAGTCCTAAGTATATTTTATGTATAAGACTTTGTCTGTTTTATGACTCATGAAGAACTTCTCCCAGTAAGTGGGCTTTTTATTGATCTTGCTATCTATGAACTTTACCATGCAGAAGCTCTGCTGTTTCATGCAATCCCGTTTCTCCAACCTTTCTTTGATTTGTTTTGTTTCTGGTTCTCTATTAAGAAATTTTTGGCCTGTGCTAAAGAGCCCTAGAGTTTCTCTTATCCTTCATGTAATGTTTTCACAGTGTCTGCTTTTATTTTGAGGTCTTTGATCCATTTTGATTTGATTACCATGCAGAGTGTTTTATATATATGGATATATCTTTAATTTTCTACAGGTGTTGAACCAATTTTGTCAGCACCATTTACTGAAAAGGCTGTCTTTCTTCTATTCAATTTTTTTAGCTCCCCTGTCAAAGATTAGGTGGCTATAGGTCAGTGGGTTTATTTCTGAGTCTTCAGTCCTATTCCATTGGTCCTCAGGACTGTTCTTGTGCCAGTACCAAGCTGTTTGTATTACTATGGCTTTTTAGTATAGTTTGAAATTTGGAACTGATATTGCTGCAGTGCTGTTCTTTCTGCTAAGAATTGACGAACCTACAGCTAGCATTATACTTAATGGTGAAAAGTTAAAGCCATTTCTTATTAATTCAGGAAAGAGATAAGTATGTCTGCTCTCTCCAATCCTCTTCAAGTTAGTATTAGAATGCTAGCTGGGGCAATAAGACTAGATGCAAACTTAAAGGGAATCCAAATAGGGAAATATGATGTAAAACATCCAAGATGACCAATGGAATAGAATTGAAAACCAGAAGTGAACCTACAGTACCATAGGCATCTAATTTTTGATAAGGGAACTAAAAAATAGAGTGGAAGAAAGACAGTCTCTTCAGTAAATGGTGATGGAAAAATTGGTTAACTACTTGTAGAAAACTAAAGCTAGATCCTTATCACCCTGCACCAAAATGAACTCAAATGAATTAAAGACCTCGGAGTCAAAGCAGACACTCTGAAAACATTACAGAGTGGAATAGGAGAAACCCTAGGTCTCCTTGGCACAGGCCGAAATTTTCTTAATAGAGACCCAGAAACACAAAAAAAAATAAAATAAAAGCTTGGACAAATGGGATTGCATGCAATTGCAGAGCTTCTGCCCAGCAAAGGACATGGCTTGCAAGATCACTAGAAAGCTCACGGATTGCAAGAAGATCTTCACTAGTCATACAACATACAAGGGCCTCATATCTAAAATATACCTGGAACTTAAAAAATTAAATCCCCCAACAACAAATATTCAAAGAATCAACTTCCCAATACATAAGTGTCCTAAAGACTTAAAGAGAAATTTCTCTGAAGAGGAAAGAAGGATGGCCAATAAACACATGAAGAAATGCTCAAACTCTCAAACCATGAAAGAAATGCAAATCAAAACAGCATTGAAATACCACCTCACGTCAGCTAGAATGGCTATAATCAAGAACTCTAATAACAGATGCTGGAGGGGATGTGGACAGATGGAAAGCTTACTGCACTGTCGGTGGCAGTGTAAACTTTTTCAACGACATTGGAAAGCAATATGGAGGTTCCTCAAAAGACTCCACATAGACCTCCACTATGACCCAGCATTTCCACTTTTTGGCATTTCCCTAAATGTTCACAAACAAGACCACACTAAAGCTTCCAGCACGACTATGTTTATTGCATCATTATTTACCATAGCTAAGATATGGAACCAACCGAGATGCCCCTCAGTAGATGAATGCATCAAGAAAAAGTGGTAAATATACACAATGGAATTCTATGGCTCCATCAGAAAGAATGACATTGCCCCATTTGTTAGGAAATGGAAAGACTTGGAAAAAATTATATTAAGTGAAGTAAGCTAGGCCCAAAGAAACATAGGTCCCATAGTCTCCCTTATTTACAGTAACTAGTATATGTCTGAGTCAAGCAGAATAGGTCAGATAAGTTGATATTAGGGAAATGAACCCTAAGACATGTATTCAAATGTTTTTTTTTTGTTTCATGGGATTGTTTCTAACACATTTATAAGATGATTTCTTTGTTGCTTTGTATTCCCTCCCCCACGGCATAACCCCTGCTTTCACTGTATTTGATGTTAGTATAATTTGTGGAGGGGAAGGGAAAAAATCAAATAGTTTAAATAGGGATACAGGTGGACCCATTGCAACAATGAGATATACAAGTCATTATATCGAAAACGAACTTTACAACTTTGGTGGTGGGGAGGAGGATTGGGTGGGGACAAGGGAGGAGGGTGGGAAGGGATGGAAGGGGAAACAAAGTAGGAGGATACAACGCTTCAGAAGAAATGTACTCATTATCCTGCCCAGGAAATTTTAATCCCTCTGTACAATTTTTTCCCAATAAAAAAATAATAAATTTAAAAATAGCAAAAAAGAAAAAAATATGAAAATGACATGATCTTGTATTTAATGAACCCCATGTATTCCATTCCCAAGTTATGTGAGCTGATCAGAACCTTGGCCAACTTGAAGACTATAATTTTGTCTCAATAAAACCAAACAAGAAAGGAATAAAAAATAAACCAGAAAGGAATACACAGTTGGAAATTTGGGCTAATTTTGTCATTATGCTTTGAGAAGTCAAGTTTCCTATTGAAATGCAACTCATATATAATCCTCAGTTGTGTTTTAAATGTTGTCTTAATTACAGAACATTTCTAGATGCAAGAGAGCTCATGATTCCCAACCAAAAATTTGAAAAAGTAAGTATCATTCTGTTAGAGTCCCAAGAAATGATGAAAGATTACAAAAGTTTAAGCCTGAAGAAATAAGAAAGTTCATTTAATGTAGGACTTTGTACACCTGGCTAAATTAGAATTTAGAGTCAAAATAGATATTTTTGTTTGTGATTTAATATTCTATAGAATACTACAAAATTCTTTTCAAGTAAAAGATTTAATTTACAAATTCACTAATTAGTCTGGCATTCTAATTGACTAGAATATTCTTTCAGCTGGGAAGGTGGCTCAGTGGTTGAGCGTTTGCTTTGCATGTCTGAGGCCCTGGGTTTGATTCCTCAGCACCACATAAGCAAAAAGAAAAAAGCCAGAAGTGGCGCTGTGGCTCAAGTGGTGGAGCACTAGCCATGAGCTGAAGAGCTGAGGGACAGTGCCCAGGCCCAGACTTCAGGCCCCACAACCGGACCCTCACAAAAAAAAATATAATATTCTTTCAAGGCAAGTATAATAAGAATTAGTTAATAGATAATTCCAACAGTTCATGTGTAAGAAGATAATGTGAATAATCTAGACAAACTGTCAACAAATTGATTATATTGATTTATGTAGAAAAGGAGCAATCTTTTGAGACTTTGGTGTAACGTGGTATGAAGAGAGTAATTGTGTGACATCTTTTTTTTCTACCTATACATAACACAGGAAGAAATTTTATTACTTATGTACCTCTGTAAACAATGAGAAAAATGCTAGGTTTGAGGTTTCTTTTTATTTTGTTTTTGTTGCTTGGTTTGTCCTAGGGCTTAACCTCAGGGCTTGGGCACTGTCCCTGAGCCTGTTTTTGCTCCAGGCTACTGCTCTACCACTTGAACCTCAGTGCCTCTTGGGTCTGGCTTTTCCTTATGAGTTTATTGGAGGTAAAAATCTAAAGAACCTTCCTGCCTGGGTGGGCTTTCAACCATAACCTTCAAATCTTAATATTAATATATACAGATCTCCTGAATATCTATGATAGATAATATATATGTATATATGATAAATATAAAATAAAATGAAAATAAATAATATTTGCAAGTGTTCTGATCTCAGGAATACCACTGCGGTGAAAATGATGTAGCAAAGTTTAGTGTAGTATTCTTGCCATAATAGGAAGGGCATCACATTAGGATAAGTGTAGTGTAGTATTTTTTCACAATAGTGATAAAGTAGTCATGATGTGAATTTAGGGAATTTTAAGGTGCACCTTACAAGCTGGAAATTGTTGGGCTAGAATGACTTTATGGGATAAAAACTTGGGATTGATTGTCATAGAAATAATAGCTTACTCTGATGAAGAAATGTTTACTCTTAAGGAATCAATTATTATAGATACTTCATAGTGTTATCCTCTACCAGAACATGTCTATTTTTCCTATTGACTTTTAAATATGTAATTCCTCATTGGAAACTGAATCTATTGCTGAATTAATTAAAATGCAAACTGTTTTGAATGTCTCTTGTATGGCATGTTCAGGATTTGAAAATGAGTAGTTAGTAGTCATAGGAATGTTGAGGAAAAGATATATTCTGTCCTCTTAACAATTAGTGAGTTTTCAAAGTTAGGAGTTTCCATAGAATTGAACTATTTTCTGTTTTAGTATGAGACAATACTAAAATACTGTTTTTTAAAAAAATAATGGCAAGTGTATTCTGACAATAATGTATAGTTTTATAACATTCATGTTGATGTCCCTCCGATAAATAAAGAGGTAATTCAAATTAGCAGGCAAAATGTTCATTTTTATAAAAGATAATACACAGAGAATAATATTTACTATACCAATACAGTGAAATTATATATTATGCAGCTCATTTTTAAGTTAATTTTATTGTCAAGGTGATATATAGAAGGGGTTGCAGTAATTGTAAGGTAGTGAATATATAACATCTCAAAAATTTTCCCCCCTCCCTTATTTTTCTCCCACTTTTCCTTCAACCCAATACTCCTCACAAGTTGTAAAGTAAATTTCTAACATGTTGTCTTGTGAGTGTTGCTATTGCATTGGTTTTCCTTTTGTCCTTTGTTGGGCCATTTTATTGCTCCGTTTCCCTTGCCAAATGAAGATAAATGTATATACCATACACAGGATACTGAAATCAAATACAACAGTGGACAAACCATAGAGGAAAACACAAAAGAAAAAAAAATCACATAGTACATTAAAAACAACAACCAAAAAGTAAAACCTCTCTTTCCATATCTAGGAGTTTATTTTGCTCAGCATCATTTTATGTGGTCATTTATACATAGCTATTGAGCCATTCTACTCATCTGCTAGGACTATCCTAGATACTTCCTAGTTATTACAAATGAGGGAAACCATGGAATCTGTTTTTTTGTGTCTTGCTTATTTTTCTTAGTAGGATTTTTCCAGCTCTTTCCATTTCCTTATGAATTGGAAGCATAGAATTCCTCCGTACATATATAAAACACATCTTTTTTCAATTCCCTCATCTACTGAGTGGTATATCGGTTTAAAACATGATTGCATGTAAGTATCACTTAAGGCCATTCAAAATGACAGATGGCAACTCAGCAGATATACTAATGTCATGATTTAAAATAAGATAGTATTTTATGGTGGTACAAGTGTTGAGATATCTGAATGAGTCGAGTGCATATCTTGCACTGAATTAGGCAGGAAGATATCCAATATCATATAGGATAAAAATGGTAGTGACAAAATATTTCCCTTGAGAAAGATATAGGAGGCTGCCAGAAGTATGAATTAGTTCAGATAATTTGAATAATTTAGAAATGCAACCTCAATTATGTCTCTTTACATAATAATCATGTAAGTGGAAGGGCAAAATAAGGGTAAGAGAAGAAAATAACTGACAGCAGAAAATTTTCCCAAGTTACAGTACAAAAAATATAATCTATAACTACCAAATTAAAGAGATCCCAATATAATATGTCCCACTTAATTTAGGTACATGCAGAATTTTTACTTGGCTTTTTCCTACTCTAATGCTCCAAAATAAATGAATACTTCTAAGAAAAGTTATGTGATTGCCATTGCTTCAACTTGAACAGTAACTGTGATAAGCCCTCTTTTTCTCATTTTTGCACTTGGAAAATAGTCCCTAAGTTGATGATGTTGTGGCTGTTTAGAGTCAGAGTTAGGGGCTTCTATTTGTACAATTATCCCAGAATAGTTTAAAGCCGTTTTTCCCCAAGACATCCAACTACATTGTCTGAAGCTGTACTTTGAACACACCCTCACACCTGAGCACATTATTTGAAATTATACTTCAGTTTTTCTTGGCACATTCTATTTGTGCCTTTGTCTTTTTTGCACATTCCTTTTGAGTTCATAGTTGCTCTATTTCCATTTCATCTGTACAAACTGCTAAGAACATTGTTCAACTACCACTTCTTGTTTGCACACGCCCAGTCTATGTATGAAAGTACTTTGTCCATGTTAAGCAATAGAGTAATACTTACTCTCTGAGGAGAAAAGTTCCACAATATAATCCTATGCCCACATTAGAGGATGTAGAATTTAAAGCATTTTGAGACAGTGATATTAGAATTGAAAGGCTCCTTAGGGAAATTTTCCTGGAGCTCATTAGTTTACCCTAAAGAAATAAAAATATCCACAAAATTTGGAGCTAATTACTAAGTATCCGAATTAACATTAGATCCTAGATGTTGTGTTAATACAAGTCATGATTGTATTATTGTTACAACAGAAACCTTCACAACTTGGCAATGTGTATGAGAAAATGAAAGAAAGGCATTAAAGCAAAATGTCTTATTTTTTAGGCATTTAATCCTAGTGGTGAGGGTAATGTCTGAACTCTTCCATTCAAAAAAAGCTTGAAATTTATAAGAACACTTTCCTACATATATGAATTTGTGTCAGGTTGATAGACAGGGTTATTTCAGCATGGAGATATACCTAACAAGAATTACATTTCAATAGAGTATTTGGCAGTTATGATGTGTCAATAGCTATTGAAGCATTTTATATTTTAAAGAAGAATCAATTTGAGGAGTCTTCAGTCACATCAGTAAAGCTGTATGTTCAACTTAATACTTGGTGTTACTTGTCCTACATTTATAATGAGTAGGCTGATAAGATATCCAAACATATCTAAATATATTTCAATAAAATCCCGAACTGATATGGATAGAAGAGTCACTAATTGGAACTGTAGGACAAAGTAGGCTTGTCTGTGCTTTAGTTCAATCTATAATCTCCTGGCTAAATAAAGTTTTCAAAAATGTTCACAGAATACCTCTAAGAAAAGTTCATGACAGTTATATCTGTATAATATTTCTAAGGTCAGGATTAAAGCATTTGTTCCCAACATTTAGAATCAACAGGACCTGTTGAATTTATTGGTCCAGAATTTTATGTCTTCACATTCATAGCTCAACATTTTATCAATATGACTTTCACCAAAACACTGTTCTTATTGATCTAGTCTATGTCCTTTTACTTTTCAAATCCAAATAGTAGATTTCCTTACTGAAATTTCTTTCCTTCCTTTTCTTCTGTTAATCTGTGTTTATTACCTTTTTCTTTCCTTATTTATCTCTTTCCTCCAATCTTGTCCACACTGGTACTCACATTGTTCACACTTTCGTCAGAACTTTCCTTTTCTTCTTCCCTTTAATTATGACCCTGATTTTATCATTACATTTCATATTCATGTTCGTGGATATTTTGATGTTGTTCAAACAGACCTATCTTGGCATCTGTTTAACATAAACCTTAGAACTATCAGAGAGTTTATTTTCCTCTAAATCCATCTTTTCCTCCTGTAGTCCTTATCACCAAGAATGTAACTAACACAGTTAGGAGACAGAGATGTGAAAACACTTTATATTTCTTCTTACCCTACCTCCATCCATAGATAAGATGAATGATCAAGATTTTTTCAGTTTCTGTCATAATGTAATTTCTATGTACTCCTTTTTATGCCCCTGACACCAGCCTATTGCAAATACTCATCACCAGTCACTCAGTCCTAAAACAACTGTTTACAAAGTATGCATTTTTCCCCATAGTATTTTCATATTGGTCCTCTCCTTCACCAAATGACTCTCCTTGTAAGCACACAGAGTAAAGAACTCAGAGAAAAATTCTAGTACCATTATTTACTCACAACATTGACTGTTGGTGTTATATTTTTCATCTGTAAATGGATGTAATCTACTAGAAATATTGAAGACTATATTTGTTTTATTCTAGAGCAAGGAAAAAGAAAGTAAACAGTCCTTACATTTTCTACCTTAGCTTACAAATAAGGAAAGAGTCAAATTCAGTTTGTTGGTATAAAGTCAGAAATAGTTTCATGCAGAAATAAAAATAAATTTTAACTCCTGGCTCTGTAGCTTGTGTCCTTTTATGGTAACTGCAGTTATGTAAGTGGTATTATGTAAATTGTATCATGTATTTACAGCTGTAATGAAGAACATGTTCTTAATATATCATTGGTAAACATTGGTTATTGAATAGTATCTATATGAGAATGTTATTTGAACTAATCACACTAAGTTGAAACCTACATCTTAGTACATCAAAATATGGAAATAAATGATTTTATTTATAAGAAAATAATACCACCAAGAACAGTGAGTATACATTAGAAAGACCGCTGGAATAACATTACTGTTTTTACTGTCTCTACCTGTTTATGTGATTGTATTTCTTGATATTCAAACTCTCCTCTTGTTATTCTGGTTCTTTTTTTTTTTCTTTTTGGTTCGTCATGGGGCCTGGACTCTGGGCCTGGCACTGTCCCTCAGCTCTTCAGCTCAATGCACTCTACTACTTGAGCCACAGTGTCACTTCCCACTTTTTCTGCTTATGTGGTGCTGAGGAATCAAACCCAGAGCCTCATGTAGGCAAAGCCAGCACTCTGCCTCTGAGCCACCTTCCCAGCCTTCCTCTTGTTATTGTTATTATATGTAATCCAACTCTGTTTATAACTATGCATTCAATATGGGAAATTTAGCTTCATAGATATCTAAAGATTTTTTTATTCCTTTTCAATCACAACATCGTCATTATCAGGCTACACTGTCGTCATCATCCTCTCCATCAAAATTATTATTAGTATCATAAGTGCTAATTATTGAACGTTGGATATTTGTCTATGATTTTATTATTATTTGTCTTTTGATTAATAATTTTAATGTTACCACTCTGCATGCATCCATATTGAAATTTTGAACAAATAAACAAAACAAAAAACTAAACCATATCAGGTTGCTTCACTATGTGCTTATAACAAATTATGGAATAGATTTCTTTGAAGCATTGAAAATTCCTAATCAGTATGAATTAACTTCCTCCCTCTCCTTAACTACAAACAAATACTTAAGAGTTTGGGCAGAACCTTTTCAAGTAATATACTGTAAATGTTACTACAATATCATATGTATATCTAAAATTCCCTTGAAAGTAATGAACTCTACTTTCTATTGAAATATTAGTTATTTTATTCTAGGAAACTTTTAGAAAACTAGAGTGTATATCTTTGAAATGAAAAAGATCAAGAATAGTAACATGAAAATTTTAGAGGGTGTCTGTCATATATATATATATATATATATATATGTTATGTGTAAAAAAGTACATTTTAGAGACTATTTGTCATCAGAAATATATACATATATCTAAATTTATTTGCAAAGTGATATACATCATAGTGAAACAAACATCTTAAAACATAATTAAAATAAAAAAAATACTTCATGAAACCAAGTGCTGGTAACTCACCCTTATAATACGAGCTATTCTGGGTGCTGAGATCTCAGAATTTTTTCAAAACCAGCCCAGACAGAAAAGTACTTATTAAATTCTTATCTCCAATTAACCACTGAAAACAGGAATTAGCTCTTTTCCTCAATTTCTGGAGTGCTGTCTTTGAGCATAAAAATGCTTAGGGACAATTCCCAGGCCTTTCAAACAACACCACCAATAACAAATTTTATCACATTAATTTCACAAAGGCATCTTTTAACTGCTGTGAACATTTCTTAGAAACATGAATACATACCTCTGTAAAATGTTAAGTAAAAAAGTATAGAATATTTACGTCTGTTTTAAAGACATGACTATTTATACTGTTTAAGATATTTAGGTAATGATTAGAAGTTAAGAATAATGATAGGTAGGTCATATACTGGGAGTGGTTTTTTTATTCTATTTTTATTCTATTTTACAATAGTAATAAAATGATATTTATAATGATTATATAAAATTACTCTTGCTTGGTATTTGACTTATCATAAGTGATAAATATTTTTAAATGATTTCCAAAGCAAAGGAGTATCAATTCTTTTGTGATTTCAAAACAATTAAGAAAATGATTTCAAGGTTGGTTCACTCTAAGTCTATATTTGTTTTCTTGTTCTAGTTTTCATATGTTTGTAGAAATTAAAATTCCAAAAATTTAATGGATATTGGTATTCAGGAACATCTTCACATACAGTAATATTGGATTCCCTTAAGTGGAATTGCTTTATTTCATTTGTTACTTTCACCAATAAATCAAGATGATTGTGTATTTTGTTCTTTTCATTGCTTTTGGCTCTTATCTTGAGAATACGTTTTTCCTAGCAAGGTAGAGATAAGCAATTGGATTGTACAAGTAACATATGACTTTCATAAAATGCAGATGCATAGATTTGTGTCTACTGTCATTTGCTAAAGTTTCTTCCAGAAAAGTTTCTCAATTACTTAGAAATTTTTTCCCTTCCCCTCCACAAATTATACCGACATCAAATACAGTGAAAGCAGGGGTTATAATGTGGTGGAGGGACATACAAAGGAACAAAGAAATAATCTTATAAATGTGTTAGAAACAATCGCATGAAACAAAAAATGCATTTGAATACATATCTTAGGGTTCATTTCCCTAACATCACCTTATCTGACCTTTTCTGCTTGACTCAGACATATACTAGATATTGCAAATAAGGGAAACCGTGGGGGAAAAATAGGGATACAGATGAACCCATTGCAACAGTGAGAAGTACAAGTCGAAAAATGAACTTTACAACAGTGGGGGGGGGGGGGTAGCGGGGAGGATTGGGTGGGGCGGCAGGGGAGGATGGGAAGGGATGGGAAGGGCAAACAAAGGAGGAGGCTACAATGCTTGATAAGAAATGTACTCATTATCTTGCCCATGTAATTGTAACCCCTCTGTACAGTTTTTTTCACAATAAAAAAATAAAAATAATAAAAATTACTTATCACATATACTTTTGGATTGAGTTATCTCTGTATAAACTCAAACGGACAAAATACCCTCAAAATAAACAGAAATCACATCTTTGTTTTAAATGCAGCAGTTTACCAAAAATATCTTTTTAGCAATTCTGCAGTTTGTGTGAAGAAGTTTTAACAATAGTTTTTTTAATGACATGCAATTCACTTACAATACAATATCTCCTTTTATTGTATACATTTTAGTGCTTTGGAAGTGAATTGTACCTTCATAGGTTTTAAAAGCCTAATTTTCACAAACTTGCATTTCTTCAAATAGAAATGCTGTAAATTTTAGAACAGACATTAAAATAGATATAAAATTCAGTTACTGGAATTTGCCCAGCATACATTCTCTATAGTGTGTCTTTTCAAAATTTGTTTTTGGGGATCATTTCCAGGGTCTCACACATACTATTCAAGTTCACTGTCAATTAACTACATTCTCTGTCCAAAAAAGTTTTTTACTTCTGTTTAATACATTCATAGAAGTGTAATACCTGGATCCTGTACAATTCTTTCACCTTTTGAAGACTTGAAAACTTGTTTGCTAAAATGATTGCATTATTAAACATATCGATCACTATGAGAAGTATATCAATTTATCCACAAATGCATTACTATATTTTGGGTCCTCTTTTTATATTATGGTCATACTAGTGAGTTTTCTTTTTATTATTTCTTAGACACTAAAGAGGAGCTTATTTCATATGTTCCTCCTATTGACTATTAAATTACATATGTTATTTAAAGAAATATTCAGGAAAAAATTTATATAGAATTAGAAGATAGAAAAATAAAGTTTCAGAATCACTGTAGCATTAACATTGTAGCATTAACAAATCTGTGCCCTCTGTTGGATATGTTTTCATTTCTGTTAGACTGTCCCTTGATTTATGAAACGTTATCACTTGATATAATCCACTTCTTTCTTTTCTTTAGCCCCTAATGTTTTCCATGTCAAATTTTTAGAAACCTTTACTGATCAATGTCATGAATTTTTACATTTAATTTTTATAGGTTTTTACAATTCACATTTAGTTTGATAATCATTCTTTATAAGGTTTGAGGTAGGCCATGTACCGGTGGCTCATTCCTGTAATCCTAGCTACTCAGGAGGCTGAGATCTGAGGATCGTGGTTTAAAGGCAGCCTTGGCAAGAAAGGCCATGAGACTGTTATCTCCAATAAACCACTAGAAAACTGGAAGTTTTTGCTGTTGCTCAAGTGGTAGAGTGCTCACCTTGAGCTGAAGAGCACATGGACAGCGCCCAAGCCCAGAGTTCAAACCCCATGACCAGCAGACATACAAACAAACAATGGATTGAGGTAGTAGTCTAAGATCATTCTTTAAATCTAGAGAGGCAATAGTGCCAATACAACCATTTAAGTTTCTGTTTTTATTTCATAAAGTCATAGCATCCTTTTCAAAATCTGTGGATCATAAAACTAAGAATTTATTTTTGAAATATCTGTTACCTTCTTCTATGTGTCTGTTCTTATAGTAGAACTATGTTGTCTTCACTACTAAACATGGTAATACTATTCAAAACTAGTATGAAGGCTCAAGCTACACCATTTTACAAGATTTCTCTGACTGACCTGTATTCCTTGAATTTACATATGAGATTATTGAGCAGGTGGACCAATGTTCTACAGAGATAACTAAGTATTTGATAGTCATTCATATTTCACACCTTGTGAAAATACAAACCCCTGATATTATATATAGAAAATGTCTTAGAGACTGCTCAATGCAGTCTCATTTAGGAATGAGTTAAGATTTAGATAGCAGTACAGCATAATAAAGCTGAA
This sequence comes from Dipodomys merriami, assembly GCF_024711535.1. Classification (NCBI taxonomy): domain Eukaryota; kingdom Metazoa; phylum Chordata; class Mammalia; order Rodentia; family Heteromyidae; genus Dipodomys; species Dipodomys merriami. The sequence goes on along the minus strand of NW_027203605.1, from coordinate 109,099 downwards.
TGATAACTACTTGAGCTTCACTGCAGAAGAGAGTGAGAGGGAGAAGAATGGTGGACCACAGAGGAGCTGTATGTCATTGGTATTGTTTCAAAAAACAGAAAGACTTCAGAGAAGAGAAGGAGAAAAATAAAGTGTCCTGAATCTAGTTTCTTTTTAATCCACCTGATAGATTGGACTGAAAGTCAGATAACATGGGAAAAATAAAATAGAAAATAAAGCATTGTATAGAGCTGTTACAATGTAAAGAAGCTGTACTAGGAATCTAATTAATTTCCAAATAAATAAGAGAAAGAATAACAATAACAATTGCTAACGTGGATAGAAGATGGATCACATTTTATCATACATAATTTTGAAAAACCATACTAGGTATGAAAATTTGAAATTCGGGGATGGGAAGGTGGCTCAGTGGTAGAGCACTTGCCTTGCATGCCTGAGACCCTGGGTTCGATTCTCAGCACCACATAAGTAAAAAGAAAAAAAGCAGGAAGTGGCGCTGTGGCTCAAGTGGTAGAGCGCTAGCCTTGAGCTGAAGAGCTGAGGGACAGTGCCCAGGCCCAGAGTTCAGGCCCCATGACCGGACCCCCCCAAAAAATCAAAGTCATAATTTAAAATACAATTTGTATTATAACTAGATAGTATAGCTCAGAGGTAAAACATTGGCCTAACATATGTGAAGCAATTGTGTGATCTCCCAAGCATTACAAAGTACACCCAAAGCACACACACAAAATAACAAATAAACACACACACACACACACCACATACACACATTTGTTATTATCATATTAAACAGAGGAAATTACCACAAATAGTAAAAGTATTTTAAAATATGAAATCATAATATTGCTCATACTATTTAAAAGTTTAGTAGAAATAAAATAGTCACAAGATTCTTGGATTCTTTTTTTTTTAATTTTTATTTTTATTGTGAACATATTGTAAAGAAGGGCTACAATTTCATGGGCAAGATAATGAGTACATTTCTTATCAAGCATTGTAGCTTCCTCCTTTGTTTTACCTTCACATCCCTTCCCAGCCTCCCCCAGCCCAGCTGCACCAAAGTTGTAAAGTTCGTTTTCGACATGACAACTTGTACTTCTCATTGTTGCAATGGGTCCACCTGTATCCTTATTTAAACCACTTGTTTCCCCCCCCACACACACACACAAATTATACGGACATCAAATACAGTGAAAGCAGGGGTTACACTGTGGGGGAGGGACATACAAAGAAACAAAGAAATAATCTTATAAATGCGTTAGAAAGCAATGCATGAGAGAAAAAGTAATTAAATACATATCTAAGGGTTCATTTTCCTAACATCACCTTACCTGACCTTTTCTGCTTGACTCATATATATATGAGATATTGCAAATAAGGGAAACAATGGAACCTATGTTTTTTGGGCTTGGCTTACTTCACATAATATAATTTTTTCCAAGTCTTTCCATTTCCTAACAAATGGGGCAATATCATTCTTTCTGATGGAGGCATAGAATTTCGTTGTTTATATATACCACATTTTCTTGATCCATTCATGTACTGAGGGGCAACTGCGTTGGTTTCATATCTTAGCAATGGTAAATAATGCTACAGTAAAATAGTTGTGCTGGTAGCTTTAGTGTGGTCTTGTTTGTAAATATTTGGGTAAATGCCCAAAAGTGGGATTGCTGGGTCATAGGGGAGCTCTATGTGAAGTCTTTTGAGGAACCTCCATATTAATTTCCAAAGTGGTTGAACAAGTTTACACTCCCACCACCAATGAAGTAAGGTTCTCTTCTGTCCACATCCCCTCCAGCATCTGTTCTTATTAGAGTTCTTGATGTCTGCCATTCTAACTGGTGTGAGGTGGTATCTCAGTGTTGTTTTGATTTGCATTTCTTTTATGGCTAGGGAGGTTGAGCATTTCTTCATGTGTCTATTGGCCATCATTCTTTCTTCTTCAGAGAAGTTTCTCTTTAAGTCTTTAGCCCACTTCATTATTGGGCAGTTATTTGTTTGAGGATTTGTTGTTGGGGGTTCAATTTTTTGAGTTCCAAGTATATTTTAGATATGAGACCCTTGTCCGTTTTATGGCTATTGAAGATCTTCTCCCAATCCGTGGGCTTTCTATTGATCTTGCTAGCTACTTCCTTTGCCATGCAGAAGCTCTGCAACTTCATGCAATCTCATTTGTCCAACCTTCCTTTGATTTGTTGTGTTTCCGGGTCTCTATTAAGAAAATTTTGGCCTGCGCCAAGGAGACCTAGAGTTTCTCCTATTCCATCCTGTAATGTTTTCAGAGTGTCTGCTTTGACTCCATGTCTTTGATCCATTTGGAGTTGATTCTGCTTCAAGGTGATATATATGGATCTAGCTTTAGTTTTCTACAAGTACTTAACCTATTTTTTCCAGCAACATTTACTGAAGAGGCTCTCTTTCTTCCATTCTATTTTATAAGCTCCCTTATTTAAGATTAGATGGCTATAGGTCTGAAGTTTCATTACTAGGTTTTCAATGCTATTCCATTGGTCCTGAGGTCTGTTCTTGTGCCAGTAAAGAACTGTTTTTGTTTCTATGTCTTTATAGTAGTGTTTGAAATTTGGTATTGTTATTCCTCCAGGTGTGTTCTTTCCGTTGCGGAGCGTTTATGTAATTAGGGGTCTTTTATTGTTCCATATGAATTTTTTGATTGCCTCTTCTATTTCCTTGAAGAATGAGGTTGGAATTTTGATACGTATCACATTGAATTTGTAGATAACTTTGGGAAGTATTGCCATTTTCACGATGTTAATCTTTCCAATCCAGGAGCATGGAAGTTTTTGCAACTTTCTAAGTTCTGTTTTGATTTCCTTTTTCAAGTTTTTAAAGTTTTCATCATAGAGGTCCTTCACTTCTTTGGTTAAGGTAATTCCTAGGTATTTTAGTTTTTGTGGGGCTATCACAAATGAAGTTGCTTTCCTAATTTCAGCCACACTTTTCTCATTGTTGGGATACAGAAAAGCCATTGATTTTGGGGGGTTAATTTTATACCCTGGTAATTTGCCAAAGTTTTGAATTAGCTTGAGTAATTTGGGAGTGGATTCTTATATATTAAGTAAATTGAAAATTAAGAAATAAAAGAAATGAGAAATTTGTAAAAAAAAAAAAGTTTTAAGTAATAAACATTTTGAAATATGTGTCCTTTTATTTTGACAAAAGATTGATGTTACTAGTGTTTTCACTCAAGATTTAGAATATGATAACCAGGTGCTCTATATCTTGCTAGGGATGGCTATATCTCTAATCATTTCACTCTGGAAATTTTATGATAAGGTCTCATAGTTTCTCAGTCTCTCCGAATTACAAACCCTATTTACACTTCCCACAATAGTTAGAAAATGGAAACCACAAATCACTATGCCTAGCTCAAACATTTTTTTTTAATTCTCGTACAAATATTTCCAAAATGTGACCAGGTAATAAAGCCTTTTTAAATAAAGTATGTGCTTCTTGAAAATACAGTATTTGTTACATGGACAAATATGTTTAGAACTATAAGAAAACACATTTATTTAAATTCACAAACCATATAAAATTTAAGAAAATAATTTTTACATATTCACATGTTAACTATTTTGAAAGCAAAATATATATCTGAATAATTTACATGTGTTAATATTATACAAAACTAAATTAACAAATCCTCCAACTCTGAAAAAAGAATTACCCTAAAGAAACCAAACAAAATAAGTTCAAAATTTGAAATTTAGAAAATAAAATGAAGTGTTCTCTTTAGTTGACTTAATTAACTGTAAACCCTTTGTATATCAATTTTTTAATAAAAAATGCATGAACAAAGAAAGAAATATACCCATTGGTCAATAGCGACAGGAAAAACATCAGTAGTTTTTTTTGAGTGTGCAAAAATTCAATGGAAGAGATAACAATGTTCCTTCCATCATAAATGTACTCATTATCTTACTTATGTTACTGTATCCCCTCTCTACATTACCTTTACAGTAGAATTAAATTGAAATTAAAAATGAACTAATCAATATACCAATTTAGAATTCGTAGGGGAAGTTGGCTCAGTGGTTGTGTGCTTGCCTTGCATGCTTGAGGCCCTGGGTTTGATTCCTCAGCATCACATAAACAGAAAAAAAGCTGGAAGTGCCGCTGTGGCTCAAGTGGTCAAATGCTAGCCTTGAGCTAGCCTTGAGGGACAGGGCGAAGTCCCAGAGTTCAGGTTCCACGACTGGACCCCCCCCCAAAAAAAAAAAGAAAAACAAAAAAACCCCACCAGGATTACTAGAAGCCATTGGTTAAAAACTTTTTAGAAAACTTCCCTAATTACCCAAGTAATATAATTTGATGATACTATTTAAATACTTCAACTTCAGCAGAGAAGCCAAAAGTTTAAAAATGTTACAAAGTAAAGTAATAAATCAGAATATATTACTATTAATAATAATCAAAAGATGAATTTATAGTGGTAATCAAATATGTAAGAAATGAGGCAATTTGCCATTCGTTTGCACTTTATAAGTGAGAAGGAATTTTCTAGGTCTTTTAAAATATATAGTAAGTTTAATGAAGAAACTATTCTGTCACATCATATGAAACTGGGATGAAGCTGATATTAGAACAAAGAGCAGATTCTACTAAGTTTTGGATGTTAATGTTTATACCTATTTTGGTTGTTGGAAATTGTGTTCAACTTGGGGTATTATTTTTGTTAAATTGGTGTCATATCAGTGGTTAATTTTAGGATAAGGGTTCCCTTTCCACAAGAACATGCTCCTGATCTGTCTTTTTAGCCTTCCCATTATCAATGGCATAAGAGTTGCACACCAACTTGTCTAGATTCCTACCTTGGTTGGCCTGGATTCTGTAGTCCTTCCAATTTTATTCTGTAGATAGTGCAGGATGGTGGAAATAATCCAATGCACCCAGCAATAAATAGAGAAGGAAGTCCACTAAACTTTTGGCCTGGGTTCTGTTCTCAAGCCTCCTCAATAATTAAGAGTTCAGATGGGAGCCCCTGGTGCCACGCAGTAAGACTATTTTTTTTTTAAAGCAACTACACATATATATGACTTAGTCATGTGAAAACCTCAGGACAAGAATAAAAGATCAGTGAAACATAAAGGACAGGCCCAATTTTAACTAGCTACTTAGAGGCTGAATAAGCTTAGCTAGCTACTCAGGAGGCTGAGATATGAAGACCACTATTCAAAGCCAGTCCAATCATGAAAATAAATGTGATTATCTCCAAAAAAAAAAAAAAAAACAGAAGTGGAACAATGGCTCTAGTGGTAAACCACTATCCTTGGTCACAGAAGATTAGGGAGAGTGCCCAGTCACTTTCAAGCCTCAGGAATGATGAATGAATGAATGAGCACTTGCAAATGCACGTGCATGTATACACGTGCATGTGTACACACACACACACACACACACACACACAAATGAGTATTTCAATGCAAAGTTCTTTTTTTACGGTGTTGTAATCTATTTCCCTGTATTAGTTTACAAATTAACAAAATCAGCTAAGCACCTACTTACATACAACTCATCATGTTTCTCTAAAGTGAACTCTCTTTTTGGAAGCATGCTTTTATTTGAAATTATTTATTTGTAATTTATTTGTATTATTATTTATTTGTAAATTATTCAGAAGTTCGATTTATCTCCCTCAATTCTGTAGAATTAGATGATTGTTTAGCTTGGTCCAACCAATATAATTTTGTGAAATCCTGCATCAAGCAACGTATTTCTTTCACTAGACGGGAAGCCTCTTTCAAACAATTAATAATAGGTTTTCTTCTCCTTGCTAGCATCTGTAGTTTTAATATCTTCTTATATTTCATGATCTGTCTGTGTATGACAAAGACTGCTGTGCAAATAAAAAGACCCTTTGCAGCACTTATCATTTATATACCATTCATAGATATGAAGGTGTTTAAATATTACTGAAATTGCTTTGGAATGAATCATGTTCACCTTGACTATCGTGAAAAAGAAGAATTGGTTTCTCAGAACTTTAGGAATGAACTTGATTGAAAGAAACAAAAGGAAAAGTGAGGAACAACTCGACACATACATTCAAATGAAACAAAACAACCCAAGAAAACAAATTAATTAAGTACTGAAGAACCTGCAGGAAATGCAAAGACTTAAAAAAATCAGGTATGACAAGCTTATGAAAATCCTGACTACATGGGAGTCTACTCTTGTGAGGATAGAGGTTAAAGCCCAGACTGGACAAAGATGTGTACACAATGCCATGCACCTGATATTCTAAATTCCAGGAAGAATAACATAACGTGGACTGAGCTCAAGATCATATACAAGTATCTGAAAAATAATCAAGATAATTTAGGGCTGGAGACATGACAAAGTGGTAAGAACACCCACTTATGGGGCACAAGACACTCAATTCAAACTCTAATATTATGGGCATTAAAGTAAAAAACTATGATTTTAAATAATTGGAATAATTGTAAGATTTGAATATTTGAGTGGAAAATGCATGAGCGAGATAGAATGAACCCATGGTGCAATGCTTTCAACTTAAGTGAAAATATTTTCTGGTACTTCAGAAAAAACAGTTACCTGGCAAATGAGCATGGTTGTACATTTGGGTGATGGACATACTTTACTTACACAGGTGTAAATTAAATAGATTTTATTTGGGTAGTTTGTACTTCTTGAACTAAGAGCCTTGATGATGTCCCTGAAAATTTTCTCTCAAGGCTACCACTCTACTACTTTGAGCCACAGTTCCAATTCTGATTTTCTATTGATTGTTTGGTGATAAGAGGCTCCTGGACATTACTGCCCAGGATGACTTCAAACCATGATCATCAGATCTCAGCCTCCCGAGTAACCAGGATGCCAGGCATGAGCCGTCGATAGTTTTAATAATTTAGTAAACTGTACAGTTACTGAAGTTATTCATTATCATTATAACCTGTGTAATATATGTGTGTATGTATATAACAATGCATACAGATAGAAATATCAACATATTTTTGTATCTACAGTAGGTTTATGAAATCATCCATTATAAAATAAAATGGAGACAAAAGTTAATAAGGAGCAAAACAAAGGAAATGACCACATGTTTCTTGTTGTTGAATGGAATACGAATTGCAAAAATCAGTTTGGGAAAATTATCTGTACGTTAACAAAATAGATAAGAGCTATTAATTCCAATCCATCTGTTTGCCCATGTTGTGCAACCTCACACATGAGTGTCAAAATCAAACCACAATTTTTGCCTTTGCTTTTAACTCACCTGTTATAATTTACAGGTTAGATGAAGTAATCAAATAAAGATTAAAATAATATTATGTGAGGCAATGAATTGGAGCTGAAAATTATATTAAATGTGATAATAGCTAATTCAATTGCATACTTCTTACTTTTACTCTGTGATGTCCCTCATTCCCACATTAGGAAAGTACATAGATGGTTCTCACTAAATTATATGTACAATTATGAAATAATGTATTGAAAAAATATGGGAACAATGTGGTTTTAGCTTATTTAGACCTGTAGGGGGAAGTGTGTTTTTGAGGACTTGCAATACATTGTGATGAAGATGAAGGGAGGGATGTTCTTATTCTGGAAAACTGGCTAGAGGATTGCTCCCATAAAGGTAGTGATGAATTCTACCAAAAGATTACAATAAAATCACTTTCACAACCATGTTCACTGCTGCATTATTCACCATAGCCAAGTTACGGAAACAACCCAGATACCCTTTGGCCGAGTGATGGTTAGAAAAAGTTTGGCACATATACACAATTGATTGCACCCATCCATTCTGAAGACTGTTACATTATTTGCAACGAAATGGATAGATCTAAAAATATATTAAGTGAACTAAGTCACTAAGTGAACTAAGCCAGATGCACAAAGGACCCATGTTTTGTCTCATATTTGGAAGCTAGAACTTTATACAGGTTTACACAAATATATTAACCAAAGCGTGCTATTTGCAGAGGAGTATTTCAAAGGTGTAATTTCTTATAAAATTGAAGTTTTAATCCAACAAAATATATATCAGGAAACTATCACTTGGAAGATGTGAGGGGAAGTCAAAAGGAAGGAATAAAGAGAGTTATGGAGGAAGAGAGTGAAGGTATAATATTCAATGCAGATAGTATGAAACTAGAAAAAATTAAAGTGGGGTGAGGTTTGGAAGGGTGTGGAAAAGTTATATAAAGATCCATTATACTTAAAAAAATACTGATTTGTTGAATGGAAATTCCATTTTCCAAGTATTTAAGATAATAAAAATATAATTAAAAACAATGGAGACATCTGATCTTAAATTCTATTTCCATCTCTTTTAAAAAATTTAATTATTTTCTTTATAAATTGATCAGAGGGATGGATTTTGTAGTTAGCTAGATCATTTCACATCTGTCTCTCTCTTCCTCTCTCCCTTTCATGGTTCTCATAGGTAATATGATTGTTCCATAATTATCCTAATTTATTTTGCTTTTATATTTTTGGTTGCATCATTTCACTTTCTGCTCTGCCATTTCCCAATTCATTTATATAGAAGGCATTATTTCCTATTTTCTCATTCCTAGAATAAGCTGTACATGAAGACACCACTGGTCCTCATTTTCAGTCTGTACCTTTGAATACGGAGGAAAATCTTTCCTCTGCTCTCTACCAATTCCCTACTCTCCAGTTAGAATAATTTAGAATAGTAAAAATTAAAAAGGAGAAAATAAATAATAGTGAAAAAAACAGATGCAGAAAATTTACTGGATTTTTCTGACCAGTTCATCCAATGTGAACTATTGGAGAAATACATGGACACCTCATTCTCACTGGCACTCAAAATCTCTGGCTAGGCAATTCTGATGAAGATGAGGAACAAGATGAAAAAGTAAGAAATGGTATCAATTGCAAAAGAAAAATGGAGAAGGATTCATGTAAATTTCTTCTTTGGTCTGCCGAAAATAATCGCCTTACTACAGTGTAGAGACTACTTTCCAAAAAGGCCACTCATGTGAATGCTAGGGATAACGATGAATATACCCCTCTTCATCGAGAAGCCTACAGTGGGCACTTAGATATTGTCCATGAGTTGGTGGCTCAAGGTAGATATTCATGCAATAATCGTGAATGTCTGGACAACCCTGCACAGTACTTATACATGGAATAATACCAGAGTGGCTTCTTTATTTCATCATGATGCTGATACAAATGACCAAACTAAAGGCTTCTTGAGCCCCTTGCATCTTTCTGCTGAGAATAGAAATAGCAAAGTTATGCTAGATCTCCTTCTGTTGAACCATTATATAAAACCAGGTCTGAAGCACAACTTGGAAGAAACTGCATTTGATATTGCCAAAATAATAATTATGTATCACTACCTCTTTGAAGTTGTAGAAGGCTGTAGAAATTGTTCTCCTAAATCCTAATGGTTTGGGTAAGTTTCTTAAATTTCAAAATTGCCAGTCCATCCTAGGTGTCCATACAAAATATTTTTACAATACAGCAGCAATATCTTACTTTAAAAATTCATGGATTCCATGGTATTCTTCCAAGTGAACTGCCTGACTTTGATATAAAAATATATTTGAGTTGTTTTTATACACCTATAATGATTTTTGTGATTTTTTAATCAGAAATAATTTTAAGTTATCTGTTGAAATGAGTAGTACAGAAACTAAAGATAATTCTGGTGCTTTTCTGAAACAGTGTATTTTAAAATATTTAGTATTCTGTTTGTATAATGTCCATAATCTATTTCATTCTCTCCTAGATACAATACTTTGAATTCAACATTGTTTTACAATAATAATAAATTAATTAATAAATGTGACCTTTCAGATTGCATTCCATATAGAAACAGTTTAAGATTCCTTTAATTCCTAGGTCCTTATAGAATTTTATTTCTTTGGGATAAAATGACAATGTTATCATATTTCAAAGTTTTATAAAAGTTATGCTATGTAAAGGCCTTTCTAAAAAGGTGAAGATTGAATACATTGATGTCAAACTAACATTTATTTCTATTAATTACATGTATTATTACACTTGTATATTTGTACTCAATTTTTAAATTACTGTTTAATTTCTTGCATCTGAAGAATGAAAAATATGGAATACTTCACAAATTTTCATATCATCCTTGTACAAGAACCATGTAAAACTCTGTATTGTAATTTGGGTAGACGTGCTGCTGAAGCATGTAGTATCCTGTAAATTTAAATAGTTAATAATGCAATCTTAAGACAGGCATATATCCTTGGTTGCCTATTTGTAACAAGGAAACCTTATTGTTCCCAAAATTTCTATTCATATTATTTCTGTAAAATTCTGTGTATGGTGGAAAAAACATATTTTTTCTTCGATTGCTCACATTTGTAATTTTTGTCAATGATTATTTTAAGTCTTTTTCATTTGAAATTTGATCATACTTTGAAGCCTTTATAGCTAGGTCCAAAGGTGATGGCTTTTCAAATACTTGTTTATCAACTGATTGAGCTTTGTGGAGCTAATGCATTCAAAGTAAGCCTTACTTAAGAGCTACTTCTAAACTTCAGTAGCATAAAATTTCCCAAATAAAGGCTTACTGGCACAAATGTCTCCCTGACCCTTTACCCTTGCTCCATGTAGGAACAGACCAACCAGAATATCTTACCCTGATAGCATAGATTGTCTTACTGGAGCAAAACTAATCTTAGTTACAAGGGATCATAGAGAGACGAACAGTTCAGACAGAAATTTCAGACTAGAAGGTCTTTTTTCAAAATATAATTGTTTATTACACCCTACTATTTCAAAAGTAGCTAAAGCCTAGAAGGTGAAAAATTATTCATATGCATGATTCCCTAATGCCCTGGCCTGTCTACCATCCAACCAGGCAGAAACTTACACCACTGATTTTCTATCACCAAATATATTCCATAGTGCCAGGAGAAGTCCATATGTTTCTTCTTGTTATTAGGCCTTAATTTGGTAATGTTTTAATCACAGTGTTTCTTCTTGTCTCTAGGCTGTACATCTCCGAATGGTAATGCTTTAGTTCTAATTCTACCAAACACTGAGGTAGAGGTAATGGAATAATACTTTCAAACAGTTGCCTTTGATACCATAACCACAACAGAACAATGCAAAACATTTTCATATATTATATATAATTATATATTTTATATTTATATATGCTGATTTTATATTTCACACAGTGAATTTTACTAGAATTAATTATAATTTGACAAATTAATTGATATTTATTCCAATAAATAGATTGGAATATAAATAATCAGGATTAGAATATATATTAGAATATAAAAAGTATCAATGCAATGTTTTCGGTATAAACTTGTGATACCTTCTAAGTGTTCTTGGTTTCTGAATTCACATGGTAAAAAAAAAAACAAAAACAATGTTGTTTTCCTCTAATCTATAAGGGATTTTACTCTGCTGATGTTTATTGTTTTAACTCGCTTGTCCCAAACTGTTTTTCTCCATATTTCTGAAGCATTCCTACTGATTATACTCAAATTTTATTGATATGATATATAAAAGCTATTATTCTTCTACAGGATCCATGGGTCCTAGGATCCCAGGTCCCAGTTATCCGCATCATCACATAACTAGGGCAAGAGTTCTCACCTAGGCCCATGCAACATGCCAGCAGAAAGTAATTGAAGACCCATCTCAATTTCTCATTTCCTATATTTCAGGGCCCCAATTCCTTGAAATGCAGGAATTAGCAGTAAGCAATTTGGGAAATGCAAGGCAACCTAAAATGCAAGATGAAATCACAAAATGTGAAAGTACAGTAATTCAAACTTTCAATTTTCAGATGACCATCCAATATGAGTGAAAAAGATCACAAATGTCACAAGATTATTTGTAATACCCCTCTCCTAATGATTAATAAATGATTTCAGTCCAACATCATCAGGCCAAAAAATAGTTCCTGGAACGATAGATTCATAATTGTCTACCAATGCTAGGAATACTTGACATAGAGGTCAAATATAATTCAGGAAAACATTAATTGAGAAGATCCTTAGTGCTTCAAAACACTGGTACTTCAGTAAAACTTGGTTCTGTAGTATAAAAATGTTGTCATTCTCAAGCAAATGATAACCTACATTGAATCTCCTGAAAGTATATTCCTTTTCAAATAAACTTTTTAAAATCACATTTGCCAAAATAACACTTTACAAGTAGATGATATTTAGTGATGTTACAGGTTTTTCATGTGTAAGGAGCAAGTTACAATAGAGTTGATTTATTTACTCTGCACTAATGCCAAACAGGTTCAACCATTCATTAATGTGTAGAAATAGTACCCTCCTCCATTTGTGCTTTTCAGTAGGTGCCTTCGAAAATTTGTTAACTAGATCAGCCTCCCATATTTCAAACCAAAATATTAGCTAATAAAGTAAATTTAATCACATAATAAGTACATTTTAAAAAGTCATGAATTGTTGCCTTATCATATGGTGTTTTATGTTTTCCCTATCTGTCTAGCATAGTAAGAAATATGATTTTAAGTCTTGAATATGGGTACTCATCAGATTTGACAAACATAAAACTGTCTTCTATTTCTATCATATTCCTCTACAGTAGTAAATTTTTAGTTTTCTTCTTTTGCCAAAACTTATAGTAGTAGAAAATATTATCCCATGTAAAATAAAGTAATCACAAACCACTGTACAAAGCCATTTATAAAACTGGTGGTTAGGAACACATTCTAAGGCATTTTTAAACTTTCTTGTTGACTACAGATTAGTCAAAAAAAACAATACTGTTTGGCGTCTAATTTGAATTAATTATCCATTTTTAATCAGAGGACCATCAAATTGAATGCTATCCGACTAGACAATATTTTCACAATATACTTACCAATATTTTGAAAAAAGAATAAATATAGTCCATTCTCATACTAAAAGGGAAAACAGTTTAATTCTATGGAAATTTATAACTTTTAAAAGTAAATAAGTTGTTAAGAAGACAGAATGTATGTGTTCTTCAACATTCCAATGACTAGTAACTACTCATTTTCAAATTCAGAAGATTCCATACCTGAGAGATTCAAAAAAGTACCGGCTTGCATGTTATGTAATTCTGCAATAGATGCATTTTCCAAAGGGATGTTACAGATTGAGGTTCAACAGAAAAAAAACCACATTCTGGTAGAGGATAAAACTATGTAGCATTGGTAATAATTAATTCTTCAAGAGTAAGCAATTGTTTATCTCAATAAGCTAGTTTTTTATGACCATCAATCCCAATATTTATGATATAGAGTCATCCTAGCCCAACAGTTTCCAACTTTTAGGGTGCACCTCAAACTTCCCTTCATTCACATCATGAATAGCTTATCTCTATTGTGAAAAAATAGAACTCTACTAATGTGATGACATACATGTTCTGGAAAGAATACCATAATAAACTGGGTTGCATCATCCCACCCCCCACCCCGCCACTGGGATTCTTGAGATCGGAACACTTGTAAATATTATTTATATTTATACTTTTTAAACTATCTTCTAAATTCTGGATGCTAAGATTGGAAGATTACAGTTGAAAGCACACCCAGGCAGAAAGATTCCCTAGATTCTTATCTCTAATAAACATCTCAGCAAAAGCCAGATGCAAGTGGCACTGAGGTTGAAGTGGTAGGGCACGAGTCTTGAGCATAAACAAGCTCAGAGACAGTGTCCAGGCCCAGAGTTCAAGCCCTAGGACAAACCAATAAAACAAAAACAAATCCAAACCTAACATTTTTCTCAGTGTATACAGTAGCAAATAATTAAGGAAATTGCTTCCTGTGTTACATACAGGTAGAAGAAAGAAGATGTCACACGATTATTCTCTTCATACCATGTTATAACAAAGATTCCAAAAATTGCTCTTATTCTCAATTTATAAATTAATATCATCAATTTTTTGGCAACTCTGTCTACAACATTCACATTAAGTTCTAATTATAACTCTCTTGAAAGAATATTCTAGGGAAATAGAATGCAAAATCATTTGTGAATTTGTCATTAACTCTCTACTTAAAAAGAATTTCGTAGAATCCTATAGAATATAAAATTTCAAGCAAAAACAAATTATTTTAAATCTAAATTCTAATTTAGCCAGATCTTCAAAATCCTATATTAGACGAACTTTGCTATTTTTCCAGGCCTAATCTTTTGTAATCCTGCATCATTTCTTTGGGATACAACAGAATGATGATAACTTATTTATCAAATTTTGGATGGGAATCATAAGTCATTTAACATCTAGGAATGTTCTGTAATGAAGAGAGAATTTAAAACACAAGTGAGGATTAAGTATGAGTTGCATTTCAACAGGAAATTTGACTTCTCAAAACATAATGACAAAATTAGCCCAAACGTCCAACTATGTATTCCTTTCTTGTTTGTTTTGTTTTATTAAGACAAAATTACCTGGTCCAGGGAACATATCACTATGTAATTCCATTATCTAATCTCCTGTCTTAATCTCAGTGCTAGAATTCTAAGCTTGTATCACATTGCCCTGCCATAGTTTCTTGGTTTATTTAATCTAGATACAGACTACCAATTCTGAACTTCTCCAGTGATATTATACACCAGAGTGACTGCTTAGACTGTTTTCTATTTTCAAGGATGTTCTAATATTTGACACAGGATATGAATATTTTCAGATGCACCTGCGGGATCTCTGATTCATTCCACCATGGATCTGATCCCTTTAATAATGATTATTGACTCTCTTACTATCTCTGATCCCTACCAATGAAATATTCTCAAACTTCTTTGAAGGAAGTTCATTTGAGGACTTCTAATATTAAAAATTATCACTTGATTCTAGTCTTGTTCAGGACATACATTTATTGTTTTCTAACTTTTCTACACATTCTGAGAGTTGTTTCATTTGTGTATTTGTGTGTGCATATATAAGTGCTTCTTTGTCTATGTGTATGCTTGCATGTATGCATGCAAAAGCCTCAAGCTCTTATTCAGCTCATGACTGGTATTCCATCACCTGAGCCATTCTTCCAATCCAGCTTTTGACTGCTTAATTTTATATACAGTTGCAAAAAGTGTTCTGCCCTGGCTGGATGCAAACTGAACTTCCAAGACTCCTTTACATTCTTAGGTTTTATTTCTCCAGGACTATCAAATTTTAAACTACAAACATTTTTTGAGGGTAATGTCTAAGCTGTAGCCCAGATTTTTAACTCAAGAATTATTTTTGTTTGTTTTGGTGGGAGGTCCAGTCATGGGGCCTGAACTCTGGGCCTGGGCTCTGTTCCTCAGCTCTTCAGATCACGGCTAGCCCTCTACCACTTGAGTCACATTGAAAATTTCAGCATTTTTCTTTTTTGCTTAAGTGGTGCTCAGGAATTGAACCCAGGGCCTCATGCAGTCAAGGCAAGAGCTCTACCACTGAGCCACCTTCCCAGCCCCTAACTCAAGAATTCTTATAAAGATAGTTGAACCCACACATTACATACCCTGAGTGTACACTGTTAGGAATGTGATCGTAAGGTGGGTAATGTTGAGATATGAGGATTGAGGTTCAAAGCCAGCCCAGGTAGGATAGTCCCAGAGCCTCTTTTCTCAAATTAACTGAAAGAAAACTGGAAATGGCACTGTGGATCAAGTTGTAGAGCATTAGCCTTGAACTGAATAGAAGAGAGACAGCTCGCAGACCCACAGTTCAAGTGCCAAGACCACCGCCAACAAATATATGTGTGTGTGCATGTGTGTAAAGAAAAAAAGAAATGTGATCTTAGCCACCAGTTCATTGCTAGCATAATCCCTGCTCTCACAAGATGGACATTTTTTCCAGTTAATTCCATGTTGTTATATTTGACTTGCATTGAAAACATAATCATTCTTCCATTCTACTTTCTACAAAGTTGCATGATTACCAAACATGATTTACAATGGGGTTGGCCTCATACTTCATGTTCCATGTAGGAGTCTTGCTTTCTGTATAACACTCCGATAAATCTACATACTGGACTTGGCTTTATTGTTTCAATGTTGCCTTATTTGTAGTCTTCTATATTGTATTGAACCCTTATACTTAAACACAGAACTTCTCTTTCTCCTATTATTGCTATTGTTTCCTTACTGTTAGCTCATGTACACTTGGGAAACAATGAACAGCACATACACTCACAAAAAGAATGTTCTGAAAACCTTCCCATTTAAAATTCACCTTTATTTACAGAGAACTTACAAAATTTGATCTCAATGTACTCATGTATAATGTATGTATAAGCAATATAAATTTCATATTTTCCTTTTACTAAGTTGTCTCTGAGTCCATAGGTGTTCTAGTGTTATTTCAGTGAAGCCAGAAAACATTCATTATACCTCAAGCACCACCATCGATTGTTACTGGAAGTAACTGTTACTGGATTTGGAAACTGACCCCAGGATAGGAATGGAACATAGAGGAATAACAAAGTTCAAGTTGCCTTGTGCTTTCCTTTTTACTGTACAAGAAAAGTATCCCAAGGCTTGAAGGAAACTCTGTCCCTGGCTTTTTTGAGTGTGTTCTTTACTCATATAATATTTTTCTGTAAACTTCTAGTTCATGTGTTACAAAAAGAAATAATGTACCATTTGAAGGCCAGCATAGAACAAAAGAAAAAAAAACATTGTTTTAAAAGTGTTCTCCAGCAAAGGAACAAAGACATGGAGGTTTTAAAGTGCCTTACGGATGGATATTTCAATCCTGAGATGATTCTCTTGATGCAGGAGTCAGTTATCAGTTCCTTTGGTCTGGTCCTGAGTTCTCCAGAGCAATAAGGATTCCAAAAAAGCAGGATCCAGTGAGTTTGATCAGCAAAAGGAGCATCTTCTCTGACCAGTACTCCTTTAAGGAGGGTCCCAAAGAAATATCTGGGATTTTTGTTTGCTTGTTCCTTAGTTTGTGCTGGTTCTGGGTCTTGAATCCAGAGGCTGGATCTTGCCCGTGAACAGTTGTCTTTCCTGCCCACCTGCCCCCAAAGCTAGTACACTACTGCTTGAGCCAAAACCCCACTTCTGGTTTTTTGGTGTTCAATTTGCAATAAGAGTTTGACAAACTCTTCTGCCTGGTTTGGGTTTGAATTAAGATAGTAAGAAAGCTAAGTGACATCAACTGTATAGACTTCTCTTTTGAAACAAGAAATATTAGATGAATTTTATTGTAAAGCTAATATTTGACAATTTTTAAAGGAAGAGAATATGTCTAGCAAAGAAGCCATAACGTAAATAATTCAGCAAATGTAGGTGCACTGAATCATTTTGAAATTACCTTTTTCTGCTTGAGAAGATTATTGATCTTGTTCTTCCTTTTGGGGAAACTTAAGGTAATATTTGCACTTTTTGTTTGTTGTGGGGCTTGAACTCTGATCCTGGGTGCACTCCCTCACCTCTTCAGCTCAAGTTGAGCACTCTACCGCTTAAGCTACAGCACCACTTCTGGGTTTCTGGTGGTTAATTGAAGATAAGTGTCTCATGGACATTCTTGACCAGGCTATCTTTGAACCGCAATCCTCAGGATTCCTGAATAGCTAGGATTACAGGCATAAACCACCAACGACCAGCTCATATTTGCGTTTATGTGTGCTGAATGACACTATGTAAACAAATAATGGAAATTTGAATCAAATGATGGCATTGCAGCTTTTCAGAAAATTTGAGGTAACAATAAATATGTCCTCCTTGTCCATGTGGTTTCATTAATAACTCATCAGTTATGGGACCCTTAAATGATCATTCTCTTCCGTCTGTGTAGGTATTTAGTATCAGGAAATGTTCATAGAGAAACATAGAAAGACTAAGATTTTTAGAAAGCGAAGAAGATAAAGTAAGAAAAAATAGCACAGAAGGAGATACATTTATTAAGAGGTAGCGTAAGAGATTTAGAATGTTAAAGGTAATGAGGAATAAGGCTAGTTGATAACTATTTGTTCAATATCCAAAAATGGTTCTCTAAAACAGTTTCTGGTATACCTTACTTATTACCACTTATTACTTAACTCTGGAATTATTCCTTCTCTTCTTTCACAACTGATAATTTGCCTCTGCTGTTTTGGTGAAATGAATGACCAAAAATATTTCCAAATCTCACTTAGACTACACTTCTCATTGTGATTAGCAGTGACAATTCAAAAACCTGGAATCTTTGAATTTCCAGAATTAATCTTCACCTGACATCTAAGTATATTCAAGACATTAATTGCTGTGACCTAATGAACAAAACTTTTTTTTCAACACAATATCCTAATATAAGTAAAGTTCATGAATTAGGGACTATTGTCAGGTGTCAGTAGGCATGAGCAATAATATATTCCAAGTATGGGTTCTTTATTTTGCATTTACTAATTAAATGTTTTTTGGTTTGGTTTTGCTTTGGGATTTTTTTTTGTTTTTTTTTGCTCAAGGCTATCACTGTACCACTTGAGGCACAGCACCACTTCCAATGTTTTTCTGTTTATGTGGTACTGAGGAATTGAACTCATGGTTTCATGCATGCTAGGCAATCACCGTATCATGAAGCCACATTCCCAGAGCCCTGAATGACTTTCTTAAGTTGACATCACATTTTCATTCAGTAACTATGTACCATAGTATTGTCCAGGTGATAGAAAATAATGTAGAAAAGAATACAATAAAATAAATCCAGTAAGGCAAGATGGACAATGAATAACCCTCACAGTCTCTCAATGGCACAGAGGGTTTACCTCATGGAGATCAACACGCTGAATGAGACAGCTCCTAACCCACAGCCTACCTCCAGAATGAGTGAGCCATCTTGGGTTCCAGCCACCTGGGGACGTTGTGCCACCTCCTACAGCACCCATTCAACCAGTTCCTGAGAGAAAGAGAGAGAGAGAAATCAGAATTACACTTAAATCGGGTGCCAGTGGCATAAAACTCTAATCCTAACTACACAGGAGGCTGAGATATGAGGATCATGGTTCATAGACAGCCCAGGCAGGAACGTCTGTGAGAATCTTATCTCCAAAGAACCACCAGAAAACTGGAAGTGGCACTGTGATCTCAAGTGATAGAGCGCTAGCGTTGAGCTGAGGAGCTCGGGAACAGTGCCCAAACCTAGATTTCAAACGACTGAAAAGAAGTGGACTTCTCACCACAAGAAGTGGACTGAACAGCACCCATTGTCCTAGGGAGCATGGTAGAGAAGTCAGGCCGAGCTTCCTGTGAATTTGAGGTCATAAGTAGGTCACCTGGCTTCTCTGTGCCTCGGTTTCCCCAGCTGCAAAATTGAACAAAGTGAAATATCCCCTTCCTCATTGGGATAGGGTAATAATGAAAGAGCCATGTTTCGGTTCATAATCCCACACCTGTTGCACTATTAATAACAAGCCCCACCTGAGCCCTTTCTGGTATCTTCCTGTCATATGCTCACAGAATTGCCAAAACCTTATCTAAAGGTCGCTCCCTCTCTGCCTAGCCATTCCACAGAGATCTCTCTGTATAAATCCCTTGTTGCCTCACAACTGTCCTGTGAGGAGACAGGTCCAATGATTGAGGCCCTACAAAGAGCATCACGTGTGGTCAAGAATCTGTTGCTGTGGACTGAGTTTGGGATAATCCATCTACACCTATGACTGAGCATGACACCACATGTCTATCATCCCAATTAGAGAGGACCAGGCCTGGTGGAGCATATCTTTCACAGGAGGACCGTGATCCAGCCCAGCCTGATCATATTTAGTTTCTATCTCAGAAATGCTCAAGACAGAAAGGTGGCTCATCAGAGCCAGGGAGAGGAAACACCCAAAGGGGTCATGGTGCCTCCAGAGGGGTGTTTGACCCAAGGTAGGTTGGTGTTGGGGCAGCCACTCACCTGTGCTGCTGGGAGAAGCTGTTCGCAACTGCTCCAATTGGGGCAGCAGCGATGGTGGCAGCATCGCGGACACATGGGCCCAGAGCTGAAGACTAGGGGCAGGGACCAGGTCTGGGATTTAGGCCGGCTGGCAGCTAGACATTGATTGAGGTTTGAAACCTGGCACTGCGTGAAGGGAGGGGAGGGGTCAGGTGGGGTGGGAGCATCAATTTTCTACTATACTCCAAAGTCACCTCAAGTCTCTTCCTCAGGACTCAGCCAATCAGTCAAGGTGATCATCTGAACCTGTGAGCAACTAAGGAGTATGGCCATTCCCAGAATCTGACATTTATCCCCAGGGTGGTCCACTATAGTCATAAATTCATAATTTAAACATATGTTGACATACATGTTTGGACAGCATCTTGTGTTCAGTGCAATTATTCTCCTTTTTTTGTCTCTAATTCATGGAGGTATTGTGTATTTTAATAAATATGGTGTCAAGTATAACTGTGCTGACATAGATGATAACCTGTTCTGATAGTTACAGGGTTGTCTATCATATTCTCCATCATATTTGTGACGCAGGACTTTCAAAGGAGAGGATAAAAGGCATAACGACTGGCTTCTGACATCAGGATGAATCTTTTGTCACTGCTGGGATTTTAGCTCAAGTCTGGGTAACTCTGTTGCACTGTGGGAGAAGGGGAAGCTCACCATCTTTGAAGAGTAGAATGTCAGGTCTGGTGCAGGGCCTGATTTGAAGCCCCAGCACTGGACAAAATAACAAGCCCACCTTTTTAAAACATAGGCTTTCTCTTTAACTGCAGGTGTGGTATGCATCTTGCATTCAGTGTAGTTATTCTTTCTATTTTGTGTCTTTTTCAAGGATGTATTTTGTATTTTATTGCATATGGGGTGACAGATATAACTGTGCTGACATGGATGACAACCTATTCCCATGGCTAAGAGTTGCCTGTATAGCATTCTCCATCCTCAATGAGACCCAGGACATTCACAGGACAGGAAAACCTGTGCCACATTAGGCTTCTCACATCAGAATGAATCTTTTGGTAGTGCAGGAATTTGAACTCAAAGCCTAGCAGGCCCAATTGGTGAATGTGTCATGGTGAGCTCACCAGGCTTTGAGCCACTAAGGAACTAAGCCATTCCTGGGACCTGAGATGGAGCCCTGGTGGGGGCCAATATAGTCATAAATTCATAATTAAATAGAGGATCTATATTTCCAAACATGGGTGGGTGGCATCTTGCGTTTGGTGTAGTCATTCTCTTTGTTTTGTGTGTTATTCATTGATGTATTTTGTATTTCCTTGAGTATAGGATGACAAATATAACTGCGGTGAACTGGATGACAACCTATTCCCATGAGTATAGAGTTGCATATACATTCTCCTTCCTGGCTGAGCCCCAGAACTTGCACAGTACAGGAAAACAGGTGCAACGAATGGCTTCTCACATCAGGTGAATTTTTGGCAGTGCTGGGATTCGAACTTTGGGCCTAGGAGGCCCAACTGCCCAATGGGTCCATGTGATGACACCAGACTGTGAGCCACTAAGGTACTGGGCCTTTCCCAGGAACTGAGATCAAGCCCCAGGGAAGCCAAAATAGTCCTCAATGATCATTGAAACATGGGATGTATATTCACATCCGTGTGTGGACTGCATCGTGCATTGAGTGTAGTTATTCTCTTTATTTTGTATGTTATTCATGGGTGTATTGTGTATTTTCCTGAGTATATGATGACAGGAATAACTGGGCTGACATGGATAACAACTTATTCCCATGGCCACAGGGTGGCCCATGCTTTCTCCGACCTAACTGAGATCCAGGACTTGCACAGGACAGAAAACAGGTGCAACGATTGACTTCTGACATCAAGATGAATTTTTTGGCAGGGTGGGGAATCTGAATTCTGGACCTAGCAGGACCAAGCGGTGAATGGGGTCATATGAGCACACCAGCCTTTGAGCCACGAAGGAGCTAGGCCGTTCCAAGGACCTGCGATTGAGCCTCCGCCCCCGAGGGGACAGCGGGGAGCACAACAGTCATCCATTCATAAGGTGAAGGTAATATGGAAATAAGTACACATTAAAATAGAGTAGGAGAGATGGTAACCTGTGTTGGAATCCAATCTGCGTGACTCCCGATTCTTGGATATTTCCTGATGCCTCCATTTCATACTGTGATGATTATTGTCATGCTTCATCAACTGTTCTTTACAAATAATCGATACCCCATGAGTGGTGCCTATCATTTCCTACTTGCATCATGCACAAACTACTCATTCAAGGATGAGATCAATCACATTCCATGACTCATCCCAGGTCCAGAAATGAGTATCTCAGGATCTGCTGCCATTTCTTCTCCATAGAGGGGCTGAATTCAAGCCTCAGGCCTGGAAAAGATACTCCTTATGTATATATATACATATTTTAGTCCATTCATGGGCCTGAACTCTCGGCCTGGGCACTGACCTTCAGCTCTACACCTCAAGGCTAGCGCTGTATCACTTGAGCCACGGCGCCACTGCTGGCTTTTTTTCTCTGCTTATGTGGTGCTGAAGAATCGAGCCCAGGACCTCATCCATGCAAGGCAAGCGCCTTACCATTGAGCCACCATCCGAGCCCTCTTTATATATATTTTAAAGATAGGATTTATATTTCCATACAGATGTTCAGTCTATATTGTGTTTGGTGTGGTTATTTATTTTATTTCTTGTTTCATTCATTTATTTAGAATTTATTTTATTGACTCTGATGACACCTATACCATTTATTACATTGTTTACATCCTGTCACATACCATCCAGATGTAAGATGTGTTCTCCATCATGCCTGGCAGTGCCAGGATCTGAACTTAGTGCCTAGCAGGCCCAATTCATGATTGGGTGAGTTTGAGCATGGCAGCCTCTAGCCAATGAAGATGTCAGGTGATCCCCAGACACTGAGATCGACCCCCAGGTTTGGCCAAAACAGTGATACATGGATAGGCAGACAGAGGTATACAGAGGTATACAAATATACATATATACATATATACATATATACATATATATATATATATATATGTAAAGAGTTCCATAGTCATCTATGATAGAATAACACCTACTATGTTCCAACCAACTCTTAGGTATTTATTATACCCCAATTGAAGAAATATTATTCTTTTCATGCTTAATAAACTATTAATTATGCTCAATCAGCATTCTAGGATTATTACATCCAATTTTAGTGTAGATCGATGTATAAAATACTCTTTCAATCAGTATTCCTATGAATAGGAATAGGAATGAGTCCCTTGTATTCTCCTGTGATTGATGTCAGGAATGCGATTTGAACCCAGGGCCTATGTTGAAAAATTAGACTATGGCTTCACTGATAGCCCACCAGCCACAAGCAATGGCAGCTCAAGTCCATATTGCAGCTTTGTCATTCAGACACAGGATGGTCACTGTCCAAAGAAAAAAATCGTAAAACCCCAGCTCTCTGCAGGTCACCACTTTTTGTGTTTTCCAATGATTTTTTCTTCCTGAAAGACCTTTGGGCCCAGGATCCCAGGATGGGCTATGGAAACAGAGACTGCACACCAGCAAAGGGAGATCCAACCTGAAGTAGAATTTCCACTAAATAGTTCAAACCCCATGCTTGGTCAAAAAAAACCAATTTATATATAAATTTATTATTTCACTAAATTAAAAAAATAAAGCTCTCTGGTTTGGAATTTCTGCCAGTTTTCTTTTCTAGCCTGCGATTTTAACTCAGGGTCTTGGTAAATCTGTAGCAATGTGAGCGAAGAGTTGCCATTACTTGAGTTCAAACCCCGTGCCAACCAAAAATGAAAAACTAAGTCACTGACCTCGGCAGGGGGAGGTAATTGTGGAGATGTGAGGGAAGGGATGGTAGGGGAAAAACACAGGAGGAATAAACAATGCTCAATAAGAAATGTACTCATTACCTTGCTCCTGGAACTCTAACCCCTCTGTAGAGCATTTTTACAATAAAAAATATACACAAAAAAGAGAAACAATGTGGTTTTCAGAGAAGCACTTTGGAGATAAGGGAAGGACGTTTGAATAGCTGTACAAAACTCTACACTGCTTTTTTTAAATGTCCAGTATGGAACTGAATAAACATAACTGCTTCCATCAAAAAAATTAAGTTACTCTCTTGGAACTAGGGTCAGTATTTCTGCCTTTGCTAGTTTTTGAGCTCACCATCCAGGTAACTCTTTTGCAACATGGGTGAATGCGAAGCTCACTGTCCTTGAGGAAAAGAAATTCAGGCTAGTGTTCTCAGGGCCTGAATGAAGGTCCTGCAATGGAAGAAATATTTCTATACATGTGTAATACATGATATATACATATATATGCATGTTAATTTCATATTATGAATTTTATTATTGATTTTATATTGTATTTTCTTTGATTCATTTATTCATTATGGTATTTAGTATTATACACATAATATTATATTTTGCACATCTATTATAAAATTATACATAATAATTTAGGGCATTGACCCATTTTAATTAACGTTTTATTAAGTGTTGAAACATGATACATAATTGAATGGAAGCATTTGTCCCAGTCTTCACATATTTAATGTCCATCCCAAGTATGAGCTTTGAGTTCAAGCCCAAGTCTGGCAAAAAAATTGAGCCTGGTGAGATATATTATTCTGGAACTTCTGGAGGCTCACCCCTGTAATCTACTCAGGAGGATGAGATCCGAAGATTCCAACTGCAAGCAGGAAAGTCAATATGAGACACTTTTCTCCAATTAAACACCCCAAAAGCCAGAAGTAGAGCTGTGGTTCAAGTAGAAGAGTGCTAGCATGGAGCACAAAACCTCAAGGATAGGATAGCATCCAGGCCCTGAATTCAAACCCCAGGACTGGCACACACACACACACACACACACACACGCAAACACAAACACACACACACACACAAACAAACACACACACACCAATATAGAGCATTTGCCAGTCAGCCTGCACAAGTTCCATCTCTAGCAACTCAATATTAAAAAAAAAAAGATGGAGAAGGGAAGGAAAGATTTGCTCCAGGAAGTGATATAGCTAGTGCCAAAATTCCACAGTGGTTCTAATATGTGGGTACAAGACAGAGAGCCTCAGGCAGAAGGTATAGCATGGGCAAAGATCCTGAGATGTGCTGTAGATCAGGTGGTGTGAGAAATGTCTGGCAGGAAATTCAAGGCTGGGTCAACGTTGACTTGAGTCATAGGGCAGAAGATGGGGTCCTAGAATGGTGCCCAGGGGGAAGCTTAGCTTGGCTTTTCGCCAGGGACCCAAAGCCATTTCCTGTGGTTGGAAACCTGTTTTCCCAGCTCCTGACCCTCAGGCCTCCTTTGCATGGAGGAGTCAGGGCAAATGCAGGGAAGAACTCTTGCTTTAGAAAAGCTTCTAGCCCAATGCCACCAGTGGCTCAACCCCTGTAAATCCTAACTACTCAGGAGACTGAGATAAAGATCGAGGGTCATGCCAGCTCTGGAGAGGAAAGTTAATGAGACTCTTCTTGCCGATTAACTACCAAAATCCAGAAATAGAGATGTGGCACAAATGGTAAAGTGGTAATCTTGAAGGAAAAAAGAGACCAGAGCCAAGACCCTGAGTTCAAACCCCAATACTAGCACAGGAAAATTAAAGAAAAGCTTTCAGGAGCTCCTAGTCCACTGTGGTGTAAGGCCAGATCACCAGGCACAGGTGGCTCAGCCTGTCCTCCTAGCTCCTCAGGAGGCTGAGATGTGAGGATCACGTTTCAAAGCCAGCCCAGGCAGGAAAGTCTGGGAGACTCAGATATCCAAGGAACCTACAGAAAACCCGAAGTTGCTCTGTGGCTCAAGTGGTAAGGTGAAGAGCTGGGGGACAGCACCCAGGCCCAAAGTTCAAGCCCCATGAACAACACCTGGCTTGCTTAGACCTTACTCTGTAGCTCTAGGCAGAGTTCTTTCCAGTGGGTTCCTGAGGGTCTCCTAATGTCTAAGTGTCCTACAAGTCTTGATAGCAGCCTGTTTGGAGGACATTGCCTACAGAGCATGACACAGTAGCAGAGAAGTATCCAGCCGTGGGGCATGAAGATCATCAGAATGGCATCTGTCATGGGTGCAATGTGGATGAGAGCAGTAAATCACTATCTCAGACCACAGTTCTGGGCCAGGAGGGGCAGGAGCTGTAAGATGTCACACCAGATAATGCCAATCACATGAGTATCACAAGAGTGCTAATTTATCACTCAGACCTTGGGCAGGTGTTGAGTTGTGATCATGAAAGTTTTGTAGGCTCAGGAATGCACAGCCAACTGGCTGCTGCTTGTAGCAGTCACTATCCTAGGAGTCCGAGGGCTCATTGCCCTGCTTTCCTTATCAGTGCTTGGGGAAGAGGAGCAGATGAAGGTCTGGAATCATGGGCTGACTACCAAAGAGCAACCCTAGTGTCCTTCACTTGATCCTGTAGCCCCATGTTGAGATCGAGGGGCAGGTTCCATATAACTTACTGCCATGGCCCAAACCCCTCAGCCCAAGAAGGACTTAGGGAGAAACCACTTGATCTGGCTTGAGAGTTTACTGTGACTATGACTCAGGACTGCCCTCCAATTGTAGCTCAGCTCATCCAGGGCAAAACTAATGCCCCAGAACATTGAGGTACTGGCTATACCAGTCTCTCATCCCCCAATTCCCTGGTCCTGGAATCTAAATTATATGCCTCTGTATTCTGGGAATCCAGAATTGTCTAGAAGTACCTGAGAGGCCCAGCTGTTGCCAGAAGATATATTTGCCTACAATAAGGTATGTTGACATTTCCTAGACATCGAACAATACATCCAAGCCACCTTGGCCTCACCTCTCATGTAGCCCCATATTATCCTTGTTTGGGGAGCCTTCAGTCTGCTATCAAGGTCGAGTTGGCCAGAGCCACTGGCAACCACCCTTCCCCCACACCACTGCCAGCCTGCTGGGAGTGGGAAATGCAGCCAGGGTCCCAGCTGAGAAAAAGACAGGACAGAGCATGAGTCACCCTGGCCCCCAGAGGCAGGAGAGAACATATGCCAGCCAGCCGTGAGGACCCAAAATCCCCTGGATGAGGACAAAGATATGGACAGCCAGACTTGTGTCCCAAGGAAAAGATGGAATATGCAGGTCTCTGGCAATTTGGGACTCATTGTAGACCATGATAGGGGACTAAAGACAAGGTTGCTATTGAGGAAGGGCTCCATCCAAGGTTAGGAAGAGGCAGACAAGCACCCAGGAAGTGGGTAGAGAATGATCAGGGAAAAATACACACACATAGAAACACACACACACACACACACACACACACACACACACACACAAACACACACATGGGTAGCCCCAGGACTCAGCAGTCCCTGAGAAACTGAACATCCCAAACTCCAAGAAGATGGCACTACCATCATCAGGCCAAATGTTGACAAAATTCAGAGCCTCTCACACATCTGGAATGGCTCATAAAACAGCATGGCATTTCCTACTGTACACCCCACGATGAAGAAAACTCAGCCACAGCATTTTGGTTGTCAGTCATGGGGTTTGAACTGCGTGCCTGTGTGCTATCCCTCAGCTCTTCAGTTGAAGGTGTGCGCTCTACCACTATAGCCATAGCACCAATTCCAGTTTTCTAGTGCTTCCCTTGAGTTAACATCTCACAGACTTTCCTACCCAAGCTGGCTTTGAACTGTGATCCTCAGATCTCAGCCTCCTGAGTAGATAGGATGACAGTTGTGAGACACTGGCAGTGCCCGGTTTCAGCCACCTTCTTACATCCAGGGGAAATCCAAAATGTCAGGCCATAAAGCACATGCAAACCTTCACTTTCAGACTTTGAAACTAGTATCCAAAGCCATTCTTCCTTTGTTGGAGAGAATATAATCGACACTGCCCTCCAACCCTACTCCCATTCTCCCACTCCCTGCCTAAGATAGGCCACAACCTCTGGAGTTCTTGGTAAGACAACGCCCAGCCTGCTGTAACTTTACACTTGGGCAAACGTGGGGAGTTCTTAGAAATGGCTGTACACTGAGGCCAGAACCTGGTGTCCCAACAACAGCAACCCCACTCCTTCACCATCTCTGGCAAACAAGGGGTGTCTTTCTTTCTTGTTTTTTTGGATGAGGGGCTTGAACTCAGGGCTTGGGTACTGTCCTAGATGATGAATTTGCTCAAAGCCAGTGCTCTACCACTTGAGTCATGGCACCATTTCAAGTTGGAGATTGGAGATGAGAATCTCATCAGAATTTCCTCCTTGTGCGGGGAAACAAGACCCTCTGGATCTCAGCCAGGATGAAAGGCATGAGCCATCAGTGCTTGGCCTATGATGTCTCATTCTTTACAATTTCCATCTAGTCTTCCTCTAGACACTACCACCTAGACTCTCCTCTACCTCCCTCAGGGACAGCAAAGGGAGGCTCAGAATCTGGGAAGGACCATGGGCATAAAAGGGGCCCTATCACATCACTAACCCTTTCTAAGCTCCCATCCACTTCCTCTGGATGGCCTGGATGTCTGGCGAGATCAGACCTACTAGGACTTCTTAGGCCTGCCCTGTATCACACCCCCCCCCCGTCACACCCAACCGGTATCTGAGAATTTCTGGGGCCAGCTGCTCCATGTCCCAGTGGAAGACGTTGGAAAGTTGCTGATAACTGGGTCCAGGGGTGCCCAGGGCAGAAAGAGTGTCCAGATCCCCTCTGTCAAAGAAGGAGACACAAAGCATGAATGGATCTACTAAGTGCTACAGTGCACACCATCCACCTGTCACCCAGGTCCCTTGGAGTGAAGTTTTACCTTGACAGAGCTGGGGCTTGAACTCAGGGTCCAGGCGCTGTCCCTGAGCTTCTTTTGCTTGATGTGAGCACTCTTCCACCAGAGCCACAGTACCACTTCTGGCTTTTTCTGTGTATGTGGGACCTAGGAATCGAACCCAGGGTTTCCTGTGTGCTAGGTGAGCCCACTACTGCTAAGACAAAATCCCAATATTGGATGGCTGTTCTTCTGTGACCCCTTAGGCCTGACTCGGGACAGTCTGGCACATCTTTACCGAGTATCTAACCAGCAGCCTTGTCTGGAAAAGAACACGCTCTGCTATGTTGTCCTTTATCTATGGCATCTTTTCTCTCTGTGCTTCCTGTCCCATCCTCCTTCTTAAGCAAGACCTCCTTTCAAGTGCTGCCTCTAAAAAGCCCTCTCTAATCACCTTGGCAGAGGGGGATCTTCTCCACTCTGCAGGCTTTTGGCTTTGTCATGCTCTGCCTCAAGCTGGTGAGGTTGAGAGCGGACAAAGGCGAAGGCCTTGCTTTCACCACCCAATTTCTGAAGGCTCTGATACACTACCCAGGGATCAGTGCGGAATCACACTCTGTGAGAGGGCACTTGAGGCCCAGGCAGTCTAGGGGCAACAAATGGGGCCATTTCTTGTGTGGGTTTTTTTTAAATTTAATTTAATTTTATTTGTGAACATACTGTACAGAGGGGTTACAATTGCATGGGCAGGATAATGCGTACATTTCTTACCAAGCATTGCAGCCTCCTCCTTTGTTTACCCTTCACATCACTTCCCAGCCTCCTCCCTCCCCCCCAATCCCAATCCTTCTCCTGCCCCCCTCCCCCCCCTGCACCGACGTTGTAAAGCTCGTTTTGGACATGACAACTTGTACTTCTCATTGTTGCAACAGGTCCGCCTGTATCCTTAAAAAACTGGTTTTTCCCCATCTCCTCCACAAGTTATACTGACATCAAATATAGTGAAAGCAGGGGTTATACTGTGGGGGAGGGACATACAAAGCAACAAAGAGATAATCTTATAAATGCGTTAGAAACACATGCATGAAAGAAATAAAACATTAAATTACATATCTAAGGGTTCATTTTCCTGACATCACATTATCTGACCTTTTCTGCTTGACTCATACATATACTAGATATTGCAAATAAGGGAAATCATGGGACCTATGTTTCTTTGGGCCTGGCTTACTTCACTTAATATAATTTTTTCCATTTCCTAACAAATGGGGCAATGTCATTCTTTCTGATGGAGGCATAGAATTCCATTGTGTATATATACCACATTTTCTTGATCCATTCATCTACTGAGGGGCATCTGGGTTGGTTCCAGATCTTAGTCTTGTGTGGGTTTGAACTGAGGATCTGGGAGCTGTCTCTCTGAGTTTTCATGTTCAAGGCTGCTACTCTACCACTTGAACCACAGCTCCACGTCTGGATTTTTGGTGGTACCATGCATAGAAGTCTTATAACCTTGCCAGCTTATGGCTGGCTTCGATCTTTGATTCTCAGATCTCTGCCTACTGAGGAGCCAGGATGTCAAGTGTGAGCCTGAGCCAGACAGGCTCCAGAACCTTTCCTTTGAGCTTCTGTTTATCTCATGTCAACTAACAAGCCCTAGTTAAAATAGTCATTTATAGAGGATCATGTTCCTCTCCTAGGTCAGTTAACCCAAGGAGATAAAATATCTTTGGAAAAGGCTAGTCAGAGTTGGCCTAGGTGAGTGAGTGTGTGTGTGTGTGTGTGTGTGTGTGTGTGTGTGTGTGTGTGTGTGTGTGTGTGTGTGTATGAGTTTCAGGGATACCTACCCCCATCTTTCTGGTGCTTCTTTCACCCAGAGGTGAGTACCTCCAGGATCCCCACCCCAAGAAAGGTGGGTAGGGGAGGGTACTTAAGGTCACATCAAGTGGGATGATCTGAATTCTATCCTGCAACTGAAGCCAGGAGAGATAGTAGAGAGAAGGAGAGATTTAGAGGAACATCAAGGGAAGCCCCTTACCTTTGGCTACAAGTACCAGAGAAAAAATGTATCCTTCCTTTTTGGTAGTAAGAAAACAAATGTCCACTATTCATTTTTTTTTGTGAGTCCCAGGTCTTGGATTCAGGGACTCGGTTTCATCCCTGAGCTTCTTTTACTCAAGGCTGAGGCTCTATAAATTGATCCACAGCACCAAAACTGGCTTTTTTCAGGGTGGGGTGAAGGAGGTCGTTTATGGGAGATAAGAATCTCGCAGACCTTCCTGCCTGGGCTGGCTCTGAGTCACAACCATCAGAACTCAGCCTCCGGAATAGGCCGGATGACAGGCGACAGCCACTGGCACCTTGTTGGGTCTTTGTCCGAACAAAAGACGGACGGACGGGGTCCGAGGAAAGGAAAGGTAAGTGCGGCACTCACCTGTTCCCCAGCCTCCCTCAGCCCAGGAGACAATCAGACACAGCGGGGAGCCAAATCCAGCAGGTAAAAAACTCGTTTATTAACAGAGAGCAGCCCCTTTTAAAGACATAAAGGGCTGGTGCCATGGTAAGGGAGGAAGAGGAACCAATCACTGTCAAGGTCACACCCTATCATTCACCTGATCCTTCACGGGCTGGTTAGGCACTGATCG
This sequence comes from Dipodomys merriami, assembly GCF_024711535.1. Classification (NCBI taxonomy): domain Eukaryota; kingdom Metazoa; phylum Chordata; class Mammalia; order Rodentia; family Heteromyidae; genus Dipodomys; species Dipodomys merriami. Next base: position 77,850 of record NW_027203605.1, on the reverse strand, counting down.
GCAGGTCAATTGGGCTCTGCCCACTCTACTCTCTCCCAGCGCCATCTTGGCTGCCCATGTGCTCTACAGTAAATTAGGCTCTGCCCACTCAACCGCCTCTCAGCGCCATCCTTGCTGCCCATGTGCTCCACAGTACCTGACTGCCACCATCCATTCATAGTCCCCTAGATCCAGTGCTGGGCTACCTGCACTGCATTCTCCTTTTTGTGAGTTGGAAGCAGAACTGTGTGGGTTTGATTCTTCAACCGCCTACCTACGTTTGAGCATTGTTCTGGCTCAGTCTGATGCCGGCTTCCTCCATATCCACAGCAATGACTTCACGCTGTCATAGAACAAATGTCCCCCAGGAGGTGTCAGACCTGGGGTCTTTCCTCTGCACACTGACTCTACTCCCTGAAATGACACACTGCAGCAACATGAAGTAGACAGAGTGAATTCAGTTTCTTATAATCAGGGTCTGGCCAGATAGGTGACAGTGAGGATCAGAGGCTCAGGATAGTGCTGTGCATTTGGACAATGCGATGCCTCCTCATCCACTTTGCTTTAACTGTCTTAGCAGAGGGTAGTGGGGAAAGACTCACCAGACAGACTGACAATGAGTAACCATCACAGTCTACCCCGGGCACAGAGGGGCTTACCTAAGGGAGCTAGTTCCACAGTCCAATTGGGAATGATCCTGACACACAGCCTACCTCCAGAATGAGAGGGTCACCTTGGGTCCCAGCCACATGGGAACACTGAGCCAACTCCTCCAGGACAAATTCAACAAGTTACTGAGAGAGAGACAGAGACAGAGAGAGAGAGAGAGAGAGAGAGAGAGAGAGAGAGAGAGAGAGAGAGAGAGAGAGAGAGAGAGAGAGAGAGAGAGAGAGAGAGAGAGAGAGAGAGAGAGAGAATTACACTTAATCAGGCTGCCGTTGGCACAGGCCTACAATGGAAACTACACATCGAGATATGAGGATCATGGTTCATAGCCAGCCGAGGCAGGAATGTCTGTAAGATGCTTATCTCCAAAGAACCACCAGAAAACCAGAAGTGGTGTTATGGCTCAAGTGGTAGAGCCCTAAGCTTGATCTGAGCAGCTTGTGGACAGTGCCCAGGCCCAGAGTTCAAGCCCCACGACTGACAATAAGTGGACTTCCCACCACATGAAATGGACTGAATAGCACCCATTGTCCTAGGGAGCATGGGCAAGAAGTCAGGCCAAGCTTCCTGTCTCCTGGGGGTCATGAGTAGGTCACCCAGCTTTTCCGTGCCTCATTTGTCCCAGCTGCAAAGCTGAACAGTGAAGGATCCCCTTCCTCATGAGGATAGGGTAAGGATGAAAGAGAGCCATGTTTTGTTTCATAATCCCATACCTTTAGCCTAATAAATAGCAGGCCCCTTCTGAGTCCTTTCCAGGTATCTTCTTGTTATATGCTCACAGAATTGCCAAGAAACTTATCTGATGACCGTTGTCTCTATGCCTGGCCCTGCCCTAGATTTCCCCTTGTATTGATCCCTTGTTTCCTCACAACTGTCCTGTGAGGAGACTGAGGACCAATGGTTCCAGGCTGAACGCAGAGCTTCAACTGTGGTCAAAAATCGGCTGCTTTGGACTAAGAGTTTGGGACAGTAATCTAAACCGATGAATGAGCATGGCGCTACATATCTACCATCCCAACTACAGAGGACAGGCATGGTGACACCTGCCTGTCACAGGAGTACCATGATCCAGCCAAGCCTGAACATATATGGAGTCTTTATCTCAGAAATGCCCAAGACAGAAAGGCTTGGCTCCCATGGAACAAGACCTGATTGGAAAACCTAAGCTCTTGAGTTCAAACCTTAATATACCAAAAAAATCTGAGACCTGGTGCTAGACGCTCATGTCTATACTGCTACCTACTCAGGATGCTGAGATCTGAAGATCACAGGTCAAGATTTAAAGTAGGGTTGGCCTTGCCCATCAGACGTCATGATGAGATGACCCAGAGTCTGACCCATGCCAATAAGGTCCATACTAACAGGGCTCACAGCCTTAATAAGTGCTAACCATGCTCTCTGTCCCCCTGGGGAGCCAACCCGTAAGGGCCCCACCCCCAGGTCCTCCCGTGCTCCCTCTGCCACCAACCAGGCCCAAGAGAGTAGACAGTTCCAGATCACAAAGGTCCCTTGTTTTTATAATTTAAAGGTGCTGAGTCCCCTTCAAACATCTGACCCTTCCAAGCCCCCAGACCTCAGCCACAAAGTCCATGCACCCCCCTAAAGACAGCGGTTAGAAGTTACCAAAGGGTCCAGCACTCCTTGTAACAACCAACTTCTACACACACACACACACACACACACACACACACACACACACACACACACACACACACACACACACACAGCCATCATGGGTGGCTCCTGTCTGTCATCCTAGTTATTCAGGAGGCTGAGTTCTGAGGACCACTGTTCAAAGCCAGCCACTCAGGAAAGTTTGTGAAGCTCCTATCTACACTGAACCACCAAATAACCACAAGTGGATCTGTGGCTCAAGTGTCAGAGCTCTAGCTTTGAGCAAGATATCTCAGGGACAGCACCTAAGCCTTGAGTTCAAGGCCCAGTTCTTCTACCTCCAAACACACACAATCACAGACACAGTCAGACAGACAGACAGACACACACACACACACAAACACACACAAGATAGCCCAAGGATTCTACAGTCCCTGAGAACAGTAACATGAACTCCCTCAATTAGGATCAGATCCCACCCACTAGAAGGTGGCAGTACCAACATCAGGCCCACTGTAGACAAAACATTGAGCCGCACATGTATCTGGAATGTCTCATAGACCAGTATGACATTTCCTATCATGCACACTGCTATGTGGAAAACTTAGTCACCTCTTTTTTGTTGTTGGTCAAGGTGTTTGAACTCTGGGCCAAGGTGCTGTCCCTCAGCAATTCAGCTGAAGGTGAGCACTCTCCCACTTGAGCCAAAGCAACACTTCCTGTTCTCTAGTGGTCTATCATCAAGTCTCACAGACTATTCTGCCCAAGCTGACTTGTAACCACGGTCCTCACATCTCAGCCTTCTGAGTAGCTAGGATGGGAGTTGTGAGCCATGGGTGGCTTCTGGTTTCAGCCACCTTCATATACACAGAGGAAACCCATCTCGTCAGTCCACAAACTTTTTGCAACCCTTCACTTCAGATTTTGATACCCAGCATCCAAATCTATCCTTCAATGGAGAAAATAAAGACAAAACAATCACATCTGCACCCCTTCGCCCACTCCCTGCCTGCCACAGGACACGTCCTCTTGAAGCTGTGGCTTCAAACTGGGGCAAACTTGGGGAGTTCTTACAAATATCTTTACAGTGAGTCCAGCACCTGGTCTCCCAAACACAGCACCCTCCCCACACCCCCACACTTCCACCATCATTTGCAGGCAAAGATGTCTTACTTTCTTTCTTTTTTATATTGTGGGGCTTGAACTCTGGGCCTGGTTGCTGTCCCTGAGCATTTCAGCTTAAGGCAAGCGCAAGCACTCAATTGCTTGAGCCACAGCACAACTTCTGGTTTTCTGCCAATTCCTTTTAGATAAGAGTCTCAGGGTCTTTCCTGATCTGGCTAGCTTTGACCCGTGATCCTCAGATCTCACTTCCTGAGTACCTAGGATAACAGCCATGAGCTACTGGCACCCAGCCAAACAAACTTCCATTCCTGTCATCCTCTTCCCCCAGGAGAATGAAATCTGAGGACTGCAGTTGGATGCCACTTAGCAGCAAGGCCCGTGAGAACTCTTTATCTCCAATTAAACACCCAAAAAAGCTGGAAGTGGAGCTATGATTCAAATGGTAGAGTGCTATCTTGGAGCCAAGAAGATAAGATCCATGCCTTAGTTTCAAGCTTTTTCTAGCATAGACCCACCCAAGAAAGGGAAGCAAGTGGGCACATGGGAGCTCAAAGCTAACACATAATACTCAGGACTCGCAGAACAGACCCCATCCAGCTCTGATTCTCTAGATTCTATGTCCTACACCATGGCAGTCTTAGATGGGACTGACCATGAAACAAGTTGGGACATTCAAGTACAACCTCATACTGAAGATCCCCTGACCTTATCACTCAGGATCTCTCGCTGTCCTGCCTGAAAACTAGGCAGTGAGGTAAGATCTAGTTATCCACCACATGATATGGGAACCAAAGGGATTCCTGGTCAAGGGACGGAGACTGGGGGGATCTAGTTCCCTCTTTGGGAGGTGAAAAGGGCTGCTCTATCCCAGAAATTTTCCTATGTTGTGAGTATTATCAAAGAAACAACCCTGCTCAGACCACAGTGCCTCTGATTTTTCCACCAGCCTCTACCCAGCTCTGCCCCAACTTCAGCCTGCCCTCTCTGAATCCTAGATCTGCCATCTATACTAAAGAGTGAGCCAGCTAAGAGACACACTTCCTGCCCTCATTCCCAGGCTGTCCTGTGTCAGTGGCATGCTTACCTCAGTCTTTGGTGAAGGAATGAACACCGGGAGTGGTATCGTCAGATTGAGCCCTGGAAAGTCCTAGTCCCTAAGGGTGTACTGCACAGGCATCCTGCAGTGAAAGGCAGTCAGGTTGTCAATGATGAACCCAAGGTGCCAGGACTTTTAATAGCAGTGTGGCTGGATCAAAGGCTGGTAGTCTATGTTGTCAGGCGAGGTCATGGCTCCAAAGGCCTGACACATGTGACCCAGGATCATTCTCCCTCTTCAAATTCCTACTTATACTTTGATCCCCCCCCCCTTGAAACTCTCTCACTCCAATACCTCCCTAGCCCTTGAAAACTTTCTTTTTATCTGACCAGAAAATAAACTCAATGAGGCTGGGCATAATTGAAACCTGGTGACCCACTCTGAGCCCTAGGTTCTACCTGAGGCTGGTTCCCTATATTGTCAGTGACCACACAGCTCCTGGATGGCATGAAGTTTCTGAGGGGTCAGTGGCTTGGTCCTCCATACTGGCTTTAGGCTCTGAAACTGTCCCCACATAGATTGTGAATAATTGGCTCCCTTGATCCAGAGACTCCAAACCATGGCTTGCATGTTCTCCCTTCTTCCTTCCTTTCCTTTTTTCTCCCTCTGTCCTTCCCTCCTTTCTCTCTTTACTTTCTTTGTGTCAGTTCTGGGCCTTGTACTCGGAGCCTAGGTGCTTTCCATAAGCCTTTTTACTCAAGGCTAGCAGTCTATGGCTTGAGCCACACATCCATTTCTGGTGTTTTATTTTTGGTAGTTAATTGAAGACAAGAGTCTTACAGGCTTTCCTGCCCTGGCCAAAAGCCTCAATCCTCTGATCTCAGCCTCCTAAGTAACTAGGATGACAGGCTTGAAGCACTGGCATCCAGATCAATCCAAGGTTTCTTCATGGGCTGTGGAACCAGGCCTGGAACTTTTCATTGTCTATGACCCCCAGAGCCTCGTGCACACTGTAATTGTTTGTTGGTTAAATGAATGAGCATCTGTCTATGACAATACTACAGAAAATCCCATCTGATTCAGGTAAGAATCCTCTGTGGGGGAGTGGGGAGAAAGCCTGATGTAGCTCTCCCACAGTTCTCCCTCCTCCCTCTTACCCACTCCTGGTGCCACAACACTTAACTGTTTTGGCTCTGATGGTGGGAGCCACTATGTACTCGCTACATTCCAGGGCCTCTGGGATGCCTGTCTTCTTAACGATCTCTGTCCAGCAGCTGACCAGCTCTGTGGCACTCAATTCACCATAGAGGTGTGAATGAGTTTGCTGTGAGCTGAATGGCTGGCTCAAGGGGACTCCTGTCCTCCCCCTGGGGCCGGCCAGGATTGTCCACCACATGTGGCCCTTAAATTTCATGTTGCAGATGAAGGATGCTTGAGGTAGCCTGGGTTCTCTGAATCTCCCAGAGTCCAGTACAGATGCTGGGAATCATCTCTGCTCATTGTTGGCAGGCTGGGGATGGTGAGGTCACAATGTCTGCTCCCCACAATGTCCTCAATTGGGGTCATCACCCTGGTGAGATGCAACAGCTGCCAGAGAAAGGCAGTCAAGGCACAATGTTCAAAGCAGGAGACAATCTGGCTTGGGAACTCTGCCTGTGCTGCTTTGAACATCATTGTTTGTTGGCTGAAATCATCCATCTAATTTGATCCATAATCCCAGGTATTAGTGGAAATTGCCAGCTTAAAAAAAAAAAACCCTGGAGAATGTGGTATTTAATTTGTCCCAATCAAACTTAAAGGGTTCCAAAATCAGTGGTCCCCTTTTCCTTCCAGACTGCCTATAACAGGTTACAGAAACTGGCATTCAGCCAGCCCTAACTAACTGCTACCTCCTGATACCGAGCGGGCTCCAGCAGGGTAAATGGACTTGCCTACCACTGCCCAGCTGGAAACAGCCCAGGTGGGACACAGACTGGATTCTGCAGGACTCCAGGGAGGATTGACACTGATCACTGCCCCAGGAGGGTATCCTCACCAACAGTGGGGGCCCACAACCCTGTGCCAGAAATGCCCACAGAGACCGTTAATGCCCTAGATATGGTTCCCCTCTCATCCATTGTCATGGTGAACCATCTGCCATGTCACACCATACCCCAGTCCCCAAAACCTCATAGCTTCACACCCCCTGCCTTATCATTTCCCTCATCTCGTTCCCTAATTATGTTGGGCAAACACATTCCATACCCTTGAATTACCTCCAACTAAACACACAAGAGCAGAGTGTCTGGCTTGAAGAATGTGGCTGTGATCTCATTCGCCTCATGAAACTTCCGGCTGGGGATAGAAGGACAGGCGACCACTCCAGTCCAGGGTTCACACAGTTCTTCTAGAGGAGGCCCACTCTGGCCCAGCAGCTACTGTGGGCTACAGGAAAGGGGGAAGAGAGAGGTGGAAAGGGGAGGAAAGTAATGCCTACTGAAATCTTCCATAAAGGAGCCATGAAACTGTGAAGGAGAAAACAAAAAGTGTGGCTGGGCTTGTACTTGGTATTGATGAAGAACAACAACAACAAATACACACACACAGAGAGAAATAAAATGTTTTTGCTGTTTTTAGACATGGTGACTTAAATATATTTTCATTGTTCTCATCTCCCTGCTCTCCCAACACACACACACACACACACACACACACACACACACACACACACACACACACCTCCAGAATGGTGACATATGACACTTCCATGCAGCACCTGCAATTTGCCAACTGATCACTCACCTGAGGACAGTCAGGCTGTACAAGGAGAAAGATACTCTCTCTCTCTCTCTCTCACACACACACACACAGACTCAGAGTAGTACTTCTCCTAAGTTTGTTGATTACTCATCGGAGCACGTGGGTTCCCATTCTCCGTTCCCTTGTCAGAACCAAGAGCTCCCATACAAGGGGAGCACCACTCTAATGACACAGCACGACCCCACCTCTCCCCTTCTCCAGGGCCAGACCCTTCTCCTTGGGAACAACCAGCCTTAACTCCCCATTCACCAAAACCCTACACCAGGATGCTGGGTGAAGGAATCCCCAGACAGGTGGGTCCTCAGAGCAGGGCTGTGAAACAAGCAGTGGGTCATGGGGTCCCAAGGGGGGTGTCTGACCCAGGGTGGGGGCGGTGTTGAGGAAATGGATGGGGTCCTAAAGGCTACATACATGTACAGACTCCTACTTCCAGCCTAGATACTTCTGGGCAACTGGGCAGATTCTTGGGGAGGACAAGGAGACCAGATGGACAGGGAACACCAGCAGACTCTGGCAGAGCTGGGAAATGTGATCACCCTGTGAGTACTGTTGACAGCTGGGGTGGGGGGATAGGCCGGTTATATGTATCTGAGGGTGTGTGTTCCTCCCATATATTCACCTAGTATCTGACCCCCGTGCCCTCAACTCCCTAGTGGGCTTTTCTGGGACCCTCCTCAGATGAAAGGGTGACTGAGCACAGAGGACAAGGGCTCACATAGCAAGGGAGGCCTATCTTCTGCATCCAACATCCCCCACTCCCAGCAAAAAAGGAAAAGACCCAATAAGGCAGGTGCAGAGGTGATGTTCCTCACCTCTGACTAAAGCCACCAGGTTCCCACCAGGGAGAGGAAGGGTGCAGATGTGGGACTGTGTGGCTCCCACTGCTCCAGCCAGGGGCTCAGTGGTGACCCCTTCTCACCCATTCCTGCATCTCCCCATTTCCAGGGATACTGGCCACTAGGGATGGGGGTGAGTTCCCAGAGTCAACACCCACTCCCCAACCCCCAACTCCTGGGGCGCATTTGTGGCAGAGTCAGGGCTGGCCTGCCTGGTGCTGGGGAGGCATGGTTGGGACACAAGAGGAAGGCGGGATTTGCGGGGGGGGGGGAGTGGGAGTGGTAGGGGGAGGTCGCAAGGTGCTGACCTGTGATCGGCCACTCACTTGTGCTGCTGGGAGAATCTGTAGGCTGTGGTTCTGTGTGCAGCGTGCAGCAATGGTGTGAGGGATGTGCCTGATGTGCTGGCTTTCTGTGCTTTGTATTCCTGGCCCAGCCCAATTCTCCCACAGCATCAGGTTTTGAGGCCGCCACCCCTGGTGCATGTGCCTGCTCTTCTCTCTGCTCTCTCTCTGCCCCCACTTCTCTCCAGGGCTGACCTGCCCCTGTTGCACAAGTGCTGCAGTCCATGTGTGCCCCTGGCTGCAGCAGATATGTGTCCCCTCAGCCACGCCCTGTCCTCCCCTGGGTCACGCCTCCTCCCTCCCTCAGCCATGCCTCCATCCCTGGCTTTGTGCTGTCCTGAATCTGCCCTAAGTCTACCAGGCCATGGCAGAAGCAGCCTCACCTCAGGTCAGGGCTTCCCCCCAACCTCAGCAGCTGCCAGGGGGGAGGGATCGAATCTCCACTCAGCCCAACAGAGGACTCTTCTCCATCCACCCCACACACCAAGCTGGTGCACGGTGTCTCTTTATGTTTGTGTGTGTGTGTGTGTGTGTGTGTGTGTGTGTGTGTGTGTGTGTGTGTGTGATTTTTGGGGATATCAACCTTGCAAGGACTCAGAACGATTTTAAAAAATAGCAAAAAGAATCCTGTGTAATGGACTCAGCACAATAGCAACCTTTGGGATCCTCATGGTAATCTAATGACTAGTAAGATAAGACATGCCATTTTAACATCACTAAACTTACATATCATAGTATTATGACATCATATGTCATAGTGACATTATAGACATATTGTGAATGCCTATTCTGTGATTTCATTCTATTTCAAGTGAGCAATATTGGTGGATTTCAGAAATCCATTGTGACCTCAAAGCCATTGTGCTGTGAAAATCCCTTTGTGACATCACAGTGCCATTGAGATAGTAACCTGTTGTGACATCACAAACTGGTCCTGTCCATTGTGACCTCATCACCAAGGTGACATCACAAAGCCATTATGATATCACATTGCTGTTGTGACAGTACAATCACCTTGAGACCTCCCAAACCCATTATGACGTCTTTAGCACCTTTAAAAAAACACATGGCCTTTGTGACATGACAGTCCCTTTGTGTACCCATATCCTCATTGTGAAATTTCAATTGAGATCAGATATGCCAAAGAAATATCACAAAGTATTTACAATATAATCATAGGTGTGACATCACATTGTCATTGTGACGAAATCAGCTCATTGTGACATCACAAATCTGTAATGACATCATACCACTATGACATCACATTGTCATTGTGACATCATATATACATTATGAATGCCTATTACGTGATTTCATTACATTTCCAATGTGGCATGTGGATTCATATCAAAAACACATTTTGACTTCATAACCATTGTGACATCACAAACCCTTTGTGAGGTAACATTGAAATTGTGATATCTCTAAACAACTGTGACAACTCAAACATGTCCTGTCCTCAAAAGTTTTGTGACATATTGCCACTGTGTTACGTTAGGCCCATTGATAGCTCAATCTATTTTCGACCTCAAATTATTTCAGGAATGACATGAAATATTAGAAATATACTTTGACATCATGAGCATAGTGACATCACACTGCTAGATGTAATGACCATTGTGTCATATTGTCACATCACAAATCTGTTTTGACTTCATTACATTTGTGTCAACAAATGCTTTGGAAGCCTCACAAGCCCATTCTAAATTTATATACTCATTGTGAGTTAATTACAATTGAGGTCTGGAATGCCATTGTCACATCATCAATCTACTGCAACATCACAAAACAATTTTGAACTCATCATTATTATAGAATCACCAATTAATTAGAATTTGACATCATATTGCAATTGTGATATTACTGTACCATCATGCTTTCACAAACCTATTATGACTTAATCACATCTTAGAAAATGCATGGCCTTTGGGACATCAAGATCCTTCTGTGAACTTGTATCATGGGGAACTTGTAGCAATGGAAATTTGACATAATATGTGATATTACAAACTAGTTTTGACATCATTAACCCATTTTTATATCATTAACATTTTGACAACCAAAACCTGTTAGGAACTTTAGCACTTTTGACAAAAATCATGGCGTTTGTGTCATCACAGTTCATTTGTATATGTCATGGTGACTTCATTCTCATGTCCTCACTGTAAACTAATGGCAATTAAGATCTGACATACCATTGTGACATCACAAACCATTTGTGCCATCATCACCAGTGTGATATCAGTCATTATGACACCATCAGCACATTGTTACATTAACAAGCTACAATGACCTCATAGCATTATGACACCACATTGCCATTTTGCTGTCTTAGACACATTGTGAATGTATATCCTGTGATTTCATTCTATTTAAAATGTGGCATGTCAGTTGATATCAGTAACACATTGTGACCCACCATTGTAATATTATAAACCCTGTGTGACGTCATAACAGGTGTAACATCATATTGTTGTTATGACATCTTTAGCTTATGGTGACATCACAAAATGGCAATGACATTATAACATTTGCCATTATGTCATTGTGATATCATAGTCACATTATGAATGCCTAATCTGTGATTTCATTTTATTTGAAATGTGGCATGTGAGTTGATATCAGAAACTCATTCTGATTTCACAACGATTGTCACATCAAAATTCCTTTGTGACATTAATTTGGCAACGTGACATCACAATGGCAATGTGATGGAATTAAGACATCATGATATCAAAATGGTCATCAACACACAATGGGTTTCTGATAACCGACATGCCACATTAAAAATAGAATCAATAACATAATAGGCAAACACAACGTGTCTATGACATCAGAATAACAATGTGATGTGGAAATGCTATGATGTCATTGTAGTTCAAAATGATCTGATGGTGTCATAATGGCAACATGGTGTCACAATTATGATGTCAGAAAGGATTTGTTATGTTTCCTTGGTATGTGTGATGTCAGTTGTCATTAGTTCCCCATGAAGTTATGAATACAAAAAATGTTCTGTGATGTCACAGAGGCCGTGTGTTTTCAAAGGTGATTATAAGTCATAATAGTTTTGGAATGGCACAATGTGATCCATAATGTCACAATGGAATGAGATGTCCCTTTCGGTTTTGATGTCACCGTGGTGATGAGGTCACAATGGCTTTGTGATGTCACAGTTTGTTTGTAATATCAGAATGATCCAATTTCAATTACTCATAATTCAATATGAGGATACCATTTGATAGAAGAAGCTTCATAGTGTGAGGTCATACTATGTGAAAACCCAACGGGACAGTGATTTCACAATGACAATGTGATGTCTCAACATCATGTTATAATAATGTTCTGATGTCACAATTCGCGATGCCATACTGATGAGGAGGTCATAAATTAGTCATAACTTGTGTGAAATGCTGCCATTAGGATATTTTGGCTTTTAGTAAGCTTATAATCTGTTTTGAAACATAATAATTCAGGTATGACATATGATATCAGAAATTGACTCTGACATCATGAACATTGTGACATCATGAACATTGTGACATCACATTGATAGACATCAAGATCATAGTGGCACATTATGAACTCACAAATCTGTTAGGACTTCATCATATTTGTGAAACACATGACTTTAGAGACAACACAGTCCCTTTGTAAACTCATATCTTCATTGTGAATTAATGACATTTGAGATCTGGCATGCCATTGTGACATTTCCAACCAATTGTGACAGCACAAGCCTATTATACTAGAAACACATTGTGATCTAATAGTCATTGTGACATCACAATCCCTTTGTGACCCCACATTTCCATAGTGATAATACTAACCCACTGTGAAATTCCAATCCTCTCAAGCCCAATCCAGGTATGAAATGTGATACTCGAATCCAGTGTGACATCTAGATCATGGTGACATCACACTGATAGACGTTATGAGCATTTTGTCACATTCTGACAACACACACCTGTTAGGACTTCATCACTTTTGTGAAAATACATGCCTTAGGAGACATCAGAGTCCCTTTGTGAGCTCATGTACTTATTGTGAGTTAATGAAAATTGAAATCACATGTGTCATTTTGATTTCACCAACCCATTTGGACATCAGACACTTCTTGTGAATTCATCTGTGTGGCATCACAAATTATGATATCAAAACATTATTAAGTCATCATATTGCAACATCACATTGCCATCGTGATATCACTATCCCATTGTGTTTTCAAAAACCTAGTATGTCTTCATAGCATTTTAGAAAATTCATGGCCATTTATACGTGTCTTCTTCTGTGAACTCATATCCTCATTGGACATGTGAAATTGGACATGTGATTATGAGATGTGACTTCACAAAACTATTTGATATCATCACCAATGTGTAATCACAAACCCAGTGTGAGCTTTCATTGCCATTTGACATCACTATAACATTGTGACATCACAAACCTATTAAGACCTCATATCACCTTTGAAAAAACACATGTCAGGCTGGGAAGGTGGCTCAGTGGTAGAGCACTTGCCTTGCATGCATGAGGCCCTGTGTTCGATTCATCAGCACCACATAAGCAAAAAGAAAAAAGCCGGAAGTGGCGCTGTGGCTCAAGTGGTAGAGCGCTAGCCTTGAACTGAAGAGCTGAGGGATAGCACCCAGGCCCAGAGTTCAGGCCCCACAACCGGACCCCCCCCAAAAAAAAAACAGAAAAGAAAAAACACATGCCCTTTGTGACAACACAGTCCCTTTGTGGAACTATACCCTCATTATGAACTGACAATTGATTTCAAACATGCCAATTTAACATCATGAACCCTTTGTGACATCACCAGAGTGACATAACATTTTCATTATAACAGCATCAACTGCTTTTGACATGACAAAACAACAATGACAAGATAGCATTATGAGATCACATTGTCATTGTGATGTTATAAAAAGATTGTGAATGCCTGTTTTAATATTTTTTTGTCGGTCATGGGGCTTGAACTCTGGGCTTGGGTGCTGTCCCTGCTCTTCAGCTCAAGGCGAGTGCTCTATCACTTGAGTCTCAGAGCCACTTTCAGTTTTCTAATGGTTTTTATTGGGAATAAGATTCTCATAGATTTTCCAGCCTAAGCTGGCTTTGAACCGGTAACCTCAGATCTCAGCCTCTGGAGTAGCAAGGATTACAGGAGTGATGCAACGGCGCCCAGCTTTTTCATTTTATTTCAAACGACATGCGTGTTAATATCAGAAACATAATGTGAACTCATAACCATTGTAACATCATAAATCAGCAATGACATCAAATTGTCATTATGACACCTTCAGCTCACTGTGACATAACCAAATGACAATGGCATCACAGCAATATAAATCACAGTGACATTGTTACATCATAGACTTAACAGTGTGAAGGCCTATTATGTGAATTCATTCTATATCAGAAACCCATTTTGACCATAAAACCATTGTGATATCACAATCCTTTGTAACATCACATTGCCATTGTGATATCATTAACTTGCTGTGCCATCACAAACCAGTCCTGTCCTTATAAGTTTTGTGACATACTGCCATTGCCATATATTTGGCCCTTTCTGAGCTCATAATCTGTTTTCAATCTGATATTTCTGGTATGACAGGTGATATCAGAAATCCCCGGTGACATCTAACTGCCAGATGACATGACCATTTTGTCATATTGTGACCTCACATTTCTAACAAAACATGCCTTTGGAGACATTACAGTCCCTTTTTGAACTCACATATTCATTGCCAATTAATTACAGTTGAGATCCCCCATGCCACTCTGACATCATGAACCCATTGTGACATCACAAACTTATTGTGACCTCATCATGAGAATAGCATCAACAACTAATTGTTGTATCAAATCATTATTTTGACATGATATTGTGGTATTACTGTTGTGATATCACTATCCCATTGTGTTTTTACAAACCTTTTATGGCCTCATCAGATCTTAGAAAATTCATGGACTTTGAGACTTCAAGCTCTTTCTGTGTACTCATGTACATATGACCTCTAAGGCAAGGTGAAAATACATTGAGTCACATTTAATATAATAAACCATTTTTCACTAGAAAGGGGACTGTGATGAACTTATCCAGGACTGGATACCCAGGTTCAAGAGCAGCCTTTGACCACCAAACCTCAGACCTCCAATGGGCAGCTCCACCCTTTCTTAATTGTTCTGCAAACCACCAACCACAAAATTATGATCTCCAAAGCTCCAAAGCTCAATGGACAAGGCTTTTTTGTTTTCCATTCTTCCCTCCTTCTCTACAGACGTGTCATTCCTTCCTCATCTTTCCCTTTTTCCCTTCCACCACTTCCTTCTTCTCTTTAGGCCTCTGCACTCTCCACAGGCCTGCCCTACTCTGCCCCAGTGACCAATTGCCAACCTTCTGCTCTCCCTCAGCTTCCCCCCTTCTCAGGTTTTTCCTTTCCTGCTGTCTGACAACTTTCTTCCATCCAGGTAACTCCCATTTTTATCTCCCCTTACAATGCCCTGAAAATGCAACATATATATAGGTTGTACCCCTCCTCCCTCCAACGGATCTCAATACTAACAGATTTCAGCCATCACTTCCAAAACTGCCCAATGCTCAATCACTTCTTGACAGCTCACCGTGTGAGGCTTGACACCTCCACCTTTGGCAGCATTCCCCACACTCTTTCGTGGGCCAAGCCAAGAATTTACAATGAATATCAGCTCCTACAGATAATTCTGGCCCCACTGGTTATTTTAGTATCCTCATAGTGAATTAGAAGAAATTGAAATTGTCTATGTCACTGTTATATTACAAACTTGATGAGACATCTTTAACTCTTTGTGACCTCATCACCTTGGAGACATCACAAACTCTGTGTTATCACGTTGCCATTGTACCAACATGATCACATTGTGAAATCCCAAAACTATTATGACTTCAGAAGCTTTGAAAGAAAGCATGGCCTTTGTGACATGACAGGCCTTTTGTATACTCCTATCCTCATGTTGAGCTAATGACAATTGAGATCAGGCATGCCAATTAACATCGCAAAACCTTTGTGACATAATCACCAGTGTAACATCACATTGTCATTATGATAACATCAGCCCATCATGACATCATAAAACAACAATGACATCAAATCACATGTAATTGTGATGTCACAGATACATTGGAATGCCTATTCTGTGATCTCATTCTATTTCAAATATTGCTGGTGGGTTGATATCAGAAATACATTGTGACCACATAAGCATTATAATATCACCATACCTTGATGACACCACGTTGCCATTATTATATCACTAATGCACTGTGACATCACAAAACAGTCTTATCTACATAAATTTTTTGACATGCTGCCAGTGTGATCTCTTTGGCCTCCCTGAGTTCATAAGTTGTTTAACTCATAATACTTCAGGCATGATATGTGATATCAAAAATCCACTGTGATATCATGACCACTGTGACATCACACTGCCAGATTTCTTGACACTCAGTCACATGAGACAACACAAACGTGTTAAGACTCATTACACTTGTGCCAACATATGCCTTTGGATACATGATTATCCATTGTGAACTTATATAGTCATTGACAATTAGAGATCTGGCATGAGATTGTGACATCACCAACCCATTGTGAAATCACAAACCTATGTGACCTCATCACGTGTATGGCATCACCATTTGTAACTTCAAAACCATACTATCTCATGTAATGGTAGCATCACATTGCCAATGGGATATCTCTATCTCATTGCATTTTCACCAGCCTATTATGTCCTCATAATATTTTACAAAATTCATGGACTTTCTGACTTCTAGCTCCTTACCTGAACTCGTATCTTCATTGTGATCTAGTAGAATGAAATTGGACATGTAATGGTGATATTACACATTCATTGTGACATCACTATCCAAGTGTGACCTTATTATCACTTGACATCACAAACCTATTGTGACATCATATTGCCACAGTGATATCATGATCACCGTGTGACATCCCAAAACTGTTGTGACCGCTTAGCACCTTTGAAAAAGCACATGGTGTTTGTGATATCATGGTCCCTTTGGGTAACCATGTCATTATGAACAAAGACAACTGACATCAGACATGCCAAATTACCATTACAAATGCATTGTGACATCACCTCCAGAGTGAGCTCACATTGTTGTTATAATACCATCAGCCCATTGTTATATTCCAAGATGACAATGACATCATGGCATTATGACATCACATTTTCATTGTGAGGTCCTAGAGACAATGCGATTGCCTATTCTGTGATTTCATTATATCACAAATGTGGGATATAGGTTTATTTCAGAAACCCATTGTGACCACACCATCATTGTGACATTGCAATCCCTTTTTGACCTCATATTTACATTGTGATATCATTAATGCAATGTAACATCACAAACCTGTCTTGTCCTCATAAGTTTTGTAACAAGCGACTACCTTGGCCGGGCTAGATGCGGAGAGCTAAATTCAGTCTCAACCATGAACCTTCAGACCTCCAAAGTGCAGTTCAGCCATTTGTTAACTGGTCTGCAAACAACCAACTGCCAAATTAATGATCTCCAATGCTCCACACTTCAAAGGACAAGGCTTTTTTCCTATCTCTTCATTCTCCTTCTCTACAGATCTGTCCTAACTTTCAGCTCTTTTCATTTTTTCCTTCCAGGATTCCATTCTTCGCTTCAGGCTACTCTGCTCTTGACAGGCCTGCCCTGCCTTGTTCAGGTGGCCAGTTGCCATCCTTCACCTCCTTCTCTCTCTCAATTTCCTCTCCTCCCAGGTCTTTGGCCTCCAGCAGTCTCATCACTTCTTTCCATCCAGGCCTTTAACCTTTTTCTCTCCCCTTCTCTTGCTCTGAAAATGCAGCTTATATATAGGCAGTACCCTTCGCCAACTGCAGTAATTTCTTGCCTTCCAGTTTTCAATTATCACTTACCAAATGCCCATGCCCATTCACTTCTTGGCAGCTCACTATGTGGGACTTGACATCCTATCTCCTTCAGCAGCATGTCCTGCCCCCTCCAGTGTCATGCACCCCCCCTTTCAATTGGTCCAGATTAGGAGGCCATGATGACTATCTGTTCCCATGGATTATAGGGGCACTGCTGTTTATTACAGTGTCCTCATGGTCAACTAGTAGCAATTGAAATTGGACAAATAATTGTGATATTACAAACTCGTGACATAACTAACCCATTGTGACCTCATCACTACTGTGACATCACAAACCCATTGTGACTTCACATTGTTGTTTTTGATACCAAGATCACATTGTGACATTTCAAATCTATTATAATGTCTTGTAACATTTGAAAAATACATAGCTTTGTGATATCAGAGTCCCTTTGTGTACCCAAAGCCCCACTGTGAAATATTGACAATTGAGAATCAGACATGACATTTTGACATCCAAAACAGTTTGTGAGATCATCATAATTGTGACATCACATTATCATTTTTATACCATCTACTCATTGTGAAATCACAAAACTATAATGATAGAATTATAACTTCACATTGTCATGGTGATTTCATAGACACATTATGAATGCCTTTTCCGTGATTTCATTCTATTTCAATTGTGGCATGTAGGTAGATATCATAAAAAATCAGGAACTCATAATCATTGTGAGATCACAATCCCTTTGTATATCATGTTGCCATTGTGATATTACTAAACCACCGTGATATCACAAACCTATCCTATCATGATAACAAACCTATCATGATAACTTTTGTGACATGCTGCAAGTCTGATACCTTAGGCCTTATTGTCCTCATAATCTGTTGTTGACCTCATTAGTTTTCATATATGACATTTGATATCACAAATTCCCAGTGACATCATGACCATGTTGGCATCCTACTGCCAGATGTCATATCCATTTTGTCAAATTCTGACATCACAAAACTTTTAGGATTTCAAAATATGTGTGACAACACATACTTTTAGAGAAACCACAGTCCCTTTGGGAACTCATATACTCATTGTAAGTTAGGACAATTGAGAATCATAATGTCATTGTGACATGCCCAACACATCACCAATATTTTGTGACCTCACAACCAATGTGGAATCATCAACTAATAGTGACACCAAAACAATATTTTGACATGATGTAATGAGTTGACATTGTCATGGTGATATCACTCTCCCATTGTTCATTCACAAACCTAAAATGACCTCCTAACATTTTTAAAAATTCATGTCCATTAGTACTTCCAACTCATTCTGTGAACTAGTATGCACATTGTGAAATAGTAACAATTGAAAATGGACTTGTGTTTAGATATTACAAATCATTATGACATCAAAAGCCCATTGTGACCTCATCACAACTGTGTATAATAAAGCTATCATGACCCCTATGTACCTTTGAAAACACACATGGCATATGTGACATCATAGTCCCTTTGTGTACCCATATCCTCATTGTGAATACTTGACAATTGAATTCATATATGCCATTGTAACATCACAAACCTTTGTGACCCCATCACCAGTGGGACAACACATATTCATTATTACACAATTACCTCCTTGCAACATCACCAATTTACAATGACCTCATAGCATTATGACATTTATTGTCATTTTGATGTCATAGTCACATTGTAAATGCCTATTCTCTTATTTCATTCTATTTCAAATGTGGCATGTGGGTTGATGTCAGAAATATATTGTGATCTTATAAATATATGGCATCACAATCACTTTGTGACATCACAGTGCCATGGTGATATCACTAACACACTGTGATATCACAAACCTGCCCTGTCCTCATAAGTCTTGTGATGTAGAGCAATTGTGATGTCTTAGGCCCTTTATGAGCTCGTAATCTGTTTTCAACCTTATAATATTGCAGTTATGATATATGATATCAGAAATCCACTGTGGCATCATGACCATTGTGACATCACACTGACAGACATCATAAACATTGTGTCACACTGTGACATCACAATCCTCCTCTGATTTCATAACGTTTGTGAAAACACATGACTTTGGAGATACCACAGTCTGTTTTGAACTCATATTCTCTGTGATTTCATGACAAATGAGATCCGTTATGCCATTTGGATATCACTAATCAATTGTGACATCATAGACCCCTTACCGTATGGCATCACCAATTAATTGTGACATCAAAACCTTTTGTAATGTCACAATGTGACAAGATGATCATGACATCTCTCAGTGTGATATCACAATGGTCATGATGTCACAGTTGATTTCTGTTATCTCAAGTCATACATGAAATATGAGGTTGATAACAAATTATGAGGGCAAAAAGGTCTAAGATATCACAATGTCAGCATGTCACAAAAGTTATGAGGACAGGAGAGCTTTGTGATGTCACATTGTGTTAGTGATATCACAATGGTACTGTGATGTCACAAAGTGATTATGATGTCAAAATGGTTTGTAGGCACAAAATTGCGTTTCTGATATCAACTCTCATGCCACATTTGAAATACAATGAAATCACAGAATAGGCATTCACAATGTATCTATGATGTCACAATGAGAATTGTTGTCATAATGCGATTCTGTCATTGAGTTTGGTGATGTCACAATGAGCTGATGCTCTCATAATGAAAATGTGATGTCACACTGTTGAGGATGTCACTAACAATTTTTGATGTTATAATGGCATGTCTGATCTCAATTGTCATTACTTAACAACAAGGATATGGATACACAAAGGGACTGTGATGTTGAAAAGGGCATGTGATTTTCAAAGGAGCTAAGAGGTCATAATAGATTTGAGATGTAACAATGGAATCATCATGTAACAATGACAATGTTGTCACAATGGCTTTGTGATGTCGTGGCGGTGATCATGTCAAAATGGGTTTGTGATGTCACAACGAGTTTGTAATACCACAATCAAATTTCCAATTTCAATTGCTACTAGTTCACAAGGAGGATACTGTAATAATTAGCAGTGCCCGATAATCTATAGGGTCTGATAATCAGCATGGGCCCATCTCCTGGCCAGCTGGGGAGGACAAAGAATGCCACCAAAGAAGGTGAGGCATCCTGTGGGAGGGACTGATGCATTAATCACCATGTGTTGAGCTGTTAAGAAGTGATTGGGTTGTGGGCAGTTTGGGTTGTGATAGTCGAAAACAGGCAGTTGGAGTGGAGAAGGGGTACAGACTTTACAAAGGCTGCTTGTTCAGAGCAATAGGTGAGAGAAAAAGGAAAAAGTCTTGGAAGGAAAGAACTGGTGTGATAGCATAAGGGGAAAGACCTGGGTGGAGAGGAAGTTGAGAGAGGGTAGAAGGTGAAGGATGGCAACTGACGAGCCCTGCAAAGCAGTTCAGGTCTGTGGAGAGTGGAGAGCTCTAAAGAGAAGAAGGAACTGGTAGAAGGGAAAAAGGAAAAGACCTCGAACGAAGTATAGGTCTGTAGCAAAGGAGAGATAAAGAGAAGAGGAAAAGAGGCTGTCCCTTTAATGTTTGGAACTTTGGATATCATAATTTTGGGGGTTGCTGGTTTGGAGAACATTTATTATATAAAACGTGTCTCGATGGATTTTCTTGAACTACAGAGGTTTTAATTTTGAAGACTCCATGGAGATAATCCATTTGGATTGCATCAGGCCTTGGACCCAGGGAAAAATCCCCATAGGTGTGAGTGTCAGCCTTCAGGGTTGAGAGTCTACCTCGAGTGTTTGTCTCCGGAGGTCCAACATGGACAAAAGTCATTTATGTACCTCTAGAGGTGCATGTTGGCAAGATTGCCAGCTTGTTTAGGACCCCTCTGGAAGCAATTTGTGGCTTCCTTGGGACGCCATCTGGAACTTACTTGAGAGATAATGTAGGGCTTCCATGGGAAGCCATCTGGAACCTCATCAATAGTACATCTGCAACTTTCTTGAGAAGCCATCTGAGACCTATGCTGGAGGTCATCTGGGGCCTTCTCCAGGGGCCATCTTGGAATTCTCCAGAAGTCATCTGGAGCTTCCTCAGGAGGCCACCTGAGACCTCTTCAAAAGTAGCATTGGGGCTTTCTTAAGAGGCAATCTAGGACCACCTCCTGAGGTCATCTGGAGCTTCTTTGGGAGGTCATCTCAGGCTACCATGATGAGAAATCTATGACCGTCTTTGGACATCATCTGGGACTTCCTTGAGAAGCTATATAGGACCTTCCCTGGAGGTCATCTGTTGCTTTCTCAAGAGGGTTATTTGGAACTTCCTCTGGAGTTCATATGTGGCCTCCTTGAGTGGCCATCTGGGAGCTACTTGAGAGGTAATGTCAGCCTCATTGAAAAGACATCTGTAAACTCCTTTGGAGATTATCTGACACTTCCTTGGGAATCAATTTGGAACCTCCATGAGAGGTCATCTAGGGCCTACTAGGGAGGACATATGTGAAATCATCCAGAGGTCATCTGTGGCCTCCTCAAGACACAATCTGGGACATTCTCTCTGTCATCTGGGACCTCTTGTAGAGGTCAACATTGAGAGGTATGACACATATTGGTTAAGTGTCTGTGGCTCTTGGTCTTTGTATGTATGCTGATAGTTCTATCTGTGTCCTGCATACACCTGTTTACTTCTTTTCTCAGAATGGGAGAACAAGGCCTTAGGTTGTCATATCCAAAAAAATATTCTCCCCCAGGTTTACAGAATTCCTCAGAGGAAGATGCACTGATGTACTCTCTCTCCTATTCTTTGCCATCAGCACCTCTAATGTTAAGTCTTCCCATACCAAAAGTGGTTACTTGTACTAGTCTGAGGTGGTACAATGTGGTATGTTACCCTTATTACCTTTGAGAAAGGAACATGGAGGAGATGGTGGGCAAGCCCTATTTCTAGTATATGTTCCCTTTACAACTAGTGACCTATATAACTAGAAACAGCAAAATCCATCCCTTTCAGAAAAAAGGGGTTCATTACTTCATTAGAGACTGTAATTTTCACACACAAGCACATCTGGGATGAGTGTCAGCAAATTTTACATGCACTTTTCACCTGGTGGAAAAGGGAGTGAATCCTTCTTGGTGACTTGAAGGTGGTCCTTCGACCAGAGAGTAGCCCCACTATTGATCCAGAAAGTCTTTCTATAGACTTACCCAAGCTGAGACTAACAGCAATTGAGGTATGGAGGTGCTTACCTATTATTACCAGGTTCTGTTAGCAGGGATACTGCAGTGGCTAAAAAGCCAAATCATCAATCTAAGGTGGGTGAAATGGTACAGTTCCCCAGTGAGTACCCTAATGCTTTTCTGAAACTTCTCCCAGAAGCCTATAGGACATATAGGCCTATAGATCTTGAAGCCCTGGAGAATGAAAAAGCCCTAAATATGGCATTAGTTACCCAGACAGCCCCAAATATTAGAATAAAACTTCAAAAGTCAGAAGGTTTTGAGGGAAAAAGTTTATTCTAATTTGGAAGTAGTCGCCCAGAGGGTGTTTGTTAACAGAGATACCCGGGAAAAAGAGTCTAAAAAGAGGGTTTGAGTTTTGGTAGGAGCACCAGAATAGGGATCAAGAAACTCTTGGCAAAGACAGTACAATTCATTTCCAAATGGCAATAGGGAACCTCTAAGAATACATCAGTGTGCTTATTGCAAACAAAATGGACATTGGGAAAAGGAATGTCCAAGGAGGAGAAAGATAGAAAATGACAGGTTAATTAATCACATTAACCACCTGGAAAATGTCTTCATATCTCTGGAGAAACATGCAAAGGAGCTTGGGGCTCTGAATTCCAACTATGTTCAATTTAAAAAGCAGCCCTCGCCAGGCACTGGTGGCTCACGCCTGTAATCCGAGCTACTCAGGAAGCTGAGATCTGAGGATCACGGTTCAAAGCCAGCCCGGGCAGGAGAGACCGTGAGACTCCTATCTCCAATAAACCACCAGAAAACCAGAAGTGGTGCTTTAGCTCAAGTGGTAGAGCGCTCGCCTTGAGCTGAAGAGCTAAGGGACAGCGCCCAGGCCCAGAGTTCAAGCCCCATGACCGACAAAATAAATAAATAAATAAAAAGCAGCCCTCTGAACTTCAGAAATATGGCAAAGAAAAAATTCCACCCTTCTATCTCAAAACATAGTCTTATAAAAGACTGTGTCTCCAATATGTGCCAGTCAAAACCCACCAAGAGATTAAAAGCACATAGAAAAGCACATTGGAGAAAACAGAGAGAATTATTTGACATGAAGAAAAGATTTGAAGATATAAATTAGGAACTTGTGAGAGTCAAAAATGAGAAGAAAATCCTCAAAAGGAACCTAGAAAACACTCAAAATCAAATGAAATTCAAGTACATTAGCCTGGGTGAGCATGAGGCAAATTAGGGGACCACAGGTCAGAGGCAAACAGAAGCACAGGACAGCAATTTTGCCATCCTTGCTAACCACAAGTGAGGCCAAGAAGAGATCCTGATACCGCATTAAGAAATCATTGCCATGCAAAAGGAGCTGAACCTCATATAAGAATGTATTTGGCTGAAGTACATGTCAATTATTAGCTTTGAAGTGTGTCACCAGAAATTCAAAGCAAAAGAGAAAGAAGGAAAGGGTAGTTAGCAGAGAAGATGGGGAAGTGCTGTGTCATAGAAGATGAGGCCAAGAAAAGTGAAAAGGAAAATATCAGGCCCAAGTTCTCAATTATTAACTAATGCCCTAGGAATAAATTGTAAGTTACATTCCATTTATAAGCCTCAGAGTTCAAGCACTAAAAAGAATGAATATGACCTTAAAGAAAACTTTAACTAAATTAAAGTACAGAAACTGGCAATGTCTAGGTAAGCCTCCTCCACTTCACTCTCCTTTAAGCAAGATGTAGCCCTTATGTTAATGGATTCAATCCCTTGAAATACTTTAGTGTAGAACACCCCCTTGGGTTCCTAAAATTAGGAAGGCTATATTAACAGAAATGTCTAAATACAATCTGCATGTTTTACAACATATTCTTTTATGTACCTATCCTTTAGTAACTAAGGCCCAACGGCTGGATAAGAAAAAGTCCAACTGAAGGGGAGGGACCAAGAAAGTGATGGAACAGCAGGGAAACACCACAGCTCTCTCCAACCAAATACTGAGTTTGGATTTCAATGCTCTGTTTCTCCAAGTGACCCACAAAAAAAGGCAATTACTCAGAGAGATAAAGGAAGTACAAAAAAAAAAAAAAGGGAAAAACCTACAGAAACAGTAAAGTGGGAAGACCCTTCCCCCACCCTTTGTTGGTGATGGCGCTCCATGTTGCGCAGCTTAAGTGATGGGGTTTTGTGCCAAGCTGCTTAAGTGCCCCAGGACTGGACCCTATGAGGACCACACACCCACAAGCATCCCAAGTCTCCCAGGAGACTCCCAAGAGCTGGGCCAACCCAGAATATACAAACAGAAATCTCAGAAGGAAGAGCTGGAACAAAGACTCCCCTCACCCTCCCTGGTACAGCGCCTCTGCCTGGCTGGTACAAGTAGCCCATCCCAGTCAGGAGCAGTAGCAGCTGTCAACAGTGGCAAATGACCCTAGTCTCTCAGGGTGGCACCTCTGTCCTGCTGGTGTAAATAGCCTAGCCTAACCTGGAACAGCAGCAGCAGCTGGCAGTGCTGGCAAACCACCCAGAATTGGGGCACAATGCCTCTTGGCACTTGCCCAGACCAGCCTGGGGAGACAGCGGTGGCTGAGGTGGGGACAGCTACAGTGAACAAGTCCAGACCTGTGGTGGTTTGTGCCTCTCCATACTGGCCTGCATAAGTGGCCCAGCCTAACCTGAGACAACAGCAGTGGTTAACACCTGACTTGTAGTGGGGTGCCTGGCTTGCATAAGTGGCCCAACTGATCCTGGGGCAGTGGCAGCAGCTGGGGTAGTGGAAACAGCTGTGGCAACAGCAGTGGGATCAAGAGTGGCAGCAAACAACTCTGGACCCGTAGTGGGTGTGGCACCTCTCCATACTGGTTTGCATAAGCAGCCCATGGTGGCAAAGGTGGTGAACAAACCTAGACCTGAAGCAGGGTGTGGTGCTGAGCAACCCCAGAAGAGAATCCCTGGGCTGGCTTTGAACTTGAATACACAGATCTGAGCCTCCTGAGTAGCTAGAATTAAAGGTATTCACACCAGTAGGGTCTTCCTCTTGCAACCCCCCTAACTTTTTCTAAAATAGATAATTTCTTAGTTCAAACATGGAATTTAAGCAAATACAAGAGGATCAACATAATACTCTGTATTCTATCTGAGCATAGTGGAATCTCCCAGACTTTCCTGCCTGGGCTGGATTTGAAACGTGATCCTCACATCTCAGCTTCCTGAGGAGCTAGGAGGACAGGTGTGAGCCACCTGTGCCTGGATGATCTGGCCTTACACCACAGTGGACTAGGAGCCCCTGAAATCTTTTCTTTAATTTTCCTGTGCTAGTTTTGGGGCTTGAACTCAGGGTCTGGGATCTGGTCTCTAAAATTTTTCCTTCAAGGTTACCACTTTACCATTTGTGCCACAGCTCCATTTCTAGATTTTGGTAGTTAATTGCCAAGAAGTGTCTCATTAACGTCCTCTCCTGAGCTCGCTTGACCCTCTATCTATATCTCAGTCTCCTGATTAGCTAGGATTTACAGGGGTTGAGCGACTGGTGGAATTGGGCTAGAAGCTTTTCTAAAGCAGGAGTTTTTCCCTGCGTTTGCCCTGACTCCTCCATTCAAAGGAGGCCTGAGGGTCAGGAGTTGTGAAAACAGGTTTCCAGCCACAGGAAATGGCTTTGGGTCCTTGGTGAAAAGAAAAGCTAATCGTCCCCCAGTGCGCTATTCTGGGACCCCACCCTCTGCCCTGTGACTCAAGTCAACTTTGACCCAGACTTGAATATCCTGCCAGACTTTTCTGAAGCCATAACACCTTCATACCATTCACACCACCTGCACTACAGCACACCTCAGGACCTTTGCCCATGCTATACTTTCTGCCTGAGGCTCTCTGTCCTGTACCCACATATTAGAACTACTGTGAAATTTTGGCACTGGGTATATCACATCCTGGAGAAAGTCTTTCCTTCCCTTCTCCATCTTTTTTTTTTAATATTGAGTTGCTAGACATGGAATTTGTGCAGGCTGACTGGCAAATGCTCTATATTGGTGTATGTGTGTGTGTGAGTGTGTGTGTGTGTGTGTGTGTGTGTGTGTGTGTGTGTGTGTGTGTGTGTGTGTGTGTGTGTGTGTGTGTGTGCCAATCCTGGGGTTTGAATTCAGGGCCTGGATGCTATCCTATCCCTGAGGTTTTGTGCTCCAGGCTACCACTGTACTACTTGAACAACAGCTCTTCTTCTGGCTTTTTAGGTGTTTAATTGGAGAAAAGTTTCTTAAATTGACTTTTCCGCTTGCGATTAGGATCCTTCCTCCTGAGTAGCTTACAGGGGTGAGCCACCAGCACTGCCCTCTACCCTACCTCTTACCTATAACCTCGGCCCTCCTCTGAGTCCGAGAAGAATATGTCTCACCAGGCTCAATTTTTTTTGCCCACTGTTGGTGCGTGAACTCAAAGCTCATACATGGGAGAGACTCTAAACATGTGAAGACTGTGACAAATGTTTCCATTTAATTATGTATCATGTTTCAACACTTAATATAATGTTAATGAAAAATGAGTCAATGTCCTAAATTTTTGTGTATAATTTTATAATAGATGTGCAAAATATAATGTGTATAATAATACTAAATACAACAATCAATAAATGAATCAAAGAAAAATACAATACAAAATCAATAATAAAATTATAATCTGAAATTAACATACATATATAAGTATATATCATGTATTACACATGTATAGAAATATTTATTCCATTGCAGGGCCATCATTCAGGCCCTGGGAACTCTATCCTGAATTTGTTTTCCTCAAGGAAAATGAGCTTCACATTCACCCATGGTACAAAAGAGTTACCTGGATGGTGAGCTCAAAAACTAGCAATGACAGAAATACTGGCCCTAGTTCCAAGACAGTGACTTAATTTTTTTAATGGAAGCAGTTATGATTATTCAGTTCCATACTGAGCATTAAAAAAATAGTGTAGAGTTTTGTACAGCTATTCAAACATCCTGCCCTTACTTCCAAAGTGCTTCTCTGAGAACTACATTGTTTCTCCTTTTTTGTATGTTTTTTATTGTAAAAATGTTCTACAGAGGGGTTACAGTTCCAGGAGCAAGGTAATGAGTACATTTCCTATTGAGCATTGTTTACTCCTCCTGTGTTTTTCCCCTATCATCCCTTCCCTCCCATCTCCACAACTACATCCCCCTGCTGAGTTCAGTGACTTAGTTTTTCATTTTTGGTTGGCACAAGGCTTGAACTCAAGTAATGGCAACTTTTCGCTCACATTGCTACAGATTTACCAAGACCCTGAGTTCAAATCCCATGCTTTAAATTAAAACTTGCAGAAATTCCAAACTAGGGAGCTTTATTTTTTAAATTTAGTTAAATAATTATACATATATATACATATGTATATATATACATATGTATGTATATATATATATATATATATATATATATATATATATATATATATGTTGATTTTGGCCAAGCATGGGGCTTGAACACAGGTCGTGGAAATTCTACTTCAGCTTGGATATGCCTTAGCTGGGGTACAGTCTCTGGACCCATAGCCGATCCTGGGCCAAGAGGGCTTTCAGGAAGAAAAAATCGTTGGAAAGCACAAAAAGTGGTGAGCTGCAGAGAGCTGGGGTTTTACGATTTTTTTTCTTTGAACAGTGACCATCCTGGGTCTGAATGACAAAGCTGTAAAGTGGACCTGACCTGCCATTGCTGGTGGCTGGCAGGCTATCAATGAAGCCATAGGCCAACCTGTCAACATAGTCCCTGGGTGAAATCATAGTTCTGACATCAATCACAGGAGATCACAAGAGACTCATTCTTATGCATAGGAATACTGATTGAAAGAGAAGTTTATTCATCGGTCTACTCTAAAGTTGTATGCAGTAATCCTAGAATGCTGATTGAGCTTAATTAATAGTTTATTAAGCATGAAAAGAGCAATATTCCTTCAATTGCGGTTTAATAAATACCTAAGAGTTGGTAGGAACATAGTGGGTGTCATTCTATCATACATAGACGGCTATGGAACTCTTTACAAATATGTATATTTATTTGTATACCTCCGTCTGCCTATCCATGTATCCCTGTTTTGGCCAAACCTGGGGGTCGATCTCAGATCCTAGGAACCACTTGACATCTTCATTGGCTAGAGGCTGCCATGCTCAAACTCACCCAATCCTGAATTGGGCCTGCTAGGCAGTAAGTTCAGATCCTGGCACTGCCAGGCATAATTGAGAACACATCTAACATCTAGATCTTATGTGACAGGATGTAAACAATGTAATAAATGCTATAGGTGTCATCAGAGTCAATAAAATAAATTCTAAATAAATGAATGACACAAGAAATAAAATAACCACACCGAACACAATATGGACTGAACATCTGTAAGGAAGTATAAATACTATATTTGAAATATATATAAGGAGGGCTGGGAAGGTGGCTCAGTGGTAGAGCTCCTGCCTTGCATGCATGAGGCCCTGGGCTCAATTCCTCAGCACCACATAAGCAGAAAAAAACGCCGGCAGTGGCGCTGTGGCTCAAGTGGTAGAGCACTAACCTTGAGATGATGAACTGAGGGACAGCGCCCAGGCCCAGAGTTTAGGCCCAAAAGTGGCCCCCCAAAAAATTATATACGGAGAATCTTTTCTATGCCTGAGGCTTGAATTCAGTCCCCCTATGCGGAGGGATTGGCGGGAGATCTTGAGGTACTAGTTTCTGGCCTGGGAAGAGTCATGGAATGTGATTGATCTCATCCTTGAATGAGTAGTTTGTGCATGATGCAAGTAGGAAATGATAGGCAAGACTCATGGAGTATCGATTATTTGTAAAGAAGTTGATGAAGCATGACAATAATCATCACAGTCATGAAATGGAGGCATCAGTAAAGATCCAAGAATCTGTATTCACACAGATTTGATTCCACCACAGGTTACCATCTCTCCTACTCTATACATGCATACTACCTTCAGCTTATGAATGGATGACTGCTATGCTCACCACTCTCCCCTGGGAGGGGGGCTCAATCGCAGGTTCCAAAGGCTGGTGTGCTCATGTGGACAAATTCACCACTTGGTCCTGCTAGGCACCGAGTTCAGATTCCCTGCCCTGCCAAAATATTTATCTTGATGTCAGAAGTCAATCATTGCACCTGTTTTCTTTCTGTGCAAGTCCTGGATCTCAGCTAGGATGGACAATGCTTGAGCCACCCTGTGGCCATGGGAATAAGTTGTTATCCATGTCAGCCCAGTTATTCCTGTCATCATATACTCAAGAAAATACACAATACACCCATGAATAGCATACAAAATAAAGAGAATAACTACACTCAATGAACGATGCAGTCCACATACGGATGTGAATATACATCCCATGTTTCAATGATCATTGAGGACTATTTTGGCCTCCCTGGGGCTCGATCACAGTTACTGGGAATGGCCCAGCTCCTTAGTGGCTCACAGTCTGGTGTGATCACGTGGACCCATTGGGCAGTTTGGCCTCCTAGGCCCAAAGTTTGAGTCCCAGCACTGCCAAAAATTCACCCTGATGTAAGAAACCAGTCGTTGCACTTGTTTTCCTGTACTGTGCAAGTTCTGGGGCTCAGCTAGGAAGGAGAATGTATATGCAACTCTATACTCATGGGAATAGGTTGTCATCAAGGAAATACACAATACATCAATGAATAAGACACAAAACAAAGAGAATGACTACACCAAACGCAAGATGCCGCCCACCCATGTTTGGAAATATAGATCCTCTATTTAATTATGAATTTATGACTATATTGGCCCCCACCAGAGCTCCATCTCAGGTCCCAGGAATGGCCTAGTTCCTTAGTGGCTCAAAGCCTGGTGTGCTCACCATGACCCATTCACCAATTGGGCCTGCTAGGTTTGCGTTCAAATTCCTGCACTACCAAACTATTTATTCTGATGTGAGAAGCCTAAGGTGGCACAGGTTTTCCTGTCCTGTGAATGTCCTGGGTCTCATTGAGGATGGAGAATGCTATATTGGTAACTCTTAGCCATGGGAATAGGTTGTCATCCATGTCAGCACAGTTATATCTGTCACCCCATACGCAATAAAATACACAATACATCCATGAAAAAGACACAAAATAGAAAGAATAACTACACTGAATGCAAGATGCATACCACACCTGTAAGTAAAGAAAAATCTTATGTTTTAAAAAGGTGGGCTTGTTATTTTGTCCAGTGCTGGGGCTTCAAATCAGGCCCTGCACCAGGCCTGACATTCTACTCTTCAAAGATGGTGAGCTTCCCCTTCTTCCACAGTGCAACAGAATTACCCAGACCTGAGCTAAAAATCCCAGCACTGACAAAAGATTCATATTGATGTCAGAAACTAAAAATCCCAGCACTGACAAAAGATTCATACTGATGTCAGAAGCCAGTCATTGTGACTTTTATCCTCTCCTGTGAAAGTCCTGGGTCACAAATATGATGGAGAATGCATGGACAACACTGTAACCTTGGTAATGGGTTCTCATCCATGTCAGCACTGTCATAGCAGTCACCATACTTATTAAAATACACAATACCTCCATGAATTAGAGACAAAATAAGGAGAATAATTGCACTGAACCCAAGATGCTAACCAAACATATATGTCAATATAGATCCTTTGTTTAAATTATGAATTTCTGACTATAGTGGACCACCCTTGGGATCAATGTCATATTTTGGGATTGGCCACACTCCTTAGTTGCTCACAGGTTCATATGATTACCTTGACTGATTGGCCAATTTGTTTTGCTCTGCCCTGAGTTCAGACACCAGCACTATCAACAAGTGGTTCGTGGAGTAAGAAGGAGAGTGTGAACCTTTTTTTCCTTTTCTCTGAGAATCCTGGGGGTAAGGCATGAGAGAGAACATTTCTACAAATCTAGATGTTCTGTGACAGGTTGTCATCAATGTAATAAACACATTGAGTACATAAATGAATAAAACAGAAGATACAAGGAACAACCCCACCAAACATGTATGGACTGAATATATATAGGTAAGTATAAATCCTATTTTTACAATATATAGAAATAGTATGATTTCCAGGTCTGGGTCTTGAATTCAGGACTAGTGAACAGACCTGACTTTTTTATTTTCATGTAAGGTGATCTTCCCCTTTATGCACATTGCTGGAGATTTACCCAGAGCCTGAGTTACAATCCAAAGCCTGTAAGAATAAACTGTGTGAATTGCAAGCCAGGGAGTTAATTTTTTCCTCAGCATGGGTCTTGAACTCAGGTCGTGGCAACACTGCCTCAGCTTTGATCACAGTAGGATGGGTTGCAGCCACTGGACACACAGGTGATTCTGGGATTCTACACCCCCACGTGTTGCAAGGAAAACAATGCACAGATAAAATGTGGCTTTTTATGTTTTCTTCCTTTGCACAGTGACCCTTCTGGGTCTGAATGACACTGTTGCAAAGGGTACTTCACCTTGCATTTCTGAAGGCTGGCAGACAATCAAGGAAACCATAGGCTCACGTGGCAACATAGGCCCTCATTTCAAATCCCCATACTGACACCAACCAATGGCAGGAAGTATTAAGAAACTGGTTCCCATCCAAAGGCATAACACTGGAATTTTGTCAATGTCACAGTTGAATGAGTTGATCGTGAATGATGATCCTATAAAATTAAACAGCATCATTTCAGAAGGCTGATTGATTTTATTTAATATTTATGAAGCATTAAAAGAATATTATTACTTACAGGAACACAATAATTTCAGGACACTCAGTGCTTTCATTAATATTTTAAGGATGAAAACAATAACATTAATTACATGGATGCATAATAAATACCCAGGAATTGGTAGGAATATAGTCTATATAACTGAATAATGTATAAACATCTCTGGCACTCTATAAACACACACACACACACATGACATCTACATGTCAATCTGTTCTTCTTTGGTTAACCCCAGGGGTTCTCAGATCCTGGGAACAACCTGCACCTCAATTTCCCCCAGGATGGCATGTTTGCACTCACCCATTCATGAATTTGGCCTTGTAGGCCATGAGTTCAGATGTCAGTACTCCCAAACAATGAGTTGTGGAGTAAGAGGATGATGGTGACACATGGATTCCTTTACTGTGCATCTTCTTTGTGTCAGGTATGAAGTGCAATACATCTGTAGACCTATATCCTATGTAGTCAATGTTTTATGTGCTATAATAGTCAATACAATAAATGGTCAATACATGAATAAAACAAAAAATAAAATAACTACTCTGAATGCAATACGGAGTCAACATATGTATAAGAATATAAAACATATATGTAAATTGTACATGAATAGGGTGTTTTCTAGTGCTGGTGATCGTTTTCAAGCCTAAGGAACAAATTTGAATTTTTTGACTTTAAGGAAGCAAGCTTCCTCTTCCCACACAGTGCAACAGAGGTACCCAGACTATGAGTTCCAATCCCAGTCCTTGTAGAAAAAACTCACCTTTATAGTATTTGAGGCCCAATTCTTAGGTATTTCATTATGCCTCCATTTGATGAATGTGATTGCTTAAATGCTTAATAAAATATTAACTAAAATCAATCAGTGTCATGTAATATAATTGTGTATAATTTTATCCTAGAATCATTCAAGAACTGTTCGTTCAATCATGACTTACATCACATTACATTGGTAATCATATGGATAGGAACAAGTTTCTTAGGATCTCCTACCATTTGGAGGTGGCACGACCAGGATTTGAATTGTGGGCTCCAGCTCCCACCACTTCAACCCGAGCATCGGGAACTCACCAGTCTGTCCAAGAACATCAACAAGGCCAATGATTAGGCAGGCACCAGTGGCTCTCAGCAGTCCTTCTTGATACTTACAAGGCTGTGAATAGAGGATCATGGTCAAAGTCACCCTAAGCAGGAAAATCCTTGAGACCCCTGTCCAACTTCAGTGCCAACAAAGCCAGAAACCTTGTGGCTCTAGTGTAGAGGACCAGCCTTGAGCAAAAGCAGCTCATGAACTACTGTGCCCAGATCCTAAGTTCAAAGTCTGGGACTGGCAAAAAACAGAACTATACAGCAATCTGTGTAGCCATCCAGTTAAAGCAGGTCACCCTATTCTCTCCAACTGAATTGGACAGAATTTCCTGGGAAAAAGGCTGGGAGAACCACTGTCATCTTGACTCTGCCCATGCTGCTTGCTTCACAGGATTCTGGCCACACCCCCATTCTTTCATGCTTCTTTCTGACCAATGGGATACAAGAATGGTGGCCATGCCCACATTCCATGCTGCCAGGTAGCACTGGGATTCTCTCTGTTAGTTTACACCACTACCAGCAGTTCAGGAAGGTAGAAGGGGCTGAGTCCTGAGGAAGAGACTTGAGGTGACTTTGGAGTATAGTAGAAAATTGATGCTCCCACCCCACCTGACCCCTCCCCTCCCTTCACGCAGTGCCAGGTTTCAAACCTCAATCAATGTCTAGCTGCCAGCCGGCCTAAATCCCAGACCTGGTCCCTGCCCGTAGTCTTCTGCTCTGGGCCCATGTGTCCACAATGCTGGCGCCATCGCTGCTGCCCCAATTGGAGCAGCTGCCAACAGCTTCTCCCTGCAGCACAGGTGAGTTTCTGTCCCAACAACAACGTACGCTGGGTCAAACACCCCTCTGGGGGCACCATGACCCCCCTGCTTGTTTCCTCTCCATGGCGCTGATGAGCCACCTTTCTGTCTTGAGGATTTCTGAGATAGAAACTACAAATATGCTCAGGCTGGGCTGGATCACGGTCCTCCTGTGAAAGGTATGCTCCACCAGGCCTGGTCCTCTGTAATTGGGATTGTAGACATGTGGTGTCATGCTCAGTCATCGGTTAACATGGAGTATCCTAAACTCAGTCCATAGCAGCGGATTCTTGACCACACGCGAAGCTCTTGGTAGGGCCTCAACCATTGGACCTCAGTCTCCTCACAGGACAGTTGTGAGGAAACAAGGGATTTATACAGAGCGATCTCTGGAAAAGAGAGGGAATGGCCTTCAGATAAGGTTTTGGCAATTCTGTGAGCATATGACAGGAAGATACCAGAAAGGGCTCAGGTGGGGCCTGTTATTAATCATGCAACAGGTGTGGGATTATGAACCGAAACATGGCTCTCTTTCATTACTACCCTATCCCAATGAGGAAGGGGATCCTTCACTTTGTTCAGTTTTGCAGCTGGGGAATCCGAGGCAAAGAGAAACCAGATGACCTACTTATGACCTCAAGTTCACAGGAAGCTCGGCCTGACTTCTCTACCATGCTCCCTAGGACAATGGGTGCTATTCAGTCCACTTCTTGTGGTGGGAAGTCCACTTCTTTCAATCTTGGTTCTTGAACTCTAGGATTGGGCATTGTTCCCGAGCTCTTCAGCTCAAGGCTAGGGCTATATCACTTGATACCACAGTGCCACTTCCAGTTTTCTGGTGGTTCTTTGGAGATAAGATTCTCAAACACGTTCCTCCAGGGCTGTCTATGAACCATGATCCTCATATCTCAGCCTCCAGTGTAGTTAGGATTAGAGTTTTATGCCACTGGCACCTGATTTAAGTGTAATTCTGATTTTCTCTCCCTCTCTCCCTCTCTCCCTTTCTCCCTCTCTCCCTATCTCCCACTCTCCCTCCCTCCCTCCCTCCCTCCCTCCCTCTCTCTCTCTCTCTCTCTCTCTCTCTCTCTCTCTCTCTCTCTCTCTCTCTCTCTCTCTCTTTTCTCTCTCACTGTAGCTCTCAGGAACGGGTAGAATGGGTGCTGTAGGAGGTGGGCCAATGTCCCCAGGTAGCTGGAACCCAAGATGGCCCACTCATTCTGGAGTTGGGCTGTGGGTAGGGAGCTGTCTCGTTCAGCATGTTGATACTTCTCCATGAGATCAGCCCTCTGAGCTCTTGCAAGACTGTCAGGGTTATTCATTTTCCATCTAGCCTTACTGGATTTATTATATTGTATTCTTTTCTACATTATTTTCTAGCACCTGGCCAATATTATGGTACATAGTTACTGAATGAAAATGTAATGTTAACTTAAGAAAGTCATTTAGGGATCTGGGAATGTGGCTTCATGATATGATGATTGCCTAGCATGCATGAAACCCTGAATTCAATTCCTCAGTACCACATAAACAGAAAAACACTGGAAATGGTGCTGTGCCTCAAGTGGTACAGTGATTGCCTTGAGCAAAAAAGCAAAAAAAAAAAACCCAAAGCAAAAAACATTTAATTAGTAAATGCAAAATAAAGAACCCATACTTGGAATATGTAATTGCTCCTGCCATACTGACACCTGACAATAGTCCATAATTCATGTACTTTTTCTTATATTAGGATATTCTGTTGAAAAAAAGTTTTGTTCATTAGGTCAGAGCAATTAATGTCTTGAATGTGCTTAGATGTCAGGTGAAGATTAATTCTCGAAATTCAAAGATTCCAGGTTTTTGAATGGTCTCTGCTAATCACAATGAGAAGGGTAGTCTAAGTGAGATTTGGAAATCTTTTTGGTTATTCATGGCACCACAACGGCAGAGGCAAATTAACAGTTGTGACAGAAGAGAAGGAATAACTCCAGAGTTAATGAATAAATGATAGTTACTAACGTATACCAGAAACGTTATAGAGAACCATTTTTGGTTATTGAACAAATAGTTATCAACTAGTCTTATTCTGCATTACCTTTAGCATTCTAAATCTCTTAGGCTACTTCTTAATCTCTGTGTAATACATGTATCTCCTTCTGTGCTGTTTTTTCTTACCTTAAATTCTTTGCTTTCTAAAAATCTCAGTCTTTCTATATTTCTCTATGAACATTTCCTGATACTAAATACAACTACACAGACTGCAGAGAATGCTAACTAAGGGTCCCATAGCTCATGAGTCATTAATGAAACAACATGGAAAGGAGGACATATTTATTGTTACCTCAAATTTTCTGAAAAGCTGCAATGCGATCATTTGATTCAAATTTCCATTATTTGTCTACATAGTGTCATTCAGTGCACATAAATGCAAATATGAGCTGGGTGCTGGTGGATCACGCCTGGAATCCTAGCTATTCAGGAATCCTGAGGATTGCGGTTCAAAGACAGCCTGGTCAGGAATGTCCATGAGACACTTATCTTCAATTAACCACCTGAAACCCGGAAGTGGTGCTGTAGCTTGAGCGCTAGAGCACTCGATTTGAGCTGAAGAGCTGTGGGAGTGCGCCCAGGATCAGAGTTCAAGCCCCACAACAAACAAAAAGTGCAAATATTACCTTAAGTTTCCCCAAAAGGAAGGACAAGATCAATAATCTTCCCAAGCAGAAAAAATAATTTCAAAATGATTCAGTGCACCTACTTTTGCTGAGTTATTTAAGTTATGGCTTCTTTGCTAGACATATTCTCTTCCTTTAAAAATTGTCAAATACTAGCTTTACAATAAACTTCATCTAATATTTTTTGTTTCAAAAGAGATGTCTATACAGTTGATGTCACTTAGCTTTCTTACTATCTTAATTCAAAGCCAAACCAGGCAGGAGAGTATGTCAAACTCTTATCGCAAATTGAACACCAAAAAACCAGAAGTGGAGTTTTGGCTCAAACAGTAGATTACTAGCTTTGGGGGCAGGTGGGCAGGAAAGACAACTGTTCAGGGACAGGATCCAGCCTCTGGGTTCAAGCCCCAGGACTAGCACAAACTAAACAAACAAGCAAATAAAAATCCCAGATTTATCTTTGGGGCCCTCCTTACCGGTGAACTGGTCAGAGTAGAGGCTTCTTTTGCTGATCATATTGACTGGATCCTGCTGTTTTGGAATCCTTGTTGCTCTGGAGAACTCAGAACCAGACCAAAGGAATTGATAACTGACTCCTGCATCGAGAATCATCTCAGGGGTGAAATATCCATCTATAAGACACTTTAAAACCTCTATGTCTTTGTTACTTTGCAGGAGAACACTTTTAAAACAATGTTATTTCCTTTTGTTTTATACTGGCCTTCAAATGGTACATTATTTCTTTTTGTAACACTATGAACTAGAAGTTTACAGAAAAAAATTATATGAGTAAAGAACACACTCAAAAAGCCAGGGACAGAGTTTCCTTCAAGCCTTGGGATACTTTTCTTGTACAGTAAAAAGGAAAGCACAAGGTAACTTGAACTTTGTTTTTCCTCTATGTTCCATTCCTCTCCTGGGGTCAGTTTCCACATCCAGTAACAGTTACTTCCAGTAACAATCGATGGTGCTGTTTGAGGTATAGTTAATGTTTTCTGGCTTCACTGCAAGAAGACTAGAACACCTATGGACCTGAGGTAAAATGTATTTCAGAGAAAATTTAGTAAAGAGAAAATATGAAATTTATATTGCTTATAAATATATTATACATGAGTACATTGAGTTCAAACTTTGTAAGTTCTCTGTAAGTTAAGGCGAATTTTAAATAGGAAGAAGGTTTTCAGAACATTCTTTTTGTGACTGTACGTGCTGTTCATTATTTCCCAAGTATGCATGAGCTAACAGTAAGGAAACAATAGCAATAATAGGAGAAAGAGAAGTTCTGGGTTTAAGTATAAGGGTTCCATACAGTATAGAAGACTACAAATAAGCAACATTGAAACAATAAAGCCAAGTCCAGTATGTAGATTTATGAGAGTGATATACAGAAAGCAAGACTCCTATGTAGAACATGAAGTATGAGGCCACTCCCATTCTAAATCATGCTTGCTAATCATGCAACTTTGTAGAAAGTACAATGGAAGAATAATTCTGTTTTCAATGCAAGTCAGATATAAAAGCATGGATTTAACTGGAAAAATGTCCATCTTGTGAGAGCAGGGATTATGCTAGCAATAAACTGGTGCCTAAGATCTCATTTCTTTTTTTTCTTTACACACACACACAGACACACAGACACACAGACACAAACACACACACATACACACACACACATTTATATATATATATATATATATATATATATATATATATATTGGTTGGCGGTGATCTTGGGACTTGAACTCTGGGCCTGCGAGCTGTCTCTCTGCTATTCAGCTCAAGCTAATGCTCTACCACTTGATCCACAGTGCCAATTCCAGTTTTCTTTTACTTAATTTGAGACAAGAGTCTCTGGGACTTTCCTACCGGGGCTGGCTTTGAACCTCAATCCTCATATCTCACCATGACCCAGCTTACGATCACATTCCTAACAGTGTACACTCAAGATGTGTAATGTGTCTGTTCATCTATCTTTATAAGAATTCTTTAGTTAGGGCTGAAAGGTGTCTCAGAGGTACAGAGCTTGCCTCGCATGCATGAGGCCCTTGGTTCGATTCCTCAGTACCAGTTAAGCAAAAAAGAAAAAAGCCAAAATTGGCGCTGTGATTCAAGTTGTAGAGGGCTAGCCGTGAGCTGAATTGCTGAGGGACAGAGCCCAGGACAAGAGTTCAGGCACCATGACCAGACACCCAACCAAAACAACAACAAAAAAAAGAATTGTAAGTGAAGTAAGCCAGGCCCAAAGAAGCATAGGTCCCATGGTTTCCCTTATTTGCAATATCTAGTATAGGTATGAGTCAAGCGGCAAAGGTCAGATAATGTGATGTTAGGAAAATGAACCCTTAAATATGTATTTTAATGTTTTCGTTTCTTTCATGCATGTGTTTCTAACGCATTTATAAGATTATTTCTTTGTTGTTTTGTATGTCCCTCCCCCACAGTGTAACCCCCGCTTTCACTATATTTGATGTCAGTATAACATGTGGAGGAGATGGGGACAAACAAGTCGTTTAAGGATTCAGGTGGACCTGGTGCAACAATGAGAAGTACAAAATGTCATGTCAAAACCAGCTTTACAATGTCGGTGTGGGGGGGGAGGGGGGTATAATTGGGTGGGGGGAGGGGGGTAAAATTGGGTGGGGGGAGGGGGGAGGCGGGGAAGGGAAGTGAAGGGTAAACAAAGGAGGAGGCTGCAATGCTTGGTAAGAAATGTATGCATTATCCTGCCCATGTAATTGTAGCCCCTCTGTACAGTATGTTCTCAAATAAAATAAAATACAATTTTAAAAAAAAACACTAGAATTAAGTGATAATTTTTAATATTTGAAAGTCCTCAAATGAACTTCCTTCAAATAAGTTTGAGAATATTACATTGGTAGGGATCAGAGATAGTAAGAATCAATAATCATTATTAAAGGGATCAGATCCATGGAGGAATGAATCAGAGATCTGGCAGGTGCATTTGAAAATGTTCATATCCTGTATCAAATGTTAGAACATCTTTGAAAATAGTAGATAAAGTCTAAGCAGTCACTCTGGTGTATAATATCACTGGAGAAGTTCAGAATTGGTAGTCTATATCTAGATTAAATAAACCAAGAAACTATGGCAGGGCAATGTGATACAAGCTTAGAATTCTAGCACTGAGATTAAGACAGGAGATTAGAGAATGGAATTTCATAGTGATACCTTCCCTGGACCAAGGTGTATAATTTTGTCTTAATAAAACAAAACAAACAAGAAAGGAATACATAGTTGGACATTTGGGCTGATTTTGTCATTATGTTTTGAGAAGTCAAATTTCCTGTTGAAATGCAACTCATACTTAATCCTCACTTGTATTTTAAATTCTCTCTTCATTACAGAACATTCCTAGATGCAAAATGACTCATGATTCCCATCCAATTTTGAAAAAATAAGTTATCATCATTCTGTTGTAACCCAAAGAAATGATGAAGAATTACACAAGCTTAAGCTTGGAAAAATAGCAAAGTTCGTCTAATGAAGGATTTTGAAGATCTTGCTAAATTAGAATTTAGATTTAAAATATTTTGGTTTTGTTTGTAATTTTATATTCTATAGGATTGTACAAAATTGTTTTTAAGTAGAGGGTTTAATTGACATTCACAAATGATTTTGCATTCTATGTGCCTAGAATATTCTTTCAAAAACTTAGTAAATAGATAATTCCAACAGTTCATGTATTAAATGATAATGTGAATGTTGTAGACAGAGTTGCCAACAAATTGATGACATTAATTTATAAATTTAGAATAAGAGAAATTTTTGGAGTCTTTAGTATAGCATGGTATGAAGAGCATAATCGTGTGACATCTTCTTTCTTCTACCTGTATGTAACACAGGAAGCAATTTCCTTAATTATTTGCTACTGTATACACTGAGAAAAATGTTACGTTTGGGGTTTGATTTTATTTTTGTTTTTGTTTTATTGGTTTGTCCTAGGGCTTTTACTCTGGGCCTGGACACTGTCTCTGAGCCTGTTTATGCTCAAGGCTCGTGCCCTACCACTTCAACCTCAGTGCCACTTGCATTTGGGTTTTGCTGAGAAGTTTATTGGAGATAAGAATCTAGGGAATCTTTCTGCCTGGGTGGGCTTTCAACTGTAATCTTCCAATCTTAGCATCCAGAATTTATATGATAGCTAAAAATTATAAATATAAGTAATATTTGCAAATGTTCTGATCTCAAAAATACCAGTGGGGGGAAAATGATGCAACCCAGTTTATTGTGGTGTTCTTACCAGAACATGAATCGCATCACATTAGCAGAGTTGTATTTTTTCACAATAGAGATAAGCTATTCATCATATGAATTAAGGGAAGTTTGAGATGCACCCTAAAAGTTGGAGAATTTTGGGCTAGGATGACTCTATATCATAAATATTGGTATTGGTGGTCATAAAAATAATAGCTTATTGTGATAAACAATTGCTTACTCTTGAAGAATTAATTATTACCGATGCTACATAGTTTTATCCTCTACCAGAACATGGTTATTTTTCTGTTGTCCCTCAATCTGTAACACCCCATTGGAAAATGCATCTATTGCAAAATTACATAACATGCAAGCCGGTATTGTTTTGAATCTCTCAGGTATGGAATCTTCAGAATTTGAAAATGAGTAATTACTAGTCATTGGATTGTTGACGAACACATATATTCTGTCTTCTTAACAACTTATTTACTTTTACAAGTTATTTGTTTCCATAGAATTAAACTGTTTTCGCTTTTAGTATGAGAAAGTACTATATTTATTCTTTTTTCAAAATATTGGTAAGTATATTGTGAAAATATTGTCTAGTCGGATAGCATTCAAGTTGATGGTCCTCTGATTAAAAAGGGGTAATTAATTCAAATTAGACACCAAAAGTATGGAATTTTAAAAAGTTATTACATAAAGAGTACTATGTACTTTACCAATACAGTGAAATTTTATTTCATGCAGCTTATTTTTTAAATTTAATTTTATTGTCAAAGTGATGTACAGTGTGGTTACAGTAATTTTAAGGTAGTGAATACATAACTTTTCAAACTTGTTACCCCTTCCCTCATTTTCTTCACAGTTTTCCTTCACCCCAGTACCCCTCACAAGTTGTAATGTACATTTCCAACATATTGTCTTGTGAGTATTGCTATTGCATTGGTTTGCCTTTGTCCTTTGTCTCACCATTTTGTTGTTCCTCTTCCCTTCCCTAATTAAGGTAAATATATACACAATACACAGGCTACCAAAATCAAATACAGCAGGGAAAAAAGCATAGGGGAAAACCCCAAAAGAAAATGGAAATCACATAGTACATTAAAAACAACAATCGCAAATAATACTCTCTGTTTCCATATCTTGGAGTTCATTTTGCTTATCATCAGATTATAAGGTTATATATATGCATAACAAAGCTACTGGAAAATAGTAGTTTCATGGACACTATATCATGAAAACAACATGTTAACTGTTTTTGATATTAAAGGTGGAGTTAGGATTGATGAACTTGTGGTTCTAATAAAGGAATTTCAAAAGAGTTTTAAAATTATGACAGGTTTGGCTGGGAAGGTGGCTCAGTGGTAAGAGCGCTTCCCTTGCATGCCTGAGGCCCTGGGTTCGATTCCTCAGCACCACATAAGCAAAAAGAAAAAAAAGCCGGAAGTGGTGCTGTGGCTCAGGTGGTAGAGCGCTAGCCTTGAGCTGAAGAGCTGAGCTACAGCGCCCAGGCCCAGAGTTCAGGCCCCACGACTGCACATCCCCCAAAACTGACAGGTAAATTTTAATTTGTTCAAACTTTTTAACAACTTAGCCTATTATGAAAATTTAAAATTTCTTGGGAAAATAGGCTTTCATGCAAAATAATCTATGGAGACTTAACTGAGAGGGAGCAAAGTGGGTGAAGATGGCTCATGTTCATACTAAACAAACAAACCTCAGAACCCTTGTTATAAGTCCTGTAGGTTCCCTTGAGAATTGTCCTTACCCAGGAAATCTACTCACTGTGTGAAACAAGGTTGTAGTGGAATTTAAATTCAACGTTCTTAAAAAAAAATCAAAATTTGTGTATTGCCTTTAATTACCAAACAGTAATTCTCTGAAAAAGATAATTTGGGTCAAAATATTTAGGGAAAAAGTGCACTCAAAAATGTTTGTAATACGTTCTACAATGTCTTTGCATGTGAAGCACTGAACTACAGAAAAAATCCTGATTGGATACTTGAAACCAATGATTTCACATTTCTTAGTAGCTCAAAAATATAATATCCTTATTAACTTGAGATAGTGAAGACTTCTCTTATTACATAAGCCAAAAAGTTTTGGGATCAGAAAAGAATTGAGCAAATTGAAAAATCAAGAAAACGCGTTCTTAGAAGCCCTAGCTAAGCATATTGGCTTCAGCAGTGGAGGGAGGCCAAACTTTTTGATATATTGTCTTAATATTTTTGCTACCTAAAGTGATTTTACAGAGCCTATTTAGCTCACTACAATTTAGAATGGATTGAATGAAGACATGAAAATAAATTCCACATCCAAATAAAAGAGTTTTAAAAGAGAAACCATGAAGATGTAGCAGTGGGGAAGGACTTATAGTCCTTCACCTTCACTAGACTTGAAGCCAAGAATCTGTG
This sequence comes from Dipodomys merriami, assembly GCF_024711535.1. Taxonomy (NCBI): domain Eukaryota; kingdom Metazoa; phylum Chordata; class Mammalia; order Rodentia; family Heteromyidae; genus Dipodomys; species Dipodomys merriami. The sequence goes on along the minus strand of NW_027203605.1, from coordinate 34,484 downwards.
ATTAATTGGAAATCAAGCAAGAGCTAAGAGAAGGACAGAGACATAGGACATAGGAGCATTGTCATTTTGTAACAAACACTGTCATAAAAGGTATGGATGATTTAACTCTATTCTTTTCCATACATCCTTCTGAGCAAATGCAAGACCAAGAGAAAGATAATCTATTGAAATAATTTTTGAAAGAATAACTTCACTGATCCTGATATGGTATCTAAAGAGAGTCTTAAGAGAGAAGATAAAAGTGAAGTATTCTTCGGTTTCCTCTAAGCATTTTGTTAGCAAAGTATATCTTTGAGGTTAGAAGTGATTGAACCAAAAAGTGGTGGAGTACCCATGTTTTTTAAAAATTTTTATTTTATTTGTGAACATACTGTACAGAGGGGTTACAATTACATGGGCAAGATAATGCATACATTTCTTACCAAGCATTGCAGCCTCCTCCTTTGTTTACGCTTTACCTCCCTTCACAGCCTCCCACTCACCCCCCACCCAATCCTTCCTCCCATCCCCCCCCACCGACATTGTAAAGCTCATTTTTGACATGACAATTTGTACTTCTCATTGTTGCAACAGGTCCAACTGAATCCTTAAACGACATGTTTTTCCCCATCTCCTCCACAAGTTATACTGACATCAAATATATTGAAAGTGGGGGTTATACTGTGGGGGAGGGACATACAAAGCAACAAAGAAATAATCTTATAAATGCATTAGAAACACATGCATGAAACAAAAAAATACATTAAAATACCTATCTAAGGATTCATTTTCCTAACATCACATTATCTGACTTTTTCCGCCTGACTCATACATATACTAGATATTGCAAATAAGAGAAACCATGGGACCTGTGTTACTTTGTGCCTGGCTTACTTCACTTACTATAATTTTTTCCAATTTTTTCCATTTCCTAACAAATGGCGCAATGACATTCTTTCTGATGGACGCATACCATTCCATTGTGTATATATAACATATTTTCTTGATCCATTCATCTACTGAAGGGCATCTGGGTTGGTTCCATATCTTAGCTATGGTAAATAATGTTGCAATATACATAGTTGTGCTGGTAGCTTTAGTGTGGTCTTTGTAAACATTTGGGTAAATGCCCAAAAGTGGGATTGCTGGGTCATAGGGGAGCTCTATGTGAAGTCTTTTGAGGAACCTCCATACTTCTTTCCAAAGTGGTTGAGCAAGTTTACATTCCCACCAACAGTGAAGTAAGGTTCCCTTCTGTCCATATCCCCTCCATCATCTGTTGTTAGAGTTCTTGATTTTTGCCATTCTAACTCGAGTGAGGTGGTATCTCAATGTTGCTTTGATTTGCATTTCTTTTATGGCTAGGGATGTTGAGCATTTCTTCATGTGTCTATTGGCCATCCTTCTTTCTTCTTCACAGAAGTTTCTCTTTAAGTCATTAGCCCACTTATTTATTGGGCAGTTGTTTCTTTGAGGATTTGTTGTTGGGGGATTTAATATTTTGAGTTCCAAGTATATTTTAGATATGAGACCCTTGTAAATTGTATGGCTAGTGAAGACCTTCTCCCAATCCGTGGGCTTTCTAGTGATCTGGCTAGCTATGTCCTTGGCCAGGCAGAAGCTCTGCAATTGCATGCAATCCCATTTGTCCAACCTTTTTTATATTTTTATTTTTTGTGTTTTTGGGTCTCTATTAAGAAAATTTCGGCCTGTGTCAAGGACACCTAGGGTTTCTCCTATTCCATCCTGTAATATTTTCAGAGTGTCTACTTTGACTCTGAGGTATTTAATCCATTTGGAGTTGATTCTGTTGCAGGGTGATAAATAAGGATCTAGCTTTAGTTTTCTACAAGTAGTTGATGAATTTTGCCAGCACCATTTACTGAAGAGGCTGTCTTTCTTCCATTCTATTTTTTAGCTCCCTTATCGAAAATTAGATGGCTATGGGACTGTAGGTTCGTTTCTGTGTTTTCAATTCTATTCCGTTGGTCACCTTTTATGTTTTACTTCATCTTTCACTATTTGGATTCCCTTTAAATTTGCATCTTGTCTTATTGTCCCAGCTAGCATTTTAATACTAAGTAGTTGAAGAGGAGTGGAGAAAGCAGACATCCTTATCTCTTTCCTGAATTAATAAGAAATGGCTTTAACTTTTCACCATTAAGTATAATGCTGGCTGTAGGTTCATCAATTCTTAGAAGAAAGAAGAGCACTGGAGCAATATCAGTTCCAAATTTCAAACTATACTAAAAAGCCACAATAATAAGAAGAGCTTGGTACTGGCACAAGAACAGTTCTGAGGACCAATGAATAGGACTGAAGACTCAAAAATAAACACACTGACATATTGCCACCTAATCTTTGACAAGGGAGCTGAAAAAATAGAACTGAAGAAAGACAGCCTTTTCAGTAAATGGTGCTGGTAAAATTGGTTATACACCTGTAGAAAACTAAAGCTAGATCCATATACATATTTATATATCATATATATCATGCAGGGTGATATATATACATATATATATATACATATATATATATATATATGTATCTTAATAGAGAACCACAAACAAAACAAATCAAAGAGAGGTTGGACAAATGGGATTGCATGAAACAGCAGAGCTTCCGCAAGGTAAAGTTCATAGACAGCAAGATCAATAAAAAGCCCACTTACTGGGAGAAGTTCTTCATGAGTCATAAAACAGACAAAGTCTTATATATAAAATATACTTAGGACTCAACATCATAAATACCCCAACAACACATCCTCAAAGGAACAACTGTCCAATATCTAAATTGGCTGAAGATTTAAAGAGAGACTTCTTTGAAGACGAAATAAAAAAGAAGAAGTATATATATATCTGTAATTTGGAGAGAGGAAAGGAAATAGCAGAATGCTTAAATGGGGATTCAGGTTGACCATTGTGACAATGAGATGTACAGGACACTGTGCAGAAAATGAATTGACAATCTCAGGCAGGTGTCGAGGAGGGAGGAGTTGGAGATGTGGGGAAGGAAAGGATGGTAGGAGAAAAACAAAGGAGGAGGTAACAATGCTGTATACGAAATGTACTCAATTACCTAGTCCTGTAACTCTGAGCCCTCTGTACAGTATTTTTACAATAAAAATATATAAAAAAAACCTCTGCCTGCTGTAGATTTCCAGTGCTGCCCTCGGAATTGCATTTTCTGCCTATTCTGGCTGTGGTTAGGTCCACCTGCCCAATGGATCAGTAGTCTTCAAGGCATCTTGGTCTTCCAGTGGGACTTGGATTATCCAGTGGTGGTTGGAACCAGGCCAAGGACAGGACAAAACCACTTCCAGGACATGCCTTCGTCATTACGCAGGCAACTAGGATTGCAAGCAGAATTTCTCTGAATTTGACTCCAGAAATCTATCAGTGAACCAAAAGGCAAGTCCACCAAACACCTCACTCTTCCCCCCCCGCCATTTCCTCCTTTCTCCTTCCCTGGGAAAGTAGAAAATAATTTTGCAGGTTTTGACACACACACAAAATACCCACCATCTCCCCTGGTAAACTTGGTTTCAAGTCACTGAGTCATGTCAACGGATAATGCTGCATTCATTATTCTGGACAGCATCTTCAGGTTGTTTGATGCCTTAATTTGTTGTTGTTGTTGTTGATGTTGTTGGTAGGGGTGCCTGAACTCGGTCTGGGTGCTGTCCCTGAGCTGTTCAGCTCAAGGCTAGCTCACTACCACTTTAGCCACAGTGCCACTTCTAGTTTTTTCTGCTTATATGGTGCTGAATAATTGAACCTAAGACCTCATGCATGCAATACACTGACTCTACCACTGAGTCTTCTTCCAGCCCTAATGATTTAATTCTTTAAAATTTATTTTTGTCAATTATGGGCCTTGAACTCAGTGCTTGGGTATTAACATATCCCAGAGATCTTTAGCTCAAGGGGAGCCCACTCCCAATTGAGCTACAGTGCCACTTCCTGTTTGGAGATAACTGACTCACAGACTTTCACGCCAGGATTTGCTTTGAACAGATGAATTTTTAAATTATATTTCTCCTAGGTGTTTATTGGAACATTACAGTTTTCTGGAATTTAAAGTTTGCTGTAAACCTTTGTCTTCAAGTAATCCAAAAGTATTAAATATTACATTTCGACGCTATCCTTTAGCACATCCATTTTGAAATTATTATCTTAAGATGAAATTCTAATTCTTTGTAGTCACAACGCATTAAAGTCCAAATGGGAAATATGCTAATTTCAGCAGCCTTGGCTCTCTTTCCTCTTTTTTTCTCTCCAGTATCTTTTCTTGTTTTGGAACAAGTGTCATGGACTGTCCAACCAAGCAAAAGGAAGATTATTCGATTAATTTAATAGAAAAGGAGTCCAGCCTACCTGCATCTCAAGGGAACTTTGAGTATAATGTTAATCTAACAGTGGATTTTCAGTCATTTTGATAATTTTTTGTTTAACCACTCATTAAAGAGGTTCCAAAAGGCTAGATTCAAAAATCATGTTCTGCTTTCTAAGAATGTTTAATAAGCTAGTAATTCAACAAAGATTACTTGGTGAAGAATTTCTCTTTTATCATAGTCCTTACCACTGATCCCTTCCCTTCAAACTTGTAGCTTTGTTCAGTTTTCTTGTTCCAGCATTCATTTTGGTATTTGTTTCAGTAATATCCTTGTAGGATTTAACAATGAAATCCCATTAATTGTTAGAGAGCTCAATTCATATTGCCAAAGGCAGACTCATGAGCAGTTCATAAAGCATAAACTATTGAGAATCATTAGCATGGTCATATGCAAATATTCCATAAATTAATATAAGTACCACATAAATGTGCATCTTCATATACTTTTAAAAATGCAAAGTAGTTACATATATATGTCATAAAATAATTCAGATCACTGGTAGAAGAGATTAAGCTAAAATTTTTATTTATATCATCCCCAATATTTTGTGAAATTTTCTTTTCTCATTAACATTCACCTTAGGACCTGCTTTTCCTAGCAACCAGTTATAAGTTGATATCCTTAGATTTTAGTCCCCTCTGAGTAACGTCTTTTCTTTCCACCACTAGTTAGTCCCTCATGTTAAATACCTGAGGAATAACGTCCCATTGTGCCTGCAAGAGAAGTACCCAAGTCGACTGTCTGTGCCTACTCTTGCTTTGCTTTGTTTGTGAATGTGGAAGCAGAGACAGGGGTGTCAGAGATCAGGTGGCTGGAACCATGGTGTTAAGAATTATGGGTAGCAAAATGAGTAGCAGAGAATAGGATACCAGGGAAAAGATAATTGTGACTGTAATTGCTGAGTTGTATTGTCAGTAAATTGGGTAGCAGCAACAGCTTTGCAGGGGTTGGGGCAGCTAATACATGTATCCAGAACAATTTAGCAGTGACAAGGAAGCACAGACAAAATGAAAGATAAAAGTTGTGAGGCATTGTGGGAATTCTTTGTCTACCCATTCTAAAAACATAGAAGAGGGTATTTTAAACTAAAACTACAAAAGAAAATTTAAGTTCTTGGTGCTAACAAATCTGTCCAGGTGTTATTACATTAAATAGAGAATTCAAAATGGTTTTTCTTCATGAATACAGAGATCAAAGATATTATAATTCTTTTTTCAAAATGCAAATTAAAGGGGAAAATTAGTCAGGAGATAAAATTCATATTGAATGTTAATATTTAAGAAGAAAAGAAGATCCTAGATGTCGGACTAAAGACAAAGCAATATTAGAGCATTATATGTTCAATAATAATTAAGAAACTTTAATTGAAAAATTGAGCTAGAATGTTCACATCAGGAAAAGGCAAGCAATCAGAGTCTACCACCAACAAAGAAACATCATAATGTATATCTCAGAAAAAGGAACCAAGTTCCTTATCCTTGATGTCAATGATACACATAACCCCCCTTACAAACACACACACACACACACACACACACACACACACACACACAAATTATGCAACAGCTCAAGCTACTCACATCCATTCAACATGAATCAAAGATCTTCTTGTAATACTTGAAAGTTTAAACTTTGAAGTCTTACTCTGAAAACATTACAGGAAGGAATAGGAGAAACCCTAGGTCTCCTTGGCACAGGCCGAAATTTTCTTAACAGAAACCCAGAAATACAAAAAATCAAAGACAAATGGGACAAATTGGATTTCATGAAATTGCAGAGCTTCTGCATGGCAAAGGACATAGCTAGCAAGATCACTAGAAAGCTTATGGATTGGGAGAAGATATGCACTAGTCATTCAAAGGATAAGGGTCTCATATCTAAAATATACCTGGAACTCAAAAAATTAAATCCCTCAACAACAAATCTTGAGAGAAACAACTGCCCATTAAATAAGTGGGCTAAAGACTTAACGAGAAACTTCTCTGAAGGGGAAAGAAGGATGGCCAATAAACACATGAAGTAATACTCAACCTCTCTAGCCATAAAAGAATTACAAATAAAAACAACATTGAGGTACCACCTCACCCAATTAGAATGGCTATACTCAAGTACTCTAATAACAACAGATGCTGGAGGGGATGTAGTCAGAAGGGAACCTTACTGCATTGTTGGTGGGAGTGTAAACTTGTTCAAACACTTTGTAAAGCAGTATGTAGGTTCATCAAAAGACTCCACATAGAGCCCCCCTATGACCCAGCAATCTCACTGTTGGGTATTTACCCACATGATCACAAACAACATCATAGTAAACCTATCAGCACACCTATGCTTATTGTAGAATTATTTACCATAGCTATGATATGGAACCAACCAAGATGCCCCTCAGTAGATGAATGGATCAAGAAAATGTGGTATATATACACAATGGAATTCTATGCCTCCATCAGAAATAATGACATTGCCCCATTTGTTAGGAAATGGAAAGACTTGGAAAAATTATATTAAGTGAAGTAAGCCAGACCCAAAGAAACATAGGTCCCATGGCTTCCCTTATTTGCAATAACTAGTATATGTCTGAGGCAAGCAAAAAATTCAGATAAATGGATGCTAGGGAAATGAACCCCAAGATAAGTATTCAATTTTTTTATTTAATGCAGTTGTTTCTAACATATTTTAAGATGATTTCTATATTGCTTTTTATGTCTCTCTCCCTGCTTTCACTGTATTTGATGTTGGTACAATTTGTGTAGGGGAAGGGCATAAACAAATCGTTTAACTACGGGTACAGGTGGACACATTGCAACAATGAGATATACAAGTCATTATGTTGAAAAATGAACTTTACAACTTTGGTGGAGGGAGGAGGGGTTTGGCCATCTACTTTCCAGCTGTTCTATAGGTGTAGAAGCAAAACATAATACAAAGCAATACAAACCAGTTCTTACTATAAATAATTTTTCTCTGAACATCTTAAAAATCAATTCTGACAACATGCAATAAAAAATCCCTAAGTTTAAAGCATTCTTCTAGACAAATTGAAGAAATACTGAGAACATGTATTTTAAGAATAATTTCAGAGAGCTTGAACTCAGGGCCTGGGTTCTGTCTCTGATATTTATTACTAAAGACTAGTGCTGCCACTTTGAGCCACAGTGCCACAGTAAAGTCTCACCAATTTTCCTCTCCATACTGGCTTTGAACTATGATCTAGATGTTTCAGCTCTCTGCATAACTAGGATTATAGGCATGAGCCCTTGCACCTGGCTAGAATAATTGCTTACCTGAGACAGAGGCCTGTTTGTATTAAATGCCATTCATGTTTAACTTTGTAAAATAAAGTTAACTGAAATGCCTTCCACTAGAAATAAGGAAGTAAATGTGTAGGTGGATTACAAAGTTCTTACCAAAAGATACATATTTTCCTTGCTTTGTTTTTCCTCCAAAATTGTTTGCTTTCCAGAATCATATCTTATCTTTCCTTGATGGTTTCTTTAGTTTATTTCATACATGACCACAGCTCCTTCAACTATCAATTCTTATGTGAAGACCTTGCAAATATCTATTTTCAGTCCAAACTCCTTGTGTGCACCTCTCATCCATATATTCAACTGACATAAAAAACTTGTGAAACAGTAATCATCTCTTATCATTACTGGATATTAAAGTGTAAGTAAAATTTAAGAAAATAAAGAATAACATAAATAAATATAACATGATTTTAATAGTAATGCTAAATATAAATGCAACATCGATTATTTTCTGGAGCAATTTAATAAAAACCTCAAGGAAAAGAAATCAACTTTTTTGAGGGCTGATATTATGGTTTAAACTTAGGACCTTACCTTGTCACTTAGGCTTTTTCCCTCAAAGGTGGTGCTCTGTATTTGAATGACAGCTCCCCTTCCAACTTTATTTGGGGGATTATATAGAGATAAGAATCTCATGTAATAAAAACATTTGTGTCCCTATCGTGGGGTTCCTTTTACATAACATCCTCTTATTCAGTACCATGTACAAATTACTCCAAGTAAGATTAACCATGGGACCTTAATCACTTAATATAATTGTTTCTGCATCTTTCCATTTCCTAGCAAATGGGGAGATGTCATTCTCTCTGATTGGACGCATAGAATTCCAGTGTGTGTGTGTGTGTGTGTGTGTGTGTGTGTGTGTGTGTGTGTGTGTGTGTGTGTGTGTGTCACATTTTCTTGATCCATTCATCTACTGAGGGGTATCTGTGTTTGTTCCTTATCTTAGCTATGGTAAATAATGCTGCAATAAACGTAGTTGTACCGGTAGCTTAGTATGGTCTTGTTTGTGATCATTTGGGTAAATGCCCAAAAATGGGGACTGCTGGATCATAGGGTGGCTCTAAGTGAGGTCTTAGAAAACTTTATATCAAGTGAAGTAAGCCAAAACCAAAGAAACATTGGTCCTATGGTTTCCCTTATTTGCAATAACTATTATATGTCTGGGACAAGCATAAAAGTTCAAAAGCTCTGTCCATATGACCAGATAAGATGCTGTTAAGCAAAATGAACCCCAAGATAGGATTTATAATCTACCATGTTTTTTTTTTTTAATGTTCCTCCCCCATGGTTTAACCTTTGTTTTCACTGTATTTAGTGTCGGTGCCCTGCATCTTGTATACACCCTTCTCTAGCTTCGGGAGGGGAAGGGACAAAACAAAATAGATAAATAGTGATACAGGCTGACGCATTGTAATAATGAGATGCACAAGACACTATGTTGAAAAAGTATATTTACAATATAGGTGGGGAAGAGGGGAAGGGAGTAGAGGGGAGTGTATTTGTGGAGGTGGGAGGGAAAGGGAGGGGAAAAAAAAGGAGGAGGTAAAAATGCTTGATAGAAAATGTACTCATTAACTTGCTCATGTAACTATAACCCCTCTACACAGAATTTTTACAATGAAAACCTCTTTTAAAAGATAGAAGGTGTGTCAGGCATCGTTGGCTCATGCCTGTAATCCTAGCTACTCAGGATGCTGAGATCTGAGGATCACGGTTCAAAGACAGTTCGAGAAAAAGTCCGTGAGACTCTTATCTCCAATAAAACCACTATAAAACCGATGCTGGTGCTGTGGCTCAAGCGGTAGAGCACTCTCATTGAGCTGAAGAGTGCAGGGACAATGCTTGTGCCCAGAGTTCAAGCCCCGCGACCGACACACACACACACACAAAACAGAAGGTGTCATGTACACCAAGTATTGTAGCCCCATCTGTAATCCCAGCTGATTGGGAAGCAGAAATGACAAGGATCTTTTTCTCAGGCCAGGCCAAAGAAATAACTGCCAAGACAGCCATCTCAACAAATGAGCTGGCCATAGTAGTTCACATCTTTAATCCTAGCTAATTGTGTGGGAGACAAAAGAAGCAATCTAAGATCATTCAGTCAATCTGAGATCAAACCCGGGAAAAAAGTTCAAGACCTCAAGTAAATAAAATGGACCAGAAGTATGGCAAAAGTAATTGAACTGCTTGTTGCTATACAACTAAAGTCCTATCTAGCAAGCAGAGAACACCTGAATAGAACCCTAGTAATACTCCACTCTTCCACCAAAAAGCCTAAATAACTTTGTCCTATTTGAACATCTAATTTCAAGGCCACTGACAGATAGGAGATGGTGATATCTTAAAAATTGGGTATTCAAAAGAGACAAAGTTCTTTAGGTTTTGAAAAAGTTGAAAAGGTAGGAAAATGCATGTGATGTTTGTTAACTCCATAATTCTTGAAAACATAAAATATACTCAAGTATTTAATATATATCCATATGTGTGCATATATTCATGTATGTATATATATATGTGTATATATATAATCACATATATATATATACATACATATATATGTATGGTTCATCTCTTTTCTGTGTAGCAAATGGTTCAAATGAATCTGTACAATCACTACTCAAAGGCATGAATAGACAAAGAGAATGAGCAGAGAACTCATACTCAGGAATCAATGGTTAGCCCATAACCTGAAAATCTTTTACATCAGTTTGCATGTGTCAGTTACTGCAGTACAGGAACAATACGATGGCAATGAGATACCAGGCAGATGAAATGAGAAATGAGAGATACAAATGGTACAATATTCTTCTGATGGGTAAGTAGAATTTCCAGTGTGTTTATGAGTGTGTGTGTGTGTGTGTGTATGTGTGTGTGTGTGTGTGTGTGTGTGTGTGTGTATGAGTGTGTGTGGGGGGGTGGGTGTATTACATTTACTTGGTTCATTTCTCTCTTGAGGAGTATTTGGGCTGATTCTGTAAGCATGGTTGTGCTGAAAACGTTACTATATCCTGGTTTGTAATCTTTTGTGTAAATGCCCAGGAGTAGAATTGCTGGATCATATGGAAGTGGGTAGTCAATAGAGGAGTGAAGTGGGAAAAGGTAGAAGATTGAATAGGAGAAAAGGGGTAAAATGCAGAGAGGAATCCAGTAAATATCCTACAAAATTAAGAAGAGTGAAGGAAGAGGTGTATAGGGGAGGGATGGATGAGAATGTTGAAAGGGTTGACATTGATCAAGGTATATTTTACGCATAAACTGTTTTGTTTAATGATAACTGCTTTGCTACTTAATAATTAAAAATCAGGTCCCTACAATGTTATGCAATTAGAAGCAAAGCAGGAGAATCTGCTCAGATAATCTCTAGGGTCAATAAATCTTTTTGATTAGGATAAGTTTTAGAACAACACTAATGATACTTATCATCTGAAGAAAATTTAATGATTTCCAGCTATTTAAAATAATCACTTTTGAAGATATGGCTCAAGTGGCAGAGTGCTACTTAGTAAGCAAAGCTGTCAGATAATGAATTCAAGTCTCAATCTCGAACACAAGTAAAACAATAAGTACAATTTGGGCACTTTCCTGGGCATTAGTAGTACCTTATATCAGAAGGCAGAGATCTGGGGATCTCAGTTCAATGTCAGCTTAGATTGGAACGTCTGTGAGACTCTCATCTCCAATTCACTGTCAAAGAAAGCTGGAAGTGGAATCATGAGTTAAGTGGTAGAATGCTAGCCTACAGCAAAAAGCTCAGGGGCAGAAACCAAGCCTTGAGTTCAAGCCTTAGAATAGTGCATATATATACACAAAGAAAGTAAGTCACTCAATTTCTCAACCTTCCATTTCCCTAATCCTAACTCTAATCTTGGACAGAACACTAAGAGTAACCTTGATGATAATAGTAACCTAATCCTAAAATTAATGGAAAACACTCGATTTGAGACACATTCTAACAGATACTCATTGTCTTTGAAATGATTTGCAGTTTGTTCCAAATCCTACAAAATCCCTGACTTGGACCCTGAAATAGGTCCCTATTATGAATCATTAACCTCATATCTTCATATCATGAAAACTATCTCAGTTTCCACTGATCTTAACGTTTACTGAACTCCTATATCTCCAAAAAGGAGTTAAAGGTTTATTTAAAATATACTTCAATATGTAACACTAACTATATATAAACCTTACTAGTTTATCTGGGTACAGTATTCTTGGTTAATAGTTGTTTGTTTTTAGGGCATGGCATACATCATTGCAGGCTCTTCGTGCTTTGATTGTCTCTGCTGAGAAATCTGAGGTGATTCTAATTGGTTTCCCTTTATAGGTGATTAAACTTTTCTCCTTGTCAGCTTTAAGTATCTTTGCCTAGGTCTGAGTTGATCCTGTGTGGATTATAATGTGACGGTGGGATGTACTATTCTGGTCTTGTCTATTTGGGATTCTAAAAGATTCTTGTATCTGAATAGGCCTATCTTTTTGTATGTTTGGGAAGTTCTCTGCTAGGATCCTGTTAAACAAATTTCCTAGACCATTAACTTCTGTTTCTAGGTGCTCCTCTACACCTATTATTCTTAGAGTAGGCCTTCTGATGGTGTCTTCCAGGTGTTGGATAGATCTATCATATTTCTTGGACTTGTCTTGGATGGTTGTATGTTCTTTCTCTATAAAATCTAGGCTGTCTTCAATCCCTGAGATTCGATCTTCTGCATGGTCTAACCTGCTGTCAAGACTCTCTACTTTGTTTTTTATCTCTTTTCCTTCTAATTGGTCAGCTTTGATGGCTTCAAGTTCTTTGTTGAAGCTCTGTTAGGTCTTGTATGAATTTCATTACTTCCTTAATTTGGTGTTCAGTGTTTGTTCTCAAATCACTTAGTTGATTGGTTATGGTTTCTTTGGACTCCCATTCCTTCTGTTGGGTTCCATTCAGCATTCCCTTTGTGGTCTCCCTCACTTCCTTCAGCTCTTTGTTAATGGATTCCATGAATGCCTTTAGTGATCTTTGTGTATTCTCTCCTTGGTCTCTCAATTCCTGTATTACTCTTTGATTAGCTTCCTCCCGTTCGTGGGATTCCTGCAGTTCTCTTTCTTCCCATTCGTGGGATTCCTGCAGTTCTCTTTGAGTGTTCTCAGCCTGCTCATGCCATTCCTCCCTTTCTCTTTGAATATTCTCAAGTTGTTCACGCAAATCCTGTATCAGTTTTTGAGTAGCTTCCTCACGCTTATGATATTCCTGTATAAATTTTTGGGATGCGTCCTGTCTCTCCCTATCACGCTCATACAGAGTCCTTTTTAAGTTGTCAAACTTCTCATTTATAATGTTTTCCATCAGTGTTTGTAGAGCTATTTGGGAACTCTCCTCTGGATTATTCATTATCTGTTCTGACCCCTGATTATCGAGATTGGGAATTGAGATACCCAGATTTGCCTTTTTTCTGTGTTTTTCCGGCTTACTCTGCCCATTTGAGATGAAAATAGCACCAGTTTTGTGCTAGAACTCTATTTTAAGGCAATCATCAACCAACGTTTGCATTTATACAGTCAATAGTCTACAGATACAATCTAGTTCAACAGATACATATATTCAACATCAAACAACTATATGTTAATGGGCTTCGAACCACAGAGAAGAATTTGGAAAACCAGAAATTTTTAGGGTTAGGGAGAGATGTGGGTAAAAAATAGGAACAGATTGGTGTGGGGAGGCACAGGGAGAGTTAACTATGTCCTAATCTCAATGCAGGAAATAGGTTGGGTAGGATGCATGTAGAGAGAGAGAGAAAAAGAAGAAAGGGAATGGGAAATGAAAAGAGACCAGAAAAAAATAGAAACGTAAAAATTAATATTATTATGGAGATTAAAAGACCATCTATTTAGAGAGGAATGTGAGTATATTAATAGAAATGTAGGGACATAGAGGAGAAGTGAAAAACTTAAGAAAATGCTTAAAATATTTTATAGGTATAAAGAGGTAGTACTGCTATTAAGGAATTTAAGTCTCAGAGGTTTTGAATTGAGTAATAAATTTGTGGATTAAGTGTGTACACAATTAGGGATAGGGTCTACTAGTTAACTACGGGTTTATCTGAGGATGTGCAGGACAAGAGTTAAGTCACATAAGGAAGAACAAAAGAGAGGAAAAGGTGAAAAAGGATAAGAATGGGAGAAAAAAAGATCAGAAGTTCAGTAGAGCTAGACAAAAGACAAAAAGATAATTAAGAAAGAAAGAAATAGAGAGAGAAGACAAGAAAAGAAAGGAAAACGCACATTCACGTATTCCTAAAATAAAAATTATAAGAGGAAAAAAAGTTACTGGAAAACAATTTTTTTCAAAAAAGGCAAAAATTAAAGATTAATAAAAGTTTTAGAAAAGGAAAAAAAAATTTACATATATAAGGTACCAAAAAAAAAAAAAAAGAAAAGAAAAAAGAAAAGGAGAAGAAGAAAAAAGAAAAAAAAAAGTTCTTTGATTTTTTTTTTTTTGATTTTTTTGGGAGGGGTGGGAAGAATCCTGTATCTCCCTTTTGTCTATAAACTGCCTCTTATTGGAGTTTCTGGTCAGCTTGAGGTCCTGTGGCTTGATTGGTTTCTTATGTTGGTTTGTTCGAACAGGCAGAAAAATGGTCTTCTTTACCCAAGATTTTGAGATTCCTGCTCCCAGGTTAGTTTAATGGGAGGGTGATCTGCTTTGAGAATTACAAAAGAGCGGATGCAGTGATGAGGCTATGTTCTGGGTAGAGTTGAGGCCTTTCAACAAACAGTAGCTTTTCCCTGGGGCTATTTTGTGAAAAACTCACAGAGCCCAGCCTGGAGCCATTCTCAGGGTTTCTGTTTTTCAATTGATTGTGGAGGCTGCTAGAGGGAGGGGCAGCCTCTGGCTTTGGTTACCCAGTGAGGAAAGCCACTCCAATGGCTGGCGCCTGAGCTGGGTGACTTTTGCCTGGATGGAGCTGAGTCTGGCAGGTCACTTTACTTCACCGTTAAATTCTTGTGACCTGCTAAATGACTCGTTTTATTCCTAGGCCTGAGTTGGTGCTGGCAGCTCCTCTGATCTTTGTCGATATCCAAGATGGAGATCACCGGTGCTGGGGGGGGGGGAGGGGTGGCCTTCCCTCCTCTGCTCCCTGAGAAGGAGTGAGGACATCGGGCTTCTACTCACGCCGAGTCTTGTATCCTGGGTTGTCTCTGGTCTGCAAACTGTAGGATGAAGATTTACGCTCCTTGTCGGTTCTTGCTGGTGTTGAGTAGAATCCGCTCGCTCACTGCGTCTGGCTCCTTAGTCCTGGACTCTGTGGCTTAGGTATGGCTGAGGTCAGCGCCGCGACCCTGCCGCCACCGCGGCAGCTGCTGACAAGTGTGTCAGATGTGTCTCCTTGCCTTGGCTTCCCCTCTCTTGTCTAACTCTCTGTCCTGTGATGGCACACTTGGTGTGATTCTCTGGCTTAGTACTGTTCACTGGAACTCTAAAACTGCTTTCTATGTGAGAGCTTGTTCAGATTCCAGCTTCTCCTCTGCCATCTTCCCGGAACTCCTCTTCCCATTTTTTTAACCCGAACCCTAACTGGAATATTGAGGATAACCCTCGCATTAATCATACCCTAATCTTAATATTATTATCAGTTTTTTATTTCACATTCATCCTAATTCTAACTAGATTTGTTATTCGAAGATTTACTTTCAGTTTGACCCTAAACTTTCCATTTCCCTAAGGCTAACTCTAACTCCAGCTGGAACTGAAACCTAACTTTCACTCTAATGATAGTCCAATTCTAATGTTTAAGAAAAAAACTCTAGTTTTTAATCATTCTAATGGATACTCCAGTTAGCACTCTGGAAATGCGTTTCAATTTGCCCTAATTCCCACAAATTTTCTGACTCTACCTCTCAAGTTATCTTGTTCCCTAACATGAAGTATTATATTATTTGTCCTCAAATTCTCTTATCAGGAAAAATACTGTAGTTTCCAATGATCCTACATTTTTCTGAACCCCTGTACCCTAAAACAATTTCAGATTTACTTACCATCTAATCCATTACCTCACTAACTCTCAAGGTTAACCTGGCTGGAAAACACTCATTAATCATTACAAGAACGATCACTGAGAAATAAATATAATGATAATGCTCTAGTTACTTTTCAATCTCTCATATTTGTTCCTACTTGTTAGTGAAAACTGAATACTTTTTTGGTCAGGCATGGGGCTTGAACTCTGGGCTTGGGCACTATCCCTCAGCTCTTCAGCTCAAGGCGAGCCCTCTACTGCTTGAGCCACAGCACCACTTCCAGGTTTTTTGGGTGTTTAATTGGAGATAAAGAGTTCTCATGCACTATGCTTCCAAGGGTGGCATCCAACTGCAGTCCTCAGATCTCAGTCTCCTGAGAGGATAGTATGACATGCATTGAAAAGTATGTTTTGCTGGGTGCCAGTTGCTCATGGCTGTCATCCTAAGTACTCAGGAGTTGAGATCTGAGGATCACGGCTCAAAGCCAGACTGGGCAAGAAGGACCCTGAGACTCTTATCTCCAACAAACAACCAGAAACCTGAAAGGGGTGCTGTGGCTCAAGTAGTAGAGTGCTTGCCTTGAGCTGTAGAGCTCAGGGGCAGAACCCAGGCCCAGCGTTCAAGCCCACAATCGAAAAAAAGAAAGAAAGTAAAGGATCTTCGCTGCAAAAATGTAGAGGTGTGTGTGGGAGGGTATTGTGATTGAGAGACCAGGTGCTGGCCTCACTTTACAGACATTTCTAAGAACTCCCCAAGTTTGCACCACTTTGAAGCCACAGTAGAATCGATGGGGCCTTGCCAAGAACTCAAGTGGTCGAAGCCTATGGCAGGCAGGGAGTGGGCAAATGGGTGCAGGGGTGGGATTGTTGTTTCTGTATTCTCCCTAATGAAGGATGGATTTGGATGCTGGGTGTCAAAGCCTGAAGTAAAGAGTTGCAAGAAGTTTGTGGCCTGATGAATTTGGTTTCCTCTGGGTATATGAAGATGGATGAATCTGGCTCCTGCTCTGGCTCACAATTGTCATCCTAGCTATTCATAAATCTAAGATGTAAAGACCAAGGTTCAAAGCCAGCTTGGGCAGGAAAGTCTGTGGTTCTTGATATACAATGAGCCACCAGAAAACAGGAAACGGCACTATGGCTCAAATTGTAGAGTGCTCATCTTCATCTGAAGAGCTGAAGGACAGCTCCCTGACCCAGAGTTCAAACCCCATGACCAACAATAAACAAAGAGGTTGGCTGAGTTTTCCACATTGCAATGTGTATGGTAGGAAATTCCATGCTGGGTTATGAGCATTCCAGCTATGAGAGGCTCAATGCTGTGTCTACAGTTAGTCTGAGTATGATAGTACCATCTTCTCAGGGGTTGGATGTGATCCTAATAGAGGGAATTCATGGTATTGTTGTCAGGAACTGCTAAGGGCTTGGAATATCCGTGTGTGTGTGTGTGTGTGTGTGTGTGTGTGTGTGTGTGTGTGTGTGTGTGTGTGTGTATGTGTGTGTGTGTCTGTGTGTGTGTCTGTGTGTGTGTGTGTGTGTGTGTGTGTGTGTGTGTAATTTTCCCTCGTCTTTTTCTGTCCCCTTCCTGGTTGCTGGTCTGCCTCTTTCTGACCTCAGATGGTGCCCTTCCTTCACACCGACCTTCCTTTTAGCCCCCTATCAGGTCTACAATGAGTCCTAAATTGCCACAGGCCTGTGTTCCAACTTTTCTCTAGGGCACAAGTCTTGCTGTCGCAATATTTGGCCGCCTACAGGGGATTCTGGGTTAGTGATGCCAGCTGGCATAGGGTCTCCTCTGCCTGAGAGGGATAGCCTCAGTCATGCGATGTCCTATCCTTTTCCTCAGCTAGGCCTCTGACTGCACATCCCTCTCATCAGGCTGGCAGTGGAGTGGGGAATCAGGGATTGCTGGTGGCTCTGGCCAACTCGAAATTGACAGCTGACTGAAGGCTGCCCAAGCAAGGCGGATCTAAGGCTACATGGGAGGTGAGGCCAAGGAGGCTTGGAAGTATAGCTCAGTGTCTAGGAAATGTAAATGTACTTTATCACAGGACAGTCTATCTTCCGGTCCCAACTGGGCCTCACAGGTCCTTCTAAAAAATTGCAGATGCTCAGAATACAGAGGCACAAACTTTAGATTCCAGGACCAGGGAACTGGGGGATGAGAGACTGGTATGGCCAATACCTCATTGTTTTGGGGTATTAGCGTTGACCTGGCTATACACCCCCTTGTGTACTTTCACTTCTTAACCCAGTGTTGTCCACACACCGGCCAATTGTGGCAGTACTGTGGAAGTGGCAGGAGTGGATGTGAGGTCTAGGATGACCAAAATCAAGATTTATGACCTTTGGGGGTGGCAAAGGATGACTTTCCAAAAAAATCTTAGAGCTGAGGCTCAGGGCCTAGGCAGTGTCCCCGAGCTTCTTTTGCTCAAAGCTAACATTCTACCACTTAAACCAGAACTCACCTATCATCTTTTTTTTAGTAGTTTAGTGGAGATAAGAATCTCATGGACTTTCCTGCCTGTTCTGACTTCAAGCTGCCATCCTAAGATCTCAGCCTATTGAGTAGGTAGGATTGCTGGGATAAGCCACTGGCACCTATTAAGGATATTAGTGTGTGTGTGTGTGTGTGTGTGTGTGTGTGTGTGTGTGTGTGTGTGTGTGTGTGTGTGTGTGTGTGTGTGTGTGTGTGTGTGTGTGTGTGTGTGTGTGTGTGTTACCGGGACTTGAACTCAGAGCCTAGGTGCTATCCTTTATCTTGTTTTCACAAGGTTGGTGCTGTACCACTTGAACTACAGTAGCGCTTCTTCCCAGCTTTTTGGTGATTCATTGGACATAAGAGTGTCCAAGCTAGCTTTTAATTTTGATTGATCATCAGGTCTCAGGCTTGAATACCTAGGATGACAGGCATGAGCCACAGGCGCCCAGCTGATAATGGCCTTTCACCACAGTGGACTGGGATCTCCTGTAAACTTCCTTTATTTTTTCTGTGCCAGTACCGGGGCTTGAACTCAGGGTCTGGGCTCTGGTCTCTTAACTTTTTCCCTCAAGTCTCTTACTCTACCACTTTAGCCACAGCTTGATTTCTGGATTTTGGTAGTTCATTGGATAGAAGAGTGTCACTAATTTTCCTCCACTGAGCTGGCTTTGACCAACGATCTCTGATATCAGACTTCTGAATAGCTAGGATTTACAGGGGTTGAGCCACTGGAGGCATTGGGTAGAAGCTTCTCTTGAGCAAGAGTTCTTCCCTTCATTTGCCTTGACTCCTCCATGCAAAGGTGGCCTTAAGGTCAGGGGCTGTGTAAAATAGGCTTCCAGCCACAGAAATTGGCTGGGGTCTTTGGTAAATAGTCAAGTTAATCTTCCCCTGAACCCCATTCTGGGACGCCCCCCTCTGCCCTACCTGTGACTCAAGTACAATCCTTGACCCAGCCTTCAGTGTTCTGCCAGACTTGTCTGAGGCCATAGAACCTTCATTCCACCCACACCACCTGCTTTACACCACCCCTCAGGTCCTTTGCACATGCTCTGCACCTTCTTCCCTAGGCCCTCTGTCCTGTTCCACATCTTAGAACTCCTGTGGAATTTTGGCACTGGTCATATCACCTCCTGGAGCAAGTCTTTCCTTCCTTTCTCTCACTTTTTTTTAATACTGAGTTGCTAGAGATCGAACAAGTGCAGGCTGACTGTCAAATTCTCTATGTTGGTGTGTGCGTGTGGGGGGGTGCCAGTCCTGGGGTTAGAATTCATGGCCTTGATGTTATCCCTGAGTTTTTATGCTCAAGGATAGCATTCTGTTACTTGTAACACAGCTCTGGTTTTTTTGGTGCTTAATTGGAGAAAAGAGTCTCATATAGACTTTCCTGCCTGCACAGGCTTGCAGTGATAATCTTCAGATCTCAACTTCCTAAGTGCTATTATTACAGGGCTGAGCCACCACCACCTGCCCTCTACCTCTTACCTACCTCGGCTCTCCTCTGAGTTCCAGAAGTGTATGTCTCACCAAGCTCACATTTTTTTTGCCAGTGTTGTGGCTTGATCTCAGGGTCTAGGCATGTTCCTGAGCTGCTTTTGCTCAAGGCTATATTCTATCACTGAAGCCAAAGTGACACTTTTGGCTGTTTCTGTTTATGTGATACTGAGGAATCCAACCCAGGGCTTCATGCTTGCTTGGTAAGCACTCTACCACTTAGCCACATTCACAGCTCAAGGATTATTTCTAACAGGAACTATGAGGGTGGGATTAATTGGCATACTCTTTTCAGCACAGAAATCGATGGGCATTTCAAATCTTTGCCAGGATTTGGGACCAGAGTGGACTCGGCAATGAGGAATGATGAATGAGTGATAGTCACCAGGCCCCAGAGATCTAGGCTCACGTCCTACAGAGGGATAGGGAATATGGAGCCAGAAACTTCCACAATACCTATAGCCTAGGAACAGTGGTCTCCCTGGAGGCAGTGGCTGGCTGCTAGATGTCCCAATGGGACACCTCAGCCAGAACATAATGAACCCGTTGAATACACCAGCCAAGGCAAGCCTTCTGGGCTTCAGTTATTAAATGGCAGAGAAGGATGCTTTGTTCAAACTACTGGCTTAGTACTCTCTGAGGGCTTGTCCCAGCATTCACATGTTGGGGGTCTGTTCATGGGCAACCTGCTGAATGCATATCATCCATACATCATCCATACATACACAGAGACATGAAGTTACTGCCTTCTTTTTTTCTTTGGCAGGTCTCAGGTTGAAATATGAACCTAGGCCTTATCCTTAATCTACTCTTTCTCAAAAGTAACACTCTGCCCTTGAGCCACAGCCCCAACACATGGGGATATTTTCCTGTGATCTCTTAGAAATAAGTTTTGCAGACTTTCCTGCCCTGCCTGAATTCAAATTGGCATTCTCTACATCTAAGGCTCCTGAGGAGCTAGGATTACAAACAGGCGCCACTGACACCTGGCTTTCTTTGCTTCTTCTTGTTCTTTTTTTAATCATGACAATCTGAAATCTTCAGTGTCATTCCAATGGTTTGCATTCGAAGTAAACTTCCCAGGCCTGGAGTTTGAACCCCAGGACTGCCACACAGAAATGGAGGGAGATCCTGACAAACTAATTCCTATTTATGTGAAGGATAATGGAATGTTATAAAAGTAATTAAATTTGCAGTTAATTCATGATTCTATTTTAGAAAGCAACACATAAATAATTGGATTTATATCTTCCATTCTAGTTCCATGTTATGATTTCCCTAATGGAAGGATATTGATTAATTTTTAATTAATGCTTTCATAAGTATTCAACCATGATACTTCATTAAACGGAGACATAATTTAATAACTAATTATTGGTAACTATATATCATTAAATGGAGACATAACTTAATAACTAATTATTGGTAACTATATATATAACATTTAATAATATCCTCACATTCTCTCTCTCTACATATATATATATATATATGTATACAGCAATCCACACACATATATATATATATGTATATTTATATATATATATTGGGAACTACTGTGGCTTGATAACAGTTAAAAGGTCCTTAGAACTTCCTGGCATCTCAGTTTTCCAGAGGTTGGTGTGTTAAGACTTTGATCCCATTTATGTATTGGACATTGTAGGCCGTGAGTTGAAATCCCAGCATTGCCAAAAATTTATTCATGTAGTAAGAAGGTACTTTTGACACATTTTTTTCCTAAAAAAAAGTCCTGGGTCTCAGTATGATGTATAATTCGTATGCAAATATATCATGTATGATAAGATGTAATAAATGAAATGTTATATGTGTAATAATAATAAATGAATAAGGGTAATAAACATCATATTCGCTAAACTCATGTGTGTATTTTTTTCCAGTGCTGGAGCTTCAATTCAGGCCCTGGGAACTGGTTTGAATTTCTTGTCTTCAAGGAGGGTGAGCTTCCCCTTCACCCACAGTGACACAGAGATACCCAGATGCTGAGTTCAAATCCCAGGCCTGCCAGAAAAATGGTGCAAATTCCAAGTCATGGCCTTATTTTATTTTATTATTTTTTTGCCAAGCACGGGACTTGAACTCAGGTCTTGGCTTCTCTGCCACAGCTGGCCCTAGGATTCTAGGACCCAAGTTCAAATATTGGGGTTGGCAAGCAATAAAATAAATAGGAAAAGGATAAAATGGAGAAATTCAAGAAGGTGGTTTTACTTTTTTTCCCTTTGCATTGTGACCATCCTGCGTGTAAATGACAAAGCACTGAAAGTGTACATGACATTGCATGCTGATGTTTGGCTGGCTATTAGGGACGCCATAACCAAAACTATAACTTAGGCCTGGAGGTTGAATCCCAGGGCTGCCACTAAATATTGGCGGGAGATTCCAAGAAACCCATTTCCATATACATCCTTTCGAATGGAATTTTATAAAAGTAACAAATTAGTAGTTAGTGTATGAGTATACTATAAAATTATACATGACAATTTTATTACATTGATTAATTTTAAATTAATACTTTACTATGTATTCAACCATGATACTTAAAAGTGGAAGGAATAATTTGAATGTCAATAATGGATAGTAATATAATATATGTAATTTCATAATATACAGACACATTTCTCTTGCCTTATACATACATATATGTGTATATATATATATGTATATACATATACATATATGCCAATCTACACATTTATCTGTTCATACACTTGTCACTCCTGGGGCTCAGTGATATAATGATAGCTAGTACATACAAAGCCCTGGATTCGATTCCTCACTACCACAAGCTCATAAAAATCCAGAAGTTGTGCTCTTGCTCAAGCAGTCGAGCATTAGCTTTGAGCATAAAGCCTAGGGACTGTGTCTAGACTCTTACTCAAGGTCCAGAATGGGCATGAAAAAAGATTGAATGTTGTGACTGCAACTCTATAAGGATAGGACTTCAAATACCTCATCACAGAGCAAGCCGGGAGTCTGGTGCTGACAGCTGCCATCTAACCTGACTTAGTCAGAGGTATACGACTGCAACTCAGCCCCATAGAACCAGATGCTGCTGGCTTGCTCACCCCTGTCATCCAAGCTACTCGGGAGCTGAGATCTGACACTGGTGTATTTAAAACCCAGTCCTGGCAGGATGTCTGTGAAACTCTGAGCTGTGGATCAAAGTGATAGATCTCTAGCCTTGAGCAAAAGATCTTAGGACAGTACCCCCAACATTTCAGTGCAATCCCTGTGGCTGACTCCCCCCCAAAAATGCTCCTCTGACTCATTAGATGGGAACTTTGTGCAGTTTGTGATGTGTTTCTGAAAGAATGATGATACTGATAAAAGCACCCTAATACTAATGACAGCTTGTGGGATGCATCTATGTGATGAGTCCTTCCTGGAATGCTTGGGCCCTCACGGGGTGCTGTGTGCTGAGTCCTGCACACGATGCTATGTGCTGAGTCCTTCACAGGGTGTAGTGTGCTGAGTCTTGCATTGGGTGCTGGGTGATGAGTCTTTCACAGGATGCTGTGTGCTGAGTCCTGTAAAGAGGGTTATTTGGAGCCGGGCACCAGTGGCTCACGCCTCTACTCCTAACTACTCTGGAGGCTGATATTTGAGGATAGTGGTTCAAAGCCAGCCCTGGCAGGAAAGTCGCTGAAAGTCTGATCTCCAATAAACCACCAGACAACTGGAAGTGTCGCTGTAGCTCAAGTGGTAGAGCACTAGCCTTGAGCTGAAGAGCTGAAGGACTGTGTTCAGGCCCAGATTTCAAGGCCCATGATTGACAAAAAAAAGTGTTATGTATTTTGTTCTTCAAAGGGTGCATACTTTCATCTTGTCCTTGTAAGAACTCCAACTGACATGACTATGCAGAAAAGAATATTGAGACTCAGATCTGTCCCCAGGGCAGGGACAAAATTATGTATTACTGAAGACTAGTGAGTTGTCTACAGGAGACAATTGTTTTGTCTTGTTTTTTCTAAGTCATGAACCTTGAACTCAGGGATAACGCACTGACCCATACCTCTTGGGCTCATGGCTAGCACTCACCACACAGAGCCAAGGACCCCCTTGCAGCAGAGTGTCACAGCTTAGGGTTCTATAACCGAGGTCTGTCATCCTGCCTTCTCAAGAAGCTGAGGTCTGGGTTCCAAACTATCCCTGACACAAAAGGTACCATGAGACTATTATACCTTATTCACCACTAAGAAACCTGAAGTGGAAGCTAGGTGCTTGTGGCTCATGCCGATCATCCTAGCTACTCAGGAGGATGAGATCTGAGGATCATGGTTCAAAGTTAGCTTAGCCAGGAACGTCCTTGAGACACTTAGCTCCAATGAACCACCCAAAAACTGGAAGTGGCTCTGTGGCTCAAGTGGTAGAGCACAAGATTTGAGCTGAAGAGCTCAGGGACAGCTTCCAGGCTCAGATTTCAACTTATACAATGACAACAACAACAAAAAAGACAGAAACAAACTAACACACTTGAAGTAGAGGTCTGGGAATGTGCCTTAGAGGTAGAGTGCTTAGCATATACGAAACCCTGGGCTTGATTTCTCAGAACCACATCACTAGGAAAAAGCTTGAAGGGGCTCTGTGGTTCAAGTGGGAGAGAGCAACCATTGTACAAGAGAAACTAAGTACAGTGCTCATGTCTTGAGTTCAAGCTCCAGGACTAGTGTATGCACACACACATGCACATACACACACTCACACACAGAGAGAAAGCAGAAGTGAAGCTGTGACAAAGTGGTAAAGCACTAGAGTTCAGCTCTGATCTCATGGTCAGCACCCAGGCCCTATGTTTAACCTCAAAACCTAGCCACCCAAGGCCCAACTAGGAGAGGGCAAAGGTTTCAAAACCTGATGAGCTTCATCAGTCCTAGATGACAGGAAGCTTTGTGATATCCAACATGTGCTTGGATTTCCCAAGGTTCTGGAAACCTAGGAGAAGCATTATAGGCCCATCATTGCCGACGATGAAACGTTTCATTAAGTTCAGTGCCCTAGTTGTCTGCCTGAAGGATTCCTGAATTATATTGAGCACTGTATCTGTACACTGGAATATAGTCTCATAAAGCCAGGGTAAGAACACAGAACTTGGCCTGCAATGGGAGGTGGCAAAAATGAAGGTCTCCTGTTAAAACAGAGCACTGGGAAGAGAGATAGCTAATGGTAAAAACGGCTTTTTCTCCTGACCTTCAGAGCCCGCCCACACAGCTTCACTAATTGGGCCCAGATGGAGTTATTTGGTAAACAGCTGTACAGGAGTGAGGGCTTTTGTGTGCCTGTCCAGACAATGAGGGAGACTTCTTCCAGCAGGCCTGGGATGAAGAGAACTCCTCAGGTTACATTGGGAGCAGTGAGGGGAGCCCTGGAACATGCAATATCATAAAAGCAGTCTCTGTGTTATGAACTCATTGCATTGAATACAATTTTCCCTGCTTGGTGCCACTCATCATACCTACTCAGGAGTTTCACCTAGAGTAATACATCCATACATACACAAAGAAATTGAGGTACAATTTTTTTTGAGGGGGCAGTCCTGGGATTGAACTATGAGCCTAGGCCTGGTCCAAGAGCTCCTTTTGCTCAAGGGTACTGCATTAAGCTTGAGTCACAACCCCACTTCTGGGTTTTTCTGTGATCTCTTAGAAATAACATTGTCAAGGACTTTCTTCCACTGGCTGGTTTTCAAACTCAAATTCTCTACATCTCAGCCTCCTGAGGAGCTGGGATTATAGTCAGCAGGCACTTTCACCTTCTTTTTTTTCTTCTTTGTTTTATAATCTGGACTTACTTCTTAATAAGGTCATTCCTATGGTTGAGACTTATAAGTAAACTACCCAACGTTCTTTATACCTGCTTTCTCTGAGAGTATTTTCTCTCTTCATCTTACCCTCTGGTCACAGGGTTGAAGCCAAAAGTGAGAAATGAGTGTAACAGGATTTAGGAGCAAATATCCACAGGACATGCCAGTTCTTTCACTTAACATTGAGCTGCAGTGAATTTACTGTCTCAGGATATAAGGACTGAAAGCTGGAGCGATCATTATACTATCTGCATTGCTCCTTTTGCCTATAAAATGATTTAATAATTATGATTGTTTTGTATCTCCAACCTTAAGTATCTAGGACACACTAGAAGCATGTTCCTGTTTCCGTTTTTCACTAGTACCTCTCGAGATTTAGACTAAAGGTTTGGGTGGAGCAGCTCCTAGATGAATCCCTGAGGAAATACACTTGAAGCCTCCTCAGAAGATCTCCATTCAAAGCCAGCCCTAGCAGGAAAGATTTATTGTCTCCAATAAACCACCAGAAAACCAGAAGTGGAGCAGTGGCCTAGAGGGTAGAGCTCCAGCTTTGAGAGAGAAAGCCAAGCAGGTGATACAAGCCAGACCAGGCAGGAAAGCCTGAGAGGTGCTTATGTCCATTGAAGAACCAGATGGCTGGAAGTGGAGCTGTGCCAGTGGTAGAACCTCTGCCTTGTGAAAAACAGCTGAGGAATGCATCACTTCGTCAGTTTAAGCCATAGGATGGCCACAAAAGAAAATTCAAAAAGAGAAGGCCAAGTTTATGTATCAGTGTCCTACTTATTTACGTGTGTATATTACTTCCCTAAGTGCAAAGAGGCTGTATGCAAAACTTCTGTTTTATTTACAGATTTATGTTTTAGATACGCTCATTGTACATACAGCATCATTTTCTTCATTTCAGCCCCATTGATTTTCTCTTCCAGGATTCTAAGCCTATTTCCTTAGATGATGCACACTGAAGCTCTCAGCAGCCTTTATTTACATTTTATTATGAGGCCAATGCAGGAGCAGTCACAAATCAGTCAGGGGAAAAGAAGATCAGAGTTCATAGAAATAAGCAGTATTCAGAAAATTATACTTGGGGACACAAAATGGTAGCATATATATGTAAAAACTACCATTAAGAAAAAAAGATGAGGGGGCTGGGAATGTGGATTAGTGGGACAGTGCTTGCCTAGCATTCAAGAGGCCCTGGGTTCGATTCCTCAGTAACACATACACAGAAAAATCCAGAATTGGTGCTGTGGCTCAAGTAGCAGAGTGCTAGAGACAATGCCCAGGCCTTGAGTTCAGCCCAAGGAATGTCAAAGAGATAACTAAGTAGGTAGTTAGGTAGTTAGTTAGGTAGGTAGGTAGGCAGGTAGGTAAGTTGGTACATAGATAGATACATAGAAAGAAAGAAAGAAAGAAAGAAAGAAAGAAAGAAAGAAAGAAAGAAAGAAAGAAAGAAAGAAAGAAAGAAAGAAACAAACAAACAAACAAAGAAACAAAGAAACAAAGAAACAAAGAAAGAAAGAAAGAAACAAAGAAACAAAGAAAAAACAAAGAAAGAAAGAAAGAAAGAAAGAAAGAAAGAAAGAAAGAAAGAAAGAAAGAAAGAAAGAAAGAAAGAAAGAAAGAAGGAAGGAAAGAAAGAAAGGTCAATAGATGATAGATAGATAGATAGATAGATAGATAGATAGATAGATAGATAGATAGATAGATAGATAGATAGATAGATAGATAGATAGATAGATAGATAGATAGAAAAATGATAGATGAATCTGCTCTTGGACTTCAGGAGGAAAGAAGGGAACTATTCCCAGTCATGAAGCTTCTGCAGTGTGCCAGGACACCAGCATCACCTTCACACAACCACAAAGCAGGAAAAATATCTCTTTACCACTTCTCAGGCAGCCCAATGCCGCAGAGCCAAGAGGGCAGAGCCAGGTTCTAACTCAGCTGCTTGGGGACAAAAGAGAAATTACCCTGCCTCACCTTGGACTGGGGATTAGCATTAATGATGTGGAGAATGATGGAAGGAGAAAAGACTGGCAGAGGTAGAAGAAGGTCCTTCAAATCTGATAGATGGAGAGTAAAACACCCACTCCCTAAGACCAGAGAGCAGGGCTTTTCTACTCTGTTCCTCCCCTCTCCCTCACTAAACTGGCTCTCTATTGGGGTAACCTAAAGATAGCCTGAAGCTCTCTTCACCTGAGTGAGGAAGGTTAGTCATTGTTTGAGGAAGCTGAGAAAAGCCTGATCCTGGTGTAACTGTAACAAAGATTTCAGGTTTCCCCCATTGCTGGCTGTCCCTGGAATGAATGAAGTGGTGTTGCAGCTCACTTCCCTGTTGAGTGTGTATATTCTGCCTCCTTGTTCTGGCTTTTGAAATTGTTTTCTGTCCTTCAAATATAGTGTTATACTGGAGTTCTTCCTGCTGACTGTGCCAGGACTTGGATCCTGAGAACTTCATTTGAACCCAGGATGGGGCAATGGGTCAAGAACACTAAGAACATGTAGAGTAACTTCTCATCACCAAGGGAAAAACAAGAAGCTCTTGAACATCTGACTTTGCAGATGTGGAAGTCAGAGTGTCATAGAATTTTCTGCCCTGGCTGGCTTCAGTGTGATCCTGAGACCTCAGCCTCCTGAGCTAGGGTGATGGGCAAGAGCTACTGGTGCTCTGCTAGGTTCAGATGAGTAATGACATTAACAATACAAGTCAACTGCTTATCACAAAAGGGTTTGGGGAGCATATTAAGCCTTTCAACATTGGACCTTTCAGAAACCTGTGGACACAAGGTTACAATGCTAGAGCCAGTGAGGCTGGGCATGTGGATCTGCTACACTTAAGCCTGGAGGTCTGACTCCAATTCTGGTGTATATTAGTGTTGATTTTCCAGAGAATATTCTCATAATTAGCAAATAGGAAAAGTACTTTGATTAACGCTCAATTTTTTTCCAGTTGTGTGTTTTGTATCAACCCTGGGCACTGTCTCTGAGCAATTCAGTCATGTCTAACCCTCTACCACTTGAGCCACAGCTCTACATGGGATTTTTTAGTGGTTCATTGGAGATAAGAGTCTAACAGGCTTTTCTTGCCTAGGCTGTCTTTGAACTGTGGTCTTCAAATCTCAGCCTCATGAGAAGGTAGTTTTCCAGGTGTGAGCCACCAGCATCTGGCCTATTGTTTTTGACAGTCCTGGGGATTGTTTTTCTCAAGGCTAGCACTCTACCACTTGAGCCACTCCATTGCGTCTGTTATTTTTTGAATATGTGGCATTGAGGATTCAAACCCTGGTATGCATGCATGTTGAGTGAGCTCTTTAGCACTAAGCCACATTTCTAGCTTCCCCCTTACAATTTTATCCCACAAGTTTCCTGTCCTCAAGAAAGCCTTCTCAGTATAAATCATCTAAAAACACCCCTATAGGAAGGTGTCCAAAGATAAATAAGACAAAGCTCATTCTTGGGAGAGACTCTAAACGTGAGAAGACTGTGACAAATGCCTCCATTTAATTATGTATCATGTTTCAACACAAAAAGTTTTAATGATAAATGAGTCAATGTCCTAAATTATTGTGTATAATTTTATAATAGATGTGCAAAATGTAAATAGGAATAATATAAATAAAATAAACAATAAAAATGAATGAAATAAAAAATAAAATAAATACAAAATCAATAATGAAAATCATAACATGTAATAAACATACATATGTACATATATATCATCTATTACACATGTATAGAAATATCTTTTCCATTGCAGGGCCTTCATTCACGCCATGGGAACTCTAGCCTGAATTTCTTTTCCTCAAGGACTAAATTTTTCCTTTACTCATGGTACAAAAGAGTTACCTGGACGGTGAGATCAAATCCCAACAATGGTAGAAATACTGGCCCCAGTTCCAAGACAGTGACTTAATCTTTTAATGGAAGCAGTTATGTTTATTCAATTCCATACTGAACATTAAATAAAAAGCAGTGTAGAATTTTGTACATCTATTCAGACATCCTACCCTTACCCCCAAAGTGCTTCTCGAAATACTACATGGTTTCTTTCTTGTATGTTTTTTTATTGTAAAAATGTTGTACAGAATGGTCACAGTTACATGAGCAAGATCATCAGTATATTTCCTATTGAGCATTGTTAGCTTCTCCTTTGTTTTCCCCCTACCATCCTTTACCTCCCATCTCCACAACTACTCCCCTTACCAAGCTCAGTGACTTATTTTTTAGTTTTGGCTTGGCAAGGTGTTTGAACTCAAATAGTAACAAATCTCCACTTTCCTTCACATTGCTACAAG
The DNA here is from genome assembly GCF_024711535.1 of Dipodomys merriami. Taxonomy (NCBI): domain Eukaryota; kingdom Metazoa; phylum Chordata; class Mammalia; order Rodentia; family Heteromyidae; genus Dipodomys; species Dipodomys merriami. Next base: position 4,706 of record NW_027203605.1, on the reverse strand, counting down.
TTCCTGAGTTCAAATCCCAGTCTAGGAAAGAAAACTGGCAGAAATTCAAAACCAGAGAGCTCTATTTTTTAAAAATTTAGTTAAGTAATCATTTTTTTCTTTTTTTCTTTTTTGTGGCTTTTTTAGGGCTTGAACTCAGGTCGTGGCAACTCTGCCTCAGCTTTGATCACCCTAGGCTAGGTGCAGCCTCGGGACCCATACCCAATCCTGGAATCCTAGGCCCAGAGGGCTTGTGGAAAGAAAAAAAAAAGTGGGATAGCACAAAAAGTGGCAAGCTGCAGAGGGATAGGGTTTTAATTTTTTTTTAATCTTTGCACGGTGACCATCCTGGGTCTGAATGCCATGGGTGCAAAGTACACCTGACTTGCCATTCCTGAGGGCTGGCAGATTAGCAGGGAAGCCATAGGCCAACCTGTCACCATAGGCCCTGGGTTCAAATCCAGGTCCTGACAACTACCAATGGCAGGAGATCACAAGACGCTCATTCCTATGCATAGGAATATCAATTGAAAGAGAAGTTTGTGCATTGGTCAAGCCTAAAATTGGATGCAATAATCCTAGGACACTTATTGATCTTAATTTCATGCTTTATTAAGCATGAAAAGAATAGCATTCCTTTAATTGTGTTATAATAAATACCTAAGAGTTGGGAAGAATGTAGTATATGTCATTCAATCATAGATAGGAGGCTATGGTGCTTTTTACCAATATATATTTATTTGTATACTACTCTCTGCCTATCCTTGTATCGCTGTTTTGGCCAATCCTGGATCATGATCTCAGCACCTAGGAACCACCTCACAGCTTCATTGGCTAGAGGCTGTTGTGCTCACACTCACCCATTCATGAATTGGACCTGCTAGACCCTGAGTTCAGATCCCAGCACTGCCAAAAATTTAATCTTGGAGTAAGAAGCCAAATGCGACACCTGTTTTCCTTTTCTGGAAGAGTTCTGCGTGTCAGGCATGATGGAGAACACATCTACAAATCTAGATGGTATATGATAGCATGTAAACAACGTAATACATAGTTAGGATGCATAAGTGTCAGTAAAATAAACGGTAAATAAATGAAAAAAATAAAATATATAATGTATAACCACACCAAATATAATATAGACTGAACATCTGTATGGAAGTTCAATCCTATCTTTAAAATGTATATAAGGAGTATGTTTCTCCAGGTCTGGGGCTTGAATTCAGGCCTAGGGAATAGGCATGACTTACTGTTCTTCAAGCAGGGCGAGCTTCCCCTTTCCTGACAGTGCAATAGAGTTACCCAGACCCAGGGTTCAAATTCCAGGACTTGCAGACAAAATATGGCACACATTCCAAGCCAGGGAGTTTCATTAGCATTTTTAATATTTTTTAAGTTTACTTCACCTTTATTTGATACATATTGATTTTATCATATGATAAAATCATATGATAAACTTTTATATTTCAGCATAGCACATTGGTGTTTCTATTTTGACCATCTGCCCTGAAGAGTGAGAATGAAAATAAGGACATTTCTCCCTAGAAGATCAGGACAGTTGAATTTATTTCTATTTAGAGTTTTTTCTACAATTATAAACTCTCTGCATTTGTGTCGTATGAGTTTTCCTCAGTGCCTACCATGAAATACACTAGGGGAGTCCTCATAGCACAAAAGGTAGGATTTCTGAATAAAACCTCACTTCTGTGAGGACAGTAGGTACTTCTAAGCATTTTGGGAATAAACTGGATTGTAAAATGAAAAACGAAAACAATGGGACTGTGATGTATCTCAGTAGTGGAGTGCTTTGCTAAAGAGCATAAGAACCTGGCAGAAAAGTTTCCTAAAGCTCAGAATGTTAGAATTTTATGATCTGAAGGAACAAACATTTCTTGGGGGGTCCTGTGGTTTGAACTCAGGGATTATCCCTGTGCTCTTCAGCTCAAGGCAAGCGATCTACTGCTTGAGTCACCGTGCCACTTCGGTTTTCTAGTGGTTTATTGGAGATAAGAGTCTCACAGACTTTTGTGCCTGGGCTGACTTTGAACCGCCAAACTCAAATCACAGCCTCCTGAGTAGTTAGGATTATAGGCATGAGTCACTGGTGCCAGGCACATGAAAAAACTTCTTAAAGATGGATTCTGAGAAAAGAAACTTGGAAAACACTTTTAGTATAAATAATTTACAGTGCCATGGTTAAGGCACTAATTCAGAAGTATTTATTCATTGGCTGGTTTCTTAGTTTATTTAAAAAAATATATATATATATATTCATTATTAAATTATATATGTATATATATACATATATTATTAAAAACATAGCTTTGAAGTGTACCTAAGAGCATATGTGCTCATGTAAATTTATACAAATGAAAAAGATTCATTTTTCTTTTCAGTTTGGTTGGTACCATAAATTAGGTGGGATTTGTGTATTGTTTTGTTCTGTGTTCTCCCAACCCCCTCTCCTCACATTTGAACACAGCTTGCTCTTCCTTGGCTTCGTTGTTCATACCTGATTTTCTACCACTTCAGCTATACCTTAGCCTGGCATTTTGCCACTTAATTGGAGATGATGTCTCTCAGGCTTTTCTGCCTTCATTGGCTTTGAAATTTCATCTTCGAGTTCTCAGCCTCCTGAGTAGCTAGGATTAAATATGTGAGCCACTGGGGTGCCTAGGGATAATTTAGACTTTGGTTAGTGTATTCTTTGTGTTTTTCTTGGCATGGGATCATTTACTATAAAATTTCTGTGAATGACCTGGGTCTGAAGTAAGATATATAATACATATGCAAATCTGTATAATTTTCATAAGATGTAATAAATTTAATACGTGTTATATGTGTATTAATAGTCAACAAATATAATGAATTAATAATACAAAAAATAAACACACTCAAAGCAATATGCAGTAAACATAAATATGTAGATATTAATCATTTCAAATGTGGATGAATATTAATTAATAGGGTTGGGATTGAATTCAGGTCTAGGGAACATGCCTGAATTACTTGTATTCAAAGAGGGTGAGTTTCTCCATCCCCCAGAGTGCATTAGATTTTCCCAGACTCCAAGTGCAAATCCCAGGCAGAGCAGAAAAAAACGAGCATGAAATCCAAGCCAGAGAGCACCATTAGTATTTTTAAATTTTTAAAATTCATTTTATTTTATTTTCTATGTATGTATGTATGTATGTATGTATGTATGTATGTATGTATGTATGTATTTTGCCTAGCACGGGATTTGAACTTAGGTCGTGGCAACTCTGCCTTAGCTTCCATCAGCTTAGGCTGGGTTTGTGCAGCCTTTGGACCCACAGCCCATCCTGGGAGCCTAGGCCTCATGGCTGACAGGAAAAAAAAAGAAAATACAAGAAAAAATAGCCACGAATTGCAAACAGTTAGAGGTTTCTCAGTTTTCCTTCCATGCATGGTGACCATCCCGGGTCCAAATGACACGACTGCAACCTGTAAGTCACCTGGCACTGCTGTCAGTGGGCTGTCAGCAAAGTCATAGGCCCATCTGCACACCTAGGCCCTGAGTTTGAATCCCGGTCATGCCACTTACAAAGGGCTGGAGAGTGTAAGAAACTATTGCCTGTCCATAGGAACACCATAGGAATGTGATCAATGTTATGGTTGGATGAGTAGTTTGTCAATTAGTCTAGCAAAAACTAAATCCAGTATTCACAAGATGTGGATTGATTTTAATTTATAGTTTATTATACATTAATAGAATACATTGTGTATGGGTGTGTGTGTGTGTGTGTGTGTGTGTGTGTGTGTGTGTGTGTGTGTGTGTGTTTTGTCAGTAGTGTGGACTGAACTCGGACCTGGGCGTTATCCCTCAGCTTTTCAGCTTAGGGTTAGGGCGGTACCATGTGAGACACAGTGCCATTCCCAGCTTTTTCTGATCATGTGTTGCTGAAGAATCGAAACCGGGACTCATGCATGCAAGGTAACACTCTCCCAATGAGCCACCTTCCCATCCCCTAAAAGAATACTATTGATTAAATGGAGTCCTCACTAAATACCTGAGAATCTCTAGGAAGGTAGTATATGTCATTGAATAACAGATAGACATCACTGGCAATATCTACATATCTAAATATATATTTGTATACCACTGTCTGCATAGAAAGGTATTGCTATTTTGGCCAAACCTGTGTCTCCATCCTAGGTCCTGGGATCCACCTGGCACCTGAATGTGCTAGAGGCTGCTGTGCTGACACTCACCCATTTGTGAATGGGGCCTCTAGGCCCTCAGTTCAGTTTCCAGCATCGCTAAAAATGTCTTCCTGGAGTCAGATTGCAAGTATGATACCTGTTTTCCTTTTCTGTGCAAGTGCTGGGTGTCAGGTATGATATTTATAATATGTCTGCAAAGCTACCTGCTATGGAATAGATTTGAATGAATGTAATAAATGTAATAGGTGTACTCACAGTCCATAAAATAAATTGTAAACAAATAAATATTTAATAAAATATAATTAATCATTCCAACAAACAAGATATAGACTGAATGTATGGATGTAAGTATAAATGATAAAATAAAAATGGTTATAAATGTTATGTTCTCCAGGGGGGGCTTGAATTCAGGCCTAGGGAACAGGCCTGAATTGCTTGCATTCAAGGGAGGAGATCTTCCTTTCCTCCGGCTAACCCAAGTGCATCAGAGTTACCTAGATCCCAAGGTGACATCCCTGGCATGGCAGACAATAAAATGGCACGAA